>NW_028258451.1:2471804-3089755 GCF_053883595.1 Heterocephalus glaber
CCTAAGTATTTTCATATGCATGTCCTTAGGCAGAGGGCTATTCATTTAATTCACTGAATTGTTTTTAGGCAAAGTTTACCTGCAGGGACCAGGACACACTCAGTGCATCATGTGAAGGAGTGTTGACATGCACATACCTGTGCAACCAGACACCCACTAAGGTACAGACTGTGGCCATTGCTCATGATATGTCAACTTGGCTAGATTAAGAAACTCCCCGAGAATTAGTAAAGCACACTTCTGAGCATGCCTGAGTGGACCGTGGAGGTATGACCTTGGGGGCTGGATACCCAGCTGGTCCTGGATGTGTGAGCAGTCAGCACCTAGTTTGTGCCAATGAAGCTTTATGGCTGCTCATTATACAGCATTATCACAACAAGTTACCGCTATGTGTGGCATGTAAGTGTTATATGAGGCATGCAGTAAGCTCATAGATGTTGATAAGAAGCTGGCAAGCAGAGGGAAAAAAAGCTAAACCTAGAATGAGTCTCTCCTTCACTGAGAACACAACACTGCCCTATGATGAAAGGGTCTTGGTGCCATCAGCCTGTCACCAGGTGTCTGGCTGGTGGGGGGATGTAGTACTGGCCTTGCCTTCTCATTCATGGCTTCCCAAGGGAGGAGCTGGCTAGCCTGCCAATAGCACAGCTTACTTCTGCCTCACCTTGTAATGTTCCCATCCCTGAGAATTAGCATTTGTTTGTATTCAACATTCAGTAGCTCTTGGAAGTTGTTTCTTTGACCACTAGATGCATTACCCATGTTCCATATGGCTTGGAAGGTCACCTCTACCAATGGCCCATATGGAAAGGTGTGGTCCCCAGAGTGGCACTGTTAGGAGGTGGTGGAATCTTGAGAAATGAGGCCGACTGGGAAGTCTTTATGCCAGCTGTGAAGGGGATTTCGGACCCTGGCCTCTTAGTCTCACTTCTGCTTCCTGGCTCATGTTGAGCAGCTTACTCGGCCACACACTCCTGGCATAAGGTCCTGCTCTAGCCAGAGGCCCAAAGTGATGGGGCCACTTCATCTTGCACTGGAACCTCTAGAACCATAAGCCAAAATAAACCTTTTCTCTGTGTGGGTAAATTGCCTCCAGTGTTTCATCATAGTAATGGGAAGGACAGCAGTGCACTCCACAAGGCACTGCTGTGGATCAGACACCAGGAACTAAGATTCTTTCAGGTCACATGGCCTTATCTCCTCCCAGATCTGCTTGTTCATCAGTACAACCAGCCCTGACCAATCAGCTAGTCTTTAGCGTCTTTTGAGTCTGGCTGAACACTGGAAACCCATGAGCACAAACCAGTTTATGGCAGGGAGAAGTCCAATCTCATGGAATGAACATAGCAGCAGAAGAGTTAGCTGCCTCTTCAAATGAGATGAGTGTGTCCCTCAAGGGGATAAGGGCTGGTCAGGCAGCTCCCCGTCACCTACTTCATCCCCTTTTACTACCTTCTATAATATACTCTGCAAGAAACCAATCTTACCCTCACCTTGACCTAGGCTGATGCCCCTTTACACCAAATGACCATCCAAGCTGTGGCCAAAATAATTCAGATGTCACAAGAGATAATCACAATTCAATGGGCTTTCATTTTAGTGTAAATAAATGTTAAGTTGTAAGTTTGAAAAAATGCAGACTGCTCTCAAATGCCAGAGTGGTTACAACTAAAAGTATGCTTTTATACCTGAAGCGCAAAATCCAACTGTGCCATGTGCAGGGGGACCAGAAAGGAGAGAAGTAGATGATCATTTCCTTTAAGTTCCATGAAATCAGGGCACAGCGGCTGCAGCTGAGTACTGCATCACCCCTGTGGTCACGAGCCGTGTTCCAGTGGGCAACTAGGCTGAAGACCTCTGGTCAACATGGAGTCACAGGTGTGTTTGAAAGTTACCTCCCAAATTGTGGTTATAATCTACTAATTTTTAATGGGATGTTCCTGATGGTGAAGTTGGGTTAAAGTAGGGATGATGAACTGAAATGACTCCCCTGAGGATGAATGCCTTTTCACTGCAGCAAGACTTACGAATAGACACCTCACAGACACTCTAAACCCTAATATTCATATTTTTATGTTAAAAATTCATGAATCTTTATGTTTGAGAGAATCTCATATTTCTAATAAAAAATGCCCAGCCAAGTAACTGAAATACGTTTGTGGTTATTAGCAAATTTAAAAACACTATTGGAATATATTTTTTAATTTTCTAAATGCAGTCAAAAACATGGAGGCAAGTAGTATGAAATGATCCTTTAGGAGTTATTTTTGAAATATGCAAAACTTTAAAAAGAGTGAGACTGGCAAGCCAAACACATTTTTAAGCCTAAGGAGGCTCTGTTTTGGGATTTATAACTTTAACCAGAAAACACATATTCAACAACTCGAAACACTTAAAATGAACAGAAAAAGGGACGGAGAAATATCTTAACTTTTATTTTTATTGTTGACACAATTACACATAAAAATGACCACAACCATATTAACAAATCAAAAACCTGTGCACAGAAACAAGATGAAAAAAAGATGTCAAGATGTTAACCACAGTCTTTGGATGGTGAAAATATGGGTCAATTTCTCTTCTCTATTTCTACAACTTTAAGGTTTCTATAATGAACATGTACTGCACCTATTATGGAAATAGATATAAGAAAAGAGGGCTACCAAAGCACTATGATAAAGACCAAGGAAACCAAGACAAAACATTTAACTATAATCCCACAATGACCACACAACCGCCTCTCTGTCGTTTTCCATATTTCTTCCCATCTTTGACACTTATCATTAACATCCTAATAGTTATAGACCAGCACACAGATCAAGATGTTAACAGTAGTTGTTGGGAAAATGGGTGAAATTTTTTCTTCTGCTTTACTGAATTTCCAAGCTTTTTATGTGTATATACTGTATTTGTAATGAAAAAATACATACATAAAATTCATTACCAAAACACCAAAGAATATTCAAGAAATTTGAGACAAAATATTTTAACCATAATCCCACAATGACAACACTATTTTAATTATTTTTCACATTTCTTTTCATTTTAAACTTTATGCACAGATATTTAACACTGTTATAATCACAAGCTTGTGCACTCAAACAAGATGGAAGAAATAGATCAAGATGTTCACAGTAGTGTCTGGGTGTTGGGAATATGGATAAACTTTTCTTCTCTAGTTTTACTATATTGTCTAATTATTCCTCTGAACACATATTTGCTTTTAATGGAAATATACATAATGAACTTGGTTATCAGGACACCATTACAATGAACACTTGAAAAAATTAAGATGAAAGTATAATTTCACAAGAGTAATCTGATAGTTGTCTTCAATGTACATTCTGACACAGTTATAATCATAACCTGTGCACAGAAACAAAAAAGATACTAAAGAGTTTATATCTTCAGATAGTGGGGATATCGATTGTTTATTATTTTTCCTCCACTTTTATTTTCCAAGTGTTTGATAATGAGTTCAAATTATGTTCACAAAGGAAATGTGGCCATTAACACTACCATGAATATTCAAGAAATTTAAGAAAATAATGCTGAACTATAAGCCCACAACAACACAACAGCTTTTGACTATAAGCATACAATTTTAAAGTTATAATTGTAGTATAAATATAATTTTGTGTCCTGCTTTCTCCACTTAATATTCTGTAAATATTTTTCTTCACTGCTATGTAATTCTTTATGATTATCTTTTTTTTTTTTTTTTGGACCGGGGATCGAAGGCAGGTCCTTGCGCTTGCAAGGCAGGTGACAGAACCACTGAGCTAAATTCCCGGCCCAAGATTATCATTTTTAAACAGCTGCATATGAATCCAAGGATGCTGAATCATTCCTCTATTGTTTGGCATTTAAATTGCTTCCACATGCAGTCAAGGCTGGAAAGACACCCTGTCTTCTGGCAAGCTGCTTTCTGAAAAGGGCCTAATGATTAACAGTGTAACAGTAATGGTCCCCCCAAATAATCTGCCCTGACCACATCGACATGGACTCCCACTCCAAGGGTCCCTTTCTGGTGCACCTCACTGCCCCTCAATTCACTGGATGCCCATTCTAACCTCGGGTTTTGTATGCAGCTGCCCTTTATGAACACCGTGCCATCAAAAAGACACCTTCCTCCCATGACCCAGGACACCCCACTTGACTCATCCTCGCCACCCTAGCCTTACTTCTGGTGCTTCCTTCTGCCTGTCTCCTTGCCCTCCTAGTCTGGTGACAGATAGGTCTCCCTGCTTGGCATATTCGTTTCTGCATCTTCCCCTCAGTCCTGCTCTCCCTGCACCCTGGCATCCCTACAGACTCCCCACGAGCCCCAGACCAGCAGCTCTAGAGAGGAAGATTCAGACAATTTCCCCCGGCAGATATTTTGTTTGCTTGAATGATCTGCCTTCAGCTTTTGCTCACTTCATTGAGAGATTTGCTTTTTTTTTTTTAAGTTTTTAAAAAAATTTTTTCCCCAGCCAACTCAAGACCAAAAACTTCTAGTACTGTATAGCTGTTATGCAATAGGAGGAGGCAAAGGAGCACAAATGGTCCACAGGACAGGACACGGGGCCACCTGGAGCTGTGAGGTCAGCTTGTGATCAGAGGGGATGAGACCAACATGACACGAGTGGACACCTCACAGATAATCGGGGGGCTGAAAAGAAGGGACAGAGGGGAACAAAACAAATTAAGGCTGCTGGGGAACCTGAGTCCATGTTAAGCTTGGGCTGACTGTAAAGAAAACTTTTTGGTTTTTAATATTTTTTAAAATATAAATTAGACAAGGGATGAAAGTCTGACAGGTAAAGAACAGGTAGATGAAGTTTAGGAATGGAAAGATTTAAGGACATGTGCTCCTGGTCACCCAGGGAGCAAACTGACTTGTGCAGCACACAGCGATGCCGCCACGGTGCTGCTTGTCTCTTAAGGCCGGAAGCGCGGGAGGAAGTGACGTACGATCACCGGCCGGCCTCCTTATTTACAGGGATAGGAGAGAGCCTCCCCTAGTTCTCAGCCTCCACCAAGCAAAACTCTGGTCTAGTGGTGGTTGCAGCACATTTTTTGGTTTTTTTGGTACCGGGGATCGAACTCAGGTCCTTGCGTTTGCGCAGCAGGTGGCGAAACCACTGAGCTAAATCCCCAGCCCTGCAGTGCGTTCTTTAAAGGCAAAGGCATAAAATTTACAGGGAAAAGCTTCAGGTTTTATGAATTCACTATTGAACACACACTGAGTTGCTTTAAAAAAAAAAAGTTTAAAAATACCCCAAATTGTAGTATTTCTGCCTGAGAAATACTACAAGGTACAGACAATGTGGCAACAGGTTAGTTTGGGTCACAAAAGCCAATCCACAGATTACAAAGGCTCACACACAAACATTAGGTCCCAAGGCATTGGTACAGACAGACGGCTATAGGAGAAAGCCAAAATTACTTGTCTTTTCAAACAGCAAAGAGTAAAAGACATATTATCCTTTGTCTACACCTTCACAAGACTGAGAATTAGGAATAAAACACAGTTACTAAAAAGATACTGACAGGGCTCGAATAATGCACAATAAACCTTTCTCAGGATCTAAGATACTTACAAATAAATATGAATTTGTTGCTCTCTCCTCCTCCAAGAAAAAGAAAAAGTCAGAGTACCAGGTAAGGTAGCTCCGCGGAGTAAACTGGACCTGTGCATCGTTAGACCCAAGCCTATGCGGTCAGCCTCTGGCTGTGACCTGGTTGTTTCTCCGCCTGGAAGGAAACGACGTGATACATGATACGCAGCGGCACCCCTGACAGTGGCAGGCGGTCTCGGTGTCCGGAATGTTCACAGGGCCTCTCGGTCTGCTCACACAGATGAAGGTACTGTACATGCTACTGCTCTCCCACACGCACATGCCAGTGCTCTGAGGGGGAGCCGGGACTGCAGGGGTCTCCACACTGGACCTGAGCTGCCCATGTCAGCTCAGGTCTACACGCTGTCAGCTCGCCACTCCTGTTCTGACAGCAGCGAAACGTCTCGGGGCCCACTGTGGGCCAGGTCCTAGGTGAAGGCCCTCCATCCCCGACACTCACGCCTGTGCGTGTTCTGGTGCCTAGCGAGGGGCGGGAAGTGGCCAAAGGGCTGGCCACAGACCCCACACCTGAAGGGCTTCTGGCCGGCCTGCCGGGCACGCGCCATGTAGCCGGAGCAGTGGCCCAGGGCATTCGCAGGCTCCAGGATGACCACGCGGGCGTGGATCTGCAGGTGCTCACCGAAGGCCGTGCTGGACAGGAAGATCTCCGCGCACTCGGGGCAGCTGTAGTACGACCCCTCCACCCAGACCTCTGGATCAGCACCTCCTTCTTCTGGGTCCGCTATCCCCGCGCCGTCGGGCTCATCAGCATCTCCCTCTGGCTCTCTGCTGCTTTCTTCTGGGTCTTCAATCCCGGCCCCATCTGGTTCGTCAGCATCCCCAGTGGGCTGGGCCTCGGCCTCCCCGCTGGGCTCAGTGGCCTCTTCATCTGGCCCTTTGGCCTCTCCGCTGGCCTCAGCAGCTTCTACCCCTGGCTCTGCCACCTCCATGCCTGGCTCGGCAGCGTCCGCATTTGAGCCCTGAATCTGCAGAGCTTCTTGTGGAATGAGGACATCAGCTTCAGCCTCCTGGGCAGTGGTAGCTTCCTCAGGATAAAATCCGTGGTGTCCAGTGAGGTCTGTGTCAGGAATAAAGGGCTGCCCACAGTCCTTGCATTCAAAGAATGGTTTGGGTTTTCTGAGGGGCCTGGTGAGAAGCGAGGCCCGCGTGTCAGAGGGCTGGTACTCGTGGGGCTCATCTTTGTGAACCTTCCTGTGGTGATCCCCAAGCTCTCTCGGAGTGAAGACGCTCTCCTCACACAACAGACACTCCATGAGTTTCTCTCTGGTTTCACTCCCCGGAAGTTCAGTGAGGGCGTGGCCCTGACAGAAAATCTCAGGCCTCTCACTCTGCTCCACTGACTTGTCATCCCTGAGATGCCTTGTGTGCATGTCCAGGGTGGAGCTACGGAGGAAGCCTTGTGTGCACTGACTGCATCGAATGGCCAAGCCGGGGTTCCTCCCAATGGCACGGTTCCTCTGTGGCTTCACAGGTGAGAGAGAGATGAAATTGTCATCACATGCCTCCATGGTGCACGACTGGTCTTGTTCATGAATCCTCTGATGCTTGAAGAGGAAGGAGC
This sequence comes from Heterocephalus glaber, assembly GCF_053883595.1. Lineage (NCBI taxonomy): Eukaryota > Metazoa > Chordata > Mammalia > Rodentia > Bathyergidae > Heterocephalus > Heterocephalus glaber. The sequence continues at coordinate 2,478,990 of NW_028258451.1, forward strand.
TGTGAAGAAAAGGCTCCCCACGCTTGGGGCATTCGTCGAGCTGCTCACCGCTGCACACTTTCTCACATTTGCTGACGGAATGCGTGTGAACTTCCGGATGTCCGGACTCACAACTGTCAACATGGCGCTTCCTGCTCTGGACATCCTGGTGGCCCCTGAGGTCTGAGAGGGCTGCGAAGTCCAGCCCACAGTCCTGACGTTCATAGACGGTGCCATCGGGCTCATCCAACTCAGAGGCCTGAGCGGCAGGGTCTCCCCTGGTCTCCTGCCCATGGGGCTCCTCGCCGTGGGGCTTCTCTTGGGCGTCAGCTGTCTGATGTGCATCGAGGTTGCTGCTGGCAGCAGAGCCCGGCCCCAACTCCCTAGGTTTGTTGCATGCTTGCTCCTCAGTACAGTGCTCTTGGGTATAACTTGTCTGAGGGTCAGCAGGGGAGAAGTTGTGAATGGCAGATCGCTCATAGTTCCTGCTTCCACAGGGCTTCTCTCCGTTGTGAATCTTCTGGTGTTCAGCGAGGTCGGAGCTACAAGCAAAGGACTCTCCACACTCCTGACGTCCACAGAGCTTCTCTCTAGCACAAACTGTTGGCAGCTCCCCAGATAGCAGGGAATGAAGTGCAGAGGTCTCGTTGCTCTGGGGCTCAATGTATTTCCTTTTAGCCCGAGCCTTCTGGTGTTCACGAACATTTGAGCTGGGAATGGTCAATTTGCCATCTGGCTTAAATTCACCAGCTCCCCCTCCAGCACGACTTCTTTGAGGCTCAGTGTGGGGTGCACTCTGCATGGTGTAGCCCTTGTAGCTGGTATTCTTATCCCCCTCACATGGGTGCTCTCTGGTGGGAATCCCCTGCCACTTGTTATGAAGGTCTGAGAGATACATGGAGGATTCTCCCTTCTCACCACATTCAACCTGTTCATTCCCTCTGGGACATTTCAGAGGTGTGGGGGCAGCCCAGCCATGGACGATGGGCCTCTTGTAACCTTTGCCTTCACAGGCGTCCCCTGGAGCATAGACTTTCTGACAGTTAATAACATCAGAGCTCTGAAGGGGAGACTCTGCCGGTAGCTTTGGTCTTCTGAGCCCCACTGTGGGCCGTTTCTGAGCATCAGCAGAGGCCGTGCTGAAAACAACAGACTTCTCGTACGGTTTCCCCTGAAGGACATTTTCTTCCAAGGGAAACTTCCGATCTTCATGGGGACTGGAGCTGATGGTGAACGCCTCCTCCTCGTCTTTGTCTTCGTCTTCAGGCGGTCTGCTAAGGGTATGGCTCTTCTGAGACTCTGAGGAGGGCCCTCTGTGAGTGACGGGTTTCTCGTAACCCTTGCCTTTGAAGAAGTTCTTTCGAGAATGAATTTTCTGACCCTCACCAAGGTCCGGGCTCTGCACCAAGGCAACCCTGCCCTCGGTAAAGTCGAAGAGGCTGTCCTGAGGGGAGGTGTTCTGCCGCCTTCTAAGGGACTGCCCAGGAACGGGGGTTTCCTCACACAATTCACTCTTATTTTCAAATGGATTTCCTCCCAAGTGTATTTTCTGATGCTCTTTCAGGGGTGAGCTGTGAAGGAACGACTCCCCACACACCTCACATTTGTGGATTTTCTCTTTGCCATCCATCTTCTGAAACCCATGCAGGCTCGAGCAGGGCAGAAGTGATTCCCTGCGCTGGCCTTCACGCTCGGGCCAGCATTCGCCATCTCTGTCATCGGTGACGTCTCCTCTCCCATGGGTTTTCTGGTGCTCCATCAGGGCCGAGCTGTGAAGGAAGGTTTCCTTACACACCTTGCACTCGTAGAATTTGTTTTGCCCGTATATCTTCTGAAGCGCACTGAAGGTCGGGCTGAGCACTTGGGTCCCCTCACTGTCCTGACCCTTGCACTCCTTGAAGTACTCTCTGGCGTGGGTCTTGCAATGCTCGGCCAGGGCAGAGCTCGTAGCGCAGGCCTCCCCGCACTCCTTGCACTCCAAGCACTCCCCTCCACTGCTCCGAACCTCGCTGACAGCCACGCTGTGCATGAAGGACTCACCATACTCATAAAGATTCTCCCTAGTGTGCAGGATCTGGTGCTCCACAAATTCTGAGACGACAGCGAACGACCTCCCGCACTCTTCGCACAGATACGGCATCACCCCCAAATCGACGGGCTGTGACTCCGAGGCGGGGGCGCAGCTGAGGCTGCTCAGGTTGCTCACGCTCACGGCTTCCCTCGTCTCACCCCCACACTCCAAGGGCTTCTTCCTGGCACAGCCTCTGTGATCGCGAACTGGGGCCTTCCCATCAGCGTCAAAATGACAGCACCTCTTTCTTTCCAGGACTTTCTTTCTGGAGACAAGGTTTGAGGTGAACCTGAAGCCTCCCCTGAATGAATTCCCTTCAAAACCCCTCCCCTGGATCGCCGAGTCTGTCTTGCCACACGAAGCGTCCTTCCAGTCATCACCGAACTCCTGAAGCCCCTCACTGGACTCCCTCGCTCTTCCTGCCTTGGGGCCATGGGACATTTCTTTGATGAGGTTTTCCATGATCATTCCACAGGAAGATTCGTCTTTGCAGACTCCCTGCTGCTGGGCTGACTTTATGGCTTCCGGCACAATGTGGAGACCTGGAAAGAAACCGCACAGGTAAATACCCCAGCCCCAGACATGTGCAAGAGGCAGAGGGCCTTGGCAGGGTCGGGACAGTGCAGGCGACTTCTCCGGTGGGTCTCATGGGTGGTTGGCTCCTTGTAGGATCCGCCTGGTGCTCACCTTGGCTGGTGCTGGGGTAGGCATCTCTGTTGCCCCACAATGAGTGGCCCTGTGTCATGTGGGAGTGCCGGTAGTCTTCGGCAAGCTGCATCCCTGGTCACAAGAACAACACAACAGCTCACATTCAGACTGGAGACAGAGCCATCTGCACACGCTGATCTCCACCTTCCTGAGCCACTAAACAGGAAGCAGCCCATATCCAGTTCCCTGGATGTCTTTAATTTCCTACTCTCCGTTCCTTAACCCATTCCCAGCTACATTTTAATTAATCCTCTCGACTGCACCTGGAAATCTGTTCAGAGACCTGCGTGTTCATGAGCTCACCTTCTCCTCCTCTTTGGCCTTCATCTTCTTGCAACCGCCCCTTTCTCTACGGCCTCCGTGGTCTTCCTCCAGCTTCCTGATGCCCTTTCCCGACCTGCTCTCCAAACACCAGAGCTCTTGGAGGGCAAGAGTCTCACAGACCAACACAGCCAAAGAGCAGCTCAGGCTGAGGTCTTCAGGGAAGTCCATGTGAGAACTCAAGATCCCATTCTACATGTGCTTAAAAATCTGCTTTCGGGCCGGGGATTTAGCTCAGTGGTTCTGCCGCCTGTCTGGCAAGCACCAAGTCCCGAGTTTGATCCCCAGTACCAAAAAAAAAAATGCTTTCACTACGCTAGGAAAAGTGTCAACTTTGTGGCAAGAGCCAGCCCTGTTCACCCCACTGCACAATGTACTCCTCAACCTAAGCCAGGCAAGTTTCTTTGAAAAACAAATCCCATCATTTATTTCCCCACTTGAAAATTTTCTAAGGCTCCTTATTAAAGTCGAATTCTGTCAACCTGGACTCATCGTCCTGCAGCCTGAAACAAGCAGGGGACCGCACGCTCCACAGCTGGTCGGAGGGTGGCTGGGGGAAGCAGCTGCTTACCCAGGGAGAGCAGCTTCCTGTAGCTCTCCATGTTGTCCTGGATCGTGTTCTGCGGTTTCCTGTCCTCATACAGGCTCATGACATGCTGGTAGAACTGGGCATTCTAGAAGAACAAACACAGACCTCTGGAGCTTGAGAGAAGCTATAGGTGAAGTGCTCACGGCGCTTGGGGTCTGAGTGAGCCAAGCATTACTAGGCCCGACATTGTACCTACCTTGGTGCTGCACTCTGAGGCAGATCCCAAAGCCACATGACACATATTCCTTGCCCTCATGCAGCTTACAATTTGGCTGGAGGGGAAATGACTGATGAAACAATTAGAGAGCAGCAGTAAACAGTATGCTGGGATGCAGAGAGCAAAGGCTCAACGGCCGTCACAGAGGGGTGGCTCGGGTGGCCTGAACAGTGGGCAGAGGTTGGGGATAAGACCTCGGGTGGGCCCTGTGCAGGGTAGGATTGCAATACGCACAGGCAGGCTGGCAGGAAAGCTACCCAGTGTGGCTGACGGGGAGCTCCCAGGTGCAGGGTTTCCAAACAACACAGCAATGGCAAAGCCCAGGGGCCTTTATGTTAGAAATGCCTTTTCCATCTTAACACATTTCCCCAAAAGAGGACTTAAAACTTCACATCACTCAGGAGAATCTGAGGTCTGCCGACCACAGAGGCTGTGCTGAAACTTCCTGGGCACGGCAGGTGCTGGTTCCAGGACAGAACAGCACTGAGGCCTGCAGAGCTGGACGGGGCTGTGGCGAGACCACGGGCTCTGGCGCTGGAGAGAACTGGCAGTGGAAGGGGTGGCGTGACTACCAAGGGTGCGAAGCTGTGGCCTTGCACGGCTGCGGGGGAGGAGTTTCTGCTTCTGTGGGCTGGTGAGTGTTTACATAGGAAGACAAATTACGAAGGAAGAGACAGGTCTTTGACATTAAGTGCGTTGCAGTTCTGCTGGGAAGCGGTACAAATACTGTGGCAACATGAAAAATGTAGCACCAAAAAAGGCAGCGGTTTTTTTTCGGAGTGGGGTGCATCTCCTGGGGGGCTCCCTCAAGCACCCTGGGGTGCAGGCATTGAAACACAAAGCACTCTGAGGGAATGAAGAAGCCAAGCTGCAGAAACCAATCTCTTTCTAGCTCACACCTGAGAGTTTCCAGGACAACAAACAAAAACGCAGGAGGCACTGGGAACTGAATGAACGAACACAGCCCCAGCCCCGTGACCACCTATCTTTGCTGGGTCCCGGTGCCTGCTGGCCAGTGGGTTTCTCGGGCAGCGGGGGCTCGTTTGTATCACACTGGGCACAGAGGGTGTCCGTGGTGACACAGGGAGGGAGCCAGAGCTCCAAGCAGGGAGGCTGGCAGAGAGCGCAGAGTGGAGAGAGAGGCAGAGGGGTCACTGCTGGGTGGGGGTGCAGAGCCCCCCCCAGCAATAGCAGAAAGGTCGCTCTTCCCATCTTATGGCCACCTGTCCAGTCTGAATAAAGTAAGTGCGGTTGATTGTGTGTGTACTACACTGCTCCTATGAGACCAAGGGCACTCGGACTTCGACTCGAGCTCACCAGCGCCGTGGCAGTGCCCAGACAGCCGTGCCCTTGGTGCTGCCCAGGCTGTGGGCAGAGAGGCCTGGCGACTGCTGACCAGCCTGACACGCTGCCCCCGTGGCCTGCCCAGGAGCATGCCAGATACCGACAGGGATCTCAGAAGAGGGAACTGCGGCCCCGAGCCTCAGAGGCCACCTGCACAGCCTCCCCACCACGCCAGTCCGGGCGGGAGCAGCCGGTGACTCTGCGGGTGAGGGGCGTGGGCCCCAGCTCTTTGCCCACAGCTAGGAAGGGCTCTTAATGACACCAAACGCGACCGAGTCCGATGACCAGGACACCGGTGACCAGGCCACTGCACCTCAGCCACCTCCCGGGAGTGACTGGGGGCTCGTGACCACTGCAGGGCTTGGGGGCAGATGGGGACAGAAGGGCATCTCTGCGGACAGGAAGACAGCTTTCTGACAAGAGTGGAAGCCTGCACGTACCTGCAGTTGGGCCTCCCAGTCCATGCCCATGGTGTCCCTGCCGTCGCTGCTGTCCACCTCAAAGCTTGTGTCTGCCATTTCAGGAAGGGACAGGTCCTGCGGGGGCAGCCCTGGGAAGGAACAGTGGTCAGGAGGGAGCAGCCCAGGCCAGCAGCGCCCACACCGCCCGCAGTCAGGGAGCCCCAGGCTTGACCACGAGGTTAACCTGAGGCAGTGGCCACAACACGAGTCCCAGGAGGGCACTGCCAGCCTTGCTCTGCCCCTCGGGGGACCAGACAACCTTCTCCAGGTCGTTAAGGTAGAGCTCCCGGTGCCCTGTGGCATCCTCCATGTCCAGGAGGAGCAGACACTGATACGTCCAACACGTGGTGTTGGTCAGCTCCTAACTCTCACCAGTGCAGAAGCCTCAGGCCTGGCCTTCCCACACCTGCTCCCGGGTTGAAGGCCACTCCTAACTAGTTACCACGGTTAAAATTCACTCACTGTGCATGACTACATCTTCTCTGTGGCACTTTGTACAGGATTTTAATTTTGTAGCAGCATGGTCTTTTATACAGAAACTTCAAGTTTAAAAAAAAGCACCAGTGTAAGAAACATCTTCAGTAAATGAGTGGTGAAGATGGCGGAAAACACACAGGTGGCCCTACTGAGAGGGCTGAGGAGGAGGAACCTTGAACTAAGCTCTGGAAAAACTGGAGCACAGCCCACTGAGTGCTAGGGGCCCTGAGCACACAGCAGGTGTGTGGGGTCCAGGTGCATGAGGGCCAGGTGCGTGGGGTGCAGGTACATGAGGTCCAGGTGGGTGAGATGCAGGTGTATGAGGTCCGGGTGCGTGGGGTGCAGGTGTTGGAGCTCCAGGTGTGTGAGGTCCAGGTGTATGGGTTGCAAGTATACAGGGCACAGGCGTGTGGGTGTGGGCCGGCAGACAACTTATTTCTGCCAGAACTCCTGGAATGCAACTGGCAGCCTTGAGACTCCTCGTCTCTGCTTCAGATTCTCTGGACCCAGTCCCAGCTTCAACCTTGGTCCCAGTGTCCCAGGCAGGTCAGACAGTGGAGGAGTGAAGGAAGTGCTCCCCTCATGGGCACACGCCCTCCTCCGAGGGGAGGCACCCTTGCTCCTCAGTGGAGACAGATTCCCACCCCGTCCTGCAGCACGGTTTCTGGAGGCTTTGCCCAATGGGCCTTGTTTCAGAGAAGTCCCAAAGGTCTGTCCAAAGCCAGCTCCCCATCAGTCCAAACTCCGGAAGTGGAGCCCAGCCCCCGAGTCTGGCTCAGACCAGCCAATCCCGAGGCCCACATCATTCCACCCCAACCAAACAGGACCCAGTGAGACAAAACACGTGCCCTCCCTAGGAGCAACACACACTTGTGAAGGTCACTGAAGAACCTTTAAGGACCTTTCCTAGGGAGGCAGGGCACATCTTGAAGCAGACGCCCAATAGCTTCACCTATGTTAGGGCTTGAAAAGCCCTGCATTTCACTCTCTATTGGGGTCTAGTTCTCACATAAAAATGTCTCCGTCAGTTTACTCTCCTCTCAGATCTGAGTGACGCCACACATGCTGCAGGTGGTGCACCATCTCCAAAGAGGCCTCGTCCACCTGGCGCCAGAAGCGCCCTCCCCTGCACGGGCGGTGCCTGGTGGGGCTGGCGGGCTACTCACTGCTGAAGGAGCCGACTGGCTGAGGTGACGGCGCTCCTTCTCCGTTGGGGCTCACGTCGTTGTCGTCCTCGTCATCATCACTGGTCATGTCACTGCTGGTGTCGTCTGAGAGGTCAGCAGATACCAGCTTGATGCTTTATCGGCTCCAACAACAGCTCCCCCCACCCTGTTCTCCTCCCCGGGGTAGCTGAGTGATCTGATCCTTCATTCTCACCTCAAAGCCCTTCAGTGGCTTCCAGCCGCTCCTGCCTCTCTAAGGCTGGGTGCGGCCATGCCCACAGCCACCTATGCTTGACCCTCAAGAAGAATGGCCCAAAGGGGCCATGGGGGTGCACACCTGTAATCCCAGCACTCAGGAGGTTGATGCAGGAGACAGCCTGGGCTACATAGCAAGTTCAAAGCCAGCCTGGACTAAGCAACGAGATCCAGTCTCAAACAAAACAAAACAGCCAAGAGATAGTTCACTTCCTGTGGGTCGTGGGGTTCCCTCCCCATGGGACCCCTCTCACAGACAGTCTCCTTTCCCATGCAGACTCAAGTGGCATCCTCAGCCCGGGATGCTTGTCCCCCAGGGGTCATCTGGCCCAGACAGACATCCCAGTGCTCAGGGCAGCCCCAGCCCCTGCCCCCGACAGAGAGACCCGCGTGTGTCTGGATGTCCCCAAGCCGCATGTGGTCATAAGCGGGCCATTCAGAAGTGGCTGGACTGGGGCGTGTGGCGCTGGGATTAAGGTGGCCCACCCTGGGTGGGGGGGCAACCTGGATAAGCTATAAGGGACAGAAAGAAGGCTGCTTGTTGTTTGCTGCTTGCTACTTCATTGCCTTGCTGCCTTCTGCCTTCCGCTTCTCCTCTGCGATGCCCCTCTGCCGCGCCACCCTGCCTTCGAGCCAGTCAGCTATGGACTGAAACCTCTACAGACTTGAGCCACATAAACCTTTCCCCTTCTAACTCTGGGCATCGGGTATTTTGTCTCAGCAATGAGAAAAGTAACGAAGGCGGGCCCCGGACAGCAGCATGGCGGCCAAGACTCTGGGCTGCTCTGCTGGCCCAGCTGGCATTGGCCTCCCAGGTCTCACCTTCCCGCGGGCACATCCCTGCTGTCCTCTTGCTTTTTCACTTGCACCCAAGGCTTGAGCTGCAACCAGTCGAGGCAGAGGTCCCAGAGTCTGGGCAGGGTCCCCCAAGGGCCAACACAGGGACTGGGCTCCCAAAGCCTTGAGGAAAGAATTCTGAGTCAGCTGGGGCCTGGTGTTTGGTGTGGACTCCTGCATGGCGCCAGCACTGCCCTCACACAGCTGTTCCTGAGCACCCAGCTGGGAGGCAGCAGGACAGAGACAGTGGCCTGCGACGGTCGGGACCGTGGGGCCCGGGGATCATCCTGGGGCTGGGGCCAGGCAGCAGCGCAGGGCCGCCCTGCTGGGACATCAGCAATGCTCAGGACGTGAAGCGCCCTGAGCACAGACACAAACAAGGCCCCACACAGCCGGCCTCAGTTGCTGCCTTTGCATGGCCTTCACCCCAAGGCGAAGCACAGGCTGCAACAATGAGGTGCAGACACACGGAATGGTAAAAGGGCTCCAGACAGCAGCCAACGCGTTCTCTCCTCACCAGTGAGCTGTCCACTCCCACGCCAGGGCGTAACCCAGCCGCATGGACATTCCATTCCCCGTGCAGTGACAACACTCAGCCCCTCAGGAGAACCAGCCCATTTCGCAGCCCTGGGTACACGTGGCTGGTGGCAGCCACACGAGACAACGAGGGACATTTCTGTCAGGGGAGGTGTGCAGTGGCCAGGGTCCCTCTCGGACCCCTGCGGGCGGCCCGGGCTCACATGAGCACCACTTCCTCCTCCCGACCCGACACCACTAGGGCTCCCACCCTAGTCCCGTTCGGTCCCAATCTCTTAAATACTCACCTGGCTCCACTTGCCTGTCTCCAGGGGTAACGTGTAAACCCCAGTAAGGAATAGACCAGACCGACCCCGGGATCCCTGCCTGACCTCTGGCTGCACCCCGTGCCTGACACCCACACGACACTCTGAACAGCATGTGAGCAAACCTGCTGCGAGCTGCTTTGGGGCTGGACACACAGCAGGGGCCGGTGGCAGCACAGCAGCTTCTGGGGGAGGGGCCCTCCTGGTTTACTCAGGTCTGCACTGCAGCTTCCAAAGCCACCCTCAGGGTGACAGCTCGGCGGGCGTCCTCTACCTCTTCTTGGTCCTCGAACACAAGGGAAGCGCTGCCGGGTGTGTGTGGCGCTGGGCCTCGCACCCTGGGCAAACGACTCAGGAGCCGTGCAGCCTGACAGGTCACCATCAAGCCTCGGCGCTGCGAGCCTTCCCATGCCCGAGACTGTCTGACACACAATCCTCTCTTTCTGTCCTGTCTTTTCACCACCAGAAATCTAACCCAGGGGTGTTCAGCCATGAGCAGCACCCCTAGCACTTCTTATCATTTATGTGAGACAGCGTTCACTGAGTTGCCCAAGTTGGCCTTGAACTTCCCTTAAACTACTTTCCCTGCATTTTTATTGCTGGCCACCACAGCGGGAGCGAGAAAGCAGAGCAATGCGGGTGAGAAGCCTCGGCTCAGAAGTTGGAGCTAACCACACCACAGTCCTGCAAGCTGCATGAACTTCCAGAGAAGAACAGAACATCCATAGCAGGGCTTCTCTACCTTTGCTTTAAGGAGAAAGCCAGTGTGTTTAAAATAACAGGTTTTTATTTAAAAAGGCCTTGTAGCCAATCTCCCTAATGAACATAGATGAAAAAATCCTCAACAAGATACTGGCAAACAGAATACAGAGGGTCATCAAGAAGACCATACACCCTGACCAAGTTGGATTTATGGTTCAGCATACGTAAATCAATAAATGTAATATACTATATAAACAGAGTCAAGGACAAAAACCATATGATCATCTCAATAGATGCAGAAAAGGCATTTGACAAAATCCAACACCGATTCATGATAAAAATCCTACAGAAAATTGGAATAGAAGGTCTTTATCTCAACCTGATTAAGGCTATCTATGAAAAACCAACAGCCAACATCATACTAAATGGTCAAAAACTGAAAACCTTCACGCTAAAATGAGGAACAAGACAAGGATGTCCACTATCACCACTCCTGTTCAATATAGTTCTGGAAACATTAGCAATTAGACAAAAGAAAGAAATAAAAGGAATAAAGATAGGAAACGAAGAAGTTAAACTGTCACTATTTGCTGACAATATGATACTTTACATAGAAGACCCAAAAAACTCTACCAAGACTTCTAGACTTAATTGACAGATTCTGTAGAGTAGCAGGATACAAGGTCAACACTCAAAAAACAATAGCATTCTTATGCACAAATAGCAGACCCACTGAGAGAGGAATTCGGGAAATAATTCCTTTTACAATAGCATCTTAAAAAATGAAATATCTAGGAATCAATCTAACAAAGGAAGCAAAAGACCTCTACACTGAAAACTACAGCTCTCTGAAAGAAGAGATTGAAAAGGATACAGGAAAATGGAAAGATATTCCTTGCTCCTGGGTAGGAAGAATCAATATAGTGAAAATGGCCATACTTCCAAAACTGCTATATAGATTTAATGCAATGCCGATTGAAATTCCAACAATATACTTCACAGAACTAGAGAAAACAATCCAAAAATTCATTTGGAACCAGAAGACACCTAGAAGAGCAAAAGCAATTCTAGGCAACAGAGACATGGCAAGGGGTATCACAATGCCCAACTTGAAACTATACTACAAAGCTACTGTGATAAAAACAGCATGGTAAAAACAGCATGATAAAAAACAGACCCGAGGATCAGTGGAATAGATTAGAAGATGCAGAAACAACTGTAGACATACTCAGCTACCTCATCTTTGACAAAGGAGCCAACCACCCTCATTGGAGGAAAGACAGGCTATTTAACAAATCCTACCTTATTTTTGCACTGTCCCATCTGAAATACATACTTTGTGGTGAGAGGAATATTTCTAGTCTATTTCCTCATTGCACTTTGCCAGCTTCTGAAATATTGCTGGTGTGTAGTTTGCATTTAATAAATATGTTTTGAAAGAATAAACTTATTTCAATGAAAAAATACTGTGGACTTGGCTGTTTGAATGAAAAAGTTCCAAGTTGAATCAGTTCCTCTAATTTTGAACATAGATATATGTAATAATATATGTCATCCACTAAAGAAAATCATCGTGAACTCTGTGCTGCTCCTGTCACTCAATACAAATATTTCTCCAAACACTGGAAATGAATAAAAATTTATTTGGCCACAGAATAAAATGCACAAAAATATATTTTATTTATCTATGGCTCAAAGTGATTTGTATTCTGAATTTCCATTGCACTTGAGAGTAGAAAAAATAAAATCTCAATTCTACTTAAATTGATTAGCATCATTTAAATTTCAGGTAATTCAGAATTTCCCCCTGGTTTTCTTTCTTCCTTGAAACATCTATAGTCCTGTAAACTTATGGAATTTTATAAAGCCTGGTGCTGCATTGGCATCTTTCCATACTGAATTCTCCAAGGTCAGCCAGTCTGGTTCTTGGCTATCATTACTCTTCCACCTTGGCATGTGTCAAGATGTCTTCATTCTCATATAATCCACACACCTCCATATAGTGTTCCCTTGTTTCAACTATAATACTCCTTCAGGTCAACTTGTTCTTTTCTTTCAGCTATCTTCAGGTATCATGAACTTGGCCTCTCTCCTTCCAATTTAGGTTTGAGGAAATCTCAGGTGCTGTCTTATCATGTACCAGTCTTCTGACCTCCTTATCAGATGTCGATCAATCCTCTGACTGCCTAGAAAAGGGGAAGGTGAGGCCTAAAAATAAAAAAGTTAATAGAAACTTGCATAATTTCAAAGTATACGGGGTGCCAAGAGGTCAGTGCCTCAGAGCAGGCAAAAACAAAGACACTCCAAGCTCCCCATTATTTACTGGGTTCAGTGGGAAAATCAGATGGCTCAGAGGACAGCAATAATCCTAAATTGATGAGTATCTCATGATTGAGAAAGTATCAGGTAACTAGGAGGGTGGCGTATTACTTTTTGGAAAAACTGGATTTCAACCTGCCAAAGATTAAAACTAGACCCATACCTATCACCATGCACTAAACTAAGATCAAAGTGGATTAAAGATCTAGCTATTAAAACAGAAACCCTAAATGTACTGGAAGAGAAGTTAGGTAGAACTCTTGAAGACATTGGCATAGGAAAAAACTTTATGAACAAGACCTCAGTAGCACGGGAACTAGCACAAAGAATCAACAACTGTGATCTCATCTTATTACAAAGCTTCTGCACTGCAAGAGAAACCACCAACAGAGCTAAGAGACAACCTACAATCTGGGAAAACATTTTTAGCAGCTGTACCTTAGACAAAGGACTACTATCTAGAATATATAAAGAACTGAAAAAATCAGACCCCCCAAATTCAAAGACCCAATTCATAAATGGGCATCTGAAATGAACAGAAATTTCTCAGAGAAAGAAGTAAAAGCAGCAAATTGATATATGAAAAAATGTTCAACATCACTCATCATTCGAGAGATGGAGATGAAAACAACACTGAGATTCCACCTCACCCCAGAAAGAATGGCTGCTATCAAGAAATCAACCAAGAACAAATGCTGGCAGGGGTGTGGGGAGAAAGGAACCCTTCTCCACTGTTGGTGGGAGTGCAGACTGGTGCAGCCACTGTGGAAATCAGTGTGGAGATACCTCAAAGAACTAGGACTAGAGGTCCCATTTGACCCAGCTATTCCTCTGCTGGGGATCTTCCCAAAAGAATTAAAAGAATCATACCACAGCGATATATCCACACCCATGTTTATAGTGGCACAGTTTGTAATAGCTAAAGCTTGGAAACAGCCCAAGTGCCCATGAACTGGTGACTGGATAAAGAAGATGTGGGGTTTTTTATAAAATGGAGAACTACTCAGCCATAAAGAATGAGAAACTAGACATTTAAAGCTAAATGGATGCATACTGAGGCCATCCTCTTCGGTGAAATAAATACATGTGTAAATACCGAATAGTTTCTCTGGTGTGAGAAAGTGAAAGTGTGAATAAGGATTAAAATGATTAAAACGAATAATTGATAATTTGAAATAAGAAGAAAAGTTCCAAAGGGGTAGGGGAAGTGGGAGGGGAAGCGGAAAGGAAAGAAGGGAAAGGAAAAATTATGAGAAAAGGAAAAAATGGAAACAAAGTCTACGTAAATAGGGAAGGGTGGAGGGGTGAAGGGAGGACAGGGAATGGGGAAAAAATAAGAACTAAGATACACCGTGTACAAGTAAAAGCACCCAATGGTAAATGTAAACGCATTGTATACCTAAAATGTACCAATAAAGAACTTAAGCAGAAAAATAAGTAAATACATAAAAAGGCCCTGCACCCCACAAAGATGTCTGCGTCATCTGCCTCCATAAAACACGGAGCACGGCCTGCAGGAGGCCAAGCGTCTCCGGCTGCACCTTGCAGGCTGCCGGCCACCCTCCCGCGCCTTTGGCACCAGCCCACAGAAGCCTGGCCGAAGCTGACGCAATGGGACTCAATCCTGAAGTCCTTGGTGACCCGGCCACCCGCTCTGCCCTCCTGCACTGGGCACACTGGAGGGGTGACACACCCCGAGGGCCAGAGGCGCCCCAGGGACAGGGGAGAGGCAGGCCAGCGTTCAGCTCCACGGGCTGGTGCAGCACCTGACGCCCAGGGCCTGGTGACTGTGGCCACCTCAGGGAAGGGCAGGGAGAGGAGCACAGAGGGCGCCGGGCTCTGAGGCAGCCAGACGGAGGTCACCGCCCTTGCTCTTGGGAAGGAGACGCCTGCGGTGTAAAATCACCTGTGTGGGAGCAGCGGCCTCTCAGGAAGTTTTCGCAGGAAGTGAGTCAAGACCCAGGCACCTGCGGCCATCTTAGGGACTCGGACGCATGGACTAAGAAGCGGCAAGAAAAGAAATACAGGAGGCGTGGCGGGGAATGGGCTCCCTAGAGGCCGGCCTTAAGAGTCTTCAGGAAAAGGCCCTTCCCGTGCCATCTAACCAAGCCACTCACGAAGAACAGAAAGCTTTCAAACTGAAAGTAGAATAATTAAAAGACTTAAAACAAAGACTAATATACCACAGACCAAACTCATTTATACAGGCAGAAATCAAAGTCTTAATGCTGTTATTACTGAACATTTGACAGAGTTCCATCCAATTATGAGACGAGAAAAATCTGAAGCACAAAGAGAGAAAGACGTGTAAGACTGCAGTATATGCTTCTGTATTACAGGGATTTCTCTCTCCATTAAATGTGCATTTGATGCACAAAGCATTATGGTAAGGGAAAACTGTCTATAAGAACTACAGAATCCAAAAGTCTGATAGGAAATCGACAATTTTTAAGGAAAATATACAGTCAAAACTTATCAACAAAAAGAAAATAAAAGATGAGGGAAGAAATCTACAAACCTAAAATGCTTTAAGCAGCAACTCCCTGAATAAATTTCTGATGAAGAAAGTGTCTTCCACATGGGAACAAAGTTTCCCAGGTACAGAAAAGAGGCGAAGGATTCCTCCTCCTGAGTGACGTGGCCACAGGAGGCCTGTGAGGCCCTCACAAGGCAGTGCCAACTTCGGGCCAAAACTTACCCTCTGCTCCTCTCAAGGGAGTCAAGAGGGACACAAGTGGCCTTCATTCGACATGCTCAAAATGTTCTGACCACAAGATAGCCGCTGGTCAACAAGAGCATGGGAACATGGAAGATTTTATAATAAAAACCTTAAAAAAGAAAACAAAAAGTAAAAATCAGGGGGCCGGGGATTTAGCTCAGTGGTTTCGCCGCCTGCTGCGCAAGCACAAGGACCCAAGTTTGATCTCTGGTACCAAAAAAAAAAAGTGTTTACATGGACAATTTCTAGAATGCATAAGAAATTAATGATGACTAAGGGCGACTGCCACTGGGGGCCAGGGAAGAGAGGAAAATGTATTTTCCATTGTATATTCTCTCATTTTGTTTTAAACCATGAGCAAGTATTACCTAGTCAAAAAGTTAAAACAATTTGAAAAGGCACTACATCAACTGATAAATGGGTAAAAAAAAATGTTTTGTTTTGTTTTAATACAGTGGAGTACTGCTCTGCCAAGGATAAGCTTGAAACATTTCTAGGTACATGGATCCACCTGGAGACCATACTCTCGAGTGAAATAAATCAGACACACATGCTTAAATACCTCCTTGTTTCTCTGGTGTGAGAAACCAAACATGGAAATAAGGACTACAATGTATAATAGACATTGGGAAATGGGAAGAAAATGTTCAAATGATAAGGGGAACAAGGGAAGGGGAGGAGGGAAGGAAAGAAGGGACCAAAAAAGAGAATAGAAGGAAAAATAGAAACAAAGCTTTTGTAAATAAGGAGGGGAGGAGGGGTTGAAGGGAGAGGGCGATGGGAAGAGAAGACGCAAGCTACATCGTGTACAGACACAAATTCCCTGCGATGAATGTGACCACTATGTGTGTCTAAAATGCACCCATAAATGTTTTGCTTCAAACAAAGTGTGACAAGGCCCTAGAAAGGCCATCAGGGGTTCGGGCAGCACTAACGTCTTCACCTGGACGATGCTTTTGGACGCAGTAAACCCTTACAAGCTCGCAGCTGCGGGGTCAGGGGACCCCTCCCCAGGAGTGACCCAGCAATGACGGGCACTGGCGGGCCCAGGACACAGGGTTGGAAACCCAACTCCTTGCTCACAGCAGAGGGCAGCGCAGGTGGAGGAGAACCTGGGAACGGCACCTGGGAGGGTCCCGGCAAACACGGCCCTGGTTCCCTGCACTGCTACCGCTGCTCACAAGCCAGCCAGGAGTGAGGAGTGGAGGGAACAGAGTATTTGGCAACATCGGTGCCAGTTACCATGTGAACCGCATGAGGCTCTTAGCATTAAGAGAGAGGTAAAGAGCCCAGCATGAAAATAGAGGAAACTAATGTACAGTTCATAAATTAGTTATAATAAAGCCAGTGTTTAGCAACAGTCATCAAAGAAATGTAAAATATTACAAAGAAAGCCTTTTTGACCTATCAAACGGGCAAAGATTTAAAACCTAAAACCTGACGCTACGGAGGGCATGCACAGGCTGGCAGGTGCGAACCTCTTTTCTGGATGTAACCTCGCCTCTATTTAAAGACATTAAGTCATCTACTCTTTTTTTTGGGTACCAGGGATCAAACTCAGGTCCTTGTGCTTACAGGGCAGGTGGAGGAACCACTGAGCTAAATCCCTGGCCCCTAGAATCGTCTACTCTTGATGAACCAGTGAGTCACTGTTTAAAGACGAGGGCAAGTAGGTAAAATACTAGTGAGAAGAGACCCTAAAACGCCAGGTGCAAACTACAGTGAAACCCTTGTATGTACGTACACCAAGCTTCCAGTTTGTAGAAGGCAAAACCCTGCGTGGTGGACAACAGCAGGTGGCACCAACTCCACCTGGAAGGGTGTGGTCCTCACTCAGGTTACAGCAGAGTGGCTGGGGGCCAAACCGAAGAGCCAGAGGTGTTGGGTGACATCCTCCTGCAGGGCCACGTGACCCCCGTGGCCCCATCCTTACACCGCTCACCTCGCTCTTCATCCGCAGCCCAGAGGCGGCAGCAGTGCCAGGCCCGGCTCACCAAGCTCTGGGAGAAGCCCAGTGCCGCCCACTGTGACCGAGTCTGGCCAGTCAAAAGCATCACTGCGGCACTATGTGGCCCCCGCTTCCCCAGGCAACGGCCGCTGCAGAACCAGGAGCCCACATTCGCAGGCGGCTGAGGAGCAGGCAGATCAGCAGGTCTGTCTAACATATCGAGGCTGAGGAGCAAGTCTGCCCAGGGACAGTCCAGACAGCAAGGGATCAGAGTGCAGGGAGGGGCTGCACTGTGCCCGACCACAGGGCCCAAGAGAAAGAGTTCTTCAGCTTTTCATCACCATATTTTTATAGAAGGCATTCAATAAAGTTTTTTGGACATACTGTAAATGCAAAACACGATATAGCCAAGCCAGCCAAGTCTCAGGAGGAGAGCCCAGGCCCATGACAGGCTGGCCTGGGTGCACAAGGACGGCCCTGCGAGGGTGAACCACACCTGCAAAGGGGAGAGGCGGGAAGCAGCACTGCCAACTTCAACAGCTTCTCTCTATGAATCCCCAGCAAGGGAAAGACCAGGAGACCGCAGAAGCACAGAAGGTGAAATGCAAGTGAGCAAAT
This sequence comes from Heterocephalus glaber, assembly GCF_053883595.1. NCBI lineage: Eukaryota > Metazoa > Chordata > Mammalia > Rodentia > Bathyergidae > Heterocephalus > Heterocephalus glaber. The sequence goes on from NW_028258451.1 coordinate 2,496,563, forward strand.
GACTGAACCTCTGGAGTGGCGCAAGAAGAAGTGGAGCCGCTAACCCAGCCGCCAGCCAGGATCACCTCGGAGCTCGGAGCTGTGCAGCTGAAGTTTAAAGCAAGGCAGAGACGGGGGAAAGCATTCTTCTGAACTGAAAAAGTTTATTGGTAAACACAGCAAGGGGGGAAATCCCATTCAGAGCAAAGTAAACAATCCTTATAAATATGGTTAACAAAGTTTCTAAAACTAAAGAAGAAAACAAGTCTAAATAAATGAATATAAATGTTAACTACAAAACAGCTTTTTTTCTTCCTAGTGCAGAGTTTTGACAAACTCATAATGAAGTTCCTCTGAAAGAATACATAGGCAGGAATATCAAGGCCACTGTGTAAGAAGGTGGATGTGGGGTAGGGCACTATCTGTTTGCGAAGTTGTTCTTTGCAAGGGAGGGTTATGGGTGCAAAGACAAAAGCAGCCCAGGATAGAAAAGACCCGAGACACTGACACCACGCACACACACGCACACACACACGCACGCACGCACGCACCCACGCACAGACTTAATTTGTAGTGAAGAAGTTTACATGACAAAAGGAATTTACTACTTAAATGCAAACTAAGAACTTTCCTAGGACTAAGCGGTAAAGGGTAACCTAACCAAAAAAAGTGGAAAACCAACATTTTGGAGTGCTTGACCTGCTGCTCCACCCTGCATTTCCAAAGGAGTTTGTGGGCCCTGAACAGTGAGTCAGCACTGTGTGAAATCCCCCTGGAGGAATCATGTGGTTCAACCACACATCTCCAGAAGGCTAGAGCTGCTGTAGAGAAGGACAGATACACTTTATCCTAACTAAAAAGTAAGTCATTGCACTCAAAATGCAGCATTCCTAAATTTTTACTAAACAAAAATGAGAACAAAGACTTCAACATAATGCTATCTAGTTATTAAGTCATTTTTCAGGAAATTTTACAACTTTATTTCCTGACTATAAGCATAAAATACGGTACCACATTCAGGCACTTCAAAATGTTGAATGTAGAAAGTGCAAGCCACACCTACCAGTCAAATGTGTCCCTTGTAAAAGTTACACGTGTTCTTACTAGATACGTTGATCTATGTGCCTACAGGAAATGAGATATTCACACCGTCAATCAGAATGCAGTTGTCAAATTGCAAAGCTGTAGATGAGAAGCTTGAGTTTGAAATGTGCAAGGAATTGAAGGATCTCACGTAACAACTGATAGTTACTTTAATGAGTGGAAATAAATACAAACGAAATGAGAAGAAAACTCCATGTAAACACATGTAAAAACTTCCGACAATGAGGGATTTGATTAGAAAACAATGGTTAATAGAAGAAAACTTTTTCCATTGCTATTTACAAGGTTAAGTTCACAATTAGGAAAAAATATCAATATAAAAGTTTGGAAGCAAATTCAGCTGCTGTTGTGCTTCTTCTCGTTATTCTCGGAGCCCTCCTTCCCCCGAGGGCCCCACGACAGGGCCCCTCCTGTCCACTCCTTCACCTCCCCTGGCACTGCTCATCCCCCTGCAGGAGTTGAGGAGGGGCCAAGGGCAAGGCGGTGGCCCAAGGGCCTGGCCTGACTTGGCCAGGAGGCTGGGGAGGCCGCCAAAGGCCCAGGGCGGGAAGGAGAGAGCCAGTGGTGTGGGCCAACAGCCAGCCGCCTGCTCCAAGCCTGGGGCACCAGTCTGTGCCTCAGCCCTGCTGGCCCGTTCCAGGAGTGAGGCCGGAAGCAGCCTTCCGTACACAAAGCGCCTCCTCCCTGCTGCCCCTGCTAGAGTTACTGCGCACTGGGTGGCACTGTTGCCACTGAGGTCTGGGCTGCAACGCTGACACCGGGGAGACTTTGGATACTTTACTCCCATCTCATAGAAATGAGTAGAAAATAAGACGATGCATCTGAAATTAGCATAATGAATACTAAAGATGGAATCCGTCAGGCGCCTGTCACCACAAGTGGGGGGATCTTTGCTCTCAAGCAGGGAAGCCACGGGGCGGGCACAGCGGGGACACAGCTCAGACCAGGTGCAAGGGGACAGGAAAATGTCCCGGGCGACTCTGAGCGGGGCCTCCCACAGCCCCTCAGAGCAAGAGAAGCGCTACCTCTCCCTGGCCCCATTTCTGCAGCTGACTGCGTCCCTCAGCATGATACAGCCAGCAGCGCTAAGCTCCTACCTCAGGCCCCATCTGCAAGTCCTTACCTGACCTGCTGCAGCCGTCGCCTGCCACTCCACCCTGGAGCACAACCTCACTGCCGCCACCCTTGAGCACTGTCCCCTGACATCCAGATGAGAAGAAGTAATGCCTAAGTGTTCACACTTATCATCAACACAAAAGTTGCTTGAGACTACAGCCGACACAGCTACTTTCCAGGGACAAGATGTCTTCCACAGCTGTGTGACTCCGTGGACCACACTCTGATAACCACTGGAGCCTACCTTTTTCAGACAGACCTCCAGGTGTGGCCCATCACCCATCTGCATGGGTGACAGGGCCGCTCCCACGGGTGAGGAGTGCCTGGTCTTCTGCTACCCCTCAAGTAGCGCCCCAGGCTGCCTTGCACCGGGCTCTGCTCTCAGACACTCGCACGCGCGCGCGCACACACACACACCCACACCCCAGTGATCCCGCTGCTGCCGTGTGCAACCATGAACCGGACCTGAAGGAGAGGCACGTCTTAGCATCTCAAATCATGTGTCAGTGTGGTTTTAATTAAGTCTCCTGGGCTTCATTGAACAGAGACCTACAGACATAAGCCCTTTGGCCAGGGCAGGTTTCGAACTCTCCGGATGGCCGCAGTGTGCACTGGGCCAGCCCTACCCAGCGCTGCTGCAGTGGGCATCAACCCTGCTGCCCTCACCCCATCAGGCACTGCTCCCTGCGCCCTGCTTTTCAGCGCCTCTCTGTCCCGCGCATCCCAGGGCCCAGAAACAGGCTCCTGGCCGGCCACAGCCCCTGGGGAGCCCCTGGGGAGCCTTCCGGGTAAACCAGCTGCCCGGGGACACCACCTCGCTAACTCACGAGGGCACCGTGCCCGGGATTCGCCTCCTCTCTGGCGCACGCTGGATCTCTCCTGCTTCTGAACCATCCAAGGAGAGAAACAGGAGGCCAGAAGGAGCAGCTGGGTGCCAGGTAAAGAGGCTGGGCACCAGAGACGGGGCAGGCTGGGCCTCCTGCTCCTCTGACAGCGCAGCTCACAGTGCTGAGGCCATCCCTTGCCAGGCAGCTCACCTGGAGCAGCCGCCTCTTCTCCTGCCAGCGTCTCCAACAAGGGCACCAGGCCCCGGCACAGCTGTGGAAGGAGAAGGAAGCATGAGCCCAAGTTTTATGGTCCCTGGGCTCTTCAGGTGGGAAACAGCCCATGGCGGCTCCGGCTCCACCTCCACCTCCTGGACAGCAGAGGCCCAGCGAGGCAGAAGAGCGGGCAGCCGCCTGCCCAGGCATAGGAGTTTTGAGGCTCAAGGACCCAAGTGACAGCTTCCCCGCCGTGTGGCACCGACCTCTCCTCCAGAGGCAAGGGTGGGCCACACTCAACATGAAGGAATTTCTCTAGGGCTAACTAGGCTCCACACACTGTGCTCCACACTATTCTCAGGTCTTTCTCAATCTTCACGATGCTATTAATTTTCAGGGCAAATCATCACAAATCAGCATAAGGACATTCAAAAAACAGAAAATCTGCTGTTCTGCACAGGACCCTATTACAATACAGGTGCCCGTTAGGAAGAGTGGAGCCGAGTGTGGTGGTCCATGCTTATAATTCTAGCACCTGGGAGGCTGAAGCAGGAGGATCGTCACAAGTTTGAGGCCAGCCAGGGCCATACAGTGAGACCAAGGCCAGGCTGAAATGCAGAGCGAGGCCCTTTCTCAGAAAGAAAAAGAAGAGTGGAGACTCCAGTGCTTTCAGCCGTTTGATATCGGAGCAGGACTGGAAACTGGCCCTTGCCATGGACCTAATGCTGTACTTAGAAACCCCGGTGCTACCACCTCTCCTAGGTACCAGAGTACCACTTCCTGCGCTAGTGTGCAGTGTCAGTGCTTATCCACCTGCTGCCAGTGGGTGGCGCACCGCCGCCACCTGTTCAGTAGCCCCGAGGCTGCGGGAAGCAGCTTAGCGATTGCAGCTGAGGCCTGTGCACCCGTGAGGGTGCCTCGCCGAGGGTAGAGACTGGGGGTTAAACACGACTTGGTATTTACTGACACTCCGTAGACTACCACTCTACAGTCATCTGCAAATGCACGCCTTGGGACTAACCGGGCAGCAGGAATCCTGCGTCACACTCCTCGCCCTCCGCGAAAGGGGGTGGGGCAGGGCCCTGAACCTCGCGTGCAGACGGACGGGGTGTCCAGCCGCGCAGCTCGCTGCCTCCCGCCCAGCCGGGCTCTCTCCTCCTGCCGCCCGCCCGCTCCCTCCCCACAGCTCTGCACTCCCGACCTCCCACAACTCCCCGTCAGGACCACCCCTGGCTCTGAGTCTGCAGGGTTTCGATTAAAATCCCTTTTTCCAGAGTCCCCCAAGTTACTGAGACCCCAAGTCTTACACCCACAGCCAGCCTCCTCCAGTTTCTCCCCCAATGCATTACCCCCTGAATTCCGCTGTCACAGAGCTGGCCGGCCGAGCCCCACCCTCAGCCGCTGGACCGCAGGGACTGAAAGAATACGGCTCTGCGGCCCGCCCGCCCACCAGCCCTGGGCCTGCGCACAAGGCTTCAACTGCCAGCGCCGCACCTGGGTGGGCGGGGTTCGCAGTCCCGTCGCTCAGGTCCGGGCAGAGCCCTCCCGTGGGGCCCGTCCTGAAGCCAGCTGTGCAGCCGTTCAACACAGAGGATACAGAGGCCAGCAAAAGAGTGAGAGCGGTCAGGGCTCCCGTCACTCAAACCACAGCCCGCCCTCGGGCCCGCCCCTGCACCATCCTCTGCCCCAGCCCCTCTGTCACTCAAAACAGCGCCTGCGCAGTAGGCTCAAACCCCGGGACCAGAGAGACCTGGTCCTCACGCCCGACTAGAGATTCTCGCAAGCAAACAGGCGGCTTTCAGCCAGTGACAGGCTGTTTCTCGGTAAACAGGAGACAGTCTCCCTGGCCTGGGAAAGCCAGGGACTGTCTACACACCGGCGCGCTGCCCCGGATTTAATCACAAACATTTCAGCCCAGATCACGTAGCCCCAGTGCCCACCTGGGCCCAGTACCAGCACCCCTAAAACAGGGCCGACGGTCGGGGTGAAAAGCCCCGGGCCGGACAGCTCCTCGGCGGCCGGGGGACTGTGCCAAGCCCCGCCTCAGGCCCGAGCCTCACAGGACGCGGACGCGATCGGCCAGGCGGGTGGGCCCCACGCGGACACCGCGGCCCCCCCACCGCCCCGTGGCAGCCGCCGCAACAGCGCCTGCACGGCGGGAAGCGGGCTCGGGCTCGCGTCCAGAGGCCCCCCAGGCCCGGCTTTCCCCGGGCGGCGGCATAGAGACTGGGCGACGCTGGGGTCGACTCGGGATGCAGAGCTAGGCTCGGGGGCAGCAGGACTGAGGGTGAGTGCCGCCGCACTGAGCAGTGCGGAAAAGGGCCAGAAAGACGCGGCTTTGGTCGCTTCTCCACCTCGTGGGCGCCGTGAAGGGTCGCCCTCTAAGACTCGCCCTCCGAGCAGCGCTACGGACTCAACTGCTACGAGCTGACGGCCGAGCAAACCCTTTCTCCTTTACTTGGGGCGGCGGCTATTTTGTCTCGGCAAAGACAACAGTAACAGCCGGCGCCAGGAGGGCAGGCCCGGGACCGGCAGTCCAGACTTGGGATGCAGCCCGCTTGGCCCCGCCCCGGCCGCCGCTGGCCAATGGGGAGCCCCGCCCCGCCCCGCCCCGGCCGAGGGCAGAGCCGGCGCTGGACCCGCGGCCCACACCCGCCCGCTGTCCCCTAGGGCAGCTCCGCGTCCGCCGGCCAGCCCAGCCCTCGGGAGGGCGCCCGCAGCGCGGCAACCCGGCCGAGCCGACGCGGCCGCACCGGGGTCCCGGCGTCCCGGACGCTCGAGCCGAGCCGTGCGTACCGTGGACCACGCTGTCCCGCGGGCACCGGCCGCTCCCTTCCGCGCTCGCACACGCACCTGGCGGCGCCAGCTGCCTAGGGTGGACTCGTCCGTCGCCCGCCCTCCGTCCTCCGACCTCGCCACCCTAGTCCTCCCGGCTCCGTGGGCGCTGCCCGACGCCCAGTCGAGCTGCTTTCCAAAGGCGGGGCTTCCGCGCCGGCCAATCAGCGGCCGTGCCGCCCTCCCTGGGCCCTCGCCACGCCCCCACGCCATGCTAATCAGGCCGTGGTTGCCGCGGTTGCCGCGGCGACGGCTTGGTGTGAAGGCTGGGGTTTAGGTCAAGGGAGCTGTGGTGAGGGGCCCTGAAGCAGGTCTGCAAAAAGGGGTGGGGAGGAGGAGAGAAGGGGCAGCCCCCAAAGAAAGAAATGGGGCTCAAGGCAGATGTGCCCACTGACGATCCACAAATGCAAAATCTGGAAAGACAAGAGGGGGAAGGAGCACGTTTGTCTAAATGGAGGCAAAAAGAAATCAGCAGGAAGAAATATACATTAAGGTCTAAAGAAGAAGGACAAATATGGAAGACAGGACTTTTCCGCTTGGGACACCTGAAAGACACGAGTTAATTTCTGTAATAAATGAAGCGCTCTTGGAAACTCGCAAAATGAAGACCAAACCAACCAGAGAAACGGGCGAAGGGGACGGCAGGCGATTCGCAGGGGAATGCAAGTGACCCGCGGGCGGCACTGGAGGAAACCCAACCCCGCCTGACAGACGCGAGCCACACCGCGCGGACCCCACCCGAGTCCCGCTGCACCGGGGCGAGGCTGGGGACCCCAGCCGTCTGGCGGCGGAAGGGCCCGGTAACCGGAAGTACGGAGGCGCTCTGCAGAGTTAGTTCACCTAAGAGCACACAGTTTATCACCTGAAATTAAAATTTACACTCAAGAAAGAATGATCGTGGATGCGTGCCACAGTGACAGATTGTGGGCTTGGGGTGGAGTAGATTTTGGACTGCCCTACTGTGTCACTGGTAATTTCTAATTGGCTTTTAAAATTTTTGGTTATACAGAAAAGCTGCAAAAATAATAGAAAGATTCCTTACTCCCTTTCCCTTAATGTTATCATCTTGGCATCAGATACCGTGAAAAGGAAATTAATACTAGCCCAGAACTGTGATGGCTCCCATCTGCCCATCCTGCCCTGCGCCTTTCAGAACCGGGTCTGGAAGCCGCCCCACACCAAGTGTCTGGTCCTCCAGCCTCGGCCTCTCCACATGGGCAGTTGTGAGGTGCACAAGTGGAGTGTTTTGTAGAACATTCTTCAACTCGCATTTGTCTGATACTTTTCATGACCTGACGGCCTATGGGTTTTTTGTGTGTTTTGTTTTTGTGTTGGTTTTTTTTTTTTTTTTTTTGGTACCAGGGAATCGAACTTGGGTCCTTGCGCTTGCTCAGCAGACGGCGAAACCACGAGCTAAATCCCCCGCCCAGGGCTATGAGTTTTTTAGAAGAGTATCTGCTAATGCCATTTTGATAAGTTGATTTTTGATTCAGTGAACTTGCTGGTTCTAGCAGTCTGTCCATTTTCCTCCATTTCTAAAATGTCAACATCTTCAGTTTTAAAACTTCATTGACCGGCAGGGCCGGGGGTTTAGTTCAGCGGTTTCGCCACCTGCTGCGCAAGCGCAAGGACCCGAGTTCGATCTCCGATACCAAAAAAAAAAAACTTCATTGACCGCCATACCCTTTTGCTGACCATTTCACTGTCACACTGCACTGGCCAGGATCCTGGAGGTGCCTGTCCCGTGGGCGGGGGACATGGCGGGGGGACATACGCTCATTACCGTCACTGTCAAGTAAAAATGCTTGCTGTGTTTACTGCTACTGCTAATAAAAGGTTGTAGCTCTGGACCAAAAAAAATGCTTTGTAGAGCTTCCTTAATGGGAATTAAGGAATTTCCTTCTAGTTGTTTTTTTGGGGTTTTTTAAACTTTTATGGTTAGGTTTCTCTTTCTACTGAGATGCTAGCTCATCTCGCCTTAGCTGATAACATAGTGAATTCTCTGTACGTTGAAGCTTGTTTGCATTACTAAGCCCTACTCAACGGTGACAAGAAGGGTCTGGTCTACAGATGTGCATGGCCAGATACTACTGGGTTATATTTTACTTTAGTTTTTTGCATCTAAGTTTGTATTTTTTTATTATACTATCCTTGCCTGGTTTTGATATCAAGGTTACACCAGCCCACAAAATGATTTGAGGTTTATCTCACTGCTTATACTCTCCACAACAGTTTGTAATCTTTTCTCCAATGGGTGCTATGATCCTTTTTATTACTAATATTATTGTTTCTTTCATCAGTTTTGCTACGACTTTAAGAACCTTTGTTTTTTTAGAGAGGATATTGAAATGTAATTTTTTTTAAACCTTAATTTTTAGTCAGCATAAATTTCCTTTATTTTTGCATTTATGGTAGGATTTTGTTTTGTTTTGAGGTTTTCCTTATCAAGTGAGTATAAAGTTTTTAAGTCATTTAAGAAGAAAATGGACATGTGGAAATTAATTTAAAATTAATTTTCTTCTTCTGTAAAGTCTACCTCTTCATCTTCATCATCTTCTGCATGTTGATCCTTTCTTAATTGACAGGTAGATACCTGTCCTGTTCCAGATACACCCTTAGCTGACAGTGATCTTGAAGAGGTGGCTTTGAATTTGCTTTTACAATATCTAAATGAGATGGATAATCTAGTGGATACAGAGAATTTCAGAAAACCTCTAAATCTTCATCCTCATCAATCTTTTGTATATTTTGGTAGGCAGCAGTGTAGACCTCTTAAGCTTTGCCATGAAATAACACTTCGATTGTGATAAATTCTGAAAATATATTCTTGATATCCTTTATTTTCTGCTTTTTGAAATTGTCAATAGTTTCCTCCAGATGACGAGTTGTTTGGGTAATATCTTTTGAAGCTATGTGTAATTCGGCTTCTGCCTGTGAAATTACATGTCGATCAGATGGGTTTCGTTGCTGGGTTCTTTCTAACTGAGTTAACTGCTTAGCTTCTCTATTCCTTGCTGTTAGTGCTGCTTTGAGATCATCTCGTTTCAGTTTTACAATTGCTCCATAAGCTTTCAAAGGTTCAACCACGTTGGCTTCAGGTCTTTCAACCTCTGCTTGTCTATAATCCTGAAGTTTGGCACTTATCAGTGAAATTTTTCAGACCTTGCTTTAAATTTGGGGTCTCTGTAGAGGCATGCATGTTAATTTCATTCACCAGGAGGTCTGCTTTGTCTCGCAGTCTGGCAGTTTTCCACACATAAACAGCAAAGATTTGTCACAGCTCCCCAAAATGCTTCTCCACATTTGTGACAGCATCTTGCAGTTGTCCAGTTTGAGTGTCCCGGCTTTCCAGGGTGCGCCTTAACATCTTGCCTCGCAAACGGCCAGGAGCCAGGGGCTGGAGCCCAACGACTGGGGCTCCCAGGCGCCTGATGCGCGCTGGGCACAAGCCACACACACCACTTTGAGAACTTTTTTAAAGTCACTTGATTTTGCTGGTCATTTCCTTGCTTCTTTTTCGTTTAATTTGCTTTTTATTTCTTTCCTACTTTCTTGGGCTTCTTTTCCTCACTTCCTGAATTCCATACAATGTACTGTTCCATTCAAGTCTGTATTTGATTTCCATTAATGACCTTGAGAAACATCTTTAGGATTCTGGATTCTTTAAAAAAAAACAAAAAAACTATCCTTTAATGTAGATTTCTAAAATAGTACATTATACTCAAACAGTATGATCTAATATATATTTTTGTTATTGTTCCCAGGGATTGAACTCAGGACCTTTCCCTTGTGAGGCAGACACCGGAACCACTGAGCTCAATCCCCGGCACTGATCTAATATATATTTATTTGATATTTGTTAAAACTTCCTTCAGTGGGGCCCGGGGATTTAGCTCAGGGGTTCCGCTTCATGCCTCACAAGCACAAGAACCTGAGTTCAATCCCCGGTACCAAAAAAAAAATTCCTTCAGTGCCTGCCTCGCAAGCGCAAGATCCCAAGTTCTATCTCCAGTAACAACAACAACAACAAAAAAAACTTCCTTTATCCTAAGATATGATTAATTTTTAATTGTTTATGTGCTATAAAAGAATGAATACTCTCTATTTCCTCCAAATGTTAGGTGGTCATTTCTATTTATGTCTGTAGGATCAAGATTGTTATTTTTACTTATATTTTTCATACTTACTCTTTTTACTTGCTTGTTCTGTTCTAAATAGTTAGAGTAAATCTCCCAGAATGAATATGGTTTTACTACTGCTCCTTGTAATTCTTTTATTTTCTTCTCTGCTTTATGGATTTCAAAGCTACATATGTATGTGCAAACAAATCCAGATTTCCTCTACTGATGGTATAGGAAGCTAATCTATGTATTTATATTTGTAATTACTGATATATTTCTTTGCTTACTGTTCCTTTTTCTTTTTTATTTTCTTCTCTCCAACTCTTTCACAATCGAGTTTTCTTTCCTACTTTTCTTCTTCTACTTATTTAGGTTCCAATTATATTTCAATTACATCTTTTTCTGTCTTTAAATTCTTGATTTACAGATAAGCATTGTTTTAGAATAAGAATATGAAGAACCGAAGTAATGACCCTGGCACGTCTTAGCAATGCAGTCAATGTCCCATTCTCCAGTTCCTTAACCTTACCTAGAATTTCAGTTATAATTTTTTAAAACAGGGGAGGGGAAGAAGGGAAAAGGATTGAAAAAAGAGAATTGAAGAGAAAATGGAAATAGAACTTTTTCAAATGGGAAGACCATAGAGAGTTGGAGGGCGGGGGATTTAGCTCAGGGGTTCCACCGCCTGCCTCGCAAGTGCAAGGTTGTGAGTTTGATCCTCAGTACCCAAAGAAAAAAAAAGAGTTGGAGGGAGCAATGGGGTGTAAGGGGATGAAAAGAAGGTGTGTTACATACATGTACCAACTCCTCAAGACAAATGGAACCCTTAGGTATTGGAGTAAAAATACAGAATAAAAATATTTTACAACAAACAAAAAAATCCTTTTTTTTTTTTTGTACCAGGGATTGAACTCAGGACCTTGCGCTGGTGAGGCAGGTGTGGTGCTACTGAGCTAAATCCCTGGTCCAAAAATCCATTTTTATAGTCAGCAATAAGTTACACAGTCAATGATATTTGCAGAATGTATTCATTCATTCTTGTTTCTCAAATGTCACTGTTTCCTTCCAGGCCCGTGTGTGTGTGTGTGTGTGTGTGTGTGTGTGTGTGTGTATACACGTGCATGTCACTAGGGATTAAACAAAGGCCCTTGCTCTTGCTAGGGAAACATTCTGCCACTGAGCTACATCCCCAGCCCTAGTTTTACTTTGAGATAGGATCTCAATAAGTTGCCCAGGCTGGCCTAAAACTTGCGATCCTCCTGCCTCAGCCTCCTGAGTAGCTGGGATGACAGGCATGTGCTACCACACCCAGCCTTTTCAGGTTCATTTTTCTCATTGCAATAAATTCTTAAATAAGTTTTTCAGTAAGGGTATGAAGTGGCCTATCTGATTTTCTATGTGTATTCCTTTAAATGACTTTGCAAGACATTTTGACTGACAGTTTAGCCAGCTCTGGAATGTAAGGATGACCCTTACCCTCTCCCCTCACCTTGCAAGTGTTACTCCACTGTCTCCTCGGGTTGCCGATGAGGTCTGCTGTCAGTGCAATGTTACTTTCTTCAACACTGGTTTCTCCCGAGGCATCTTTTAGGATGGATGTTACATATGGATGTTTACCCTGCTTAGGACTGCATGACCGGGGAGGCCTTTCTTCCATGCTGGGGAATTCTTGGCCAGCAGGTCTTTAAATACAGCTTTTCATGGGCCGGGGATTTAGCTCAGTGGTTTCAACGCCTGCTGTGCAAGCGCCAGGACCTGAGTTCAATCCCCAGTACCAAAAATAAATAAATAAATACATACAGCTTTTCTGCCATTCCACTTCTGTGCCGCTCCACATCTTAGAGTATGGTGACCTGTCTTAGCCTAGGCTACAGTTCTCTTAATTTCTCTTTTATATTTTTCATATTGTTTTCTGCACTGTTTTCTTTTTTTTTTTTTTTTAAGTACCGGGGCTTGAACTCAGGTCCTTGTGCTTACGAGGCCGACTTCGGAACCACTGAGCTAAATCCCCAGCCCTTCTGTACTGTTTTCTAAGTAGCTCCTCTTTATAACTGCATCTAGTGTAGTTGCCCAAGTGCTTTTCATTACAATGGCTATATTTTTCAATTCTAATCTTAAAAATCACGATGAAACTGTTTGATTTGAACTACATTGTGTCAGGAGTGAATTCACGTTGTCATGTTTGACACACATTTTCCTAAGTTTAACTTGGTTCTTTCCAAGTTCCTAAGTGTTTTCCTTCATGACATTTCCTTCTGCCCTGAACTCCTTTTCCTTCCCCATTTAGTAATTTTTTTAAAAATCTGTGCATTGCTGCTAAGGAACACAGTCCAGGCCCCAGTCTTGGACTGCCAGTGGGGCGCTGTGCTGTTCGGTTAAGGCCTATCTCTCAGTCACTCACCGGGACCAAAGCTTGGGCTCTGTATGGCACTGTGCTCATCCTGCCCCGTCATGGTAGCTGGAGCCCCAGCAGGCCTGGGACTCATTATTAGCTCTTCTAATCAAAATGATTAAATAGTTCAAAAAAAATTAAAGACTATTATTTCATGACATGAAAAGAATCAAATGAAATTCAAAATTCAATATTCATAAAATTTTACAGGACATGGCCTCTCTTGCCTGTTTACACAATGTCTACGGCTGCTTTCCTACTACAAGGACAGAGCTGAGAAATTCCAACAGACACCTTCTCTCCCATAAAACCTAAAATGTTTGCTCCGTGGCCTTTCACAGAAAAGGCCTGCCAACCCCCATTCTTTGGTACCAAATTTAAAACTTTTATTGAAGTGGATTGGGAGTATACAAAAAGCATCCTCCCAAAAGAGGGGAAAGCATGGCTTAAAGGCTGAGTGGTAAGAGATTTCCTTCTGGCCGGGGCTTTAGCTCAGTGGTTCTGCTGCCTGCCTCTCAAGCACAAGGACCTAAGTTCAATCCCCGGTACCAAAAAAAAAAGAGATTTCCTTCTAACTTTCAAGGAACAAATGACTTCTATGTTTCATAAAGAGCACCTAGGCAACAGAGGAGAGCTTCCCAGGCCATTGGATGGTTCACAGAGGTTCACCGTTCCCGAGTTCTTCTGACTGAAAAGAACTCTGCAAAATGAAAGTAACAGCTGACAGCTATGGAACGTTCCCCATGCAGCCAGGTGCTGTGCTAAGTAAGATTCCTACCTAATCCACCTGACCACCAGGGAAGGAAGATTGCGCGTCACTGTGATCCAATTCTGTGGACCTAACAGGGCACCAGGAAGTTCAGCAAATTTTCCAGTGCCTCCACCTGGTAGGAACACAGGTCTCTAACCTTTTTCTGCCTCCAGAGTCTACACTCTCAGCTCATTTAATTTAAATGTAATAAATCTGCAAATATTAAGGAAATGCATAGTTTCCTGAAAACACATAAAGCATCAAAACTATTAGAGTAATCTTGGCAGAGGTTATAAATTTCCAACCAACTGCTAGAAAGCAAATAATTATGTGCCACAAATTGACTTGGACCCTGAAAAATGGGCTTCTAACAAACTGTGATATCCTAGTTCAGTGCATTGCAATTGCGCTCTTCTTTTTGGTACCAGGGATTGAAATCTGGACCTTGCGCTTGCAAGGCAGGCGGCGGAACCACTGAGCTAAATCCCCAACCCAACACTCATCTCTTCTTGAATCCACCACGATACTCCCCAAGAATCCCTGCAGGACAACAGCTGACATTTCTAGCTGGACTATGTGCCAGACACTATTCCAAGCACTCTCCATACAAGGACCATTTAATCCAGAAACAAATATTCCCTGCAAACGGAAACACAAGAGGAGGAATGGTCCAGCCACACACCTAGAAAGCAAGAGGGTCTGGGTCCACAGCAAAGCCAGGCAGTCAACAAAGTCAGCATCCTCAACAGGCTTTCAGCTAATCAATCTGAAAACTCTAAACACGATCAATTCCAGGAAAACAAACTAGCAAAACAGCCAAACTTGGAGGGGTGGGGACAGCAGCATACCTAGTTTCCAAACTGTAATGTTCCATTTTCATGAATCATCCAGAAAGGGGAAGCCTAAAGAGACATAAAGTAGGTGAGTGGTTGCCTGGGGCTGGGAGTCACAACCTACCCAGTGGCATGGAGGGGATCTGGCAGAAGAGTGCAATGGAAATGTTCTAACAGTGGACTGTGGGAGGGTAAGCGGGGAAACGGATGTGACCAAAGTACACTATTGTGTATGCATGAAACATCACGTTGAAACCCAGCATTTTGTAAAATCAATAGGCAATATTAAAACACAGTTTGAGGGCCAGGGGTTTAACTCAGTGGTTTCGCCGCCTGCCTCGCAAGCACAAGGTCCCAAGTTCAATCTCTGGTACCAAAAAACAAAACTTTATAAAATATAGTTTTTGTGAGACCAAAGTGAACCTAAGAAATGCCATCTTGGCCTGTGAATAAACTCCCCTCATACCCCTCCCCTTATAGAGTGCTGGAATTCCCCACAAGATAGCTGTTTTTCTGACCGCTCGCTCTGCTTCTGTAACATGCTTTATCGCTCCCCAGGAACAGATGGTGTCTGGTACTTCCCTGTAACCGCCAAACCCTGTAGCCACAGAAGGTCCTATCTTGACAAGATAGGTGGGTTGAAAAAACTGGGTTGTGAAAAATATTTTGCAGCTGGCTGAAGGACATGTTGACCTCTCCCTGAACTTCTTTGTTTGAGTTACCTATAAAAGCTGTGCTGTTCCCTCCTTCTGGGCTTCACTTCTCCTAGAGGGTGGAGTCCACACATGTGAATAAACTCCTTTTAGTCTTTGTCTCAGTGTTTGGTGATTTCCTGGCTCGCTTGACGTAACAATTTTGGAGGCCCCAGCAAGATCACCATCACTCGGTGACTTCTGTCCGGCGGACGGCCCCTGTCTCAGGCTGCTGTGGCCCAAGATAGGCCCAGGGAGGCCACCCTGACCATTTGATCAGGGCACTGGGAGCTCGGGCCCCGAGCGGAGGATTCCAGTCGTTCCAGCCATCCTGAAGGGAGTTTATCTGAAAAACCTCCAGAGGTCAGGTAAGAATCTCATGATTCTCAGTCAGTGGATCCTACAGAGGGCGAAAAGGAAGTCGGATTCATTGCTAATTCCCATGCCCCGGACTTTGCCACAATGGCAGGAAGTCTCTCAGTCAGTTTATCCCTTTGGTAAAGAAGGCTATAGTCTGTGTAAATATCTGTGTATCTGTTGTTTGTTGTATGTTGGCTTGCTCTGTGTGCCTTTTGCTTTCAGTTTTGTTCTACAGCGGGCCATGGGAACAAGACAATCTACCCCTTCTGCCCCCCCCTTAAATGTGTTTTACAACGTTTCTCTCAAATTTGTACCCCACAGAAAGCAGAGGAATTTGGCATCAAGTTCTCAAAAAGAAAACTCTGGACCCTGTGTCAATTAGAGTGGCCATTGTTCAGGGTGGGATGGCCGAGTGTGGGAAGTTTTAGCATTCAGACTACCCGACAGGTTTGGAATCGGGTCACAGGAAAGGGAGGGCCCCGTCACCCTGATCAGTTCCCTTATATTGATGTGTAAATGGACCTGGTGGAGGACGCCCCCTCCTTTCTTGCCTGTCTGAGAGTTGCCCGGTCATCTAGGTTTGGTAAAAATAAGGTCCACTGTCATTTCCTCCACTGGCAGAGTTCCCGAGAGATGGTGGATGTGTTTGTTGCTAAGCCTCTTTTAAAATGTAAGGTTTTCCAGGCTCCATGGGATGAGGATGACTTCCAACCTCATCTGGCCCCATATCAGGCCCAGGAGGAAGGAACTGAAGAAGACCCTGACTCCCCTTCTGATTCCACCCCCACTAATCCCTCTGCCCCAGCTGCACCATCTGACCCCCTGTCTCTCCCTCATACCCAATTGGGACAAGCTTATGAGTCACAAGGGACAACTAGTCAGGTAACGTCCACATTCCTTCCTTTAAAACAGGTAGAGCCAGGTGGTGGATTAGTGTACGTTCCCTTTACTACCAGTGACCTTTATAATTGAAAGAAATCAAGTTCCCCCCTTTTCAGAAAAACCTCAGGCCTTGATTCACCTCCTAGAATCTGTTTTCCATACTCATCAGCCTACCTGGGACCACTGCCAGCAGCTGCTCCACACCTCTTCACTACAGAGGAGTGGGACTGGATTTTCCAAGAGGCCATTAAGGCAGCTCTGGGACCAAACCCAGGCCTCGGTCCCGGCACTCCGGCTCATCTGCATTGAGCAGAGGCTGAGGTGCAGACCCGCCGACCTGACTGGGACCCCAACACCGATGCAGGCAGTAGAGACCTGGCCAGTTACTGCCAGCACCTTTTACAGGGACTCCACCAAGTGGCTAGAAAGCCGACTGATTTGACCAAGGTGAGTGAGGTAAAACAGGATAAGATGGAGTCCCCCGCGACTTTCCTGGAGTGCCTCCTAGAGGCTTATCGGGTCTATACACCCATTAACCCTGATGCTCCAGAAAACGCAGCCGTGATCAATCTGGCCTTTGTGTCACAGTCAGCCCCAGATATTAGAAAGAAGCTCCAGAGATTGGAAGGATTTGAGGGAAAAAACAGGTCCGAGCTCCTGATTATAGCACAAAAGGTTTTTGACAACCGGGACTCCCCAGAAGAGGCATTTGTCAAGCGGCTAGGAGAAGTTACTACTGCTGCTCTCAAAAACTATGAGACAAGTAAACAGACCAGGAGACCTAAGCCAGGAGATCCTCCAGGACATAACCATGACCAGGCCTGATTTGCAGGATGTGCCCCTGGAGGACCCTGAGGAGACATTCTTCACGGATGGGAGCAGCATTGTCAAACAAGAAGTCAGGTATGCAGGGGCAACAATAATAGATGGCCAGGGAGTAATAAGATGGGCCACTACCCTAGGCCATGGAACTTCAGCCCAATGAGCAGAGTTGATAGCCCTCAGTCAACCCTTAAACCTGGGTGAGGGAAAGGTTGTTAATATCTATACGGACAGTCGGTATGCCTTTGCAACTGTGCATGTTCATGGAGAGATATATAAACAATGGAGCCTACTCATGTCAGGAGGAAAGGACATCAAAAATAAATGAGATCCTAACTTTACTAGAAGCCGTATGGAAGCCTAAATCAGTGGCTATAATACACTGCAAGGGTCATCAGAGGCCCGACACACCAGAGGCCATAGGAAATCAAAAGGCTGATCTATCTAGCTGCTAAACTGGCTGCCAGAAAACCAGTGGGGATGGCCCCCACCCTGCACCTTGAAGGCTTTTCCGAGCTGCTGACTAAGCCACATTATTCATCAGAGGAAGAGAAACAAAATGCCCCGGTGGGAGCTATAAAAGATAAAAATGGATGGTGGAGTCATCCTGATGGCCGAGTCTGCTTGCCTCAGGCTCTTGGCCAACAGCTAATTCAACAAATACATCAGTTTACTCACCTAGGAGAAAAGAAACTCAGACAATTGATAAGTTCCAGGTTCTTAACTCCTAAGCTGGCTGCCATGGTCCAGGATGTTTGCGCCCGGTGCCAGACATGTGCCCAGGTAAATGCCAAGGCAACACCCAGAGGCAAAGGAACCTGACGCTGAGGTGAGCATCCTGGGGAATTTTGGGAATTGGATTTTACTGAAGTCAAGCCCAGCCGCAGATATAGGTACCTGTTGGTTTGGGTAGATACTTACCTGGATGGGTAGAAGCCTTCTCTACTAAAGGAGAGACAGCTACAATAGTCAGTAAAAAGTTGTTACAGGAGCTCATCCCCCGATTTGGCCTCCCCCATATTCTGGGGTCTGACAATGGCCCAGCCTTCACGGCTAAGTTATCTCAATTGATGGCCAAGACCCTTAACGTTGATTGGAAACTTCATTGTGCCTATCGGCCACAAAGTTCAGGGCAAGTGGAAAGGATGAATCGAACCTTAAAAAAAAAATTAACTAAGTTTGTTTTAAAAACTGGAAAAAGCTGGCCAGACCTCCTCCCACTGGCCCTCTTGCGGGCTAGGTGCACTCCTTATATAGAAAAGTTAACTCCTTATAAAATCATGTTTGGGAGACCACCTCCCTTACTGCCCAGGATAAATTTTAAAAATCTGTCAGAATGTGAAAATCATACTTTGTTAAATTCTTTATAAGCCCTCCAGGTAATCCAACAGGGACTGTGGAATTGAGTTCGGGAGGCCAGGCCGGCCCCTCAACCTGATGTCACCCACCATAAATTTCAGCCTGGACATCTGGTGCTAATAAAGAGACATTCGTCTAAGACTCTGTAGCCACATTGAGAGGGACCTCTCCAGGTGATTTTAACAACACCATCTGCCATAAAGGTCACAGGGAAAACACCGTGGATACATCCCTGTCACATCAAAGTGGATCCTGAGGACACCCTGGAGGACAAATGGAGGATCATCAGTCAACCAGGCAACAAAAAGTTAAGACTAGGATGGGTTGGAAATACATCCCCTTCTTGTTAATATTTTCTGGGACATTGGCAATATTACCCCCAAAATAATTGGACCATACTGGTAATGTTTGGATTCAGCTGGCACAATCACTTAATTTGTCTGAGTTCTGTTTAAATGTAGATATAAATTTACATTATGTATTAGGGAGCTGTCTCGTCCCAGTATGTACTCCCTTGAGTCTGATACAACCTTATACTCTGTTTAAAGACATCCCAGGAAAAAATCTTATGTTTAAAGATAGTTATAATTCTGGGACCCCCAGTTATTCTAAACCAAAAAAATGCAATTAAGTTATATACACCTCAGATGATTATGTTATATACACCTCAGATGATTATGTTAAATAATACACAATGTGCTATATATAAAAATAGTACTACAACATGTCTAAGATTAAAAAGGTTAAAAAAAATAACCTGTTATGAGAAAATACATAATAAAAAATTAGGATGGGATTTGTTTCAATGATTAACTCAATGGTTGCCTAATATGCAATGGTTAAAACAGCTTTTTCTTGTAGTCATAATTGTAATCATATGTTTGTTATTGTGTTGCGGCATACAATGCCTACCTTACTGTATGGGATGCTCTCAGTGGTTCATAGATTACTAAATTTGACTATTATGCTGCTGAATCAAATGTATAAACCCTTGCCTGAGAAAAAATGACAGGCATAAATCAAAGGTTTGACTTTGTACAAAAACCAGTGGGGAATGTGAGACCAAAGTGAACCTAAGAAATGCCATCTTGGCCTGTGAATAAACTCCCCTCATACCCCTCCCCTTATAGAGTGCTGGAATTCCCCACAAGATAGCTGTTTTTCTGACCGCTCGCTCTGCTTCTGTAACATGCTTTATCGCTCCCCAGGAACAGATGGTGTCTGGTGCCTCCCTGTAACCACCGAACGCTCTAGCCACAGAAGGTCCTATCTTGACAAGATAGGTGGGTTGAAAAAACTGGGTTGTGAAAAATATTTTGCAGCTGGCTGAAGGACATGTTGACCTCTCCCTGAACTTCTTTGTTTGAGTTACCTATAAAAGCTGTGCTGTTCCCTCCTTCTGGGCTTCACTTCTTCTAGAGGGTGGAGTCCACACATGTGAATAAACTCCTTTTAGTCTTTGTCTCAGTGTTTGGTGATTTCCTGGCTCACTTGGCATAACAGTTTGAAAAGTTGATTCTGGCAATGCTCGCACAACTCCATAAATTCACTAAAAACCACCGAGTTGTACCCTGGGTATCTTTTGACAAATCTAAATGACACCACAATAAAGCTAATTCAAAGAAAAGAGGCTGGGTAGCTCGCCAACCTGTTCGTAGGCCCATGCTAGGCAACTCCCAGGGTTTTGCCTCATCAATCCTAAGACCCAAAAATACCCAGCTTGGAAGAGGCACCATAGAAAAGACACCTGGTGGGTAGGGAGTGACACAGGGCTGTCTTACCACTGTCTTGGAAAGGCTTGGGGCTCTTTTAAAGATCCCAGAGCTGGCTGTATGCCAAACACCTGTAATCTCAGCACTCTGGGAGGCTGAGGCAAAAGGATTTCCAAGTTCCAGCCCAGCCTGGGCAATTTAGAAACTTAGTGAGACCCTATCTCAAAATAAAATATAAAATAATGGCAGGGGATGTAGCTCAGTGTTAAGGCCCTGGGTCCAATCTGAAGTACAATAAATAAATAAATAAATAAACATGTGAAGCCCCTAGAGGAATGACTAGAAGACTTCCGACCCTTCCATGGGGTCAGGCTGAAAGGAATTGTGTTGTACAGTGACCAGCAGATTGCCTGACTCCCACCTACGGGCAAGAACAGGGTCCCAGAAGCATCAGAAGCCTCATCCTGGGACCCTCTGGGACCCCAAGGAGACCCACAGATGCAGCCCACAATGGCCCAATGGGCCAGGCCCCCTACCCATGCGCCCTGCCTCTTTGTGGCAGCCCGAGCCAGGCAGGGTTTTGCACCTGCTCATGGCTGCTGGCTGGCCACCGGCTTCCCTGAAAAGTTCAGTCAGCAGGATTTGGGCCTTTATTTACTATACACTCTCAGGGGAACCGGTGCCTTCAGAGGTCCCACTTACTGAGGTTAAGGGGGAAACCCAGGAAGAGGCGCTTGCTGGTCAGCGAGGTCATCTGTGGTGTGCATGCACACTCTGTGGGGCACAGCACACAGTGCCTGGGGAGCCATCAGTATAACGCGTGGCCCTGTCCGCCAGTGCTCACAGCTGACCCAGAAGCAGATGGAGAGCAAGGTGCAAACAGGGAAAACCTATCAGCCATGCTTCCAGTCCATGATGGACATAGTGACATGTGTTTGGATCCAAGGCAATGAGCTAATCCTTTTAAAATAAATTTCAGTTTGGGAATTATATGTAATCATATTTTAAAGAGATTTTATTATATTGTAGGGGAAAGATGCATGATTGTATGGCTAGAACGACATTTGTCAGTTCAGTATCTGCATCATTTGGAACAACAACTGCCTCCATGAATATTTTCTCAAGTGAGCAAACGAAGTCCTTGAAAAAGGCACACTGTGTAGAGTTAAGTGAACCATCTGATGGATTAACTGACAAAATCAGCTCTTCTCACAAAGAAGCCTAGTGTGAGTAGTGCTGCCAGACTCAACAAATCAAAACTATAAGCTAACCAATTAAATTGAATTTCAGAGAAACACTTTGATTAGCATAAGCATGCCCCATTTGGCTGTCCTATATTTTGTCTGGCATCCTAGGGAGAGAAGGCAAGCATTAAAGTGAGAAGGAAATATGATTTGGTTCCTTTTAGAAAAAGAACTGGAGGAGGGAGAAATAATGGTACCGGGAATTTATAAGTTTCACCAAACAATTATGAAGGTCAGAGGAGCATGCTTGAGAAACCGTGATTTATAGAGCTGTGCTAACAATTGCATTTATATCATCTTAATTGAAACCTCATACACAGTAACATGACTATTAATTCTTATCTTTCATTTATTTTCATTAAGCCATCCCCAAAATATTTATTGAAAACTGTGTGCTGGTCAGGGATTTTGATCCCATGGTGTGTGGCCAGAGCTGGGAAATGGGTTTTGTCCATTCCTCAGCCTTGCTCTCCTTCCCCACTCCAGCTGCAGTTTCCATGGTAACAGACTGAACCTGACTCTAGCTAACAACTGAGAGCTCCGGGGAAGAAGCCAGAACAATTGACGCCAGCCTAGCTTAGCTGGGGGATGGGAGGGCCACCTGAAGCCCTACAGCCCGCCACTCCTTTATTAGTGATTTATGCAAGAATTTTGTTTGTTGAAATGTCCTGTTGGATGGGGCCTCTGCCGTACTGAAAGTTGGTTATGTGAACCTCTGTAGACCCTGTGAAGTCATAGGTTTTCATTTCTGAAGCTGCTACCAATACAAGTGACATTAACTTTACTCATCCTTACCATCTATTAATTTATTTAGAATATCATTAAGCCAATAGTGATTTGGAGGGTAGTGCTCTGTGTCAGACAGTGCTAGATCCTGAGGATATAATAGCTATCAAAACAGAAGTCATATTCATCCTCTTATTCCTTTTAGAACAGTGGGAGAAACGCTTTTTAATTTTTCCTTTGGTATATTCTGAGAAGCCATTATTTATAAGCTGTATACGAGCATCTGTGGGATAGAGAAGTGAGTTAAAACAAAACACTGTGCCTGCCACAGTGGGAATGAGACGGATGGAGTTGGAATCAGACACTAAATAGATAATTACCAAGACCACAGATATTTACTGGGCAGCTAAGCTACTGCAATTCCGGACACTGTTTGGGGAAAGGAGATGATAGCACTGAACAAAACACATGACATCTGTTCTCATGGAACTTACATTTTGGTGGAAAGAGAGGAACAATGTATAAATGAAGTGAAGTGTTAAATTCAAACTGATTTTTAAAAGGAGATTTTATTGGCTCAGGTAAGCAAAAATCCCCAAGGTAGAGTTGGTCTCCTTGATATTCACAAACGTAATTTCCGTTACTGCAGACCTCTGTAGCTTGTCTATCCAGCACTCCTTCCCACAGAACTATCTTTCCTGTGGGGAACTTGTCATTCCATTCTGTCCAGGCCCGCAGTGACTGGTCAGGGATGGGCACCCGACCAGATGAGCCTTAAACAGATGAGCGCGTCCCTGGGAGCGCTGAGCAGTGATGTTCTCTGCTGGAATCCTAGCCTGGTCGGAGGTGTTCCTCGCCTATCACCATCTCTTCCACGTATTAGAAAATGAAGCAAGGGTGGTAAGGCCCCCGTCTGCTCTCTTCTCCAGCACTGTGTTCTCAGTACATAGTAAGCTCTATAAATGTTGGCTGGGATCACTACTAGTCTACAAAAGGGTGAATGAAAAAACCTTCTCTGCAAGGCTTAGAAGATTGTGGGTTGTCAATTACTTCACAATAAAGGTAAGTGAGGAAGTTTCTTGGAGAGCACAGTACGAAAATGAGTGGAGGGACACAGTATAGAGGGCGTTTGCTCCAGGACAGGGTGAGGTTTATGAGCTATCTAGGATTCATTGTGTTCCCTTCTCTGGAGTCAAAATGCTTGGACTGAGTAGGAGTCTTTGGAAGAAAAGGCGGAGAAGGCATGATCCTAGCCACTAAGGACCTCATGCTTATCTGGGATAGCAGAGAAGCCAAGATCCAGGACCAATGTGGGTTCTCTGAGCTTCAATGAATTCTCCACTTACCAACCTGGAGAAGGATGGGGAAGTCTCATCGGCGCACTCATTTGTGTAAGAAATATATTTGAATGCACGGTGCTAGGTGTAAGAGATATTTATTGAACTAAATTGATATCTTGTTTTCATCAAAACTTACAACTGCAATGGCCAGCAAACTTTCAGGAAAATACTAGATAACAAATACTCTAGGTTTTGGAGACCAAACAGTTCCTGTTGTAACTATGCAACTCTGCAATTTTTTTTTTTTTGCAAAACTCAGCTGTACACAATGAGTACATGAGTGAGTATGGCTGCATTTTACTTTATTTAGGGAAACTGAAATTTGAATATTATATTATTTTCACATGTCACAAAATATCCTTCTCTTTCAACTTGTTTTCAACCATTTGAAAATAATAAAACCATGCTTAGCTCATGGGCCATCGAAAAACAGTCAGTGAGCCAGATTTGACCCAGAAGTTATAGTTCTCTAACTCCCAACCTCATGAGAAGCATAGCTAAACAGATAAATGATCAGTTAATAGCATTACTGAAAATTGTTCTTTCTTGTCTGGGTTCAGTACTCCCTTCATGAAGTATACATTCCTGGATGGAGAGACAAATGGATAGATACACAAATGTGTTCATACCAAATATCTAGAACCTGTGGATGAAGCTTTATTTGGAAAAGAGAGTCTTTAGTTGTGTAATTAAGTTAAGCATCTTGAGACGAGGTCATCCTAGGTTACTATGGTAGCCTTAAATCCAATGACAATTGTTCTTATAAGGAACTGGGTTGGTGGCACATGCCTGTAATCCCAGCACTCAGGAGGCTAAAACAGGAAGGCCACCAAAAGTTTCACAAATTTGAGGCCAGCCTGGGCTACATTGTAAGCCCGTCTCAAAAAAAAAAAAAAAAATGAGGCAGTAATAATGTATTATATACTTGGAATTTGCTAAGAGAGTAGATCTCAAATGTCCTCATCACATGCACACACAAATGACGACAGATGAGGGAATGGATATGTTAAGCAGCTTGGCTGTAGTCACTTCATCTTGTGTATTATCCCAAAGCATCATATAGTATACCCTAATTTACAATTTTTGTCAATCATACCTCCAATCTTAAAGCATTTATAATTGTGTGAAAATCGTAGGATGGTGTGTTCTCAACTGCTCCAACAAGAAATTAACATAGCAATATAGTCATTGTTTATTATCTTTTTTATAGGTGTTGAGCATAAAATTTTGCTTTTATGAATGAACGATAGTGAGAGAGAGCATAATTATTCATACAGAAGAGGAAGCAATGTGCAGTCAGAGACAGGGTTTTCTCTCTTCTACCCTGGATCCTGTAGCACTTTGTCCCTGCATAGAGTTGCAAGGTCTTTGGGGGCCACCTTCCACCCAGTGTTGGGGTGGTGGGCCTCTGTGGGGAGGAAATACGTAGCTTATTTCTTTTCCTTGATGAGGACCTGAGGCTTTACTTTGATCCTTAGAGAGGAGGAATCCACAAGCTGTGGGCTCTGCAGGCGTATCTGATCACAGGGCTCTGATAACCTGTGATGTTAGCAAAGCAAAAACGTCAGAACAGGTCACCAGGGACTGTAGAAGAAAGAGGATGGCCTTGTAGCTTAGCAGCTTTTGTGCACACCGCCCCTACCTTTTGAACTGTTTTGATTCTGCAAGCTGTGTAGCCAGCCCTGTTCTCAGTAGTTGCCTCTCTCCCCCAGGTTTAGCCCCTTCTAGAGCCCCTGTGCCAGAATGCACAGCTACTCACGATCCTGGTCCCACAGAGGCCTCGGCATCCACATCCACAAAAGCACATTCCTTTCCTGGGACAGAAACAGGCCGCTGGCTCCATGGCAGCCTCACACTGGAGAGTCCCCTCTGTCATCAGCCCCACCTGCTCTGCCTCCTGAAACAGCATCCAGCAGACCTCCCCTCACTGTGTCCAGTCTAGCAAGGCCACTGGGTCTCTGCTGGGACTCCCACCATCGCATCCATCCCCGAGCACTGGCACCCTTGAACTCGTGCCCCGGGGCCTTTCTGAACTCAGAGTCTGTGTCAGGCTCTCCACATGACCTCTGAGAGCCTTTAGCTGGAGTACCGGCCCTCACGGACACTTGTGCAAAGCAAAGACTCGGTCTGCTGTCTGCCAGGATAACACAGGGGCCCACGGGCTTGATGGGCATCTGAACACAGCCAGCTCCATGTCACCCTCTGAATGGTGACACCGATTAGCACTCCACAGACGGGTCGTACCTTCACTGTGAGCGCATGTGCTGGGCTATGTGTGTACCTTGTTATAGACACACAAAGTCACAAGTGATGGGGAAAACCTGTGTCTTTACAGGTAGATGTAGGATATATTTGCAGTTTAGTTCACAGGGCCGAATCAGACTCCTTTCCTCAGCTGGTCACCGAGAAAGGGGTTGAGGATACAGGACTGTGTGTCGCAGTAAAGGGAATGAGATTCCTGCCTCATACAAAGAGAGAAACTGGTGGGAACCAGATCCTGAGCTGCGAGACAGACTATTGCCAGGGACATCTTTTTCTGAGTTGAAAATCTAGTTGCTGAACACTGGACATGGCGTACGCTTTCTAAAAGAAACGAACTCTCTCCCTCTGCATGCAGCGTGGACCGCAGTGCACACGTTGGTGCAGCTCAGCCTGCTCTGAGGTGGGGTGTGGGCCAGGCCCCAGGGATCTTGGCCGTCTCTGCATTTCTGTGGCCTGACCCTCTCCCACTCTCGCCAGCATCTTGGCTGGATCCATTTGTGTCTGACACCCCGACCACCCTGACCATGTTGCCCTTATGCCTCCCTGGCATGTGCCACAGGCTCTTAAATGTTCTCCCATGTCATCTACACGTGCACACACATGTGCACACACACAGCACGCACACTTACACAGAGACCTACAGCGACCATGAGAGGAGATGGCCCAAGTCCCAAGTCCGTGTCCCCTCTACCCCTGCCCAAAGCCCCGCAGGGCTGTTCACCCCACCAGAATAGTGTCCGAGTGGTCAGTGCGACCCTGGGGCCTTCAGCCCAGCCTCCCTGGGCCCAGCCTCGCCTCTCCCAACTCCCCCCACCCTGGGTGTCCGCTCTGGGGCTATCCAGGTGATCTGTTATGATTTAGATCCAGAATGCCCCCGAAAACTCAGTCTGACATGTGATCAAAAACTATGGTGAATATTCAATTTTATGGATTTTTATTAATACATGTTCACAGTACATAACACTTACATTCATTGTAGGGAATTGGTACATGTACAAAACACACCTCAATTTTTTTTTCCTTCTTTGCACCCCATTTTATTTTGCCTGCATCAAAATTTTTTTTTTTTTGGTACTGGGGATCGAACTCGGGTCCTTGCACTTGTGCAGCAGGTGGCGAAACCACTGAGCTAAATCCCCAGCCCTGCATCAGATTTATTTATCTAATAATCCTTATAAACTTAATCATCATACATACAGATTTACAACCAGACTAATGGGCCTGACTTTCTCTTCTCCATTGCCGGACGAGCCCCAAACAGCGCCATGGCTGAGCTAAGCGTTCGGCATCTCCACAGTTGCAGGAGAGCAAGACCCTGTGTAAACGCAGACCCTGCGAACGCGCTCCTCCTTCACCCAGGCACCCTTCAGGGAACCCGATGGCAGCTCCGAAGCTCACACCCGGACAAGGAGCAGCAGTGCTCCCACCACACACCGAGTGCCAGCCGCTGGCCAGCCCCGTTCTCCACAGGAAGGCGTTCAGGAGAGTGACCGAATCAGGCTCCAGTTTCCTGGCAGGCCTCAGCCAGCACAAAAGTTCAGAACAAGAACGTCCCCACAAGCTTTGGCAAAGATGGATTGGTTTTAGGCCGGGGAAGGGAGGAGCTGCTAGAGTCAGTTTTAGCCCCGTGCACAGATCGGTGGCAGCTTGCCCCAGTGAACACGCTTCCTCGAGCCAGACAGTCACTTCACCTCGGGGGTTGAGCCTGTCCAGGATGGACTCGGAAACGCCTGAGTGCCACTCCAGCCACCAGGGGTCTGCCAGCGATGGCAACCTTCCTATGTCTGGGAAAACCCAACAGCCCCGAGTGACAGGCTGCCCGAAGAGCGCTGTAAAATGGGGGCCTCTGCGGGAGCAGACTGGCTGGTTGGTGGAGCTCTCCCCTGTTACAGGAAGCAACAAATCCAGTGCTGTCATTTTGCTTTAGATATTGAGTTGTATTTGCTTACCAGGGTCACCCTGACAAAGCTCCTTAGACCGGATGACTTAAAGAGCAGAAGCTTGTGGTCTCCTCCCTGGAGGATGGAACCCAAGACCTCGGTGGTGGTGTGGATGGGCCCTGAGCCCACTCCTCTTGGCATGCAGATGGCGTCTTCCTCCTGTGTCCTCCATGGCCTGTCTCTCTCTCTCCCTCTCTCTCTCCTGTGTCCTCATCTCCTCTTCCTTCTAAGGACATGAGTCATACTGGATTAGGTCCCACCATAGTCACCTTATTTTACCTTGGCTACTCTGTAAAGACCCTGTATCCAAATACAGGCACCTTGTGGTGGGGGCACAGTCCAGTCCCTAACAGAGGAGTAGACTCCTTGTGCATTAGAAAGGAAACACAGTAAATGTTCGTAATGGCTGTGGATTATTCCTGCTCTTCTAAGCTCTCCATGCTTTCCTGGGGACATGCTTCTTCACTCCAGGGAGACGTAGGAAGTCCTCGTGACACCTGCTTGTGGGACACATGCCGTATGTGCCCTGTGTGGGCCAGATCCATGTCACGGAGTCCTCCCTGTCCCAGGCTGCTCAGTCACTCTTCCCCCGCAGCCCAACAGGAGCTTGGAGGGTCCATCGCTTCACTTTCTCTCTGCAACGCATCTGCCAGGTCTTCTCTCCACAGATGCCAGTGAACCTTGTGGTCCTCACCACTGCCCCTTCTATCCACATCCCATGGGTGCATCCTTGTCCTCCTGTTACTGAGCTCTCAGGCATGCTGAGCACCAGGAAACTGCCTTCCTCTTCATTCAAAAGCTTTCTTCTGACATCGAGGGGCACCTCGCTCTCCTGGTTTTCCTTCTTCATCACTGCCCACTCCTCAGCCCACTCCTCCTTTTGTTCTAGACCTGAGAGGCCCAGATTTACCCATGATGCATCTGAGCCACCTTCTCTGCTCTTTCATACCCCACCCTTGCTGGTTAGCCAGGCATTGGCTTGAAATACTCTTTCTGCCTGTGACTCTGCAGTGTTCATCTCCAGGGTTGACTTCTCTCTTACAGTGTTAGCTTTTCTAAAAATCCATGACACCGCAGCAGAGAGAAAGGTGCAAGGAATCTTCCAGAGTTGGTTGCTGACCCATTTCCCAACTCATATAGCCAATGCCCTCTCGCATCTTCCTAGCATCAAAAAATGAACCCAGCAGGCGGAATCGCTGATTTCTACCCTGCCGTACAGGTCCTCTTCCAGTGTTTCCCCTCCGAGCTGGTGTATCAGAGTGGCTGCCTGGAGTCAGATTCATGGGAATCAATTCAACTTCTATCACTTTTGAGAAAAGTTTTAAAATTTCATTTGGAAAATAGGGATAATGTGTCTTCCTCGAGGCATTGTTTTCAGGTTCAGCATTCTCACAGAGGACTTGGAACAGAGTCCATCAGGTGTTAAGCACCTAAAAGATGCTAACCATTTTGTTACCCTAAGTCAGTGATTCCCTACTGCCTACAAGGTGTGATCCAAAAATACAGTGGGTATTTAATTTTTTAAAATTATCACAACAAAATATGTATTGCTACTATTCCTCCTCAAAACACCCCCATACACTTCAAACACACTCATCCCATGGTTCTTACCACTTTCTGAAGCATTTCTGGAAGTCCTCTTTCCTGAGTGTCTTTAGTTGTACTGTTGTGGCTGCCTCAATGTCCTGCATTGATTCAGAACTTTTACTTTCCAAGGTCATTTGACATTGACTTTTGGGAAAGAGCCAGAATTTGCACAGTGCTGGCTCCAGTGAATAAGGCAGATGAGGATACACCATGGTGTCTTCATGAGCCTGCCTTTCTGTTGGATGCACTCAGCAGCTGCATTCACCACATTTTTTATTAAACCTGCTAAGGCACTCACAGAAGAGGACTCCAGAACTGCTTCAGAAAATGGCAAGAATGATGGGACAAGTGTGTTTAAAGTGGTGGGGGATTCATGAAAATGTGTCTTTTACTTTAGTAAGTTTTAATTTAAGCATTCGCTGCATTTCCCATTCACCACTTCTACCTAATTGACCCAATCCCCCTCCAAAGAGGGTCTTGGAGCCGACGCTGCCTCTTGTGCCTCTCTCACCCCCAACCCAACCCATTGCGAGTCCTGGTGGCTCAGACTCCACAGTGGGTCCCAGACACGCCCACTTCTTTCTGTGACCAGGGCCACTCACCTCTGCACGCACTGTGATTCAAACTGACGGCTGTTTCCTCTTTTCACCCCATTCCTGCCTAGAAGCACCTTTGAAGGGTACGAGTCGCACCACATGAATGTGTAGCTCACAGTTACCCAGAGGATCCGCAGAGTCTGGACATGGAAATGGAAAGCCCTGACTTCTGCCTGTGCGAATCTCCGTGCCCCAGCCTTGACCTCCCTCCTGTCTGGGGATCCGTGGCCTCCTCTACACCCCTCGAGCCCTGAACTTTCCCCTCCATCGCCTGGGGTTGGGTCCTCCAGCTTCACACACCACCATCCTCTCCTTATACCTCTCCTGAGAAACCATCTCTCGGTGACCCCGGGTGACGCAGCCCGCTTAGGAACTCTTAGTGTTTTCTTTTCCTTAAAGCACTTATTGCATTTAAAGAACAAGGCTGTCTGTCAGTGGGGCCATTTAGTTGTTTATTATCTGTACCTGTTGGCTATTGTTGCATAAATTACTCCAAAGCTTAGTGGCTTAAAACCACAAAAACTAACCGTATCTCACATGGCATCTGTCTGTGGGAAACTCAGCAGTGCGGGGCCGGTCGGTCCTGGCTCAGGGTGTCTCATGAGAGCTCTGACACACACCTGGAGGCTGGCAGCAGAGGCCAGAGGCCCAGGTCCTGGGAGCCCTTCCCCGGGGATGAGCTCCTGCCTCCTTGCCCTCAGAGGGGAGAGTGGGGGAGCATGTGAAGGGGGCTCTTCTCCAAAACCACCAGAGTCCAGCAGAGCCTGGGAGCCGGCTGAGCCCGCCGGGGCTGCTGGCCTGCAGTGCAGCCCTGTGAGACACACAAGGAGCCGTGCGTCATGTGACACAATGTGCAGTTTTGCTACATAGTGATAGAGCATGAATAGCAGCTGACGGTGAGGAAGGAGGCTGCATCTAAAGCAGGGAAGGATGCCGTGGAGTCAGGCTCGGCAGAAGGGATGAATCCATGGCGTCCCAGGGTTGGCTGTGCGAGCCCCATGTGGCAGACGGAGGCGCTTGTGGGGACCACGGTGACCACGAGGACCGATGGACGTTAAGACTTCGCACACAGTGCAGCGTCTGATGATGATAAGGTCCAGTTACAGAAAAAAGAACGCGGGCCGGGGATTTAGCTCAGTGGTTCCACTGCCTGCCCTGCAAGCACAAGGTCCCAAGTTCGATCCCCGGTACCAAAAAAAAAAAAAAGAATGCATTAAACAGCCCCAACCCTTAAAAGTAGTTATCTCTGTGTTGTCTGATCATGGAGATGATTTTTTTAAAAACTTCTGTCAAGAATCCATAATAATTTGTTCCCATGAACCAAATATTTCTACTTTGTGACTTTTCACAATGAGCATGGAACAAGTTGTCTATAAGGATCTCATTCTAGTTCTTTGTACACTTACCAAAAATTTTAAAAAATTAAGAAATATGGCTAATATATAATGTTGCCTCGTGGTAAATACATTTTTGTGTATGCAGAAAGTGAAAACGACAGCTGTCATTTCACTCATGTCTCTAAAGAACGGTGATGAGTGCAGCAGCCACGCTGAGGAGGGGGTGCTGGTGAAGGGCAAGCTGCAGATAAAGCAGACCAGGGAGGCCTCCCCGGCAGGGCTGTACCCCTTCCGCTGTCTGCCACATCCCAGGTACCTCCAATGATGCCTTGGCATTCAGTTACAAGTTGGTGAAAGGGGCCGGGGATTTAGCTCAGTGGTTCCGCCGCCTGCCTCGCAAGCGCAAGGTCCCGACTTTGATCCCTGGTACCAAAAAAAAACAAAAACAAAAACTGGAGAAAGTCAGCCCAAGTGCCCATCGACTGGAGACTGGATAAAGAAGATGTGGTTTTCTTTTTATAAAATGGAGTACTACTCAGCCATAAAGAATGAGAAACTAGAGACATTTATAGCTAAATGGGTGCATATTGAGGCCATCCTCTTAAGTGAAATAAATAGGACGCACACGTGTAAACACCGAATAGTTTCTCTGGTGTGAGAAACTGAAAGTGCAAATAAGGACTAAAAGGCATAATAGATAATGTGAAATAGGAAGAAAAGGGGCAAAGGGGAAGGGGAAGTGGGAGGGGTAGGGGAAAGGATAGAAGGGAAAGGAAAACATATGAGAAAAGGAAAAAACGGAAACAAAGTCTTTGTAAATAGGGAGGGGTGGAGGGGTTGAAGGGAGGGCAGGGGAAGGGGGAAAAATAAGAACCAAGATCCATCATGTACAGGTACAAGCATCCAATGATGAATGTAACTGTATTTTATACCTAAAATGTACCAATAAACTTAATGAAAAAAATTGGTGAAAGAAATTTACAAGTAGCACACTCAAGATTTCATTAAAAGTGGTTTTTATGGGGCCAAGGATTTAGCTCAGTGGTTCTGGTGCCTGCCTTGCAAGCGCAAGGTCCCAAGTTTGATCCCCGGTACCACAAAAAAAAAGAAAAATGGTTTTTATGAATATATTTGCAGGGGAAAAGATGGATGAAAAGACTACAGAATGCTCCAGCTCACTTCCAGTTGGTCTTCTTGGAGGTGATTCTTATTTTTTTACTTCCTTATTTTCCTCCTTCTTCTGTGATTTCTAAAGTAGCCAGAATGGGCACATACTCCTTTTATTATGGAAGAATGAGGCCATTTTATTTAAAGAGAGACCCAGGAGCTGCAACAGCCCAGGTGATGTATTCTCTTGCACGCCGGAGCAGCTAGGACTGTGAAGGACTGAGACAGAGCCGTTTCCACGGTGCTTCCTGCTGCTTCCCGCCTGTGTCCTTGTCCTCTCCCTCCCAGGGTCCTCCGGGCCAAGGATGTAATGTGCTCCACCTGTGGGAGACACGGGGCTTCCCTCGCCCCGGCTCTGGGAGAGTCTTGCCCAACAACTGCCGAACGTTTCTGTTTAAATGTGGGCCCCCTCCAGGACAAGGGCTGTGTTTCAGTCGCGTGGTGTTCAGGCAGGGAACCTGGGGCCTCAAGGACTTCATTGATCCCCGCATTTTATGCGTTAACCTTCCACCGCTGCATGTCCATGACCACACCTGCATTCCCTGCTGCCTGTGTCCTGGGCTTTACCATGGTTGCCTCACCAGCATCCTCCTCTCCCCGCTGGGTAGCCTGCACCTGCAGCCACAGGGGGAATTTGACTGCATCACCCCTCAGCTTAGAGCCAGTCAATGCCCCTTGCAATGAAGACCTCTACTTCACACGCCTTGGAAATCTCAGCCTTGCATGTCTTGCTTCACCTCTCCAAGTCCCTGTGGCGTGAATATCATGAAGGTTCCTAGCTCTATTGAGAATATGCATGTAGAGCTCTTGTCAAGGGTCAAGAGTTCCTCTCCAGACTTCTTCCCAGCCACAGTCCAATATTTTCAAGCACTTTTCTGGGTCAAGAGCAATTGCAGAACAGGCTGGACCAGTATCCAGCCATTCCCTGTGGGCCATAGGCCCAAAAGAACTGAGAGCAGGGTCTTCAAGAGGTCCTTGACCGGCACATTCATAGCCGCCTTAGATACAGCAGCCAAGAGGTGAAAGCTACCAAGTATCCCGCCCACCACGCCTGGGCAGACACACAAAACATCGTCTATCCCAACAGCAGAATATTACTCAGTCGCAAAGAGGATGGAAATTCTGATCTGAGATACCACATGTTTGAACCTTGAGGACATTGTACTAAATGAAAAAAGCCAGTCACAAAAAGACAAATTCTGTGTGATTCCAAATAGTGAGGTCCCTTGAGCAGTCAACTCGTGGGGACAGAAAGTGGGAACCTGGGTGCCTGGGGCGGGGCGGGGGAGTCGGCCGTTTCCTGGGTGCAGCTCCCACTACCGAGCCCTAGAGGAAGCGGCTGGGTGGCTGCGCCGCTGAGCAGGGTGGGCTGTGCCTGCGCTGTCCCGCCCTCTGCGCCCACCCTTCGGAGGCTGCCGTGTCCTTGGCCAGGCCGGAGCTGTGGCTTTCTGGGCCAGAAACACCCCGTCCCCTTGCCACCGCTGCCTGGCTCTGCCCGACCTCTGGGAGTGCTCCCTCCTGGCCGTCCTCTCTAACCACGCCCCTGCAGAAGACGGGGTCCCTTGGCGAGCCAGTGCTGGCTTTCGGGGCTCACAAGACCCAGCTGCGTCTGCACTCTGCTGGGTGAGGAGACTCCCTCCCCGGTTTCCCTCCGTCCTCCGCCCCGCAGCCATCGCCTACTCTCCCTTTGGGTGACTTTGGCCACTCGGGACATCCGGGAAGTGGAATCACACTGCGTTTGCTTTTTGGGGTCTGGCTTATTTCCTAGAGTGTGAAGTCCTCCAAGTTCACCCGAAGCAGCAGGTGACAGGATCTCCTTCTGGAGGCTGATGAATATTCACTGTCATGTGCAGCATACTTTGCTTATCCATTTGCTTACCCTTGGACACTTGGCTTGCTTTGATCTTTTCGATATTGTGAATTACGAAGTTGGCTACACAATACCTCTTTTAGATCATACTTTCTTTGGGGTACCCCAAGGCGGGGTGCTGGGTCATGTGGTAATTCTGTGTTCAGTCTTTTGAGGAACTGCCATGCTAATTTCCACAGCACGACCCCCTCTTGCGTCCTTTTGCATAAATCGTGGGCAGGTGCTCCGGCTGCCCACTTCTGCTCCAACCTTTATTTCCTGTTTTCTTCTGTGGTAGCCACTGGAGTGTGTGTGAGCAGAATGAAACCATTCTGCTTTATGGTTTGCATTTCTTTGTGACTCGTGATGCGGAAAACCTTTTCGGACGCTCTTCAGTCATCTGTCCGTCTCTGGAGAAACGCCTATTCCGTCTGCTGTCCAAGGTGGACAGAGCAGGTGCCACGGCTCGGCAGGGCGCGGACAGTTGCAGTCT
The DNA here is from genome assembly GCF_053883595.1 of Heterocephalus glaber. Lineage (NCBI taxonomy): Eukaryota > Metazoa > Chordata > Mammalia > Rodentia > Bathyergidae > Heterocephalus > Heterocephalus glaber. The sequence continues at coordinate 2,531,102 of NW_028258451.1, forward strand.
CCACGTGGCCAGCAGAGCGCTGACACCCTCACCACATGGAAGCGTTCACAGTATGGGGGTGGACAGGAGAATGACCCGCAAGCCCAAGATGAGCAGCGCAGACGTGAATCAAGACGTCACATCAGACCTCGAAATCTGCATATATTGTGTGTCAACCAAAAATAAAAATTGATTTTAAAATAAAGAGTAAAACCGAAGTCTGCTTCTGAGGCAGAATCAGTAAGGCCCAGAGAATGGGCTGCTGGCAGGACCACGGGCGGATGTTCACGTGGGTTTAGTGAGCGCTAACTTCTAGGGTGCTGTTCTTTTTTTATTTAGGTGAAATTCACATGCCAAAACGGCTAAAAGTTTCATTTATTTTAATTGACAAGTCTCCTGCACTGGAGGGATAGGGCGGTGCCTTGCCGTACTCACCGCGGCAGGAGTAAATCGGGCTCGTGGACGGACCCAGCGCCACCCAACAGCGCTGTGCTGGTGAGAGCGGAGCTCACCGCCGTGCTGCTCTTTCAGCCGCTGGGCCCCAGGAGCGGCTTCCGGAACATTCTTCTCCCTCACCGGAACTTCACACCCGAACCCGGGAAGGCTCGGTGGCCCTCAGTCCACCCGGACTGCGCAGCCAGCGCCTCCGTGGGGCTCCCGCCCGTGCCCACAGGCAGTGGCCGGGCCCCAAGTTAACGCCTGCACGGCGCCGGCGCAGGGCGCTGGGCCTGGGGGACGACACGCGCCCCGCACACGGCCGACACTGCCGCCTGGGCCGGCGGAGGGCTCGGGGAGCCCAGGCTGAGAGCTGCGCCCTGAGCTCGCGCTGCAGGTGTGGCGGACGCCACGGGCCCAGCGACTCCGCCTGGCGCCCACCCCCTCCAGCGCCTGGCGCCTCCAGTCCTCCTGCTCCGCCTCCCTGCGCGGCTCGGGGTTCGCACAGTGGAAACGGCCTCGGGGCGGAGGGGCCTTGGAGGAACCCGGGCGGGACGGACTGCGTGGACCTGCTGGCCACCCCCCGGCCCGCTCCCTCGAAGCCGGGCTCCGGCACGCAGTACCGTTGCCTTGGAAACCGCGGCTGGCCTGCAAGGGCAAAACAGTGGGGTTGGCGGGAAGCCGGAAACTGGAATTTTCCAGGCCCTGCAGGTAACACACGCGGGTTAAAACAGCCCACCAGGCGGCTGCCGTGCACAGCTGGTGAGGGAGGGAGGGCGAGCCTCGCTGAGCTGCCGGAAGGGTTCTTCTGCCATGGGCAGCGCTTCCCGCCTGGCTGCGGGATCGCGGTCGGGGCACAGAAGCAAGCAGGGCTCCGAAGAGGAGCAGGGAGACGCCTCCAAACGCTCCAGGCGGGTCGGCCCGCGGCGCCTCTCCACTGTGCACCCCTGGCCTCTTCCCGGGGACGGGACGCGGAGCCCAACGACTCCTCCTCCCGCCCCTCGCTTAAGCTCCTCGGCCAACACCAGGGATCTGGCACCTGGCACGAATGCCCAGCAGACGCACGGGCCACCAGACGGGCGCTGTGGCCTCGCCCAGGAACGGGAGCGCGGCCCGCACCCTGCGTCCAGGCGCCACGCCTGCCCCGCCTGCCCCTCACCGTTGCCCTCCTCTGCTCTCCCGCTTCCCCTCCCCCGTCAGTGGAAAGGGCGATGGTCGCACAGCATTGTGACAGCACTTAACAGTTCCAAACCGTACGTTTAAAAATGCTCAAAATGGAAACAAATGGTTAAAATGGTCAATTCTATGTTTTGCGTATTTTACCACAATTTTAAGCAAAACAAAAATTTAAAATACTTCACCCATGAGATGAACCTGAAAAGAAAATTCTTAATTGTGTCAAGGCTTGGAGTCAGTCATCAGCTGGGGCTGAGGGGCAGCTCTGGTGGGCCCGCTGCGGACCCTGAAGTTTGGTCACTTTTGAGGCCTCTTGGCGCTGACTTCCACAGGGCTGGTGCAAGTTCACGCCCCACCAACAGTAGAAAGCCCCTTTCAGCCCGCAGCCTCGCCAGCTTTTGGTATTGCTTGATTTCTCAAGAAATCAGAAGTGGGATCTTTCGTTTGGGGAAAGGGGCTAATTTGTTGAGTTTTTATACATTTCTCTTACACAAGAAACCCAAATAAATTAAAGAGTGAAATAAAAGGCAGACAATAGGAGCCGGGAAGACAGATCTTTTGCAAATGGGAAGGGAGCAAGAAAGGGGGGGAAATTCCGTTCTGCGCTGTTGAAGAGGGGGAGGGAGGGAGGGCTGGAGATAGAAAAGAAGTGCGATGCATTATCTGCATGCACCAACTCCACGCGGGTGTAACCATTGTCACTGCAAATATGTGCTACTAAAACATCTTTAAATTTAACCCCCCCCCCCGCTGCCGCCGCCCAAGAACTACCAGTCACACACTGGCCATGGAGTTCTTGGTGGGTTACAATCGCCCAGGATTTACTTTGTGTGATTATAAAATAGGATCTCAGTGAGTCAACTTTGAACAAAAGAGCTTTTAAAGTCCCTCTTAGGTCTTTCCATGGTACGGAGCCCGGGAAACCACCATCCAACCTGGGCCTGCCACATTCGCTCGACGCAGATGCCAGCATTGTGACTGGCCTTGGCTTGGATGTTTGCTATTTGCTTTGTAAATATTTCTTCCAGTATTGCAATAACTCCTTTATACACAGTTTTGTTTCAATAGACATGTTTGCTTTCTCACTTGGATAATTTTTTTCCCAGTCTGCTTGATGAGGGTAATGTCTCCCATTTCCAGAATAAACATTTCTGTGGTCCAGTGTGGAGCATTTTATTGAAACACTGCAGGCTCCGACTCAACACAGCCTCAGAGCTCAGGAAGTCTTGAGGCTCTGTGTTTACCCAGTCTGCCAGCTCTTGGGGGAAGTGCTGCTGTCCTGGCTAAAAAGCACTTAAAACAAATGGTGACTTGGGAATTTCGCTGTGAGCCCGGCCCTTGTCACAGACTGGTTCTTATCATTGCCAGTGCAGCGGATTCTTTGTAAACATTGCAAATCACACTTTGGGAGAAAGCGGACCCAGGCCGTGGTTTCCTCTGCCACTGTGAGACCCGGCTCCTTATCAGGGGCAGCCAATTCCTGGGAAGGGAGCGGGCAGGCCGCCTCCATTTACTCTGTGACTCGAAAATTCTGTTTTTTATTGCTATTGCTATTATTTCCCCCTTCCTTCTGATTTTAATTTCCTATTTGGAAAAATCTTGGTTCTAATTATTTTTTTTGTAAAGCCTTTTGCAGTTGTTCTCTCTCTCTCTTTTTTTTTTGGTACCGGGGATCAAACTTGGGACCTTGCGCTTGCAAGGCAGGCGCCGGAACCACTGAGCTAAATCCCCAGCCCCTCATTTTTTGCATCTTAATCTTTTTGGCTTTTCATTTCTTTTTCATATCATGATTTTGTTTGATAACATTTTTACTTGTTTCTCTATTTTGAAGTTCCTGCAAATCTTTCAAACAGAATTTAGCTTTGAGGGCACTTCCTTTGGAGCATATTTGAATTGTTTTTTAAAAAAACAAAATACATTTGAATAGAAACAAAATACAAAATACCTTTTCAGAAAACAGAAATGTTTAACCCTTTCCCCATTTCTCCTCGGGCCACAGGTTGACGTGTGTGCACTCGGGATTCACCCCCTGAAGGGCTCGTGCAGGAGAGAGAGGGGAAAGCTGACCTCTGATTACCGGTCTCTGCGATGCCAACTCTGATCCTGTCTGTGACTTACTCCAAATTTTTCTTCACCATAATCGCCTGTGTGTGTGCCGTACTGGGGGTTGACCCCAGGGCCTCCCACGTGCTAGGCAAATGCGCTGCCGCTAAGCTGCAACCCTCCTACCGTCCTGCCTCTCTTCAGGGCACAGAATCACTGGTAGAAGTGCAAGAGCCCCGCGCCCCCAGTCAGCCCACCCCGGCTTTCTCCCACCAACGTGCTGTTTGGGGCCCAGTGTGCCCCAGGAGGTCCCCTTCTCCTGCGCCACCAAATAAATCTCTGAGTTCCCCAAAGCTCAGAATCCCAAGCATCACAGCCGGTGCCCAGAGTCAAACCTGCAGATAAAAGCAGCGATGTCCCCTCTGCCAGGGCTCCGCCTCCTCTTTGCAATCATCACCATGACACCAGAAAACGATCCTGGTGCCGTTCAGGAAAAGGATCGCCCTCCCTCCCTGTCCTGTCCTCCCTCCCTCCCGAGGGTGGCCCAGCGGAGGGTGTCTGGGGTGCTGTGGAGGCCGCAGCACCTGCCCACGGCAGCAATGCTGGGAGGAGGACCAGCCGCAAAGGGGCAGGTGCTGCGGCCCGGTCCTCTGGGATCAAGTACTGGCCTCCGAGCCCCGTGCTCACCTCAGCCCGGGCAGCGTGGAGCCCCGCCCACCAGCCTGAGTCCCCTGGTCCTGAAGCTGCCCCAGGCAGGGCCCTTCCACAGTCATCAGGGACGTGCTCGCCTCGTCCATGTCCCCGCTGTGGCCAGAGGCCTCACCACAGCCCAGTCCACTCCGGCCACAGTCAGGATCGACCTTCCTGATCCGCCCGTGTGGTCCCGTCCGTGAGAAGCAGGCTGCAGGCCATGCTGCCTGTGAAGAGCCTCGCCGAGTCCCCTGCTGGGCGCTCCACAGGCCCACAGTCCTGCTGGTCTGGCCTGGCTAAGTAGTCAGTTAGGGCACCCGACACACCCACTCCTGCCAGCATCCTGCATCTGTCCTCAGTGGTGCGTCCCGTGAAAGGAGCACAGCCCGGCAGTCAGCGCGGGACCCACTGGTGAAGTGAAGGCTGTGGGGCTGAGTCAGGCCCCACAGGTGGGCGTGGCCTTGGCACAGCAGTGCTGCTGAAACTCCCGGTCCCGGGACTGGATGGACGCGTCCTCAGAACAGAGAGCCACGCTGGGCTGTCCGAGGAGGTGCACGCTGCTGGCTAGTGCACAGTGTCCTGCAGGACCCTTATCTCTAGTCTGCCCATCCTGGTCCTGCACAGTATCACAAGCCAGGTCGGCACCTGGCGAGTCTACAAGGTGGGCTCTGGTTTCCACTTCTTAGACCGCAGACTCCAGAGTTTTATTTTTGTTTACTTGTTTTTGTTGACTCCAGAGTTTTATGTAGGAGTTGTCAACCCCAGCAGCAAGCAGCTTGCTATGGGGGCGATTTCTGCAGTGTGTGGCAGATGGGGGTGCCCTTGATGCACCTGGTGCTCCCCTGTAAGACCTCGGGGCAGCCTCTTTCTGCAGAATGGGGCTGGGCACGTGGGGGCTCCAGGCCTCTGCTGTCACTTGGGAGGAGCCAGCTCTGGCATCAAGCAGGTGGTCTGTTCTCAGCAGGCTGCACATCCAGTGGAAGTGGAAGTGATAGAGAAAATTTGAACTATAGGTTAGTTATTAAGGTAGCTGAAGTAGAATAAGTAATACATTCCTTTAAGATTTACCTTTCCCGTAACTCATATTGTTTAAGGTGATGGCTAACTGAACCTTTGACCTGTACCCTAGCTGTAGATAACATTTAACCTGGAGAAAAGAAAGTAGAAATGTTTGGGTAGTTTACAATGTATGTGTTTTAGGTGCCATCTGTTTGATATATGTCAGTGACTATAACCATTAACAGGAACTAGTTGTAAAAGGGAAACAGAAATTTTACTGACTAAGACCACTAGGAATGAGGTAAAGGCTAAAAGAAGATATAAAAGGAAATGTTAAAGCAAAGGACGGGGCAGGCATTGACCAGACGAGTTTCTGGCGGTCCTGCCCGCTTGCAAGTAAAGGCTTTTTTTTCCCCCCAACTTCTGTGTCTCCGTGCATTTCTTTCCGGGATTCCAGAACACAAGGTGAGGATCTTGCACAAGGCAGCATTGCTGTCACTTTGGAGGTGGTGCATCAGGTAGTTGTGGCCGTCTTCCTGGAAACCAACCACATACTCATCATCTAGGAATACGTGAAGCTTGAAGCTGGACTGGCCATCCAGGGTGGCCTGGGTGTCTGCTGCTGCTCGGCAAGTCCTTCTGGCTGGCCTTCTGCAGGACCATGCTGGGAGGTGGCCATGGAGACTCCCACTGTGCCCTTCGGCTGCTCCGGGCCAGGCTGAGGTGGGGGGAGACAGACAGAGGGTAGAGCAGAGGCGTAACTTCACGGCTGTACTGGGAATCAGAATGAGGGAGGAAACTGTGCAGCTGCCCAAACTGTGCCTCCTCTGGTTGGAGTCTGCCCGGCAGGGGCTGCAGATGCGAGGTCGGCACAGCCAGATTCCGAGTGGATGGCAACTCAGCCTCAGACTCGGCCTTGGCTCAGGGGCGTCCGAGTCCACGTGCTGCAGGTGCTTGGGGTAGCAGGACACTGGCATCCCTGCGCACCCTTTCATAACTGCACATCCCAGTGGCTCCCGCTCCCACTGCCGCCGCCGGCTGCAGGGCCTCCCTCCGCTGCCGCTGGCCAGGCCTCAGAGCCCCGCTGAGCCCGAGGCTCGGGGCAGAAGGCCCATGACTGCCTGTGGAAGAGCCCATGTTTGAATTTTCTTTTTCCACAGCATTCTTTTTTGGGGGTACATTTTAGGTATACAATACAATGACATTCATCATTGGAAATTTGCACCTTTATGTAATTGCTCTTGGTTCTTATTTTTTCCCCCTTCCCCTGCCCTCCCTTCAACCCCTCCATCCCTCCCTATTTACAAAGACTTTGTTTCCATAAATGGTGCTGGAAAAATTGGTTTTCAACTTGCCAAAGACTGAAACTAGACCTATACCTCTCACCATGCACTAAACTAAAATCTAAATGGATCAAAATTCTAAATATTTTTTTAAAATGATCTAAATATTAAAACAGAAACCCTGAACCGGCTGGAAGAGAGTCTTAGGAAGAACTCTTGAAGACATTGGTGTAGGAAAAGATTTTATGAACAAAACCTCAGTTGCTCGTGAAACATGTTTGAATTTTGGCGTGAGTTTTCAGGGTTTTTTGTTTGTTTGTTTTGTTTTGTTTTGTTTTTTGGTGCCGGGGATCGAACTCGGGTCCTTCCTCTTGTGAGGCAGGCGGCGGAACCACTGAGCTAAATCCCTGGGATGAGTTTTTCAGACAGTGTCTCCCTGTGTGTCTGCTGGCCTTGAACTCACCGTGTAGCCCAGACTGCCCTCAAATGCACTGAGCCTCCTGCCTCAGCCTCCCATCCTGGGATTACAGGTGTGCGCCACCACACCCAGCTCTGGTGTGAATGATAATTCTAAAAGCTAAGAAAACACCCAAAACTAAAAGAAAAAAGAAAGAACATGCAAAGCCTATCGATTCTGAGATCAGGCCACACACGAGCAGTACTCAGCTTTCTGGAGTCGCCATGCCGCTGGCTTCCGGTCCTCCCTTCGGTCCCAGGAGGAGGGCTCTGTGCGGCTCCCGGCCAGCACCTCAGGTCCTCCGCCCTTCTGCCCGGGCCGCTCGAAGCCGCCTCCTCCACTCTCCGGGCAGAACCCGGTCACGTTCAGCCAGGGAAGAAGCGATTCTGCTAAACGCCATGGCCCGCCCCGCCAGTGTGCCCCACTCCTAGCACCAAGGCACCCCCACGCCACGCGTCGCCAACGCAGGCACACTCGGAGAAGCTGACGGGCCTCGCCCTGTGTCGCCGCTGCCTGTGCTTCCACGGCTCCTGGGTGCGGGGCGCTGCCGCCAGGTCAGGTCACGCTGCGGGAAGGCGATGTTGTCCGAAACGCAGCACCAGGACCGATGTGTGGCGCTGGGGACTGAACCCGGGCCTCCACACGGAGCTGCCTCCCAGCCCTGCTCTCATTTCGTTTGGAACCAGGCTCTCGCTAAGTTGCTGAACTGCCAGAACTGGGCTGGAATACGCGACGCTCCTGCCTCAGCCTCCGGAGTGCCGGGACGACAGGCGTAACCTTAGGGCTGCTCCTGCATCTGGCTGCAGAGCCTTCCTGCTGGCAGGGACCGCTGCTGATCAGGCGGGTGGCCGCTCTCGTCCCTCGCTGGCCCGGGAGCCCAGGGTGCGGCCGCAGCCCTTACACGGGGGGCCGGTCCCGACTTCAGGGCCTCCAGTCCCGGCCGAGGCAGGGGAACAGCGCCTCCAAGGTCTAGGCAGGGGGCTGGGCCCCTGCCCCGGAGTCTTCATTTGCATCCGAGAGGCCGAGGGCCCCGGGTGGGGGCGTCACTGACCTTCTAAGGACCGCTGGCCCACGCCCACCTGGCCCACGCCCACCTGGCCCACGCCCCCCGTGCCCCCCCCCCCGTGCACCCGGAGCGGAGCGGCGCTGCGATGCCTCTGCCCCCTCCGAACTCCCCCTGCCTGAAGCGGACGGGTTATTCGGACCAGTGGGGGCCCTGGCCCAGTCCGTCAGAGCTGCAGTTACGAAGGGGGCAGAGCAGGGGCTCAGAAGCCGCAGCGCCGGTTTCGCCCGGTCCCGGGGCTGCGAGGGCCAAGCCCGGAGGCCAGGAGACTGAGTTCCTGACTACGCCGGCCGGCGCGGTCGGAGGCGTGAGGGGCCTCTCCCTCCGAGGTTACGTTCCGCCCTTCCTGTTGAATGAATTTCCTGTTCACTGACTTCGTGTTAGCTTTCGTAGAGCTTCCTGGATCCCACAGCTTCAACATTCACCTCCATTTCCTGACTTCAGAGTGGAGGCCACACGCCCGCCCCGCCCTTCGAGACCCGGGCTGAAATGCGGGCGGTGCCCCCGCACGGGCGGCTGTCGAGGGCGGGGACAGGGGCCGCTGCCCACCGGAGGTCTCCACGAGGCAAGGCGCAGGCCAGCAGGGACAGGCTCGGGTGCAGCTGGGGCTGAGCGGCTTTGGTCGATTAACTGATTGATCTGTTGATTGGCTGATTGGCTTTTCAGCACTGGGGTGGAACCCGGGCCTCCGCTCTGAGCTGCGTCTTCCAAACTTTAATCTTTATCCTGAGACAGGAACTCGGTAAGTCACTGAGTGACCCAGGCTGGGCTCCAACTTACAGTCCTCCTGCCTCAGCCTCCCAGAGTGCTGGATCTGCCCCACACTTGCTGGGGGAAGCTTTGTACTTGGGGTCAGCATGCTCCAGTCTGGGGTGGCTGTGGCTGATAGCACCACTGTCCCTGTCACTGCAATGACTATTGTTCGGCAATGATGGGCTCCATTCTGGGTGCTGTGCTGAGTGCTTCCCTGGGATCTCCCTGCACCCTGAGCGTGAAAGCCACCTTCCCAAGTGTCCTGGGCGCCCCCACCTGGCCTCTTCCTGCGTGGACCCGGAATGCAGCAGCTTGGTCCTGGCTTTGACCCTGGTTGGAAAACTGGAGAAGGCTGGGCTTCAGTCATGGTGAGGACTCGGGGTGTGTAACCCAGGACGCAGACCCCAGCCGCCAGAAGCAACGTTTGCATGCAACTCCTGGGCACGCCAGCTCAGCATGAGGAGGACCTCAGTCACTCTGCAGGACGGGCAGCTGTGTTGCTGGTTCGGGCCCGGCTGGGGAAAATGTGACCGAAGCTCCGGTGGGGTGCTGGGGGTTTCTTCATGGTTCATGTGTTTTTCCAAAAAGTGATTTTGAAAATATTATGAGTTTGCTCCCTTTAAGGCCAAGAAAATGAATTTACAGTGAACACTGGGTCTTTTAATTAAAATTCAAACACATGATAACTACAAATTTTAACTTTTTCCCAATTTTTTCAGTATATTCTTCAGCTACTCTAGCATTCTGGGAGAAAATTAATAATTTTTAAAATACACAAAAGTACTCCTCCACACGCTGTATCTTTCCTTTGCCTCCGGCTTTGCTGTGCCTCAGCAGTCCGTGCTGGGCTTTAGTTAGAGGTCTGCTACTTGGTCCCCCTGTTATGGGGGTTTGTTTTCATTTCCTCATTTTCACACTGCATGGACTGTTTCTCTTTCAGGACAGCAGCAATAGTCGAGTGCTGCACACGGAGCTCACGGTGCTCAGTCTCCCCGGGGTTTGTCTGTGCCCCAGCTCATCCTGACCCCTGCCTCAGGAAGCCAGGGAGCTTTCCCCACCCTGGGCCCTGAACCCCCGCTCAGGCTCTGACCTTGGAGCAGAAACATGAAGATTGAGAGCAGCCACGGGAACTGAGGAAAAAGGAAATTCCAGCTAGAGGGTAGCTGGGCACGGCCGCCCACACCTGGGACCCAGCACTCTGTGAGGCTGAGGCAGGAGGATCATAAATTCAAGCCTAGCCTGGGCAACTTAGCAACCCTGCTTCAAAACAAAAAATGAAAAGGGGTAGGGATGTGGCTCAGTGAGAAGGCCCTAGGTTCACCCTCCAGTGCTAAAAAGAAGGAGTTTCTTCCCGAAAGAGTTAAAGTCATCATATTACAGTGATCCATGCACACACGTTTATAGCAGCACAACCCATAATAGCTAAATCTTGGAAGCAGCCTGTATGTCCATCATCAGGTGAACAGATAAAGAAAACATGGTATCTACACACACTGGAGTACTACTCTGCAGTGAAGAGGGATAACGAGCCATCTGTAGGGAACTGAAGGGTGACAACTGTGAGCAATGTCCTCGCTAAGCGCTCCGTCTCCAGGAGAAAAAGTGTCAGTCCGCTGGGTTTTCCTTGCCACTGTGTTCAGGGCCAGGCGTCCGACGTGCTGTAGAAGGCAAGGGCGGCACTGTGGGACATGGGGGTGACACTGAGGAGACCCGCGTCTGTCCCCGGCCACCGCTGGTGTGCGACGTGGACTTCAAGACGCAGCACAGCCCACACCCTGCCCTTTGAAAAGACCCCAACAGAGGGAGCCAGCAGGTGCAGCAAGTCCAGGCGGGCGCCGCAGGCTCCAGGCCTGGTCCCCCGTCTGGCTCCATCCTGCTCCTTTCTCTTCTGTTGCTTAGCAACCCAGGCAGGCTTAGCTGTTACCATGGAAACATCTGCTAGGTCCAGAAGTAGAGAGGAACGAATATTATCAGCAGAGAGGACCTCAGAGCAGGGAATATTTTAAAATCTTGTGTTAGACTGGCTGTGTGCTTAAAATGATTAGCATGGAGTCCACCTGTTTCTCCTGCATGATTTGTGAATGAATAAGTGTGGGCTCTCAGGCTGATGTTTCCATCTGAGATGTCACTCTTAGCTATACAATCAGATCATGACAGAATCCTGGTGAGACCCAGAAGCCAGAGGGGGCTCTCTGTCCAGCTCCCGTGGGCTGGGAGTGGCGCCTGCAGCCCTGGCCCGACAGAGCTGGGCTTGCGTCTCCTGCCAGAGCCCGGCTGGCGTCTCCTGCCAGAGCCCGGCTGGTGGTCTGCCTGTGACCCTCCCCTCTCTGCTCCCTGCTGCCCACCCAGGGCCCGACTCCCACCCTCCCAACTCAGCCCCGCGTGAATGAACCCACCTCCCATGTTTAGGGGTTCCTGGTCACCAGGCAAATGAATCCCAACACCCAGGTTCATACCAGGGCCTGAACTCGACCTTGGGAAATAAAGAAAAGGCAGGTCGAGGCCCGGACCGAGCATCTTTGCCCAGCCAAGTTGGGGCTGGCTAGGGGAATTTCCTGTACAAATGAGGATTCTCCTTGTCCCAGGGTGGGGCTTCCCCAATGTCTGGGTTTTTTTTTTTTTTTTGGTACCGGGGATTGAACTCAGGACCTTGCACTTGTGAGGCAGGTGGCAGAACCACTGAGCTAAATCCCTGGCCCAATGTCTGTTTTTTTGTTGTTTTGTGCTTTGTGGTACTGGGGATTGAACCCAGGGACCTCTGCACTAAGCTACATCCCCAGTTCCTTTCTATTTTGAGACAAGTTCTCATTAAGTCACTAAGTTACCCAGGATGGACTCGAACTTGGAATCTCCTGCCTCAGCCTCCCAGAGTGCTGGGATCGTAAGTGTGTATCTGTATGCCTGGCTCCCCTCACCATGCTAGCACAATCTTCTAACACTAAGGTTGTGTCAACTGAATTTGTACCAGAATCCACTGATACAAATTCACTGCTTAACCTATCTGACCATGACAGGCACACGGGTTTCTTTCAAACTGCTGTTGAGAGAATGAATGGCAGAGCCCAAGGGGCGGGTGTGGGGTCTCCCCCAGGAAGCAGGACGGCAGCTGGCGCTCCCTACCACGGACAAGGACGTCCACACTGCTCCCTCTTCTCACCTTAGTGAAGGTCACAACCTGACAGCTGGGGCGGCCCTAGGAAGGGGTCCTCGGCTCCCAAAGCTGAGATGAGGAACCTACCCCACTCCCCAGAGAGGAGTGCTTCGGCTGGGCGCAGTGGCACTGGCACTTGTAATCTCAGCCCTTGGGAGGCTGAGGCAGGAGGATCACTGCGAGTTCGAAGCCAGCCTCGGCTACACAGTGAATTCAAGTCCAGCCTGAAATGCATAGTGAGATCCTGGCTCAAAACCAAAGAATAAATAAATAAATAAAGTTATTTATAAAAAATAAGAGCTTTGCAGAAAAAGGGTTCTCAGGGCGTGTCAGTGAGAGGCCTGGGATGGGTCTGCTGGGTGGAAAGTGAAAGGCACACACTCAGGGACAGCACGCGGCCCCCAGGGAGCAAGGTGCATTCCTTCCTGGACCAAGGAACATTTATGCTCCTCTTTGGGGTGTGGGAGCCCTGGGAAAATGTGCCCCCCAAGGGTCCTGGCCCATTCACAGCATGGACCCAGGTTTCTTTTAAGATAGTAATTTAAACATTGTTGGATTCGCTCGGCCTGGTCCTTTACCTGAAGGCCAGGCTCCTGCCCTTTAGTTTCTCAGTTAAGCCCACCTGAGGACACTCTGTGTCCCAGGGAATCTGGGGTGTGATGGTGGAGGGACAGGAGCCTGAATCTCACCAAGGAAGTGCTGACAAGGACGCAGGTAACTACGGGTCTCGAGCTGCAGCCTTTTTGAAAGTGCAACTTTTAGTTATGATTGCCTCATCTCCTTCCTGCTCTTTTACTTCTTCTACCTCCCTGTTAGCCTGACTCTGACCCAGCCCTGAGCCTGAGCCAGAATGCGCCACAATTCAAATGCATGTGTCGCCCAAGCCCTGGAGTGCTGGGCAGGAGGGGGACCTTCAGGAGGGACCCAGAGAAAACCTGTATTCCCGCCACCTCCCGGCCCTGCTCCTGGACATGCAGCCTCCAGCACGCTGAGCAGTGACTCCGTGCCGTGCAGGCCACTGGCCTCAAGTGCCTGGCAGGGAAAGCAGGAGCAAGCTAAGGGCTTTCTCCAGTTATCTTCAACGCTGTGGGGTGGGCGACAATTACCCCCATCTATCAGATGAGGAAACTGACGCAGTCAAGTGGGCCAAGGTCACTCAGACTGAGAACAGCAGCTCCTAAGGTCAGGCCCAGGCAGGTTTCCGAGGCAGGGAGATGCTGGGGGCCCTCGGGAAGCCGCCTGTGGACCCTGCTCAGAGAGAGGATGGTGGCAGGACAGCTTGTTCTGCACAGCGACCACCACCTGACCTCCCAGGTGCCCTGGTTCACTCCTGGGGAAGCTGCTTCCCTCTCAGCTCATCCTCGGTGAAGTAGAATGTGACCCCTTCCTCATTCTCAGTCATCAATTTCTATGCCCAGGGTGATGGCTTTCCACCAGTGGAAGGTGTAGGCAGTCTTCTGTGTACGCACACAGGAGTAGCTCCTGAATCCAGAGTCCATTTGAAATAGTTGATCAATAGCAAAAAAGTATCTCATTCATCTGCACCATCCACCCATCCATCCATGCACCGATTCTTCCTTCCACCCGTCCATCCTTCCTTCCATCCATTCATTCATGTATCCATCCATCCACCCATCCTTCCTTCCACCTACCCATCCATCCATCCACGCATCCATCTTTCTATCTTTCCATCCAGTCATCCACTTTCACATTCATCCATCAGTCCATCCATCCACCCATCCATCCTTCTACCCTCCATCCAATCATTCACTCTAATATCCATCCATCCACCCATTCATCTGTTTATTGCTCTGTGGTGGGCTGAATAATGGCCCCCAAAGATCCATATCCTAGTTCCTAGAAACTGTGAACACTACCTGATGTGGCAAAAAGAACTTCCAGCGGTGGCTAAAACAGAGATCTTGAGACAGAGCGATTATCCTGGATTATCTAGATATGTCATCTTCTTTATCAGAAACAGGGAGAGGAAGATTTGACTCCAGGAAAAGAGAAAACGGTTTGGCCAGGAAGGCAGTGGGAGAGAAGGAAGATTTAAAGTGCTACACTGCTGGCTGAGGATGGAGGAAGGGGCCATGAGCCAAAGAATGCAGGTAATAACTAACAAAAAAGCTGAGGAAAGGGCCGGGGATTTAGCTCAGTGGTTTTGCCGCCTGCTGCGCAAGCTCAAGGACCCGAGTTCAATCCGCGGTACCAAAAAAAAAAAAAAAAAAAAAAAAAAAAAAATCTGAGGGAAAAGATTCTCCTCTCAGAGACACCAAAGAAACCACCCTGCTGACACCTTCACATTAAGCCTGAAGACTTACTTCAGACTTCTTGCCCCTACAGCTGTGAGAATAAATTTTTATAGTTTTAAAACCACCGTTTGTAGCGATGACAGCAGCAATAGGAAGCTTGTAGTATTTCACTTACCCATCCACCTACTCGTTAACTGTCCCACTGTCGAATCATCCACCCACCTACCAGGTGTGCGTGTAGCTGTCCATCTATCCCTTCATACATGTATCCAGCCACCCACCCAGCCACCCACTTATCCATTCAACATCCGTTATCCACAAATCCATCCATTCACCCTTCCATTCATTTATCGATCAAGCAAGCAAGCAAAGGAGATGTTTCCCCTAAGGAAACACATGAGAGCATAATTCTGGGTTAATTTTTAGGCACGACTCTGGGGATCAGTAAATGACACCAGGTAGTATCTGTGAGGCCTGTGCTCTGGGCTACCACCACGCAACAGGGCCCCTTAGCCCAGAGAGAGTCACAGACAACACAGTGACAGACACGGCTGTGCTAATAAACGACTTCACAGATCCCGAGCCGGCCCGCGTTCGGAGCTGCTGCGCCAGCCTCGCTCACTCCCTGCCCGACCGCTGAGCACAGCCCCTCCCGGCAGAGCCCCCGGCGCAGCTCCTCGCCCAGAGCCCCAGGACCGCGCCCCCGGGCTGGGCCCCAGGTCCGCTGGTCAGAGGCGCCGTCTCCCATTCAGAGTGGGGCCTCCGTGGGTCCCTCGCTCCCCGCGAGGTCCCCGCTCACATCCCCCGGGCCGAGCGGGTCTGCGGCCCGGTGCCGCGTCCACCCCGTGCGGCTCAGGTGCGTGCTGGACCCGAGCGGCAGGGCACCCGGGGCTGGGGGCCGGTGCTCTGTGGGCCTCGCTGTCCCCACGCCTGGGCCTCTTCTGCCGGGCGCGGCGTGGACGGTGCTCGGGACGTCCGTCCACAGCGTCCACAGCGCCCACAGCGCCTCCCGCGGCCGCCTGCCCAGCGCGCACGCGCACTGTGACGTGACCCGTGATGTGACCCGTGATGGGGCGTGGGCTGTTGCCATGGAAACTCGGGCGGGAGGCCGGGGGCTGGCTGGGGAGAGGCGGGGAGCGCGAAAGGGATTCTGCGGCCCCGCAGAGGGCGGGCGCGAAAGGCGGAGCCGACCCAGTCCCCGACCCCACGCCCTCCACCCGAAGACGGACCCGAAACCGCGGGTTTGGTCTCGACCTGGAACAGAGCCGTGACAGGGGTGGGTGGACGACTCCGGCCCGGTGCAAGGCGGAGGTCGCCTGGGCGCCCCACGGGCCGGAGGCCGGGCTGTTGCCATGGGAACCCGCGGTTTCACCCCGGGCTGTTGCCTTGGGAATCCTCACCCGCCCGCCGGTCTGCGCCAGCTCCGGGAACTGCCGGGCCAGCTCCCAGCGGGACTTGCGAGGAGGCGCGCATCGCGGCCCGGAGCCGCTGTGCGCAGAGCGAGCCCTTCGAGCGGGCGGGAAGGAGGAGGAGGGGGAGGAGGAAGAGGGGGAAGAAGAGGAAAAAGGAGAAGAGGAGGACGAGGAAAGGAGGAAGAGGAGGAAGAGGAGGGGGAGGAGGAGGCGGAGGCGGCACCGGCACCACAGAACCGGCACCACAGAGCCGAGCCCAGGGACACATCTGCAGGCGGGCAGCTGCCACCCAAATGCCCAGAGTTCTACACCAGTGGCCACAGGAGCTGTCTGCAGGAAGCTGCTGCTTTCCGAGTTCACGGAAAGCACCTGCACTGCGCAACCAGAAACGACGGCAACGTTTACGTTCTTGAGAAGGTTATCACAGTGAAAGGCACATTGCCATGGATGCCCCGAAACGCTGCCCTCGCTCGAACCGCACTCACCTCATCCCATCGTCCGTGCACTTTCTGCAGCAGCTCCGGAGTCCGTCTGTGTGGGTGTCTTTAGCTGCACTGTCCTGGCTGCTTCAGTGTCCCAGATTGATTCAGAACCTTTCCCTCTCATGGCCATTTTGACTTTGAAAAGAGCCAGGGTCACATGGCGACAGATCTGTGATCAGGTGGATGAAGACACGGCCGGCGTCTTATTTTTATGAGTCTGCCTTTCCCTTGGATGGCACTCGGCAGCAGGAGTCACCTTATTTCTGATCACACCTCATTAAGACACTCAGGAAAGAGGACTCCAGAGCTGGGCATAGTGACACACACCTGTGATCCCAGCACTCGGAAGGCTGAGGCAGGAGGATCACTGTGAGTTCAAGGCCAGCCTGGGCTCCATAGTGAGTTCAAGGTCAGCTTGAACTACATGGCAAGACCCTGTCTCAAAAAAAACAAAAAACAAAAAAGTGGCAAGAACAATGGGATGAGTGTGTTCAGAGTAAGGGGGAGAACATTGAAGGGCATTCATGGCAATGTGTCTTTTACTGTAGGACATTTTTTTTTTTTTGGTACCAGGGATCGAACTTGGGACCTTGCGCTTTTGAGGCAGGCGCTGGAACCACTGAGCTAAATCCCCGGCCCTCTGTGGGACATTTGTAATCCACACATTCACCATGTAATTTGTTCACACCTCGTATATCCCAGCTGCAGGTGAACCTCTCACAGGTCTTCCGTGAGGAGCCGCCCATCCCTGGTGGGTGGCCGGGCCGAGCTTGAGTCTGACCCCTGCATGGAGCCCTTACAATGTCACCCCTCCTTCGGGGGCCCAGGCCTGGGCCAGCTGCTCTTCCCTCAGAAGCCCCTTTCCCATTCCAAATGGACAAGTGCATCCCGCCACTTGTGAGGTTCAGGAAAGCAGTGGCCTCCTCACAGTTGGGGATGCGCCTGGGGTGGGGGAGAACATGGCGGAGAGGAGGGAGCATCTGGTGAGAGGACTCTAAGCCACACAACTCCAGGGCTCCTGTGCCCACCACGCTCCCACATCGAGTAAACCGCAGCTTCTGCCTTGCGAATGTCGCCCTCGAAGGCAGCCAGCCTTTCTTCAGTTCCTGGGCCTGGCTGTTGCCACTCTGGCTAAACTGACCTATCTGGGTTTTTGCTAAAAAACGAACAAAATAGGCAGGGTTGAGGGGTGGGGGGTGAGGGGTTGTACCTCAGTGGTGCCACGCCTGCCTAGCAAGCACAAGGTCCTGAGTTAGATGTTCAGTTTAAAAAAAAAGGAAACAAAATCACTTGTATTTTATGAGGAACACACAACAGGCTGAGGAGAGCAAATGAAGTTTGGCCTTGCTAAGAATCTTAGCGCAGGCAGTGGAAGGAAGGTCAATCCGTGATTGTTACGTTACATAAAACTCTTTCTTTTCTTTCTTTCTTTTTGAGCCCAACCCTTAGCAGGGAGCTGCATCCCCAGCACTCCTCCTCTGCTCTGTTTTTAAAATTTTGAGGCTAGGTGGCCCAGGCTGGGCTGAAACTTGTTATCCTCCTGTCTCAGCCTCCTAGAGTGCTGTGGTGGCAGGCGTGTGGACCCATCTTGCAACAGACTCCAGACTGTCTTCCCCTGCCAGGGAGAGCCGGCATCCATGTGGGAATTAGCAGGCCACCAGGGCCACACCCCGAGGGACTCCACGCACAGCACCCAGCCACACCGGGGCTCCTGACCCAGGGCAGAGCAGCTGTTTCCAGCCATGGAGTTCGGTTTTTCACCAGTTGGCCACTAAAACTCACACTCTCACTACAGGAAAACCCCAAGGAGAGCTCATAACCCAAGGGGGCAAGAAGCCTTGCTAAACGTGACCCTGGCATAAGAGAAGGGATCTGCAGAGCAGACCACAGTCACGCTGAATGTGTGGGCTGCAGGCTGGGGCAGGGAGCCCCTCTCACCAGGCTTGGGAGGAGCCTTTCAGTGGAGCCACCAGCCCCATCCCACAGGGAGGAAAGTCTGTCCAGGGGCAGTGGGGGACACAGAATGTCCCATGAGGGGTCCTGGGGTGACAATTGGAGGTGGGGGTCAGTAGTCTATCTCTGTTCGGCTGCATTTCCATCACATTTGAATGCATACATCACATTGTTGCAAAAAAAAAAAAAAAAGGGAAAATAAACCCACCACATGGTGCCTGTGTGCAGAGTGTGTGGAGTGACATGTGACACGCCTGCCCCGCTGCTGCTTCCTCCTTTTCACCTCCCTGCGTGATCCTCCTCAGGAAGTCAGAGCAGAGCATTTTCTGGTCCCCACGTGCCCTGCAGTGTCACACACATCATGCAAGCCATTGCATTAGGGAGAGAGAGACAGAGAGGGCTTTCCAATCCCTGAAAAGTCCGAGGATAATTACACCCCATGATATCCATGGTAACGATCCACAAACAACCCTGATGGGCTGTGCTTTGCCCTTGGCAAGGGCTTCTCCGTGCCCCAGCTCACCCCACTGTTGCTCCCTCTTACCCGGGGCCCTGCTGGGTCCCCACCGCCGTGAGCCTTGAGCTCTGAAACGTCCTGGGTCACAGCTCGAGCCAGGTCCCCAGGTCCCCACCGCCTGCCTGGGAAAGGGGTTCCGGTCGGAGGAGTCTGGCTCTGGAGCCTTCTCCATCCGGGTCATCTGATTCCCAGAACTGATCACAGGCTCTTTCTCTCTATGAAGCCTCTTGAGCTGCCCTGGGTTGGACAAGGTCCCCTCCCCTCACAGGCACAGCACAGCGCTGTTGGGAACAGAGTTGTTGCAGACTAAACCCTGAACCTGAGGCCCTTAGAGCAGGCTGGTTACTGGCCACTTAGGCTCCTGCACTCAGATTCGTCTGCTCCCTGCTGACCAAATCCAAGGAGGCTGAGCGTCTGGGAGAAAAGGGAAAGGGTTCGCCACAGCCGGCTCCGAGGAGATGGAGGCCCATTTGCTCAGGTCTCCACCTCCCCGAGGGCAGGTGGCCAGGGTCTTTCACAGCAAGGAGCAGAGGGGAGGGGAGCAGAGACAGTGGGTGAGATCTCCACACCTGCTTTATCCCTTCGGGCACCTTCAGCTCCTCCTTTCCTGTGGGAAGGAACCACCGGGCTCCTGGCCCCTGGGGCTGCGTATTCTGTCACCTCATGTGGCTGAGGAGAGGAGGGGTGTTGGCTGTGTGCTCTGCAGGAGAAAGCTTAGAGAAGCTGCTTCTCTCTAAGAGAAAAAAACTTGATTTGTAGAGCTCCATTCTGCAGTGCTGGTGAAGGTTACAGTCCTAGGTGAATGCCCTGATATGGAGGGGAAACTTGGACCCCAGGAAAGGTGATATGAAGCCAGCCCCCTGCAAGCCTAGGAGAGCCCTGGAGAGGAATCAACCCTGTGGACACCTTGGTGGACTTTGGCCTCATAAAGCCACATGAAAGCCTCCCCCCTCCCACCCTCGTGTGTGGCATTTTATCACGGGGAGCCTCATAGACTAATGCATATGTCTGAGTTGTTTCCATTTCTGCAAAGACTTATGGACAAAAATAAGTAAGATTGACAAGAAAGCAAAACAGTGATTTCTGGCACCGTCTGAGTCCCCTACCCCAACCCCGCTGCCTCCCACCTGTGTGAGAAGATGGGGGACCTCAGGTTGTTGCCAAGGAAGCTGCATGTGTGGGGACTGGGAGAGAATGCAGCTCAGGAACACAGCGGGGTGTGGTGGACCCAAACCTCCCCAGTATTGCAGATACATAAGTTAATTAGATATCTCGTGTGCAGTTAGACAGGACCAACCCTCCAGGAGCCAACACAGCAAGGAGCCAACATGGAGGACAATCAAGACACTTTCACTGAAGGCCAGAATTGTAAAAGAAGAGAAACTACACACCCTTGTGCTTCCCCTGGGGATAAATAGCAGTGATTGATATTCTAAATAGGTATCAGTCACCTGGGTGGGGGGTCAAGGTTTTAACCCAGCCTCTCCAGGAAATATCCGACTCCCATCCTTACTGAAAATCCTTGTGTGCTTGCTAGGGACTTGCTCCCCCATTTAATCAATATTACCTGGGTGACTGTACTTGTAATCTTATTGGTTGGTCATGGTTTTGTCCCACCTCACGCCCACCTTATAAATTTCCCTTGGGTTTTATGGTTTTGTCCCATTTTGTAACCGCCTCACCACACGGCTTTGCTGTATAAAACATCTCTGAAAAGTGAGGTGGGCAGGCACCCCTTCTGTCTCTCTTAGGCAGAAGCTTTCTTTCCCAATAAGCTTTTCCTACTCTTAACCTGTTGTTCCTAGAATTCATTCTTTGATTTTGGAGAACACAAACTCGCATTTCGGATATCTAGTAGGTTTGGGAGTTACAGCTCCCCCTATATCACCAGCACAGTCAATTTCCAATGAACACTCAGGGAACAAACGCGTGGGATCGCAGGTTCCAGCACGGGGGCCAGGGGCTTTTGGGTCACAAGTTTGCTGGGTGGCTTGAATTAGACCCTGCTTGTAGACGTGCGTTAAAATTGTTAGATTTGTTTTTTAAACTTCATTTAAAATTTTTTGGGTAAAATGTTTTTGTTTAAAAAAAATATGTGCTTAACAATTGCTGAGAAGCCCGCTGGAACCGTGAACCCTGCCCAGGCCCTGCTCGGATCGAAGGCCTGTACGGGGAGGGGAAGGATTAAGATGTGTTATGCACCTGGACCAACACCCTGCCATGCATAGGATCATTATATACTGCAAACATGTACCAATAAAAATAAATTTTAAAAGTAAAACAAAGGCCAGAAGTGTGGGCCAAGACCTACGCCCACATGCGGCCGCATCAGAGGTCGCTGTGCGCACGCTCACGCCCTTTGACCTTCCAGGGCCCAGCCTGCACCGGGCCAGGACCACGCGCTGGCGTCCATATTCTGTTGCTCTTCTGGACCGCGGTTGAAAGGCGGGAAACAGCTGCGTCGACTGTGGTGGGCAGGTGGATTCACCACGAGTCCTGGTCCCTCACGTTGCGAAAGACTCGGCTATGATGAGAAGAAAATGAACAGTCTGTTACCGTATTGCTAGGGAGCAGCGCCCCGGAGGAATCGCCACATGAGGATGCCAGAGGAGTGAGGTTTCTACAGTGTGACTGGGATATAATCATGCTGAGCAGCTGTGCTCAGCAGCATAGGCACAGTGGACATGCGTGATAACAGAAGCACAATGATGCTCGGTAGTCGCACACGGATGCAAATTGTTTTGCAGAGACGCATTGCAGACCCATCTTGGGTAACACACGGAATTGGCAGCAGAGAAGTTGCCACGGGAGGCAGGGATAGAAAAACAAAGCTTAGAGGTGGAAGAGAAATTTCTTCTGTGTATTTAGCATTTTTGTACTTTCTTCAAAATGAACAAAGAGATATGAAAGAGTAAAGACCACTTTCTATATTGTAAGACCGAGGGCCTTACCAAACGCTCCGAGGAGCTGAAGTGGAGCACACCCGGGGATCCCAGCGGTGCCTCCAGAATGTAAGACCAAAGGCCTTACCAAACGCTCCAAGGAGCTGGAGTGGAGCACACCTGGGAAGGAACACACCGGCCATGTTGGGAAACAGACCTTTATTAGTCTGGCCAGATGGCACTCCCGAAGCAAAATAGCTCAGAGAGGCAACTGGCTCAGAGTCCGAGGTTGTTTTACAGGGGGTTAAGGGGGGGTTTAACATGTGGATTCACAGAAAAAGAAGAACAAAGGTTAGTGGCTCATTGTCACATGCTGATGTTCAGCAGACATCCTGACTGACAGTTATGACCACCCTGTTTACAGATTGTCCTATAGATACTGGGCCCCGGGACATTTGGATTTAGGGCAAATAGATGGCTGAGTAACCTTGCCCTATTACTGATTGTCCATTGTCCTGAGGCAAACACACTCCAACCATCAAATTTGCAACAGAATCTAGGGGAGTAATTAACTTTTGAATCACACAGTCCCACAATATGATAAAATCAGCTTTCTATTTTATGTCACCATAATCAAAGGGGCTAGTAGTATTTATATGATATATGCATTAAGGAATTCCAACTTACTAGAACAGGGTCCAGAAACAAAAAAATGAAGACAATAAAATGCTTTAAAGTTCTAATCCATGGGAGAAAACAAGTAAAATTTAGAAAGTAATCAATAACAGAATGGAAAATGAACTTTTCAAAATACATTTTATATTAGTATCTAACAATATGTGATCCCCAGTGCAAATCTAACAAAAGACATGAAAGACCTCTATTTAACCAAATGGGACAAAACCAGAAAACACTGATGAGAGAAATTACATAAGACCTAATAAGTAGAGAGAAACATGACATTATGGTTTGAAAGATTTGGCAGTTGTTAGGGTTGCCTTTCCATCCAAGGTTAGTTTTATAATCTCAGCGCCAAAATCCCTGCCCCATTTTTTGGTAGGAATTGACACTCTGGTTCTAGAATTTGCATAGAATGACAAAGGAACTAGTTGGTTTTAAAAATTCTTAAGAAAAACAAAAATAAAGCAGGAGCCCGGGATTTAGCTCAGTGGTTTTGTTGCCTGCTGTGCAAGCCCAAGGACCCAAGTTCGATCCCCGGTACCCCCCCCCCAAAAAAAGCAGGAGATTTAAACTGATTTTTAAGATTTATGATAAAGCAGGTGTGGTGGTGGACACCTGTAGCCCCAGTTACTGCGTGGCTGAGGCAGGAGAATCCCAAGTTTGAGGTCAGCCTGGGCAGCACAGCAAGGGCTCATCTCTAAACAAAGAAAGACTAAAATGCAGTGAGAGCCTATGTCTGTGAATAGACTTGTACAGAAATGTTTACCAACAGGGAACCAGGTAAGTCAGACAACACCTACCACAGAAAGCAACAGCTATGCCACCAAAATCATTGTGCTGAGCTACAGTTCTGTGACAGGGAAAGCTACTCTGTGGTGTGAACAATTGACATCCATACCCTCCAGGTCAGAAGGGGGAAGACACTGTGAGAACATTGGGTGTTCTGGGTGATGATTTATATGGTGATGGGGAGTTGGTGACACAAGAGGACAGGTCCTCTACAGCCACTGCTTGCCTGCTAAGAGCCATTCATTTTACAGAATATGCCTGTATCTCACAGATTCCATATGTACAAAACAAGCATGCTTCATATTTGAGCCTCGTCACAAGAAATCTTGCTGCTCTACTTAAGCTTTGCATTGTACTCTTTGTTCCACACAATGTCCTATCTTAGTGATCTCTCCGTGGCAGTACAGATTTACTTCATTCCTCTTCATTACTATGCAATATGCCACTGCGTAGATGCATCACAATTTATTTAACCTGTCAAATGTGGATGGACATTTAGTGTGCCCATTCTCTTGTTACAAATTCTGCCGCTAGGAATAGCATGCTGAAAGTTTAGGTCCAGTACAGCTGTGTAGAGAGATGCCAGCCTAAGGCAAGCAGGGTGTGTGCATTTGAGACCATCAGTGCAGGTCATTTCAGGACCTGTGGGTCACAACTGTATTGGAGGCTCCTCACCCCCCTTTGCAAGCCATAATTAGCTCAAGGCTGTGACAGTTCAGGGCCCACAGCATCCTGTTTTGAAATGGCCTAGGACAGATGTGAATCTTGGCCTGGAACATCCTGATGAAAACTCACTCAGTCTCGGAAGACAATCTACTGTTTGGTGAAGCAGCCACCTCCTTCCCGGTGTGGAGCAGACGCGTTTCCGCCCTGTCATTGCCATCTGACCTGATGCTACCAGCATTCCTCCCGAAAGCTCTGACATTTACATGATAAATGTCAGCGCCTCAACACCCAGCACAAAACACTCTCGGGGGAATTGGTGAGTGGCTCTGGCTGGTGATCTGCTCCTGTGATCCTGGAGGTGAAACTGTGCCAAGCCAGGCCTCGCTGAGTGCCCACCGCTTGGAGCCCCTCACCCGTCCAGCACCGTCTTCCACACAGCAGTGAGTCACCACCTTCTGGTCTCCTTTCAGATGTCACCAGCTGTCTTCCTTTCAGCAAGTGATTGTTCACACTGTAGAAATTTTCCACGCATCTATTATGCAATACAAAACGCAGAAACCTGTGCATAAAGTTGGCTAGTGTGGAGTGACTGGTGGCTGTCCCCAGCTAAGGACAAGCTCTCAGGGACCCCTCTCCCCACTGCCCCACAGACAGCACTGCCCTGACCTTTCTATAACAACTTCTCTGCTGGGCTTTGCACGTTCATTGCCTGGGCAGCCACTGTTCATTTGAGTCATCCTTCACTGGTTAAGATTTCGTTCGTCCCTGCCCTGTCTTCACCAAGCCACCTTCCTTCCCACCAACCCAGTTTGGTTTGGATATTTCCCTTCTACTGTGAAGAGTCAAATTGCTTTCTCTTTTCTTAAAACATTTTAATTGTGAACCAAATGTGCTGGTGAACACCTGTAATCCCAGCACTGGGAAGCTGGGGCAGGAGGATCCCAAATTGGAGCCCAGGCTGGGTGATTTAGTGACTGTCTGAAGGTAAAAAAATAAAAGGGCTGGGGATGTAGCTCAGTGCAAATAGGCTCAATCCACATGGTAATCAGAGCGAGAGACAGGATTGGTCCTGCGAGTGCGTAGCATAAGATCCTCAGGTTCGCTGTGTCACAGCACTCAGAACTTCTCCTTGATGCTGGATGAAGTTCACGGTGTGGACAGGCCCTGTGTTCTCCATTGACCCCCAAGGCACAGTGTCCCCGTCACCTCTGGCTAGGTGGGTAAGTGACTTCACACTCTGCTCCCAAACCACCAGGAGGGGCAGGGGAAGGTGTTAGTCTGGATCTCCAAGCTGAGGGACTTGAAGGGGGACATAGCCATGGCCACGGCCTGTCGCTGACACGGTTGTGGAAACTGACTTCTGGGCCTGCAGGGCAGAGCACAGCCCTGGGAGTCCCGTTAAAGACCTGGGTAAGGTGCACTGGAAAGCAATGCCAGGGCCCTCGCCTCAGGCCAGGCCTCATCCGCTCCTTCCTGACCCTACTGGGTCATTGTCTGGTATTTTTGTCTCTTCCCCTACCAGCAGCTCTGGCTGTTGCCATGGAAACAGGACCTGAAGCGTGATCCCCAAATCCTGGAGGTGCTAGTGCCAGGTCTTGACTGCAGCGCTGTGATTTGCTACTAACAGTGAAGAGTAGTTCGTTCAGAAACAAGCACCACAGGTGCTCCCTCCCTCAGGACAGCTCCGGGACACTGGAGACTTCACCAGGAGAAGAAAAAGCAAGCAGCTAAGAGGGGACATTTATTCCTACATTAGCCCTTCTCTCCTGTTAGCATGCAAATACACTGTTACCTTTTTTAAAAGGTAAAAATAAGTCAAGCGACGTGGCACACACCAGTGATCCCAGCACTCAGGAGGCTGAGGCAGGAGGACTGCTATGAGTTTGAGGCCAGCTTGGTTACATAGTAGTGAGACTCTGTCTCAAAAAAACCTAAAAATCAAAACAAAACCAAAAACCCTGGGTGCTCCTGTCCCTTGTTATACAATGGTGCCATGTTCACACATAACCCAGGCAATCCTCTTGTGTACTTTAAACCTTGTCTAGGTTATTTATTTATTTATTCATTTATTTATTTTTGGGTACCGGGAATTGAACTCAGGACCTTGTGCTTTTTTTTTTTTGGTACCAGGGATCGAACTTGGGACCTTGTGCTTGCAAAGCAGGTGCTGGAACCACTGAGCTAAACCCCCCAGGCAGGACCTTGCGCTTTAGAGGCAGGTGTGGTCAGGCTATTTATAATGCCTAATGCCATGTCAGTATTGTGTAAACAGTTGTCATACTGTACTGTTAAAAGCATAATGATAAGAAAAAGGTATTTGGTATAGAATGTGAGCTTTCTCCGTTTTACAGTAATGGGCACTGAACCCAGGATCTTTGCACTGAGCTACAACCTTAATCCTTTTGTCTCAGAGCTGCTAAGTTGCTCAGGTTGGAGTTGAACTCCAACTCTCCTGCCTCAGCCTCCAAGATGGCTGGGGTAAGGGGTGTGCACCACCATACTCAGCTCTAATTTTTCTTTTTTAGACAGGATCTCACTATGTAGCCCAGGCTGGCCTCCAATTTGTGGCCATCCTCCTGCCTCAGCCTCCTGAGTGCTGGGATCATGGGCATGCACCACATGCCCAGCTAGCTCTAATATTTCTGATCTGAGCTTGAGGTTGGCTGCAGACCCTGAGGGTGATGAGAAGCATTGCCAGGTGACTGCACACACTCCGAGGCACTCGCCTCTCTGTTCACCGAGGTGCCTTGCTCCATTTCCTGATCTGGGCTGTGGAGAGCCCGAGAGGTGGGCACCAACCCTACCCTGGGCAGCGCCCTGCACAAATCCCGCACGTGTTTCTAGCATGACCCACACAGGACTCAGGGCAAGAGGGTGAGGGGTCAGAGGCCAAGGCTGGGAGAGGCTGGAAGGAATCTGTCCTTCAAGGCCCCAGCACCATGCTTGATACCAGGGTCCTGTGGGTTTGCGTTTGTTTCCTTCGTGTTTCACTAAAACACCCTGCTCTTTGGAGGGAACACCAGAATCCTTGGGGTTCTCTGTCCACAAGTCAGTGGAGGCCCATCCTTCCACTTCAGGACACCCTGTGAGTGCTGGGAGGCCATCGTGTGGTGGGATGGTGGCCACGAGGAGGCTGGAGGGGAAGCAGGGTCACCCCGGGACCCTACAGCTGTCTCATCACAGAGCCATCCAGAGCCACACGCTGGGCCCGGGCACAGCTTCCTCTGGCCACAGCAGCCCCTTGGCCAGCGTTGGCAGCAGCTGCCACCACCCTGGTCCCTGAGGACATCAGCAGGGAGAATGGGAATGACAAATGGCTTGGGCTTGGGCACGTTTGCCCCGGAGCTGTCACCTTTGAGTTCACACTGTAGACTGTGTTTGCTTCAAAAGAAGGGGGCACTTCCATCGTCTTTCGAATCCCCAGAGAATCGCAATGCAGACAGTATGGACGAACCCAAAGAAACAGAGCACCAAATACCGACTGCACGAAGCTGTGTGCATTTCCAGTGTGCTGCTTAGGGAATTGCTGTGTGCAAGTCCCCTCCCGAGGTTTGCTCGGAAGAATCGGCTGATGATTTCTGAGACATCGCATTTGGCTCCGAAGTAAACGCACCTGCAGAAGGGGAAGATCAAAGACATAATCACGGGCTATATCAGTGTCCCATTTTCTTCGCTTGTAACTGACAAACACCCGCAGTGGCTGTGGTGGGAGCTGAGCAAGAGCTGCTTCTTTCAGGCTTTTCCAGAGGGCGGTGAGGCCCCAAATAGGAAGATGAGGTGCGCAGATCTGCAATTTAGAAAGATTCCTGTGGCCTCGAGGGTGAAAAGTGGTCCCTGGGATGGAGAACAGCATCCCTGAGAAGCTTGGATCCACGAAAGCCCGCAAAACAGCGCCGCTGTGCTCGCCCTCCCAGCGGTGCGTGACGCAGCTCAGCGGGGCATGGCGCTATCCGAGGCGGTGCATCCCGGGTGTGAGGCCCTCTTCTCGTGTTTCAGCGTCTTTCCTGAACAGACTAGGGGCCATGAAGAGCCTCGAGCCACTCCCGGGGGAGCCCCAGCCCTCCGAATCGGGCACGGGGACAGGCCGGACCACAGGGCCAGGGGGACCCATCTCCCAAACAGACACCGACCTCTGACTCCTTCTACTCCTCCGCAGAGTTCCAGGAGCACGAAGTTTGGGTCCAAGAAGGCCCTGTACACACGCTAAGTTTCCCCTAAAGTTGTCTCCAAACTGTACCCTAACTTGACGTGCAACCTACCCGGGAACAAACAGAAGAGCCTCAACAATCAAACGCCGCCAACGCTTCAAACCACGCACAACGCGCTGTAGCCAGTCAGGGCTGTCTGACCTCACTTCCGTTTCTCTACGTCACTTCCGTTTCTCACATCACTTCTCTTTCTCTAGCTCTAAATGCAACCTGCCCCAGCAGCAGGGCAGAGTCTTCTGAACCTGGAAACACCACCTCTGTTTTATGGTCTGTGCTGCTGCCCTAGTTGCAAATAAAGCCCCTTAGGATTTGTGAAAGAGGACTTGTAATTTTGTCTTTTAGCACTATTAGGAGCCACATCCTGCCAGAAGAGTTTCCTCAGCTACCCCTCTCCCTCCCTTGTCCCCAGGCCTCCTTCTCCCTTAGCGCCAGTGTCACTGTAAGGTAGCATTTGCACTGCTGTGGGTCCCCGAAGCCCCCTCTTGGCTGAAGCGCTGCTGGGCCTGCAGTTGCTCCTCCCCCTCCCCCTGGCTCCCACTTTAGTTCTCGCACTCGCACTTCTCAGGCGTGTGGTTGCAGCGCCCCAGCTTCTGCGGGACACTCTGGTCACTCAGGTGAATGGCGACACAAGTGGACACGAGCCTCAGGCCATTCTGGTGGGGCTCCAGCTGCCCCGTGCTCCCTGCACTCCACACCCAGCTTCCTTCCCTGACTCCCTGTCCTGTGCACCTCAGGCCCCAGCATCAGAAACAAAGAAACAGCCTTAGGAAGACTTCTTAACCCCCTCCCGGATGGCTCCGGATGAGAGTCTAGTGTTCCTGCTTCTGCCTGATGGTGGCGTAAGGCTGCACAGGCACTGGTGTTGCTCGTCTGCCTCCGCCTGCAAGGCAGCAGTCCCCATGCTGCCTCTGAGCTGAGTTCCCGAGGCCAGGACCTGCCCTATTCAGACCAAACTGTCTGCCCTGAACATCCCCTAAGTTTTCTCCCGCTAACCCATTTATCACGATGGTCAAATGCCTTAGTAGTGGAGTAGCTGAGACTTTGGAATCTGAAATAAAACAGATTTACAGTTAATTCTTCATTTCTGGCATTTTCAAGCTCACTGTCGGTCGAAGCTCAGAGCACAGAAGCTTGGCCCTGCAGTGGGTGCTAAACCTTGTTCTTGGCCGGAATTTTGAGTTTCACTGACAGAACTTGATTCATAGGGAGCCTGTATGAATTCAAGTGGCCTTCTATCAAAGGCCAAACGCAGAGGGTTCTGCTGAACAAGTGAGAGTAAGTGCCTTGCTCAGAGCGCCGCGGACTCAAGCCTGTCCCGGGTCATCCCGAGGCCTTCGGCTGTGCCTTCTCTCAGCAGACCTGCGTCTCCTGAGCCTGAGGACTGGAATTTCTAACCCCCTGGGGATGTCAGCTCCCTGGGGCTCTCTCTGATCCCATCCTCAGGGGGCCTCAGATTGCCTCTGCCCAACAGAATGGGAGATGGAGATCGGGGCCAGGGTGGTGATGCCAAGTGACTGCAGCGGAGAAAGGCAGGGCCGGCCCGAGAGTGACTCAGCCTCCCTGGGATCCCGCCCCCGGGCCATGTCCACTACACCAGTCCAGAAAGCAAGAGTCTCGCTTCTACGTTTAGCTCAGCTGTGGCAGTCAGCAGAACCAGACCCACCTGGATTTTGATGAGTGCTTTTTTATTCCTCCCAAGCATGTTAATGAGAGAGAGAGAGGTTCCAAGTAAGTTTTCCAGGACCAGGCTTCTAGGCTTGAGCCTGGCTCCACAGGTTACTAGCTTTGGGCTCTCAGGAAATCTGCTTAACTCTCCAGACATGGGCGCCTCCCCTGTACCTCAGGAACCGTGGAAACCACT
This sequence comes from Heterocephalus glaber, assembly GCF_053883595.1. Classification (NCBI taxonomy): domain Eukaryota; kingdom Metazoa; phylum Chordata; class Mammalia; order Rodentia; family Bathyergidae; genus Heterocephalus; species Heterocephalus glaber. The sequence goes on from NW_028258451.1 coordinate 2,560,837, forward strand.
GAGCTCTTGTGATCGCGTGGCAGGTTAGTGACCATGGCAAAGCACCTGGCCTGGAGCGGGCCGTTCAGCCTCTTGGTCTTGTCCTGTTGGTGATTCCCATGTGCCAGGCAGGGCTCTAGGGACACCAGGGAGGCAGCAGCGTCCGAGGAGGGAGACTCCTCGCCTTCAGACAGGGTGACCGTGCGTCCCAATGGGCCGAGCGAGGACTTGGGGCCAGGCCACCAGCGAGGTCCTGACCCCACCTGGGATGCAGGCCTGACCGACCTCTCTGTGCTCAAAGTCCTGGTCTGCTCCAGCCTGGCATTCGGGCCCACACAGGAAGCGTTCAGCTGCCCCGTGCCTTGCTCTCCCTGTGAGAGGCATGGCACGTCGGTGGTTCCGCTGAGTCGGCGCGCGGACGCTGCTGATGCCCAGCACGGGGAGGAGAGGGGGGCGTGGGGGATTGGGAAGGCGCCGTGCGGAACAGGGCGTTCCCGTGAGCCACGGGCCAGCTCCCCTGCGGCCGCAGTAGGAGGAGCGCCGAGGGCAGGGACTGTCCCGCGGCCGCCCCCCGGATGTGGACGCCACCTTCTCCCCAGGTCCTCACTGGGCAGCCCCGGATTCCCAGGGGCACAGGCAGGAAGCGACGCCTCAAGGCCCAACCTAGCGGCTTCTCTCATCTCAGTCACTTCTATGAAGTCGGCATCTCCATTCAGACGCGCCCTGTCCTGCTGGGATCCAGTCGGACCCGGGAGAGACCCAGAGCGGCCCGAGGCCGGGGGTGCGAGCCAGGGTGAGCTGAGGCGGGAGGGCTCGGACAACCAGAGCTTGGGTCCCCCTGGGGCAGCAGGGAGCCCCCCGTGGACATCGGGGAGGGCGGGAGGTGCTGGCCAGGCCTGCGTCCACGCCCAAGGAGCATGGCTTGGTCTGGAGGCCCAAGAGGCCGTGCGGAAATCCAGGCAGAGGGCTGGACGCAGCTGGGCCGGTGGTCCGGACGGCCGGCAGAGGGCAGCGGTTCGCAGCCAAGTCCTCCAGCAGGAAGTCCGCTTCCCTCTCCCAGTGGTGAGACACCCACGTGAGCGGAGACCCCAGGCGTCCTCCGGTCCGCCCCCGGGGAGGGGCCGGGTCCAAGGCCGCGGCCTGTCTGTCTCCCCCCCTTCTGTCCAGTTGTGCGGGTCTAGAGTAACTCCGTGTGCGCCCTCTACTGGCCACCGGCTGCAGTGCTCCGAGCCCCGCGGGGCAGCCCTGGGCCCCGGGAGCGCGTGGGGCTGTCCGGGAGCAAAGCCCGCGCCGGGTCCCCAGCCTTCTCCACCGCTGGGGGGAGTGTAAATCAGTGTGAAGGTTCTTCAAAAACTGAGTTCCATTTAACCCAGTTACTCCTCTTCTAGGTGTCTTCCCAAGAGAGTCAAAGTCATCACCGTATGCACGCCACGTTTATAGCAGCACAATTTATAGTAGCTAAATCTTGCCCATGGACTGATAAACGAATAGAGAAATGCGCTACAGCGTTTATATACAATAGAGTACTACTCTGCCATGAAGAAGGACACCCTTGCGGCATTTTTAGGTAAATGGATGCATCTCAAAACCAGACAAACAAGTTCATTACATTGTGAGAAACTGTAAGTATAAATAAAGAGCAAAATGGAGGACAGATATTAGCAAGCAACTTTTTAAAATGGAAAAGGGAACAAGAGATGAGGGAGGGGGAGGGAAGGAAGAGAAAGGGATTTAAAGAAAAAAAGAGTTCAAGGAAAAAATAGTTTCTCCAAATGCAGAGAGGAAGAAAGGTTGGCAGAGGGGAGGGGAAGGGGAGCATAAAAGAATTAAGATGTGTTATGAATGTGCTCATTATGTACTGCAAACCTGTGCCAATAAAAAAGGCTGTGGAAGGGCTGGGATTGAGCTCAGTGGTTCCACTGCCTGCCTCGAAACCACAAGGTCCCGAGTTCGATCCCTGGTAACAAAACAAACAAACAAAAAACGGCTGTGGAAAAACCTGTAACCTGTCTATTAGCAATGTTTTATATTGATTCTATGGTATTCTGAATATACTGGGTTAAATAAGTTACAGTCTTTTTTTTCTTAGTTGGTCTTTTGAGACAGGGTCTCGCTGTGTAGTCCGGGCTGGCCTTGAGCTTGCGGCAATCCTCCTGCTTCAGCCTCTCGACTGCTGAGGTTACAGGCTGCACCACCGCGCCCGGCCGAGACACAGTCTTAAAAGCAGTTCCGCCTGCTCCTTTTCTTGCCGTCTTAGTGTAGCCCCTAGGAGATGTTTTAATGGCCCGTTCTATTTCTTCATTTCTCCCTGGCCTGGGCTGCTGGCTTGGCTGACTTGCACTGAGGTAACAGCGGGGCAGAGGCTGGGAGGAGCAGAGGGCGGGGCGATCGCCTCCTTCGAAGGCACGCAGTCCCGGAGTTTCCAGCCGTGTACCTGGGGGCACAGCTGCCCTGAGCGTTCGCGGGGTGTGGCCGCCCCTGCCCCCCCCAAATGTCCTCCGCCTCTAACTGTGACACCGCCAAAGGTCCCGGGCCCTCGGCTGAGAATCCGCGTTTGGAAGGTGATGTTCTTCAGGGCGAATCCTGTGGGCTCCCCGGGTCCTTGAGGGTTCCCTCCATCCCGTGCGGGCCTCGGGGGGACCTAAGGGGAGGACGCGTTATCGTCCCCAGTTTGCAGCCCAGGAAGGAGGCACAGAGAGGTGGAGCGGCCCGGGCTCGCGGGGCACAGGTCCGGGCAGGGGTTCGGGCCGCAGGCAGGTGACAGACCCGGGCCTAACTCCCCTCCCAGCCTCGCAGTTCACTCGCTGAGCACGACCGGGCCTCACTCGGGCAAGGGGGCGAGGCCAACGGGGCAGGAAGCCAAGGGGCTCTGTGTGCGGCCAGGTGTCTCTGGTGACTGCAGCGGGGTCACAGGGTCCCTGACAGGCAGCGGCTGCGGCCCGAGCCCTTCCTGTGCGTGGGGCGCATTTCCAGGAGCTCCTGGCCCGATTCCGAGCTCCCCCAAGCCGCGTGGGGCCCCACGGTGAGGCCGGCGGGACTCCCAGCCCTGAGCCCCAGCCTGAGACACCGGGCTCGGCCCCTCTGCCCCACACGGGCACTGGCGGGGCCTGGCAAGCCCTGAGCAGGCAGGTGGAGCGTCCCGCACTGTGGCGAATCACTCACTAATGAATCATACCAGATGCTCCATTTTTTAACGCAATAGTAATTTTTGCACCCATTTTTATGCAGCTTCCGGTCTCCAACCACGCGAAGAGGGCACATCAGTGTACTTAAAAGCACCGACAGGAGCCAGCCTGGCATCCCAGCCTTCTGGAAGGCTGAGACAGGAGGATCGCAAGTTTGAGCCCAGCCTGGACGACTTAGCAAGACCCTGTCTGAAAACAAAAGGTGAGGAAGAGCTGGGGCGTAAATCCGAGCGAAGGCCCTGAGCTCACGAGCACCGCAGCGGCGCGCACCCACGCCTGAGTCCTGGTTTCCCCAGCAACAGCGCGGCCTCGGGTCAGTTCCTTAGCTGCCGCAGCTCAGCTTCCCCAGCTCTGACGTGGGGACTGTGAGCCCAAAATAAACCCAAGGAACGCCATCTTGGCCTGTAGATGAACTCCCCTCATGCATAACTGCTTGTTCTGCTTTTGTAAACTGACGGAGCCCGCCGTCACTTGTCGAACAGCACCTGAATGGGGGAGTGAGGATGGAGAAAAAGATAGACAAAGAGATAGAGTCGGGAGGGCTCCCAGAGACCGAGCGCCCAAGTTTATTTTTCTCCTCTCTTGTGCAGCAGGTGAGTTTGGTTGTTAATCATGACCCTTATCCAGAGACACCTGCTTCCTTGTTTTCTAGTTCTTTGGGAATTCCCCACCCTCATGGGCTTCCTTGTTTCTCGGGGTTACAGAACGTTCATCACGTTCCAGGTCAATCTAATTAGGCAAGGACTCGGCTCCTCATAACATCGTCTCCTTGCTCTGTACAACGGAGGGTAAGATTCAAAATGGAGCCTCTTTGGCTAACACCGCTCTCCACAGTAAACTTGCTTCATCGCTTCTCGGAAAGAGATAGTGCCTGGTGCCTCCCTTTACTGTACATTGCCCTAACCCTGACACAGCGAGATAGCTGAGTTGGGAAAATACTTTTGCAACTAGTCAAAAACATGTTAACCTCCCCTTGAACTTCTCTTCCTAAAATAACACCTATAAAAGCTATGCTGCTATGACACCCTATATAAACTGTGCTGTTCCAGGACTCGGGGCCTCACTTCGCTTAGGGAGTGGAGTCCATGCGCGTGAATAAACTCCTTTCAGTTTAACTTTGTCGTTGATCCCAGTGTTTGGTGGTTTACCGGCTCGATTGGCACAACAGGGATGGCGCCCAGGACTCCGCGAGCTGCCGCGACCCTCCGAGGAGCGCACACACAAGGACCCTAACCTAGGGCGGATGCCGCGGAGACCCCCACGCGGCCCGCCCGCTGCCAGGGATCACCGTGCCGCACCGAGTCCTGCAGGGCACGGCCGCCGCACAGGCCCCTCCAGTCTCCGCCGCCATGGTGCAAGCACGCGGAGCAGGATCCAAACCGCAGAAATAAGAATTTCCGGTTTCTCGTGACAAATCAGAAATCCAGTGAACTGGACAGGTGCGTGGAGGCCTCGGTGGGGTCCGCGGTGCTGCCCACCCTTTCCCGCCGGCCCCTCCACGCCTGCTGCCCACCATCAGGCGGGATTTTCAGGAAGCAGCTTGGGCCCCAAGCACATTGGGTCCTGAGAGCAGGAGACCCCGTTTATCAGAGTCCGTGCGGGAGTCTGGGCCTCAGGCTTGGCCTACTGCACACCCAGGTTCCACCCTGGCTCTTACAAATAAGTGTAAAGGAGGACGGAGGGAGGGAGGGAGTTCAACTTAACTTTCACCCTAATCACCACGTGACATCATTTTGCCGTATTTGAGCCCCCCCCCCGCCCCATCTCCTTAATGTAAATTGCAGGTATCACTCATCTTTGCCCCAAAATATTACAGTGTAGATTTTTTAAAATTAATTGTATTGGCCCATTTTAGATATACATAACGATCACATTCATCATTGGGAATTTGCACCTGTACATGATAGATCTTGCTTCTTCTTTTCCCATTCCCCTTGGACCCTTTGACTCCTCCTCCCCTCATTATATACAAAAGCTTTTTTCCATTTTTCCTTCTATTCTTTTTTTTTCTTGTCCCTTCCTTCCTTTCCCTCCCCTTCCTTTGTTCCCCTTCTCATTTGAAGATTTTCTTCCCATTTCCCAACATCCATTATACATTTTTGTCCTTATTTACCCTTTCAGTTTCTCACACTGTTCCGGAATCGTGGAAAGAAATGCACGGGGACACAGAATTTGGGTAAAAAAACAAAACCTTTACTTGCAAGCGAGTGGGAACACCAGAAACTCATCTGATCAATGTCTGCCCCATTCTTTGTTTTAACATTTCCTTTTATATCTTCTTTTAGCCTTTACCTCATTCCTGGTGGTCTTAGTAAAATTTCTAGTTCCCTTTTACAACTAGTTCCTGTTAATGGTTATAGTCACAGACATATAACAAATAGATGGCGCCTAAAAGACATACATTGTAAACTACCCAAACATTTCTACTTTGTTTTTCTCCAGGTTAAATGTTATCTACAGCTAGGTTATAGGTCAAAGTTTCAGTTAGCCATCACCTTAAACAATATGAGTTATGGGAAAGGTAAATCTTAAAGGAATGCACTACTTATTCTACTTCAGCTACCTTAATAACTAACCTATAGTTTAAATTTTCTCTATCAACACCAGGGAAACTGTGGTATTTAAACATGTGTGTCCAATTTATCTCACTTAATATGGTCTCAAGGTGTATCCATTTAGCTAGAAATGTCTTCAGCTTATCCTTCTTTATGGCAGAGTAATATTCCATTATATATATGTTTTAAAAACCACATCTTCTTTATCTATTCCTTGCTTGATGGGCACTTGGTCTGTTTCCAAGATTTAGCTATTACACACTGCTGCTGTAGACATCGGTGTGCATACATCGCTGTGGTATGATGCTTTTAATTCTTTTGGCAAGACACCCAGTATGGACTTTCTAAAAATAAGGACATTCTCATTTAGAGGCACAGTACAGTTATTAAATTTAAGAAGAAAACACTTCTTTGTAGTACTAAGGCTCAAACCCATGGTGCTGTACCACAGACCTATATTCCCAGTCCTTTTTATTTTTAAATTTCACACAGGTTCTCACTAAGTTGTCCAAGTGGGACTTAAGATTGCAATCCTCCTGGCTCAGCCTTCCTAAGTGCTCAGCTTCAGTTTGATAAATGTATCACTGTTACATCATAATTACTGCTGGACAGCCCGTGTTTACACACCAGTTATTCCAAGAATTTACTGGGTAGCATTTTCTTCCTGGCCCTGAACCAGACCCAGGATTTTGCACCCTGGTTTCTTTAATTGGCCTGGGCCCCTCAGCCGAACTTTCCCTCTGTGACCCTGGCATCCCTGACCACGAGGCTCAGACCTGCTGCTGTGCGGGTTACGGTGCAGCTCCCAGCCAATCCTGGGCTCATGGTAGGCTGTGGTCTCGCAGTGGCCAGGTCGGTGTGGACACCGCAGTCACTGCCCTGGCAAGTGGCATCTGTGTAAAGCCCCCCTGTGGCCCCAGAAGGCCGGGAGCAGCTGGAGGAGGCAGGAGCTGTCTGCCCCTCCTCTTGGCAGGCACCACGATTCACCCCATAATCCCCACAATCCCCTTGCCAGCACAGCGGCCCCAGACCCAGTCACCCCCCCCGGCCGGCTCCAGACACGCCAGGTGCGGGGGACATTCAAGAGCCAGGCCACATCGCCACGCCTGGAGACAGACTGACTGCCGAGGGAGGCGAGGGGCTCGGCGCTGCAGAAAGTGAGAGCAGAGGCGAGGCCAGGCAAGGAGGGTGGGCTGAGCAGCCGACACAGCGCGGCGGAGGGGGCCAGCTGGGGAGGCCCGGGCAGCAGGGCTGACCCGGCATGCTGTGGGCACTGGGCTGGGCGGGGCTGCAGAGAGCCGGAGCGATGCCTCCAGGGCGTGGAGATGGAGGCTGAGCCCCGGCACGGGTGTGGGGCAGGAAGTCCGCCTGGGTCAGCAGGGGCACCCCCAGCCATCAAGCTGCACCCCAAGATCTAAACACACCCCTTTGAGTGGGGACAGAGAAGGCGCCCTTGGACACAAACTGTGCTGATGTCCATCCCAAACTACTGTTGCCCAAATGGACATCTCTTCGCAAACCATCCCTGGCTCTGTTCCAGCCCTCTAGCCATGTTTCGGGGCTGACATCAATTCAGTGATCCTCACGCACTGTCCCCACCGTCCACACCCGGCTCAGCGAAGGATCTGTGGAGTTGACTCCCCACAGCAGCAGAGGAGGGGACTCTGCCCGCCCAGCCCCGAGGGAGCAGGACGTGGGAGGGGACAGCAGAAGGGATGAGGTGGGATACGAACCTGCAGCAACTTCCCCAGGAATGTAAACTCTGGGTCCTGCAAAGATTCACGAAAAACTGAGAAGATAAGAGTACAGATCCAGGGTCCATCATCTCTATGTGGTTTGTAAATTTAATGTTTACGAGTTATAATAGTCATATAATTAAATCATATAATGAATTATATACTCTATTTGTAAATTACGTATTAAATATAAAAATACATGGAGATTTGACATGAATCGGCGTAACATAGTGAATGAGTAGCTGTGCGTTTATAATGAGGTACGTTTCTCAGCACACTGAATTCAGTTCTGGATTTGGCTTTGCACCACGCACGGCTCACTTTACAGCAGGGAAGGCGACGAGGGCCAGGGCATGCCGACTTGCATCAGGGTCGGGGTCCTGCGCCTCGGATGTGGCGATAAACACGTGGTCTACAGTCCCTTGGGCCCCTGCAGCCTCTGAGCCAATCTGACATCCGTTTCACAGATGAGGACCCCGAGGGTGGCAAGATGCAGCCCCAGCAGTGACGCCCCTGCCCCGAGCCCCAAATTGCTCCAGGGTGAGGTGCACAGGACGCAGCCTAGGGAGGGGCAGCCACTGGGAGAGAGGCTACTCCTGGGGCCCGGGCATCCACAGCCTGCAAGTCAGTGCAGCGGTAACTGTATTAACTGAACTCAGGACTTTTAGTTACATCTCCAGAACTGATTTTGATTTGCATTTTCCTGGTAATTAAAAGCATTAAAAACAGCCAGGCACAGTGGCACACGCCAGAAGTCCTAGTACTCAGGAGGCTGAGGCAGGAGGACCCACAAGTTGGAGGCCAGCCTGGGCTCCATGGCGAGTTCAAGGCCAGCCTGGCCTATACAGCAAAACCTTGTCTCAAAACAAACAAACAAACAAGACAAAACAAAACCAAAAAACGGAGTCTTAAACACATTTTCATGTACACGTTGGCCTGTTTTGCTTTGTTGCTGTTGAGCAATAGGAGTTCCTTATTTTTTAGATATTAATTTGGTATGTAATATATAAATTGCAAATATTTTTTCTAATCCTGTAGGTTGCTCTTTCACTTTCTCTCCTTTGCTGTACAGAAGCTTACTGGTCTGATCCAACACCACTTGTCTGTTTCTGCTTTGGTAGGCTGAACTTTTGGTGTCATGTCTGAAAAACTATTGCCTGGACCAATGTCAAGAATCTTTTCTCAGGGCTGAGGCAGGAGGATTGCAAGTTCAAGACCAGCCTGGGCAACTTAGTGACTTAGCGAGATTCAGTCTCAGCAAATAAAAAGGCCTGGGTATGAAGTTCTATCTGAAGGCCCTGGGCTCAATTTCATGTACTGAAAAAAAAGAGAAAAAAGAACCCTTTCCCCTGTTTTCTTCTAGTTGTTTTACAGCTTCAAGTCTTTTTTAAAATTAATTAAGTTTATTAGTATGATTTAGATGCTCATGTATTTAATTCATTTTGAACTTGTTTTTGTTTTAGGCTGAAGAAAAGGTCCAAATATATGCTCCTGTGGGTATCCCTCAACACCATGTCCATATTAAGGAGACCATCCTTTCTTCTTTGTGTGTTCTTGCCACATTTGTCAAAAATCAGTGGGGCCAGGAATTTAGCTCAGTGGTTCCACCGCCTGTCTCGAAAGCGCAAGGTCCCAAGTTCAATTCCTGGTACAAAAAAAATTCAGTGGATTTATAAAAATGAGTGGATTTATAAATGACCTTTCTGTTCAGTTCCTTTGGTCTACATGTTTGTTTTTACGTCAGTAACTTACTGGTTTGGCTACTGTGCTTTGCAGTACTTTATATTCACCCCCCTCTTCCTGTCCCAGACATGGGGATTGAAGCCAGGACCTTGTGCATCCTAGGTAAGTGCTCTTCCACTGATCTGTCTCCATTCCAAGATGCAAAGGGTGTTTATTTGTCATTTGTTTGTTCTGTACTGGGGATCAAACTCAGGGTCTTCAGGCTGAGCTACATTTCCAGTTCTTTTTCTGTTTTTTATTTTGAGACAGGGTCTCACTAAGTTACCCATGCTGGATTCAAACTTTCAATCCTCCTGCCTCTGCCTCCCAGAATGCTGGCATCACAGGTGTGCACCACCACAGCGGGCTGCAATGAGTTTTAATACATTTTTACCAGACAACACAGTCATGATCCCATTCCTGATTATATATAGAAAACCTCTAATGTTTATAAATATAACTGCATGTGAAGTCAAGGGTCAAGGACAAATGGGTGAGACACATGTAAACAGGGTAATTTCTGGAGGCAAGAATCACAAGTAAGCATCCATTTTTAAACTCCTATGAATTTTCTGACAAGAGTACAGCTCATGGATCTTTCCTGTACTACACAAATTAACAAAAATAAGCCTATTAATTTTTCTTCCCTTTTTATATTTTTCATGTCTCTTTCTAGTGAGTAGCAAGCTTTGGTTGTCTGTTGTCAGCTAAGATGTCTCGAGCCCCAGGCAGGCAAGGGAAGAGTCAGTGCTTTTACCAGACACCTCGTGGGTGACTGGGATGAGAAGAAAAGGCAGCACCTCTGTCTTCATGTTGTGTCCTGGCTTCCCTACCTGAACCCCTGGGCCAGGTTTCTACTCAGCTCTGAACATCTGAGAAGTGGTTTTCTGGGAACTACTACGTGGGGTAACTCGGCCTTGGCCCAGACAGCCTCTCTCCTTTGCCTTCAAAGCTAAAGCCGCCTCCCACCTGCCACCACCGGAAACACCAGGCAGTGAAAGGAGGGAAGGGAGGATGACGATTTCCGGGAAGCTCTGGCCACTCCAGAGGTGTGATGACTGTTCCTCCCCTTACCAGTCTCTCTGTCGCTCCATTATTCCTATCCTCTATCTGTTGCGAAGAAAGCCCTGGCGTGTACAAGCTGGTCTGCGGCAGAGCTTCTGCTTCTCCATTCTTTGGCCATGAGTAAAGCCTTCCTTTCCTGAGCCTGGCATTTCCGGGAAGGAGACTCCCAACTTGGGTCCCAGAGTGATAGAGGCGCTGAGAGGCGAAGCTGGGTGAAGTGGGCGGGCCCTGCCAATTTCAAGATAGGGCAGCCCGGACGATTCTCAGCACGTGTATGTAGACCTTCTAGGGCTCGCGGGAGGCGTGGACTGCAGAACGGACACCCCACTCTAGGAGCAGCTCGCTACCGACTCCCCACCGTAGCCCGCCCTGTGCAGGGTGCACTTCTATTTTTGCTTTTACCTTTTCTTTTATTCTTCCCACAACCCTTTACCCCTCACCTTTGGAATAAACTTTTGGCACCGTTTTTGGCTTGGCTTGTCCAATTCTTTGTTTGAGGCAAGAAGGACCTGGAATACTTTTTTTGGTAAGTCATTTCTAAAGGAATTACCCAACAACAAAAGTGTTACTGGGGTCTTGGGATGCTTCAAGCTCTTTCCGGAAAGCCTTTCCAGGTTCTTGTCCTGAACAAAGAATGGGTCAAGTCATGCACAAAAAGGTAGCAAGATTTCACATTTTGTTGTTTATTTTACTGATACATTTTAGATATACATAACGATCACATTCATCATAGGGGATTTGTACCTGTACATGACAGATCTTGCTTCTTTTTTTTCCCGTTCCTCCCCTTTGATTCCTCTTCCCTCCTTATCTACAAAAGAGTTGTTTCCATTTTTTTCCTTCTATTCTCTCTTTCTTTTCTTGTCCCTTCTTACCTTTAAGGTTTTACTTTTTTTTTTTTTTTCTGTACCGGGAATCAAACTCAGGACCTTGTGCTTGAGAGGCAGGGGCGGCGCCACTGAGCTAAATCCCCGGCCCGGTTTTACACGAGTTAAAGGTAGGGAAAGGGGTGAGGGCCAGCCACTGAAAGAGAGCCACAGCCGCAAGGTTGCCGGCCAGTCTTGTGTTCTCAGGCTGAGGGCAGATCTAGGCTGTTCTACTAAAGACCTGCTTGATCCCGCGCCAGAATTTAAAACAGCACTTTCTGGTCGTTTTCCGGCGTAGAACTCGGGAACTCCTCTGCGTATGCCCTGCATCGCAGGTGTCCTGATAACTGATTGACAGGCCACGCCCCCTGCCAACCAGCTGGCCACGCCCTAACCTCCCCCTTCCTGGACTCCAGAGTCCCCCTTAGGTGAAGGCAAACCCACAGTTTGGCTGGCCTCCTGTGGAAGCAGCGCGATTCAGCCAAGGCCAACACGCTGGGGAGACCTCAAGACCTCGATAGACAGCGTGTGTGTGTGCGTTGCTGGGGCTTGAACCCAGGGCCTTCACACGGAGCTACAGCATCAGCCCTTTTTAAATTTTTTATTTTGAGACAAGGTCTCCTTAAATCGCTAAGTTGCCCAGGCTGGGTTTGGACTTGCGATCCGCCTGCCTCAGCCTCTTAGAGTGCTGGACTTAACAGAGTGCGCCACCTGGCGTTGGGCTCCTTTTTTGTCGTCTGCCAGAAGAGGACCCGGGAAGGCGATCTGGAGAGAGAAGCTGCTGGATCCGCTGAGGGCCAGTTCTGCCTTTGCAGGAGCCTCGAGTTCCTTCCCCGAAGAAGGTCCGGGCTCTCCTCTGCTCCTCGCTGTCCCCACCCGCAGGTGCGCCCACAGTGGGGCAAGGCCGGCAACTTTGGGTCCTTTCCGTCTTGCAGACCGCGGGAACCTTGAGGGGAAAGGTGCTCCTTGCCGCGTTCGGCAGGACGGAAAACTACAGTACCCAGGAGGCCCTGCTTCGCGTACCCATGACCTCCGGACACATGACGGTTCAGGAGGGCGGGGCTTCCGGGCGGTTCCCCACTAACGCCATTTGCTTCGGCCCCGAGGTCCCTGGCTGTTTGGTTAGGGCGCTTTGGGGCCGTGGCCCTTCCCGGGCGCCTCGCGGGTACCGAGCTGGGGAGGAGGCTAGTAAGCTCCGGAGCACCTTGGTGCGGCCCGAGCCCCCCGTAAGGCGCCTGTTCCCCGCGGCGTCCGGACCGGTGCGCCATTTCCGCGCGGGACGGCGGCCGGGAGGAGGACAATTCGGGGACCCCGAGGGCGGCTCGCGGGGTCCGGGATGGCGGCGGCTGCGCTGCTCGACCACGCGCGGGTGAGTGGGTCCGGGCTCCGTCCTGCTCCTTCGCGAGCGGGGCGCGGGACCCACAGGTTTGCCCCGGGCTTTGGGCTGTCCCGAAGGTGCTGGGTCTCTGATGAGATCCAGCCCGTGCTGTCTCAGCCACAGGAAAACCGTGAATGGCCCATTCTGTGGTTTCCCTGGGGAGAGTCCAGGGCGATGGGGACGACAACCTGGTCCTGTCATCATCCACTCCTGTGACGTCACTGGTGAAAGCTTCGCTCTGTCCGTGTTCACGGGTGACTGAAATGGACTTGGCAAAAACGAGTGAAAATGCCTCACCACTTACTAACTCAGGTTCACTTTGGTGTTGGAGTGCCAGGGCTATACCGTCAGACCTTGGACCACAGCCGTCTATGTTCAGATCTTGCCTATCACAGTAAGATGTGTAAGTCCAGGTGAATTGAGGAAGCTCCTTCAGCCCCAAGCCACTTGGCAGTCTACGATGATGATGGAGAGAGAATAAAAAATGCCCTGGGCTGAAGGTGTAGTAGCTCTGGTGTAGAGCACTCGCCAGCATTGGTGAGGCCCTGAGTTCAATCCATGGCACCACAGGGGAAATTACATAAAAGAAGAAAATGCCCAAACCACGCTAGGCATAGTCTCCTGTCTTTAAAGCTCCCAAGTGTGATTGCGGAAGTTGGAACTGTTACTGTTTCGATCCAGAAGTCTAGGCTTAGAGAAGTGAGGTGGCGTCAGGCTAGAAAGGCAATCGAGTGCCAGTTTCAGGAATTTGGGTTTAGACTCCAAGAATCTGACTTCAGAGCTGGAGTCTTTTAGTCACTTTCAAGAATGTGAAGCCCTCAGTGAAGAGCAGGCACCTAGCTGGAGTGGGGAGACTTGGGTGTTGCTGTTGAAGCCATTGTTTCCTCAGTGCTCTGGTGTCAGGGAGGGCTGTAGCCCTCCCTGTCCACACCTCATAGCCCACCATTGTCCCATTCTCTCATTCTCCAGTGGACTCTTATTTACTGAGTTCTGTCCAAAGCAGCGTCTCCTCCCCTTGAGCGCAGAGCATGGCTCTCAGGAAGTGTGGTGCTAGCGGGGCTGTGCTATCTCTGGGCCGTTTTTAGCCAGCCACGTAAGACAGCCCCTCCAGGAGCCGAGGCCAATTCTCACACCTCTGCTTGACCCTCCAGGTGCCTGTGACCTTCGAGGATGTGGCCGTGACCTTCACCCAAGAGGAGTGGGGGCAGCTGGACCTGGCTCAGAGGGCCTTGTACCAGGAGGTGATGCTGGAGAACTGTGGGCTCCTGGTTTCACTGGGTAAGGCCACCTCCTCCTCAGTGCAGTGGACGTGGCTGCAGGCTTGGCTGGTCACGAACACTGTTGGAGCTTGCCCTGCTGCTGCTCACAGCTTCAGTCACTCCCCTCTGCCTACACTCCCCTCTGCCAGGCTGGTCCTCCTGTGTCTCTGGGCGGGAAACAGTGCCAGTTGGCTCCCAGGATGCTGTGGAGAGGGAAGGAATGGAAGAAACCAGAGGCAAGATTTCTGGGCAGGCCCCATGAGGGACTGAGAACCACTCCAATTACAGCCTCACTTCTACGTGGGCCAGCTTACTTCACTATTAATAATGGACGTTGGGCTGGGGATTTAGCTCAGTGGTTCCGCCCTGCAAGTGTCTAGCAAGCGCAAAAGGTTCTGAGTTCGATCCCCAGTACCAAAAAAAAATGGACGTTTTTAGGCCAGGCGTGGGGCTGTGCACCTGTAATCTCAGCACTCTGGGAGGCTGAGGCAGGAGGATTGCAAGTTCAAGCCTTGCCTGGGCAACTTAGCAAGACCTTGTCTCAAAATACAAATTTTTTTTAAAAGGCTGAGGCTGTGCTGGGGATTTAGCTCAGTGGTTCCTTTGCCTGCCTTGCAAGTGCAAGGTCCCAAGTTCAATCCCCAGTACCCCTCCCCCCCCAAAAAGGGCTGAGGCTGTAGCTCAGTGTAAAGGCCTCAGGTTCTGTCCCCAGTATTGAAAGGTTGTAGGGGGTTCTGGCTGAGCAGGATTGCTGCATAAGGGCCACGCTGGTCCTTGCCCTCGGTAGCCCCAGAGCTCTGATCTGTGCTTCTCTGCGTGTTTCCGGTTTCCTTCCTCTACAGCCGACTTCTGGGGCATCCTTGAGACAGATGTTCCTTCTCCCAGTCTCTCACCTGGCGCCCAGCACGGGCTGGCCTCTCCCTGACTTGGAGTAGCCTGCCTTGGCCTGGTTGGCTCAAGTACCCGCCACAGGCCAGTTCGCAGGCCTGGCGGATGGGATGTTCTGCCGTGAGGCAGTGAGGGCATTTTCCCTCAGTAACACTCTCTGTTCTCTTTCTTCTAAATCCTTTTTGTGTTACTGGGAATTGAACCCAGGGCCTTAGCATGTAGCTATAATCCCGGCCCTTTTCTTTTTATTTACTTTTTTATTTTGAGACAGGGTCTCATTAGGTCACTGAGTTGCCCAGGCTGGTCTCAAGCTTGGAGCCCTCCTGCCGTGGCCTCCCAGAGTTCTGGGATCGTGTGTGCCACTGCGCCGGGCAAGCTGCTGTACTTCTGAATAGCCTTGCAACCCGAAGACTGATCACCATCCCCAACAGGAGTTATCAGAAGCTAAATGTCAGCCTGGCTGAGGTTCGCAGACCCAGCTTGAGGGCTGTGTGGACACTTCCTCTCCTGGCACTGAGTTATATCCTGAGGAGGCCATTCCTTGAAAGTCTGAGTGCTGAGTTTTAAGCCATCCTTCCTTTAAACCCTCCCTTTTTAACAGAGGGAGCAGCCTAAGGCTCACTGCCCTTGGCAGGCCCTGAGCTCACTGGGAATGGACATTGAGGCTCCTGCATTTCCACGATGGCCTGGGTTGTCCCTTGATCAAAATGATTCAGTGGGCCGGGGATTTAGCTCAGCAGCACCGAGCCTGCCTTGTAAGCGCAAAGTCCTGAGTTCGATCCTTGGTACCAAGAAAGTGATGCAGGATTCCCACTGAGAAAAGTGAAAGATTGGTCGCTTTTAAGGAGAGCGGTCTAGGGCTGGGGATTTAGCTGAGTGGTTTCACCACCTGCTGTGCAAGCGCAAGGACCCGAGTTTGATCCCTGGTACCAAAAAAAAAAAAAAAAAAAAGAAGAGCGGTCAAAAAAATAAATAAGGGCCAGGGATTTAGCTCAGTGGTTCCAGCGCCTGCCTCACAAGCGCAAGGGTCCTGAGTTCAATCCCTGGTACCAAAAGAAAAAAAGAAAAAATGGTTAAATAAATAAATAAATAAAAGAAGAGCAGTTAAGAATCATGGTTGGTGTGTGTTCTGTGGATTAAAGGAGGCTTTCTAACTACCTGTAGCTCATGTTCATTTCTTCATTCTGTTGAATGTTTTACATCTTAAAAACATGAAACTGAACTCAAAAATCTGTAAAAATTATTATTATTTTAAGTGAGAGAAAGAAAGGAATGTCACAGTATCCTGTCTAAAGACATATTTGGCAGATTAGTTTTGAGAAAGAGAATTCATAATGCAAGGGATATTTTAAATACTTTCTGTAAAGCTATCCATGTCATTCTGTGTGTGGAATTGTATGTATAATTATAACCCTGTCTGCATAACTTTTTTGTTTCTTATTTGGTCCTCTCTGAGAACCCTCTGTTGGTAAGTGTTTTGTGGTAAATGTCTTGTTTATTTTTTCTAATGAGCTTTTCTAATGAGCTTTGTTAACCTAAGGTTAACAAAGATGTTACCTATGTGTACCTAACACATGAATCAGCAAATAGAAGTTTATAGCATAAAAGAACATGTGTTTCATCATTAATTTAAATCCTCTCTACTGTACTTGGCAGTGTTTGCTAGTTTGGGCAGAGTAGAGATCTTGCACATGGTGCCTATGGTACTTGTAGATATTTGATGAGTTTTGGGTTTATTTTACTGGACAAATAAATTTTTTATTTTAAATTATTTTGCTACTAAGAGATAGAAATAAAAATGAGTTAAAAAAGAGCAGTCAGTGCCGGCCACTGTGTAGGCACAGGCACACTCTGGGTGCCGGGCCCGTTCCAGGCGCACCCAGGTTCCAGGAGTCTCACAGCAAAGGAAGGAAAACAGCTGCTGCGGCAAGTCCCTCGTGTGGGTGACTCCACGCAGTTGGCACCTTCATCCTACGAAGCTGGTGCTCTTGCTGTTGGTGTTGATAGTAAAATCCTTTTGTGGATAATATGATGAGAGAGAATGTTGATGTTTCTGTAAACATCTTTTGTGTGTCCAAAACACTGAACAGTTTCCAGAGTTCCCAATAGAAAATGTTTTAGTGGTTCACACAATGCCTCAGTCCTAAAGTCGGGGTGCAGCTTGGTGGCGTGCAGTTACCTCCATGTAGTATCCAAGGTCGGATGCCCAGCCCTTCAGGAAGAAACAGGCAGAGCCTCTCAGTGTGGCCACATCCAGCCCTTCCTGGCCCCTCCCTGAGGGCAAATCTCTCACCGAGCCCTCCCTCAGGGTATTTCCCCCTGGGTGGTGGCTGGGAGAGGCCACGCCTGGGGCGGGCCCAGAGTCCTGTCCCAGCTCTGTGGGCCTGGCCTGGTGCTGAGCCTAACCGTCCCTCCTTGTGCTCCCTGTGCTCAGATGTGGGGTTTCCATGTCAGGGAAAAAGGATTCGGGAGGATGCTGGGACCAAGCTGTGCCCATCAGCTACTGGGAGCTCGCTGGCACCAGCGCTTCTCTGGCTGCCGTGAGGATCAGATTCCTGTCCTGCCTGGACTCGAAGCTTCTGGGCAGTCTGAGCTCTGGGATTGAACAGCACAGTGCAGAGAGCAGACCTCGGCCTCCACCTGGCTCAGACTGAGCCCCGCTTTGTTCCCTGTGAAATGGTCCTGATCGCTATGAAACTCCCCCGGTGCTGTGAGAAGATTCTGAAACAGAGTCCATGCTTGGTCTGTGACCTACAGAAAGCGCTGTAAAACTTACCCTGGATCTCAATGAAGACATTGGTCAGTGCAGATACGCCCTCCTGCAGTGTAGACGGAGTGTATGCTGGAGCGGGAGCCCTCAGTGTGGTGAACTGAGCTGCTGAGACCTTTAAGCGGTGGAGCTTAGATAAAATTCACCAAATTATCCTCTCAGAATGCACACCTGAACTGCTCAGTGCGTCCACGTCACTGAGCCAAGACCCCTACGGTGAGACACTCAGGAATCAATGCCATTTAGGTGGATGGCATTGTTTTTGTTAAGGAAGAATGAAATACCTCAAATGTGAATTTAGCCACTTAGAAAATATTGCTAGGGAATTTGAGAGGCTTAAGTTGAGAAATAGAAAATTTGGAAAGCTCAAAATAGAGAATATTGGATGCTGAACTTTGGGGGAGATGTTAATGGTGGTTATCTTTGGGTTTTGATATTATGTGAGATTGTTTTTTCTTAGTACTTTAAATTTGATGGCTTCCTACACCTTGTATTTGTTGCTTTTATTTACCAGCAGGGAAATAAAAGCAACAAATACAAAAAGAAAGATAGCAGTAGAGTCTAGGGTTGGGTACAGCTCAGTGGTAGGACATGTGCTTGGGGCCCTGGGTTTGTACCCAAACATCGTAAAAAATAAAGCAAAAAATGATAGGGTGTAGTGGCAGGTAGTTTTGACCCTGGGGCCACCGCCCTTCCTAGGGTTAATGGCACATTCAGCCTGGGTCTGGGGACCCAGTTATGCCCTGGGAGGATGGCTCTTGTGAAAGCACATCTGCCCCTCTGGCTGACTGCCTCCTCAGAGGATCCCTCTCCCCTCAAGTAGCCCCACCTAATCCTGCACGACCTCATCCACATGGAGGCTGAGCCCTGGCTGAGACTCCAGCTCTATTGAGTAAACCTTTGCTTAACGCAATGCCCGGCCTTAGGTATCTGATAACAGAGAGGACTATACACATACTTGTGTTGAGTGAAAGGTCACTGTTCAGCACATTCCTACCAGGTTGAACCCCAGTGTTACACGCATGACCGTCTCATCGGGAGGCTTGAATCACCACTGTGCGGCTATTTCACATCAGAGGACAGAATTCAGATCAGCTGCCTGGCAGTGAACGTGCTAAATATGCCACTTCTGAATTATTCCATATATGCTCTTTTGTTTTGTTTTGTTTTTTGGTACCAGGGATCAAACTCGGTCCTTGCACTTGCGAGGCAGGCAGCAGAACCACTGAGCTAAATCCCCAGTCCTGCTCTTTCATTTTGAACTGCTGTGCACTTAAATGGCTTGCACCACTGCCCAGGAAGTGGTTGTACCCTAAATACCAGTTTCTGACTTACTGTCCAGCATGGGTTTCTGTGGCAGCGCAGCACGGCAAGGCCTTGGTTTCCAGGACTCACGCTGGGTTGTGTTGCTGAGAGCAGCTTCATTCTAAGGTCCAGTCCCTGTCCTGAAAGCCCAGATGAGGGTGAAGGTCTTCATCTCTTCACCAGAACCCACGTGTCTAAGCAGGGCATGGTCGTGCACCCCGAAATCCAAGCCCTAAGGAGGCTGAAGCAGGTGGATGGCAAGTTCAGCCCAGCCTGGATGACTTTGCCAAATCCTGTTTCAAAAGAAAAAATAAAGAAACAGGCATGTAGCCCAGTGCAAGGGCCTTGAGTTCAACTCTTCAGTACCACAAAAAACGTTCCCATTTTCTCCCTGACCAGGGTGTCCTGTTCCCACACCTGAGCTGATCCAGCAGCTGGAGCACAGGCAGCAGCCATGGACAGCGAGGCTGGGCTGTGCCCAAAGCACACAGCCAGGTAAGAGCCAGGGTGGGGATGGGAGACCACGGCCTGGAGCCTTGGGATTGGTTTTTCTTGTTTTTTTTTTTGTTTGTTTGTTTGTTTTTGAGATGGGTATTGCTGAGAATTGAACCCGGGGCCTTCTTCCTGAGCCACTTTGAGACAGGGTCTCTCTGTGTCGAAAAGTTGCCCAGGCTGGGCTTGAATTTTCGATCCTCCTGCCTCAGCCCTCCAGAGTGCTGAGATGACAGTCGTGCACCCCCACGCCCATCTGGGGACTGTTCGTATTGTGGGCCCATGGGGATATTGGAGCCGTGGAGCCCTTTGTCCTGTGGCTCCTCTGACCTCCCAGCCCCAGCACACTTGTCCCTGCTCCTGGGGAGGGGCAGGTTCATGAGCTGGCTGTCTCTGGGTGCTCCTACCAAACTCCAGAATCTCAGGTCAGCAGGGGAGAGCTGTTTGTCACTCAGCAAGGTCCAGGGGATCATGGGGAGCTCCGTACTGCACAGGACTCAAGGACCTGGACCTTCTGTCCTGAGCCTGTGGCTTTACAGAGTGGAGAGGGAGGGGCCTCACAGCCAAGCTGGAGCATAGTGCCCTTCACACTGCTCCCCAGGACTGCCATGCGCTGACGCTAATGGAGCAGCTTGGTGTTCCTTGTGTGTCTGTTCACTTCCCCGGCTTCTGTTAGCGTGTTTCTGTGCTCATAAGCAGCAAGGCCTGGCTTGTTCCTGTATATTATCCATCTCCACATGTGTAGGGTTTTTTTTTTATAATGTTTTTAGAATTCAAATGATTGAATTATAGCTGCAAATGGGGTTTGTGAGATCATCTGTCTTTTTGGTATGTAGGTTTCTTTGCACATTCCTCATGGTTATGGCTGTGTCTAGATGTCCCCCAAAGCCTCATGTGGTCATAGGGCTTTTTCAGAGGTGGCTGAATCTAGAGTGTGTGATGCTGGGATTAAGGGTGAGTGGTTGCTAAATCAGTCCACTGTCTGGCATGGCACCACCCTGCTCCTGGTATCCTAGATACAACATAAGGGACAGAAAGAGGCATGTTTCCCCCCTTGCTTGTTTTGTTGTCTTCTGAGTGCTGTGAACCGCCTTGGAGCCAGCCAGCTGGACTGAAACCTCTGCAAGCTGTGAGCTGAATAAACCTTTCCCCCTTTAACTTTGAGTGTCAGGTATTTTGTCTCAGCCACAAGAGAAAAGTAACGAAGACACCGACTGGTTTTGAATTTCTTAGTAGGATTAATGACTTTGTCTCTTGTATGAAGAGTGGTGCTTTCCCCTGAAGTTCGCATTTGGCGTTTAAATTTCTTTCTTTTTTTTTCTGTGGAGCTTTCTTTATTTTTGACCATTTCTTTATATCCACCTGTGCTGGGCCCATACCCTCATACCCCTGAAGCATGAATTTACACTTAGACACTCAAAGCCCTATTTTCAGACCCTGTCGAAGGCCCATGTCCCCAGAGCTCATTTTTAATCTCCAGGTCAGCATCCAAGCCCTCTTCAGGCTTGAATGGGTGTTGGACCTTGTCAGGCGGTTTTTCTGCATCTATTGAGATGATCATATGGTTTTTGTCGTTGGCTCTGTTAATATAGTGTATTGCATGTATTGATTTGCATATGCTGAACCATCCCTCCATCTCTGGGGTGAATCCTACTTGATCATGGCATATAACTTTCGTGATGATTTGCTGCATTCTGTCTGCCAGTATCTTATTGAGGATTTTTACATCTATGTTCATTAAGAAGTTTGGCCCGTAGTTCTCTTTTTTGGTTGGATCCTTCTCTCCTTTTTGGTATCAAGGTCATGCTTGCTCCCAGAAATGAATTTGGGAGTATTGTTTCACTTTGAATTTCATTAGAGTTTGAGAAGTAGCGGGATTAGGTCTTCTCTAAATTTTTTGTAGAATTCAGCAGTGAATACGTCAGGGCCTGGGCTTTTCTTTGTTGATAGATTTTGTTTTTTGGTTTTTTTTTGGTGCCGGAAATCAAACTCAGGACCTTGCACTGGCCAGGCAGGCTTGGCGCCACTGAGCTAAATCCCGGGCCCTTTGTTGGTAGGTTTTTAATTACATCTTCAATTTCATTGACTGATACTGGTTTACTTAGAATTTTTATATCTTTTTTATTCAGTTTTGGCAATTCATATGTATCTAGAAATCGGTCCATTTCTTCTGTGTTTCCCATCTTATTAGAGTACAGGTTCTCCAAGTAGGTATTGATGATCCTCTGGATTTCTGCAAGATCTGTTGTGATTCACCCTTTTCATTCCTAAGTGCATGGATTTCAGTCTTTTCTTTCCTTTTTTGGATATGATTGGCTAAGGGGTTATCAATTTTATTTAATCTTTCAAAGAATCAACTCTCTGATACGTTGATTCTTTCTATTGTTTTTTAAGTCTCCATTGCATTAATTTCTGCTCTGATCTTTATAATTTCCTTCCTTGTACAAGCTTTGGGCTTGACTTGCTCTTCATTTTCTAGAAGCTTCAGGTTCAACATTAGGTTGTTAACTTTGAGGCCGCTCTGTTTTCCTCTATAAATTTCCACTATAAATTTCCCTCATAGGACTACTTTCATTGGTTCCCATAAGTTCTGGTATGTTGTATTGTCATTATTTTGTAATTGTAGAAACTGTCTAAATTCTTTTTTAATTTCATCTGTAACCCATTGGTTTTTCAGGAGTGTGTTGTTTAATTTCCATGTGTTTATGAAGTTCTTGTGGTTTCTTTTACTATTGATTTCCAGTTTCATTGCACTGTGGTCTGATAATATGCATGGGATAATTTCAATTCCTTTGCATTTACTTAAGCATGTTCAGTGAGCTAGTATGTGGTCTATTTTGGAGAATGTCTTGTGTGCACCTGAGAAGAATGTGTATTCTGATGTTGTGGGATGGAGCACTCTGTAGACATCTACTAAGTCCATTTGTTCAAAAGTTTGGTTCAGTTCTAATATTTCATTGTTGATTTTTTGTCTAGTTCATCTGTCTCTTTGTTTCTGGAATCTTAACAATTATATGCCTATGTGTAGATTTTTTTTGATCAAGGCTATTTGGAGTCCTATATGCCTCACTTATCTGTATGTCAAGCTCTTTTCCCCTGCTTGGGAAGTTTTCTGCCATTATTTCTGTGAAGAGATTTTTTTTGTCATCTGCATTCTCTCCTGTTTCTTCATTGAGCCCAATCAGTCTTATGTTATTCTTCTTCGCATCGTCTAGCAGCTGCTGGATTGATTTCTCATGTTCCCTTATAATTTTGAAGCAATTTTTCTTTTCCTGGTCACTAATTGCAATCTTATCTTCTATATCTGAAATTCTGTCCTCACATTGGCTCATTCTGCTGTGTAGACTTTCAGTGGAGTTTTTCATGTCCTGGAAATCTATTTGCATCTGTTTTATGGATTCCATTTGTTTCTTATGTTGGGATTCCATCATGTTCCTCAGCTCCTCTCTAGATTTATTAATCATGTCTTGCATTAGGGGCACAATTTCTCCTGTTATCTGAGAAATTATTTCTGATTTCATTTTTTCCAGATCCCCTTTTGTTGCCAGTTCAGTGGGTCCAAGTGGTTGAGTATCAGAGTGTTCCATCTCATTTCCCTTTGCGGTTGCTTTAGGTGATCTGGAAGTCTGATTTTGAGACTTATTTACGTGTTTTCTCATTTCGACTGGGGCGGGGGGCTGTTAGCACCTGCACGGATTACCTCCTCTGAGCTGGGTGAGGTGGGACAGGGGCCGGGAGCAGCGGTAGGGATAGTGACCCAAAAGCCCTTTCCTGTGGGCTGGGAGCAGCCGGAGGGATGGTGGCCGGGAAACCCCTTCCTCTGGACCAGGAGTAGTGGGATGGTGGCTCAGAAGCCCCTTCCTCTGTGCCGGGAGTGGTGGGAGGGATGGTGGCCCTGAAGCCCCTTCCTCTGGGCCAGGAGCAGCGGGACAGAAGGTGGCCCAAAAGCCCTTTCCTCTGGGCTGGGAGCAGCGGGAGGGATGGTGACCAGGAAGCCCCTTCCTCTGGACCAGGAGCAGTGGGACGATGGCTCAGAAGCCCCTACCTCTGGGCTGGGAACAGTGGGACTCAGTACCTTGGTCTGGTGGTCTGGTGTCCTCTGCGTCTTTGTAGTGTGGAATCAGGTGGCTGCCTGTCTGCAGCGGGGTGATTCAGTGTCTTCCGCGCGACTCAGGACCTCGTTAGGGCGTGCACAGACCTGCCTGTCTGCAGCGGGCTGATTCGGCGTGTGTTCCACGCAACTGGGGACCTCGGTAGGGTGTGGGCCTGATCTGTCTCTTTGTGACAGTGGGGTATTGAGGTCTCCCATTACAGCTGTATTAATGCTAATATGATATTTTATGTCTGTTAGTATTTGTTTTATATAGTTGGGTGCACTGGTATTTGGTGCATATATATTTATGGTTGTTATCGTCCTCCATTACAAGGATGTAGTGACTTTCTTTGTCTCTCCTAATCAGTCTTGGCTTGAAATCCATTTTGTGTGCAAATAGAATAGCTACCCCTGCTTTTTTCTGGGATCCTGTTGCATGGAATATTGTTTTCCATACTTTGACCTTCAGTCTATGAATTTCTTTTTTAATTAAATGTTTCTTTTTAAAAATAAATTTTATTTTATTCCATCCCCCCCAAAAGCCCCCTCCCCTTAAATGTGTTTCTTATATGCAACATATTGTTAGATCTTGCTTCTTTTTTTTTTTTTTTTTTTTTGGTACCAGAGATCAAACTCGGGTCCTTGTGCTTGCGCAACAGGTGACAAAACCACTGAGCTAAATCTCCAACCCTAGATCTTGCTTCTTGATCCATTGTGCCAGTCTCTTTCTTTCTTTTTTTTTTTTTCTCGGTACCAGGGATTGAACTCAGGACCTTACACTTGCAAGGCTAGCACACTGCCACTGAGCTAAATCCCCGGCCCCAGTCTGTTTCTTTTGATTGGTGAATTGAGACCATTAACATTGATAGTTATCTCTGATATGTATGTCTTACCTCGGTCATGTTATTTTCCTATTGTTGTCTTCCTTCTTTCCTTTTCTGTTTAATTTCTTGGCGTGCCTGGTGGATTCATTCTGTTGGGGTTCATGGAGTTGTAATCCTTGTTGTCTCTAGAATATCCTTCAAGAATACTTTGGAGTGCTGGTCTGATGGTCATGAATTTCTTTAGGTGTTGTCATGGAAGTATCTTATTTTTCCATCAATTTTGAAAGACAGTTTTGCAGGGTACATCAGTCTGTGTTGGAGCTTGAAATACTTCATTCCATGCTCTCCTTGACTTGAGGGTTTGTGTTTAGAAGTCTGCTGTCATTCTGATGGGCTTTCCTTTATTTGTTTCTTTTCTCTAACAGCTTTTTTTTTTTTTTGATACTGGGGATCAAACTCAGGACCTTGTGCTTGCAAGGCAGATGCGGTGCCACTAAGCTAGATCCCCAGCCTTCTAACAGCTTTTAATATTCTGTTCTTGTGTTGAATTTCTGGAATCTTGACCATTATATGCCTTGGGGAAGATTTTTTTTTTAATCATGGCTAATTGGAGGCCTATATACCTCACTTATCTGTATGTCAAATTTTTTTCTCCGTTTGGGAGTTTTCTGTCATTACTCCTGTGAACAGGTATTTTATGTCCTTTGTGCTATCGCTTGCTTTTTCATTGACTCTGATCAATCTTATGTTATTCTTTGTGTCATCTAGCAACTGCTAGATTGATATCTTGTGGTCTCTTGCTATTTTTTTGTTTGTTTGTTTTTTGGTACCAGGGATGGAACTCTGGACCTTGCACTTGTGAGGCAGGCAGCTTGAGGCAAGGCACCATGCCTGCCTTGCAAGCGCAAGGTCCAGAGTTCGATCCCTGGTACCCACCCCCAAAAAAGAAAAGAAAAAGCAAAAAAACAAAAGAAGAGGGCCGGGGATTTAGCTCAGTGGTTCTGACACCTGCCTCACAAGCGCAAGGTCCTGAATTTGATTTTGGTGCCAAAAGAAAGAAGGGCCAGGGATGTAGCTCAGTGGGACTGTGCCTGCCTGGCAAGTGCAAGGTCCTGAGTTTGATCCCTGGTACTGGGGAAAAAAAACAAACAAATAAGCTGAAGAGAACAAGAACAAAAACCAGAAAAAAGAGAGGAAAAAAAGAAAATAATAATAAGAAAAAAAGCAAAAACAAAAAGTTCAGTTCAGTTCTGTCACCTGGTAGAGAACTTGGGCGGACAGTCCAGTTCTGAGTTGATTAATCCCAGCAAGCCAGCTGTAACTTTTTGGTGCAATAGTGGATAATTCTAGCAAGCCTGCACCTTTAGTTTCTCTGAATTTCAGGCTGGTTTCTGACTGTGAGGCTGGAGCCAGATTTATTGAGCCTGCAACAATCCATGTGCCTCCTGCTGGCTTGAACTCTGCTCTCTGACCTCCCGCTGACCTGAACTTGGCAGCCTCACCCCAACACCAGGAGGCACCAGACGGAGCCAGCTCCTAGCTGCTCCCAATTTTGAGTTCAGCCGGCCTCTCAAGATGGCCACTGGCCATCACCCTCTCCTGGACCCAAGTAACTCACCAGACACTGCTCCGCTCTGCTAGTACATTTCTCCCTGGAGCCCTCCAGGGTCACCATTAATAACTGTGCATCTGCAGGTTTGGGCCGCCCTTCCTATGCAGTGAGTCAGGACTCAGAGAAAGTGCCACCTGCCACCGCCTTCCCTTTTGCTGAAGTCTCTTCACTCTCCCTGTGGGCTTCAGTTCTCGCTTCAGATCTTTGCTGTGTCCCTGGGATCCACTTCCCTCCTCCTTCTCTGCCTCACGCCCCTGTATTCCAGTATCAGGACACCAAATCTCTGCATGAGGGCAGTTGACTGAATAATTGAATTAATAGACTGTGTGGCTCAGGGTCCACTGCTTCTTCCCTTCGCATAGGCCCAGCACAGGTGTGAATGTGGCATAAACCGACTCAGGCTGTTTGGCTTTATGAGGGGCCTGACTTTCCTGAATCCTCTCTCCAGAATAAATTGTTTAGGGGCCAATGATGGATTATCTGTTTGCATAAAGGATCCATTTTGATCTTAGGCGCTCACTGTGATTTTTTTTTGGTTTTGGTACCGGGGATTGAACTCAGGACCCTGTGCTTGCAAGGCAGGTGGCAGAACCACTGAGACAAACCCCCAGGCCGGCCCACTGTGAATTTTAAAAAAGAATTGTGGAAATAGCCAGTGCTGAGAGGTTGCTTTTCATGACTTTGAACAAACAGTGATAGGGGTTTTTTGTGGTTAATTTTTGCATTTTGTTTTGTTTTTGGTGGTACTAGGGATTCGAGCCAGGGCCTGTTGAGCTACATCTGCAGCCCTTTTTTGTTCGATTTAGAGATAGGCTCTCACTGGGTCGGCCAGGTGGGCCTTGAACTTGGCCCCTGCTGCCTCAGCCTCTGGGGGGCCTGGGATTATAGCTGTGGCCACCCCACCTGGCCAAGCCTGCCCAGGGCTGGGGTTACAGGTGTGGCCACCACACCTGGCCACTGAGCGGTTAGTTTTTGTTATCCTGCAGGCTGCATGAGGTGCCCTCCCGAGTGCACTCGCAGCAGCACAGGCTGGTGTCTCTCAGAGGACACTCAGCACACAGTGTCCCCATCACCCTGGCCGGCCATGTCCCTGTGGACTCTCCCTCTGCTGGCACAGCCTCTCTGCCTTGCTGTCCCTTGCAAGGTATTTAGAATCCAAGGATCAGGAAAGTAGTTGGAAACTGCAGTTTCGGAAGCAACCTAACCGGCATAGAGTCACTGCTTTCAGCTATTTGTTCATTAAGTAGTGCTTTCGTTTCTTCTGGGTTGCCGTCACTAACAGCCCTACTGTGTCTTGGATTTCTTTCAGATGACAGCAGAAAAACCAAGGCCACAGAACCCACCACGTCTGAGCCAGCCTTGTGCGAGGGAGCCGGGCTTCAGGGGCATTTGTCGCATGAAGCCTCCCGGGCCTCCCCATGGGTGCGAGCTCTCGATCAGGGCCGCCCGCCAGACAGGCAGGAAGGACGCCTGAGAGCCCTGAGGGAGAAGCTGCCCAGGAGGGCGAGCGCTGGCCCTGGTGGCTTAGGGACCGAAGACAGAGTGCGTCTGAGGGCTGTGCAGGAGCAAGTTCCTGCGGGGGACACTGTGCTGGGGGAGGAAAATGCCTTCCGGTGCGGCGAGTGCGGGAAGGTGTTTAACAAGAAACACTTGCTTGCTGGCCACGAGAAGATCCACTCCGGAGTGAAGCCCTATGAGTGCACGGAGTGCGGGAAGACCTTCATCAAGAGCACCCACCTGCTGCAGCACCAGATGATCCACACCGGGGAGCGGCCCTACGAGTGCCTGGAGTGCGGCAAGGCCTTCAACCGCAAGTCCTACCTCACCCAGCACCAGCGCATCCACAGCGGGGAGAAGCCCTACACGTGTGGCGAGTGTGGGAAGGCCTTCACCCACCGCTCAAATTTTGTCTTGCACAGCCGGCGACACAGCAGGGAGAAGTCCTTTGTGTGCACGGAGTGCGGGCAAGTCTTCCGGCACCGGGGTGGCTTCCTCAGACACTATGTTGTGCACAGTGGAGAGAACCCCTTCGAGTGCTTCGAGTGCGGCCAGGTCTTCAAGCACAGGTCGTACCTCCTGTGGCACCAGCAGACCCACACGGGGAAGAAGCCCTACGAGTGCAGCGAGTGCGGCAAGGTCTTCTTGGAGAGCGCGGCTCTCATCCACCACTACGTCATCCACACCGGGGAGAAGCCCTTTGAGTGCCCGGAGTGCGGCAAGGCCTTCAACCACAGGGCCTACCTCAAGAGGCACCAGCGCATCCACACTGGGGAGAAGCCCTACGTGTGTGGCGAGTGCGGGAAGGCCTTCACCCACTGCTCCACCTTCATCTTGCACAGAAGGACCCACACTGGAGAAAAGCCCTTCGAGTGCAAAGAGTGTGGGAAAGCCTTCAGCAACCGGAAAGACCTCATCCGCCACTTCAGCATCCACACGGGAGAGAAGCCCTACGAGTGCACAGACTGCGGCAAGGCCTTCAACCGCATGTCCGGCCTCACCAGGCACAAGCGGATCCACAGTGGGGAGAAGCCTTTTGAGTGCGTGGAGTGTGGGAAGACCTTTTGCTGGAGCACGAACCTCATTCGGCACGCCGTCATCCACACGGGAGAGAAGCCCTACGTGTGCGGCGAGTGTGGAAAGGCCTTCAGCCGCAGCTCTTCCCTCTCGCAGCACCAGCGCATGCACTCGGGGAGAAACCCCGCCAGGATGTCCAAGGAGGGCCGGCCTTTCCCAAGCGCCCACCCTTCGGTGACCTTCCAGGAACTCCTTATGGGAAAAGACTTCATGAATGCAACCCCTGAGGGAAATCTCGCACCAGAGGAAAGAGCTTCCTCCGCTCCTGAGCACTCACACCAAAGAGCAGCCCTCTAAGTGTCTTCACTGTGCAAGGAGCTGCTGCATCTGAAGACTCTCATAGAAAGGGGCCCAGCCTAGAGCCTTATTCTCCTGGGTCCATCCAGGGAGACCCAGTGGGGTTTGTGCACACGGGAAAATCTTCAGCTACATCTTCCTCCATAGTTTACAGTGCAGTGTTATCTCAGGAATAATTTTTAATAGGAGGAGATGTAGAAGAAAATGAAATGGAAGCACAGATATTTTCAGACTTCTCTGCCAAGTCTCAGCACTTTGTCATTTTCCTTAGTTTACTCAGGTGAGGGAGCACTGTTTCCAGGGGAAGGGCCCCACCCCCACATCCCCACTGTGCCGTGTGCACATTCACTGCTGCCTAGCAGCAGGAGAGTTAGAGGTGAGGGGAGTCTTCGCATTTGCTGGGTAGTGTCCATCCCACAGGTTCCTGGCCTCTGAGGAGCATGCATACTATTTTATGAGAAGTTAGGGAACTTGATCCATGACGTGTCTTTATATTTAAGGCAATAAAGATATGGATTGAATGGGCACATTTTTATCGATCAGTTACGACTATTTAAGACTTGACTTAGAAAAGTCCTTCACATTGTTTTAAAAACCGAACAAGAAGAGTTGTAAAAATGGGTAAATGAATTTTCTTAGTTAAAACTTACTTAACATTTCTAGTTCGTTTAACTTCCCATATAAACTTTAGGCTAATTTTGTCTTATGTTTACAAAAAACTCTTGGTAGACCTTTCATAAAAAAATTGAATGAAATCTGTAAGCCAGATGACAGTTGCTGTCTCTACTGTATTGGACCTTTCAGCTTGTAAATATAGTGTGTCTCCATTTATTTAAGCATTTCTCAATCTACTGCATTTCATTAGTGTTTTATAATTTAAGTTTCCCAAGCTGAGTTTGAACTTCCAGTGCTCTTGCCTCAGCCTCCCAGAGTACTGGGCTCGCAGGCAAGCACCACCATGCCTGGTGAATATCATTTTATGTTTTTAGTGTATAAATGGCATTGGTATATACGCTTCCATTTTCTCCATGATGTTTGGTACTATGCAGAAACAGGTTTGTTTTTTTTTCTGTTATTTTGATGTCCTGTAACCTTGCTGAACTCACTTATTGTTTCTAGCCTTTTCTCTTGTTAGAACCCTTGAGATTTTCTACCTGCCAGTGTCATCTGCAAGCCAAATTTTACTTATGAATACCTTTTATTTTGTTACTGCACAAGCCAGGACTTCCCCAGTGACATTGGGTAGCAGTAGTGAGGTAGGCCGCCTTTGCTGGGTCCTTCATGTGAGGGTGAAAACACTCAGTCTTTCACCGTGAAGTATAAATGCTACTGCTAGGGCACAGACGCGTGGACTCCCATCGTTGGGTGCCATTCCCAGAGCCTCTGGGTTGATGGAGAGCTCCTGTGCTATAGAGCTACTTCCTGAGCCCCAAGGTTTTTAACAGATATTCTTTTTCAAGTATAGAAAATTGTTTTCTGTTCCCAGCTTGCTGTGATTCTTTGTCATTATGAGTGAATGCTGGAGTTTTCCAAGTGCTTTTTTGACACCAGTTGATAGAATGGTGTGATTTTCCTTGTGGAGCTTATTGATAGTCCTGCAAACTTAGAATAAGCCACAGTCGTTTGTGGGACATTATTTTGATATATCATGTGGCATCATTCCACCTGCTCATACTCTGTTGAGGCAGTTTTTGGCTCTTTATGCCTCTTCCCACCTCTTAATATTTTGACTGGTGATAGGTAGTTTCTCTCTCTTTCTTTCTTTCTTTTCTTTCTTTTCTTTCTTTCTCTTTCCTAGGAGTTAAATCCAGGTCATCCCCAAAAGCTGTTTTTTAAACCTTTGAGCCAGGGACTTGCTAAATTGCCCAGGGTGGGCTTGAACTTGGAACCCTCTGACCTCAGCCCCCAGAGGTGGGTTTACCAGGAGTATGTGATCACTCCCAGCTTCTATTTGCTTGTTTGTTTTGTCTTCAATTTGGATGTGTATGTGGGGGTTTTGGTTTTTATGGTCCTGGGGATTCACTCAAGGCCTCGCACAAGCTAGCCATGCACTCTGCCGCTTAGCTCCCTCTCAGCTTTTCTCATTGTTGCCATTGTTTTTTGTTCTGTGTCATCTGGTTTTCATGTCCATGTTCTCCAGTGTGAGTGTGAAAGACTTCCTGTCTGTAATTTGGAAGACTAGGTGGAATTAGCGTGTTTTTGCTTGTGTAATGTTGGTAACTTCTGTAGCAAACCACCAGATCTGGAGGTTGGTTGGTTGATTAGTTGGTTTTAGGCATTTAAAAAAATTTTTTTCACTAGAACTGAATGCAAGGCCTTCACACTGAGCTTCATCCCCATCTCTTTATTTATTTATTTATTTATTTATTATTTTTTTTGGGTACTGGGGATCAAACTCAGGACCTTGCGCTTGCAAGGCAGGTGGCGGAACCACTGAGGTAAATCTCTGGCCCAAGCTGAGCTTCTTTTTACTTTCTCCTCCTCCTTTTTTTGTTTTTGTTTTGTTTTGCTCTGTCTTCCAATTCTTACTTTGTTCTTTCTTTTTAATAGAACACTTATTGGTACATTTTAGGCGTACATAATGATAACACTTACAGAGAATTTGTACCTGTGCATGGTACATCTCACCTCTCCCTCCCCTCGCTGTGTACAAAAGCTTTGTTTCCATTCTTTCCTTCTATTTTCACTTTTTTTTCTCATTCCTTCCTTCTTTTCTCCCTCCTGAGGTTTTTTGTTTGTTCTTTTTGGTACCAGGGATCGAACTCAGGACCTTGCGCTTTCAAGGCAGGCACTGGAACCACTGAGCTAAATCCCCGGCCCCTGAGTTTTGTTTTTTGAAACAGGCTCTTGCTGCATAGTTTAGGCTGGCCTTGAATTCTATGTAGTAATCCTTCTGCCTCAGCCTCCCTGTGCTAGGATTACAGGGGTGCACCACCATGCCTGGCTTATGGTTTTTCTTCTATTTATTGGGTCCTTCTGCAGAGTCAGGTAGCTGAAGAACGTGCATAAGGGTGGTTGGTGTTTGGATTGCATTTGTGGTGGAAGGGTGGACTCGATCTACCCGATATTTCTATCAGTGTATGTCTTCAATTGCCACCTCATCTTTACACCTCGTGAGCATTTTCTGTACAAGGATGTGAGCTAGCTCTTCCTCTTTGTGACCTGGACTTGGAGAGAGAATCTGATTGTCTGGTCGTTTCTAACCAAGTTTCCAAGCTTTGGTTACCCTGCAGAGGCTGAGGGCCGTTGCCAGAGAGAGTGCTTCATGATCTCTGGGCCATGGCGCTTTTACAAAAGGGACCAGTCTTCGTGCTGTCAGTAGGTCTGTGCTCCCCTGAGTGGAACAAGCTGGCTTCCCAGCTCACACTTGGTCAGGAGCAGCTGTAAGGCTTCTTGGGTGGCATGGGGTGCCTTCCCTGAGGGTGTCCACGCCGTCTTACACTGGCTGAAAAATGCCTTTTCCGGTTGTGCCTGGTGGTCCCTGGACCCAGATCAAACAGCTTTGGTGGCTTTTCTGTCGGGGCCGAGTGGCTGTCTCTGATGTCAGCTGTGGTATCCACAGCAACCACCAGACTGGACATGATAGCCTGACAGGAGCAGAGCCTGTGCTCTCACTTCTGGTCACTGCACCAGAGGGCTGCTTTCTTTCTTTTGTTACCGGGGATGGAACTCGGGACCTTGGGCTCATGATGCAGGAGCGGTGCCACTGAGCTACATCCCCGGCCCAGGCTGCTCAAAGGCTTCCTCACAAGGTAGTCCACAAAAGTCAGCACTACCTTGGTGACATTATGCTATACCTCACCGCAGGTGTGGCTCCTGCCCTTGTCTCAGGCGCCGCACTGCCAGTGTCTGTTAGGACCCTGCGTCTTCCCGTATGTAGGTGTGAAACTCAGGTCCAAATGGGTGCAACACAGAGACATCGGCGTCCTGTATGTCCCAGCTGCTGCCCTCTACGAGGCAGGCACCTTGTGAAGAGCCAGGCTTGCTGCCTTCAGCACCGAGCCGCTGGGCAGGAGAGCAGTGTCTCTGACCTCATTCAGCCTGCCTCCAAAGACACGCTTACTGTCAGTGCTTGGTGCTGTTCCTGGGCTGGAACTTGTGATCCTCCTGCCTCAGCCTCCCAGAGTGCCACCATGCTGAGCTCCTGTTATTTCAGGTTTCTCATTTGTTTCACATTTGATCTGTTTAAATTTTTTACTTCTTTTTTTTTTTTTTTTGGTACCGGAGATCGAACTCAGGACCTTGTGCTTGCGAGGCAGGCGGCGGAACCACTGAGCTAAATCCCTGGCCCAATGTTTTACTTTTTTAAATGACCCAGGAGATGATCTTACTCTGCACTGCAGCCCAAAAGTCTGTTCCACTGTCAAGGCTTGGAGTGTCTGTAAGAGTCCATGTTCCTCTTGTTGGCGGTTTTCTCTGAAACCTGTATTGAAGATGAATTTCTTTCAACTTGACTGAGAATTTTAAGTCCAGTGCTGTGGTAGCTCAGTTTATGAACTTAATTCGTTCCTCCATTCTGGGGAAGATGGCTGTTTGTGTTTGGCGGGGAAGATTCCCACAGTCATGTTCGTCACCTGATCCAGAGTTTCCAATTGGAAGCAAACTTTTGCCGAATGCTTCTGCTCTTGCACCCAATTGTTCATGAGCAGAAGCATTCGTGAACCAAGGTATTGTAGAGGTTGCATTTTCCAGCTTGTCTTCGTTTAGACCTCTGGTTGCCCTCCAGCTACTTCTGGTGTTTCTGTGGGCTCCAAGACTGATCCACTCTCCTCCTCCACATCAAGATGCCTCCTTGTTTCCCTCGGCTGGCTCAGACAGTGAGCCCCATCTCTCCCTGCCCAGGTGTGAGGTCTGCGGGCGCAGGTGCAACCAGAGGAGAAGATCCTTGCTCATCTCTTCTTTCTGTAGATTTCTATCTTGTTCCAAGGCTCCACGTGGCCCAGTCTCAGTGAGAAAGAAGCTGTGTAGTTTTTCTGTGCCTTGAGATAACTGTTCTGTGTCAGAGTCTCATTTCTGGGACAAAATACCTGAGATAATGAATTTAAAGTTTATTTTGGCTCATGATTTCAGAGGCTTCAGTCCATGGCCCCATGGATTTTGGCCGGTGCTGAGGAAGAACACCCAGTCGCAGAATGTGTGGTGGGACAGAGCACATACTGCACAGTAGCTGGGAAGGAGGGAGAGGAGAAGGCCCCATACCACCTTCCGGAGAACACCTGCCATGAGCTAACTTCCTTCTGCTGAGTCCCAGAGGTTCCATTTCCTCCCAGGAGGCCACTGGCCGGACCAAGCCTTTGCCACGTGGACCTTCAGAGAACAGTTAAGACCCAAACCATAACAATTTGTGCTTCACATAACTCGAAGTTCTGTTATTTGGTGCCTAAGTACTTAAGGTTACTGCACATTTTCTGTTTATGTGTTTGCAATACTGAGGATTGAGTCCAGGGATTTCACTACAAGCTACATCCCCATCCTTTTTTACTTTTATTTTTGTGACTGGGTCTTGCTAGGTTACCCAGCTAGGCTTGAACTTGAAATCAGCCTTCCAGAGTGCTGGAATTACAGGCATACACCACCACACTCTGCTTTCTAAGCCCTCTTACTGACCTTTATCATTGTGTATCATTATGTTCTTGTGTGGCACTATTAATTTTCTTGACTTTAAAATATACTTAGTTTATTTTAATATGGTCATTAATGTTCCAGCCCTTTTTAATTTTAAGACAAGGTCTTGTTAAATTGTTGAGGTTGGGGGGTTAACCTTTGTAACCCTCCACCTCAGACTCCCTTAGTAGCTGGGATTACAGGCACATGCCACCACACACTGCCATTACTGCTTCGTGTGTGTAGGGCAAACAGGGTCTTGCTATATAGATCAGGCTGGGCTTGACACTAGGTAGCCCAGGAAGGCCTCAAATTTGTGGTGATCCTCCTGCTTCAGCTTCCCAAGTGCTGGGATCACAGGTGTGAACCACCGTGCCCAGCATTACTGCATTTTAAAAACTGTATGATTTATATTTTTCCTACATTTTATTTTCAACCATATCAACATTATCTTGTGAGTCTCTTATGAACAGTGTGTACTTGGGTGTGTTTTTAAATTTTATTTTGGATGTTTTAATCTTTTAATTGTTATATTTAGACCACTTAAATTTTATTTAGTTTTATGGTTTTGAGGACTGAACCCAAGGATCACTGAGTTGCATCCCCAGCCCTTATTTATTTTGAGACATGATCTTGGTAAGTTGCCTGGGGTCACCTCCAACGTGTGATCTTTCAGCTCCACCCTGCTTGGTATGCTAGTGCTTACATCTGCCATTTTATGATTTAGATTGTGTTTCCTGTTTATTGTTGTTGTTATTTTGGGTTTTTGGTTTTCCATTGTCTCCTGTAGGTTACTTCAGCATATTAGAGTATATCTGTTATATTTGTGATATTTTTTAGAGTATCCCTCTGTGTTGTTTTTTAGTTGTTTAAGGTACAGTATTTGAATGTTCATATGTAGCTTACCACGATTTAATGGCATTAACATCTTAGCACTTTGATGTGTAGAAACATTGCTTCCTTCAAGTCCCTTTACATTACCTACTAATATACTGCCTTGAAGTACTTCTGCCTCAGTCGCTGAGCACCATGTTGGGAGTTGTAGTTTTTGATTCAGCTGTCAAACATGCACTACAAATGTCAGGAGAAGTCTGTTCACCGCTACCCTTTTTATTGTTAGCGCTTCTTGAAATCTCAGGTCATCTTCCGTTAATTTTCCTTTCTGTTTGTAAACTTGCTGTAGCTTTTTTCTAGGGCAGGTCTGCTGGGGATCCTTGTTCTCCGCCCCTTATTACAAAGGGTGTTCTGTGAGATATGGGGTCACATTTCAGCACTGGATAAACATCCCATCCTTCTGTCCACTGGTTTTCAGCGAGAAGTTTGCTGCTATTTGAGCCATCATTTTGCAGGTTCTTACGTGCAGTTTCTATCAATCTGTGTTCAGTGTTTTTCCTTGTCTATAATGAGTTTGATTATGATGTGTCTATGGATTTTTCTTTTTTTCAGTCTATCCTGGTCAGCTCTTGTTCAGCTTTTTCATCAGTAAATTTATGCCCTTTCCAAATAGGGAGCTTTCAAGCACTATTTCTTCAGATCTTTTTCTCATCCCCACTTTTTCTCTTCTCTCCTAAGGACTTTGGTAATATGAATGGTAGGTCTTGGTATTGTGCAACAGGTCCTCAGGACTTTCTTCTGTTTTCTTCTTACATTCCATTTTCCCTTTGTGGTTCATACTCTTCTCTCTTGAGCTTTCATTGAGCTCACAGATTCTTCTTTCATTATCTTACCTACTGTTGAGTTTGTCCAATCAATCCTCTTTGGGGACTTTCTGTTTCTGAGTTTTTGGTGACATCATACTGCATCAGCTTTCGTCAGCTTCAGCCGTCACAGTAGCTGTGCAGTGGGTTTCTAGGCAGGATGCTTAGGCAGAGCAAGTGGGAAGTGCTGGGGGCCTGGCGCCCTGGGCTGGCTGTGGTCCTGGGTCTTTCCCACTTGGCTATGCGGCCCCTTGCGGTGCGTCTTTGTGCTCCTGCTCAATCAGAAAGTGCTCACTGGGGCTGGGATGTGGCTCGGTGGTGGAGCGCAGCGCCTGCCCCCGTGTGGGTGACCCCCTGGGTTTCTTCTCCTCCGCGGAAAAACCCAGCAACCTCCTGGATCTGTACTCTGTGCTGCTGGTTCCACAGTACATCTTGGCTCTCCCTTGGCTGCGTTTTCTGCTGTAACAAGGCAGAAAATAAAATACTGTGTTTGAGCAGTGGAGGGGGTGAGTAAAACTAGGGTGTGCATTTGTTTTTAGGTGTTGTTTTTGAGGCGTCTGTAAATGTCTTTGGCTCCCCATGCCCTCCTCATTGCCCAGAGCAGACACGCTGGCACCATCTCCTCTCTCTCCGCTCCGTCCCCAGCTCGGCCCGTGCTGCTGAGTCACCCTCTCACCCCTGGTGGGGCGGTGTCACGGGTGTGTTCTGGTGAGCGGCCTCGCGTGCAGCAGGTGTTGCAGGTTTTGTTCCTTCAAAGTGCGCGCCATGAAGCTGTGCGCAGAGGTAGCACTGTGACTTCCTGACTCCGCCGATACTCTGTGGGGACTTGCATGGACCTTCATGTGCAGGACACAGTCCCAGAGCTCTGGAAAATGCTGTGGAGTCCTCAGGGGCCCCTCTGGGTTGGTGATTTTCTCAGGGTTCTGTCCCAGCCAAAGGATGAAAGGCAAACTCAGTGGCGGGAAGGGCTCAGGCCAGCGTCCAGAAGACACACGCCGCCTGCCCGGGGCCTGCCTCACGAAAGCCACACAGCGCATGCCTTACCCAAGCTGCTTCGGGCACCGAGTGGGCAATAGCTGGGGAAGTCCGTGGAACTCAGTCCCAGGGTGTTTGTTCGGCACACTGTCCAGCACGTAACCAGACCCGGCCTTCAGAAGGGTTTCAGCCTAGGTCCTGTTTACACAGAAAGCTGCATGCACTGAACTGCTTTACTCCGAGCTACGGGAAGCCTCCCAGGTCTAGAGCCCCGAGCCTCAGCCAGAGCCAAGCTGGCACGCCAAGAGGACAGCGGGCTGGGCCTGCGGTTTTAACGCCTTCATGGTGATTCAAGTGGTACTACCATGTGTAAGGTGCAAATATTATTCCCTCAGCAAAAAATAAGGGTCATGATTTTGGGAGAAAGACTGTAAGAAACTCCTGACTTGCAGTGGAACTTGTCACAACCTAGCCGAGCTTTAATCTACAGCAAGTTACAGAGGACGACTATTGAGAAAGGACCCTCTGCCCAGTGCATATGTGCACACCGGTACAGTGTGACCTCAGTTCACGAGCTTAATTCGTTTTGCAATTCTGGGGAAGGTGGCTGTGGTCGTGTTCATCACAATGCAGTTCACAAACAGAAGCAAAATTTTGCCTAATGTTTCTGTTCATGAACTGAGTTGTTCATGAGCAGAAATGTTTGTGAACCAAGGCGTTAACTGTACGTACCACTTGAAGCCATGTATACATATGTCTGCATAGAGTGCACATGCCTGAGTCATGTCTGTGTATGCACACTGATCAGGCAGCTCCAAGTGGTCAGTGTGAGGCCCTCCAGTCACTTGCCTTTGTGAAGATGCCATAGGGGCCAGGGATGTAGCTCAGTGGCGCAAGTGTAAGATCCTCAGTTCGATCCCTGGTATCCGCCCCCCCCCCCAAAAAAACAAAGACGCCATGGCCTGGTTAGTCAGTATTCCTATAGTGTGATGTAAACAGGTTCTCTTTCCATTATTGCTGCTATTTGAAATGTAGCCTATGGCTTCAATGGAGAATTAAAGAGCAGGGCATTCGTAGTAATTCCCCATCATAAAGCGCAGATACCTAAATTAAAGAGTATGCTATTGCAGACACTTGTGGATCAGTCTCAAGTTTTTCTTGGTTGCAGTGGGAGTGGCCGGCTGCAGCTGAGAGGCCTCTGCAGCCACCGGCCCGGTGCAGGATCGGTCGGGGGGTGGGGTGGGTGAGCGGTGCATGCGGCTCACTCTACTCAGACCCCTGTGAGGGTGGCCTTTCCTGTCTCGGGTAAGAGTGCCTACCCTTTCAATCCCTGGTACCCAAAAAAAAAAAGTGCCTACCCATACCACTGAGTTTTGTTTCTTGAAACAGAATCTCACTGTGTACCTCAGGCTAGTCTCAAACTTACAACCCGCCAGGGATTTAGCTCAATGGTTCCAGTGCCTGCCTCGAAAGTGCAAGTTCCCGAGTTCGATTCCCGGTACCAAAAAATAAAAACCTTACGACCCTCCTGCCTCAGCCTCCCCAAGGGCTACGATAATAGGGCTAAGCCACTGTGCCCATCACAGTGTTGAATGTTTTATTCTCACAACAAGCAGGACCTCTCTGATCCTGGAGACATAGCCCTTCCCGGGGCAAGTGGGGAGCTGCCTGTGTGAGTTTGCCTGTTTCTGCTAAGCAAACCACCCAGTCAGCTGCTGCCCGTCAGGTTCTCACGTATCAGCCGCCACACGCGGTACAAAATGCCAACAGAGTAGGGGCAGCCGGGTGTGGTGGCACAGGCCTGTAATCTCAGACTCAGGAGGCTGTGGCAGGAGGATCGCCTTGGGTTCGAGGCCAGCCTGGGCCACATAGCGAGACCCCATCTCAAAAAAAGGGCAATTCCAACAGTGCCCACGCTGCACCTTTGTACTTCCTCCCTCCCGAGGACCTGGTGAGTCCCGGCTGGCCCTGTGCTGTCCAGTGTGCCTGGAATAGTGGGGACAAACTTCATTGTCACACCTCAAATCTGTTGGGCTGGGTTAGTCCGGAGTGAAATCCACATCCTCCACGAACACTGGAAGCACGAATCCGACCGCAGCACAGCGAGCGGGCCATCCTGGGGCCCTCCACACGGCGGCGGCGGGACTGGGCAAGGGGCGCATCCAAGGTGCCCGAGCTGCATGGTCGGGGCTCAGGGACTTCCAAATGGCTCTCACATCAGCTTCCTGAAAGGCAAATGCATTGGGGCGCTGGTAGGCGGTGGTGTGTGCACCTTAGTCTGCTGTCCGACGTCCCCGTGGGCCTGGCTCTGGCCGGAAGAGGGGCCTTTCTGTGCACCGTCCCCGGCCACGGCCTCCTCCTTGCTGCCCCTGGTGCCCTAGACCACCTGCGGCCGTGCGGCTCCCCAGATCTGGAGCCCGCCCTGCTTGAAGGCCGCGCATGCGCGTCCAGTTGTCCCTGAGACACGACGCCCTTTGCCAGCGCAGCAGCTTCTTTTGTCTCGCAGGCTCTCCCATCCCCATGGCCCTTGGTCCCTTCCACCCTGTTACCTGCACTGTGTGCCCGAGTATCAGTCGCCCCCTCTGTGCTTTCTACTTGCGTGTCTGGGGTCCTGCATTTTAGGGTTCATTGTCTTTTCCTTTAATCAGGGATCCTTCTGGGGCCCTCTTCCTCCGTGGGCAGCGTTTCTACTTCTCTATCACCTCTTCTGTCCACTCTCCAAACCTCTGCTCTGCTATAGCCTTCCCTGCTGCTGCACTGCCCTCTTCACAACTGGCCAAGGTGAGGGCAACTCCAGGTTCAGAGCTCGCCTGTCCTAAGCCGGGCATGGTGGTGCATGCACGGAATCCCAGCACTGGGAAGGCTGAGGCAGGAGGATCGCTGTGAGGTCGAGGCCAGCCTGGACTACATAGTGAGACCTTGTTTCAAAAGAAAAAGAAACCACCCATCCCTGTCTCTCTGGGGCTGTCAGCAGGGCGTGATCCTGGCAAGCACTCAGTCCAAAGCTGGAACTCTCCTTGGTTCTTTAACGTCGGAGTAGTCCCACCTACTCCCTTCCGCCCCACCTGCCCTTGGTTCTGAGACACCATTCTAACTCAAACCCTTCACTCCGCTCCCTGCTCTTCCCCTGCTGTGGTTCATCCCCTTCCAGGCACCAGAAGCTCTGGGAATTCCGGACATGGGCCAGTCAGTCCCTCACTCCCTCACTCTGGGTTCCTGGTTCAGTCACCTACTCTGGCCCCAACACCCTTAGATTGATGTTCCTCACCCTGACCTTTTCTGGTGCCAAGATCAGCAGGGGGAGAAGGCACGGAGGTGAAGTCAATGAGAATCGCAGACACAGACCTAGCGTGCGTCGCTGCCCAGTGCAGTCGCATGGAGACAACTCCCGAGCAAAGTGTCTGGCAACGTGGGGAAAGCACCACCAGGAAGCTCAGCCGTGCTGATGCCCCAGTTGGCTCGTGTAAGAGTCAGTGCTTCTGCCTGGGGGTGGCGTGGGCACCGTCACCCGCTCCCGCAGAAAGGAGCGTGTCTGATACCCCGTGCCCAGGGAGTGCTGGGTACAAGCTTCTGTGATGACCCTCCTCTGTGTGTGGGTGCCACACTCTGCTCAGTAAGCCAAGTCCTAGGTATGCTTTCGCTCCCTGGGGAGCACATTGCAAACTCCTTCACCAGGCCCCGGGGCGACTCTGTATCTCTCTCTTCATTCTTCTCCCCCCACCCCCGCTCTTCCTTCCCAGCTTCAACTGCACACTTCTTCCTTTTTCACGCCCCCAAGCCCTCCCACGTTCATCCCCTGGTCTGCATGGCCGCTGTGTGAGACCCCGGCCCTCAGACACCCCTCCACGCCTCCGTCTCCCTAGACCTCTCCCGTGCAGTCCACTTCACTGCAAAACTGCCCCTGACCCAGACTGCGGATTGAACCCAGGGCTTTTGCACTGAGCGAAATCCCCAGCCATCCCTCCCCTCCTTTTTTGAGACAAGGTCTTGCTGAGTGGCTGCACTGCCCCACGAGGCTCAAAATTCTGTTCCTCCTACCTCACCCTCCTAGAGCGGGTTACAGGCGTGTACCACCCAGTCCGCTGTTGGTTTTACTTGTAAACAAATACGAGCACCACAAGACAAGCTGTGTTCCGTGATTCCTCTCTCGTACGCTTGAGAAGAGGTAAGGGAGGGCGGTGGGGGTGTGGGGCTTGTCTGCTTCCGGACCCCAGGGACTGGAGACGATGGGCTCCAGACTGAGTGTGCAGGGTAAGGAAGCACAGCACCGGTTCCGGGGCTTGGGCTCACGTACCCGCCGTGTTCCGCCCAGGAGAGTCTGCCCTTCATTCCTGCTGAGGCTGAGCAGGCCACACCATGTGGTGGGATCCTGCCCGTCTCGCCCCACGTGTCCAGGCACGACGTGTGCCGCGAAGCTAAACTCGTCCTCCAGCCTAAGAAAAACGACCTAAACCCAGCACGGCGTGCGTGCCTGCAATCACCGCACCCTGGAGAGGCTGAGGCAGGAGGTACGCAAGTTGGAGCCCAACCTGGTCAACTTAGGAACTTTGATTCTGTCGTAAAAAAAAAAAAAGAAAGAAAGCTGAGGCGTAACTCTGGATGAAGGCCCTGGGTTCAATGTGCAGTTCTGCGAAAACAAAACCCAAATGTTTTTTGAATTCTCCCAATTTTCTAAAACAAGCAAGCAAACAAACCCGACGTCTGATTTTACTATACTTGAGACTCCAAATTCAAGATGGTTACGGAGGAGAAGCACTTAGGACCCGAGCGCCTCGAAGCCTGTTGGGTGCGCGCACGCGGCCTAGGGTCAGTGGAGGCTGGGCTGTGTCTTGCCCCCTGTGCGCATGTGCAAGCCTGCCCCATTGGCTCCCGCCCTTCTGTCTTCTTGCCTCACTTAGCCCCGCCCCTGCCATCCTATTGGCTCCCCCCCTTCTGACTATTCTATTGGGCACGCTGTCAGGGGCATCAGAAATTGCAGCCAGTGAGCATCACCCCACAGCCACCAGCCCCGCCCCTATGACGAGGCACGCTGACTATAAAAGGCCCGCCCAAGGGTCTTTCCGGACCCTTTACAGCGCCACGGTTGGGTCCTCATGGAGACCGACGCGTCTGCGTCCGCGCCTCTCCTCCAGACCTGCCTGCAGGCTGCGCACCCCGAGCAGCCCGGGCAACCCGCCAGGTGAGTGCCCGGAGGTCCAGGGTGCCAGGTCATGAGGCCGGGACCCTGACGCCCCAGGGCGGGCCTCTCCCCCGCTCCTACAGGAGGCCCCTCGCCATCCAGGACTTCGACATCGGGTGTCCTCTGGGCAAGGGCAAGTTCGGGAGTGTGTACCTGGCCCGGCTCAA
This sequence comes from Heterocephalus glaber, assembly GCF_053883595.1. Lineage (NCBI taxonomy): Eukaryota > Metazoa > Chordata > Mammalia > Rodentia > Bathyergidae > Heterocephalus > Heterocephalus glaber. The sequence continues at coordinate 2,603,059 of NW_028258451.1, forward strand.
AGAAAGCCGTTTCATCGTGGCCCTGAAGGTCCTCTTCAAATCCCAGATAGAGAAGGAGGGAGTGGAGCACCAGCTGCGCAGGGAGGTGGAGATCCAGGCGCATCTGCAGTAAGGCCAGCTCAGCCTTTCCCGCCACCCGTAGGTCTCCTCCCAAAGATATGCCTCTCTTTGCAGGGCCTCCCCGCCCTGCTCAGAACCCCCTTCCCGCTCTGCCCTGTTCCCCCTCACTTGCTCCCAGTTTGGGTTGTTTTCACTCTGTCCCAGCAGTTTGCCACTTGTGTGACCAGGCACTGGCAACAGGATTGTGTGTTGGGTTCAGGAGAAGTCTGATGCTTTCTTCACTCCTCCTTCAGTCACCCCAATATCTTGCGCCTCTACAACTACTTCCATGACACCCGCCGGGTTTACCTGATTCTGGAGTACGCTCCGCGGGGTGAGCTCTACAAGGAGCTGCTCAGAAGCCACACCTTGGATGAGAAGCGGACGGCCACGGTGAGGGGCCCGGATTCCCTGTGGGCTGTGGGTCTCTGGTTCCAGATTGCTCTTTAAGAACCTTATCTCTGGAGCCGGGCGTGATGGCACACACCTGTAATCTCAGCACTTGGGAGGCTGAGGCAGGAGGATCACTGTGAGTTTGGGCCAGCCTGGGCTACTTAGTGAGTTTCATGCCTTAGTGAGTTGAAGGCCAGCCTGAAGTACAGAATGAGACCTTGTCTCAAAACAACAACAACAGCTTTATCTCTAGGGGCCGGTGATTTAGCTCAGTGGTTTTGCTGGCTGCTGTGCAAGCGCAAGGACCTGAGTTTGATCCCCGGTACCAAAAGAAAAAAAAAAAAGTTTATCTCTGATTTTTTTTCTGTAAGTTTTATATAATAATGCCTTCGTCTTCAGATTCATCCCCTGAATATTGATAAGTAGTGTGTATAAAATTGGATTCTTTAGTTGTAAGCAATAGAATCTAACTCACCTTATGCACAAAGCAAAAACAACACACATTGAAAGACTAGGATGAGTTTACTGAGGAAATGGGTTGAACTGGCTCAGGGAAAGGTAGCTAGAGATTTCTAGAGGGCACCAGAGAAGGAAGCACAGCAGTGGTCATCTCCATGGGAGTGGCTGGGCAAGCTTGCTGTCAGGATGAGTGAGGCAGCCGCTATGGAAATTGGCGTGGATATTCCTCAAAACCTAAAACTAGAGATGCCATTTGGCCCTGCTGTTTGCCTTCCAGGTGTCTTCCTGAAAGAGTTAAAGTCACTACATTACAGTGAAAACGTGCATACCAATGTTTATAGCAGCACATTTTATGATAGCTAAATCTTGGAAGCAGCCAGTATGTCCATCAACAGATGAATGGATAAAGAAAATGTGATATTTGTACACGAGGAGCACTACTCTGCCATAAAGAAGGACAAACTTGAGTCATTTGTAGGAAAATGGATGCATTTTGAGACAATAACGTTAAGTGAAATAAGTCAGACACTCATGCTAACATGTTGTATGGTTTCTCTTATATGAGAAACCCAAAATATAAATAGCGAAATAAAAGAAAAATAATAGGTTTTAGGGAGATACAGTAGATCTTTCTCAAAGAGGAAGGGGATGAAGAGGAGTTAAGATGTTATATGCATGCCCCACTCCACACGAGGAGTGTAAACATTGTGTGCTGAAGAAATGGACTAATGAAAAAGACAGATGGCCTCCATGCTGCCTCCTGCTCCTGTCTCCTTCCCCGGCACTCAGGCTCTCAGGACTATCTCCTTGGCTCGGGGTGGTGTTGGGTCTGACTGTTGGCTGTGCTAGGGCAAAGGGCTGATCTGTGCATTCCAGCGCCCTTCCCAGCAGGTGAAGAGGAGACCTTCCCTACACTCACCGGTCCCACTGAAAAGGGGCGTCAACGTCAGTAGGCGAGAACTAAGGTGCCACGGCAGCATTGACGTTGTCAGGAGTGCTCTGCCTCCGAGGTGCACCGTGGCAGGCCTGGCTTCAGAGGCCTTGGCTGTGTTCCCACAGATCATGGAGGAGCTGGCAGATGCCCTGGCCTACTGCCATGCCAAGAAGGTGATCCACAGGGACATCAAGCCAGAGAACCTGCTGCTCGGGTTCAGGGGTGAGGTGAAGATTGCAGACTTCGGCTGGTCAGTGCACACCCCGTCGCTGAGGTAGGTCGGGTGCGGGGCCCTGGCACCAAGGAGGGGTGACCCGTTTGAGTCCATCCCACCTGTCAGGACCGAGATGGAAACCCGCTCTGTATTTGTTTCTGCACCGTTAGTAGCGCAGCTCTGCAGTTGGTACATTTCCATAACTCACAGTGACCCCCTTCGATGCCCCTTCCCCTGCCCCACCCCCCGTGCCTTGGCCCCCTTCCTACTGCAAACGCTCTGTCACCCTGTCTCCCACCATCGGTCTTTTCTTTTGCTCTTTAATTTATTTATACTTTGGGTTTCTCACCTAAGAGAAACCATGTGATATGTAACCTTTTGTGTCTGATTTATTTCACTTAACATTCTCATCTCAAGGTGCATCCATTTTCCTACAAATGAATCATGTTTATGCTTTTTTACAGCTGAATAGTATCCCATTTTGTATTAATGCCATATCTGTGTCTGCATGTGAATATTGTCCTTTTCAAATTTATACATTTAAAATATATTTGCAGATTTAAAAGCTGAGCATGGTGATGCACACCTGTGATCCCAGCACTTGAGAGGCTGAGGCAGGAGGATCACTGTGAGTTTGGGCCAGCCTGGGCTGCATAATGAGTTGAAGACCAGCCTGAACTATATAGCGAGACCCTGTCTCAAAAAACAAACAAAACAATGACACTTACATACATACATATGTGTATATATGGGCACATGAAAGAAATCGAGCCCAAACAGGAGCAAGGCTTTATTGGGGGAAAGAGCTGCCAGGCCGCCTTGAACAATGGCGAGAGAGAGAACCCGGTCGGAGTGGGGTTTATAAGGGGTTGGGAGAGCATCGTGTGCTAGTGGGTGATAGGTTGGAGCTGGTGACAAGGCTGGCACTGATTGGCAGGTTTGAACCAGGAGGCAGGAGGGTGGTTGGACGGGAAAACTTTCTGGAGAGAAGTAGGCCAGGTGGGGTACGTCCCCTTCCTGTTGGGAGTCAGTTTCGAGTCCCAAACATGACTCATTTCTCACGTGAGGGGCCATCTTGGGTAATCAGAACCCCGGGGCCATTTTCTTAGCAGTGGAACTCTGTCAGTGCAGATTAAAAATACATGGTCCACCCACACTATTTTCTGAGCTTCATTAATGTGTGATTTTACCAATAAGATACTGTCTGAATCAATAGCCGTTGCTTTACAATACCAGGAGTCTATTTCTTGGTGTGGAAGAATTGGTTTATTTACTTAATCCCTCTTGGTGCTCCATCATTTTGCTTCGTATTTTGTTTGCTTTCTGTTTCTTTGAGACAGTATCTCACTGTGTCGCCCAGACTGGCGTTGAACTCACAGTGTAAGCCAAACTGGCCTCAAACTCGCCATCCTCCTGCCTCAGCCTCCAGAGTTGCTGTGTTACCAGCCTGTGCTACCATGCCAGATCTAAATGGATGCTGAGAATATTTATGTGAACACGTTCTGGGTGAACTAAATAATGTGTGACTAATTTCAGAACATGTGATTGGGTCCCAGTACTTTCCCTCTGTGAAAGTTGGTCACTACTAAAACTTGTCCCCAAATCCACGTGCTCGGGAGGGGACTTGGAGGATGTTCTCGGCCCTCCCCGTGCCCTGGATGGGGGCAGGAGCACCCCTCACCTCGGGCCTGTGCACTGCGCCCCCACACTGCCCTCCCTAGGAGGAAGACAATGTGCGGGACTCTGGACTACCTGCCACCGGAGATGATTGAGGGGCGGACATACGACGAGAAGGTGGACCTCTGGTGCATCGGGGTGCTGTGCTACGAGCTGCTGGTGGGAAGCCCACCCTTCGAGAGCGCCTCGCACAGCGAGACCTACAGGCGCATCCTCAAGGTGGGGCGGCCGCGCGGTGGGTGTTCCGGGGAGCCGATCGGTGACAGCTGAGGGGCTGCAGGGCTGGGGCGCACACAGGCTGTCTGTTCAGGTCCAGAACAGGGACTGCACTGACCACAGAGCTTCTGCAGCTGGGCTTCTCTTCTTTCCCGGCCTCCCAGGTGGACGTGAGGTTTCCCCCCGCGATGCCTGTGGGGGCCCAGGACCTGATCTCCAGGCTTCTGAGGTTCCAGCCCGGGGAGCGGCTGCCCCTGAGCCAGATCCTGGTGCACCCCTGGGTCAAGGCCCACTCCCGGAGGGTGCTGCCACCCTGTGCTCAGGCGGCTCCCTGACACCCACTGCTGCTTCCTGTGTGTTCTGAGAGCTCTCTTGCTCTGCTACCTCATCTGTCCTTTGTGCTGCTTTTAAGATGTGAGATGTTAATAAAAATGGACTCATTTAGTGCCAGGTCTTCCTGGAGTGTGGGTTGGTGTGTACCTGGGTAGAATCTTTATTTCTCTTGGGACCTCCTCGAGGTCGTGGCCCCACCCCCACCCTCTTGGGGACAGTGACCTTGCAAGTGTTGACACTTCCTGCAGATAAAGGCCCCGAGGGAAGACAGTTGCTGCCATCATAACTGTTGTGCCAAGAGCTGAGCTGGTAGATCACCAAACACTGGGACAAAGGACAAAGTTAAAAGTGAAAGGAGTTTATTCACTGGCGTGGACTCCACCCTCTAGTAGAGTGAAGCAAAGAGTCAGGGAACAGCACAGCTTTTATAGGTTGTTATTTAAAGAAGTTCAAGTGGGGGTCAACATGTTTTCTCATCCAGTTGTAAGCTATCTTGCTATCTTGTCAGTTTAGGACATTTTGTGGTTAGAGGGAGGCACCAGGCACCAACCTTTTCTGAGAAGTGATGAAGCAAGTTTGCAGAAGCAGAGTGAGCAGTTACAAAAATGAGGGGGATTTCAGCATGCTGTAAGAGGAGGGGCACGAGGGGAGTTCACTCACAGGCCAAGATGGCGTTTCTTAGGTTCACTTTGGCCTCACAACAACGGCTCCTCCACTCCCCGTTCCGCGTGTGTTCAGGAGTGTGCCTTTTGTACATCAGCACCATCACCAACCCAAAACGCTGTTGTCTTTCTTTGAATAAAACATTTCATGCCTGGCAGTGCCGCCTGGTTCTGAAGTGGACTCTGGCTCTCACAGCACCTGTTTGTGTCATCTCATAGCAAAGGCAACATTGCCTCCTGTGTAGTGTCACCGTCTGCCCGTGCCGCTTGGAGCTGCCCTTCCAGACATCCAGGAGTTCCGGGAGGTGCTGCCCTCCAAGGCACGCCACGCTCCCTGCACCCGCGTGTACAGCCAGACTCCAGCTGGAACTGTTTCTTCTCTGTAAGCCCTCATTTTTACCAGTGTTGCTCTCAACCAAAACCCTGCCCATGGTGCTTTCCTTCAGCAAGTTTTTTTTTTTCAATACTACAAATTGAACCCAGGCACTGAGCCACATCCTCAGCCCCCTTTTTCTTTGAGCCAAGGCCATGCTTTGCTCAGGCTGAGCTCAAGGTTGCCATCCTTCTCCCTCAGCCTCAGGAGTGCTGGGATCGTGGGCCTATAATGTCTGGCTGTAGTCTCAGCAACACGCCCAGCAGATCTAGGTTGAATGCTCCAGGATGCTGGTTCGTAGTTTTTAATACCTCTACCTTCAGTGCTTACCTCTCTTGTAGCTTCATCCTATCCATTTTCTTGAATTTGTTTTAATTAAACACTTGATGGTTCCTAACACATTATGGGATTCATACAAGCCGTGCAATTTACACATTTGAAGTGGAAGATAAACTCACGTTATTGGGGAAATTTGGGGCAGGTTGATAAGGACAGAAAAATCACTTAGGCCTCAACAGTGTCTACCAGATTGCATTAGCTTTCCATTACTGTAACAAATACCTGAAGTCATCACCTTAGAAAGGGGAAAGGCTTTGCTGGGCACAGTGGTGCATAACTGTGAACTCAGCAACTAGGGAGGCAGAGCCCAGGAGATCAGAAGTTGGAGCCCAGCCTGACAAATTTAGTGACACCATGTCTCAAAATTTTTGAAAAAGGCTTGGAATACAGCTCTGTGGTAGAGTACTTGCCTAGCATGGGTTCAGTTCCAGGGGAAGTCTACTTTGCCTCACGGTTTTGGGGGTTTCAGTCCATGCTTGTTCGGCCCTGTGTGCTGAGGCAGCGCATCAGGGCCACGAACTGACAGGAAGGTGTGGAGCCTCATGGTCCCTTTCAAGTACAGGCCACCAATGGCCAGAAATCTCTCATCCTTTCATTCATTTAGGTCCAGGGTCCTGCTGTCTAGCTTGGGCTGGCCTCCGGCTCATGGCTGTCCCATCCTCAGTGCTGGTATTACAGATGTGCATCTCCATACCAGCTAACTTACCAACTCGTTTTCTTTTTCTTCTTTTGAGACACGGTCTCTTTGTAGCCCAGGCTGGCCTCAAACTCACAGTGATCCTCGATCCTCCTGCCTCAGCCTCCTGAGTGCTTGGATTACAGGCATGCACCATCATCCTCTGCTTTTTTTTCTTTCTTTCTTTCTTTTTGGGTAATTGACCAACTCTTCAGGCATCCACCACCTCCCAACATCACCAAGCTGGGAATTAAGTCTGTAATGTGGGGGACATTCCAGAGCTAAGCTATCGATAGAAGACATAGGTTTAAGTAACGGAAACCCTCAGACATGTTTAATGCGGGATCTCAAAGCATGTCCAGTGCCTAGACAGCTTTCCGAACATGCACTGCTTCCAGATACTCTGCCCTCCCAAGACACAGCGAATAGAGAACTTTAATAACTGTTTTACATCCCAACCCCAAACCATTTAACTGAATTCCAAGAGGCATCTTACATGATGATTTAGCTCCATTTGTCCATAATCTGCTTTTGTGTGTTTTATTTCTTTTTTTGATACCAGGGATTGAACTCTGGTCCTTGCGCCTGCGGGACAGGCAGTGGAACCACTGAGCTAAATCCCTGGCCATAATCTGCTTTTGTACACAACATCTGGAAAATTAACTCCAGCTCCATTCCTTCACTCAGTTAACATTCTGCCATTCTATTATTCTCTGCTTTTAAAATTAAATCGCACAAACCACTAAAAAGCTAGAAACACAAAAAGAAAAAAATAGGAAAAAATATTTTTCAGACCTTTTTTAGTATATTTCCTACTTCCATTTTCATAAATATATGTATCTTCAACTCATTAAAAGCTGTGTTTGTTCCTGGCACACACAAGGCCCTGGGTTCAAGTCCAAGCACCACAAAGGAAAAATATAGTTGGGCTTTTTTCCCTCACCTTCACAGTTACAAGAAGAAAAATAAAGTCACTGATAATGGGGAAAAGATAAGAACCAAGATATGTTATATAAAGGTACAGATTCCCAGTAATGAATGTCAGCATATTGTATACCAAAACGTACCAATAAAATTAATGAATTAAAGTCACTGTTTGAGACGACTCTGCCTTAATGCAGCTCTCAAAGGATTGTTAAAATTCCTTTGAGATGTTGCTGAGTTTTTGTGTTTGCTTTGATTTTTTGAGACAAGGTCTTGTTAAGTAGTCTAGGTTATTCTTGAACTCAATATGTACCACAATCTACCCTTGAACTTGCAACTAGCCTCCTGCTTCAGCCTCCTGAGTGCTGAGATTACAAGTGTGCACGACCAAGCCTGGCTTGCTGCTTTCTTATCTTCAATTATATAATGCTAGTTTGGTTCATGGTTCACCTATTTCCACTATTTTCTTCATGTATGTTAATTTTTTTCCATGGTCTTGCTTGGAATCATGACTTAAAATAGCAGTGTATGCTAATAACTTCCAAATTCACATGTACAGGCCTGTTGCCTCTCCCAACAATCAAAGGTTAAGCTGCCTATGTGACACAATGGCACAGACACTTTGTGGTCTTATGGAGATTTCAAATTGATGGTGCTTGAAGTTGGAGTCCTGAACTTTGTTCTGAGCCATGGATTCTTGCAGCCTTGCCACCTCAGGGAATTGGAAACCCACTGGGTGGGCTCTCTGGACCAATACATAGTCCTCCCTACCAGAGGGACTTCATAGTAAACCCCGAGTGGGTGCCTGAAAACTGGCTGGTACCAAGCCCTATGTATGCTGTGTTTTCCCTGTACAGACTCATCTATGGTAAACTTTCACCTTTACACTTAAAGGAAGCACTTCATGGTTTCTCTTTGGCATATTGAATTCCCAACATCACCATTCTTGCACATTTAGGGCATTACCAATTAAAATAAAAGTTACTTGAACATAGTACTGTGACATCCTGATGCCCAATCTGATAACCCAGATGGCAACTAGCAGATGAGTAGTGTATCTGGCAAAGATACTGTTAAAGGCAGCTAAGTTAGATAGAAATTAATATACAGCCAGAGAGGAACTGGACTCTCAAGGAAGTCAGTAAAAATAAAAGACATCAAAATTGTGGCTGGAGGTGCATCTGAAGAAGGCAAGGCCCCAAGACAGTCTCAATGGCCCAACTTGCTTACTTCCCTAAGGGGTAAACAGCACTTGAGACTGTACTGTAGTGAGTACCACCTAGTCCATTAAGTCCAGATGTGCATCAGACACCCAGGTGGGTGACCAGAATACCTGGACCATCCCTTCCCCAAATGTTCCTGTTTCGGAAGTCACAGAGAACTCAAGGTTAATGATGTCTGCCATATACCTTTGCTACATGCCCTGCTTCCCTATTGGTTCAATACTAGCTAAGTAGCTATACTTGTAATCTTATTGGTTATAGTTTGAAACACATTTCACCCATATTTGCTGAACAAATTACCCCTGACAGCCTTGCAGGCAACCTACTTTAGGTAGGCCCTCCGTGTCTCTGGAGCTGTCTCTCAATAACCCTTTCCTACTCTTATCCTTTGTTCCTTGGAATTCATTCTTTAATTTCAGAGGACTCAGCACATCTGACAAGAATAGGTTGGGAGTCATAGTCCTGCATATCATTTTGGAGGTCCCACTGAGGAAACAGAAGAAGGTAAGAGTTTGCCTTTGTTTTGCAGCAGCCTTACTTACATTTATTGATGGACAAATGATTGAGACTGATTTAGGTAATCAAAATTGTTATCCATTGTTTGCTCATTGCTTATGCCTTTGGTTGGTTGCTTAAGCGATGTTAAAAGTCGAGAGGAGGGAAGATGGTGAGGTCTCCATGTTTGGGCTTCTTTGATGGGACATTTTTATTTTTGCAGGCAGGGTCTTGTATTTTTGTTTTGCATATGCTGCATTTAGACTTACTTCTATACTGGTTGCTGAATTTACTTGTATTCCTCTGTTGACTTGTTTTGTGGTTATGAGATGAGTTTTATTTTAGACAGTTCTTTGGAATGGCTTTTTGAATTTCTAATTGCTTTGCAGCTCATGCTCTTGGGTGTATCTGAGGCTAGGGGACAGGTTTTGGCCATTCACCTCTGTTATGATGGTTGTTATCATTGTCAGTATACGGTAATATGTTTCTGTAGACTACGTAACCCCATCCCTGAGTTAGAAGGGAATGAGAATTCATGCTCATCCAGGAAGGCACACATGAGAGTTTTGGCGGACCTAGTAACTGGGCAGGGGTTTTCTTCCTTTACTAAGCGGGACCTGCAGGAGAAAACACCCACCCTGAGACACAGTGAGGGAACCAACCTTTGGGTGACACCAGGGGGAGCTACCTCAAAAAAGCACACACACTTACCAGCCCTAAACAATATAGTTGGAGCACTTCCAATCTTCCTTTTGAGTTTTTTCTCTATTTCACTCTCTTTAAAAAACTTAGCAGTTATTCAGGTCTCTGATCATTGGTTTAATTTTCCTCTGGGAGCACTTCCCTCCTTAAACATGGTGGTTATAGTGGGAATCGACTTGCCTTTGGAAACACCATGGAGTTGGAAATGCGAGCTTTCGGAGGAAGGAGGTGTGCACACGTCTGTAAGGCTGGCTAATCTGCCCCAATCTACTTTCTGGTTATTCTCCAGATGGCAGCCACCTGCTCTGGGACAGGGAAACCTCAGGGGACTCCCTGAGAGCACATAGAAGCCAAGGATTAATACGGAGACCTTCTTTTCCCCTTGTTTTGCCGAGGGGAAACTCAATGTCAAGTTCCCTTACTCCTTTGGAGTGTACAGTAATACTTTGGTTCATGAATGCTTTTGTTTGCAAACAGTTTGGTTCACAAATAATAGCATTCAGCAAACTTTTGCTTCGGTTCACAAACTTCACATTAAAGGACAAACATGACCGTGGCCGTCTTCCCACCCCCCACACACAAACACAGCTATCTTTCTAAAACTCATAAAACAAATGAAATTCATAAACCAAAGTACCACTGTATTTACTTTTTTTTTTTTGGTACCAGGGATCGAACTCAGGCCCTTGCACTTGCGAGGCAGGCAGTGGAACCACTGAGCTAAATCCCTGGCCCACCACTGTATTCCTAAGCACTGGAAATTGTTCAACTCTCACACTCTGAGGAAGAACTGTTTTTTTATTTTTCTGCACTTATGCATGGATGGCCTGCCTATGCCCTGGAGGCAAAATGGAATGTGGAAGGAAGTGCTGACTATAATACTATTTTACAACTGGAGTTGTACTGTAAGAGAAAGGGGAAATGGTCAGCGGCACCTTATGTCCAGACTTTCTTTGCATTGACAGACACCCTTGACTCGTGTTCAAGGTATAGATGTGAGCCATGGAAATCCAGACACCTCTGGTCCTTAAGGCACCATCTGATGCGGCTACCAAGCCTGAAGTCTCCTTCCTTGTCCTCTGTATCCTATGGATGGGAACTCTTTCAATTATTTTAAATTGTCAACTATTAATCAGGAAAAAGATGAGCACCTCCTGAAAATAAAAATAGTTGGAATTATCTTTGTCTGTTCCTTTAGAAGGAGCAGTTTCACGTGGCTATCAAAACAGCAGTTTTGGCTATCACCTGTTGGAGACCAGAGGTGCACTGAGGCCTCTAATTGGCCTCCTCTGTGAGCAGAAAGGAGAGAGGCTGCACTCAAGGCTGACTGCGTGTTAGAGAAGAGTTATGACAGCTGAGTTTAAGTTGTTTACCAGAGAGTGCACTAATGGGTACTGGAACCCAGATGGATCTTGTGTTACTTCGATTGTTTGTGCCTGTGTCTGAGTGAATAAAAGTGATGTGAGCCAAGGGCTCAGGGGCCCTCTGCCTGTTACAGGGGAGAGCCCCTTGGCTGCCAGCATGTCAAGCTGACTCCCTGTCTCTCTAGCATTTATCCTTGTTCACCCTCAGGTCAGAGAGAGAAAAGTAGTGGGTCTAGGTCCTGGAACAAAGCCAGCCGGGTGGGTCAGCAACAATCAGCTATGGCTATCAAAAAATTGTGGCAAGGGCTGGGGATTTAGCTCGGTGGTTCCGGCACCTGCCTTGCAAGCTCAAGGTCCCAAGTTCGATCCCCAGTACCAAAAAAAAAAATTGTGGTTACCAGGGCCAGGATTTAGCTCAGTGGTGCTTCTACCTGCCTCACAATTGTGAGGTCCTGAGTTTGAGCCCCGGTACCCCACCCCAAACTGTGACCACCAAAGCAACAATGAGAAGCCTGTATAGCGGGTTATTTCAGTCGCATAAACCGTTAGCTTAGGGTCCTTCTTAAAAACAATTGTTGCTTTTACAGGTGTGAAAAGATTTTTTTCCTTTTGATTTTTATCACTGATTCTGATCTCTATTAATTGATGACCTATAAGAAAAGTTCTGATTAGTCTACTTATAGTTGCAAACCTAAAAACTATAAAAGGGTTCCTGAAGTTCAACTTGGCCAAATACATCTGCACTCTGATGTATTCATTTGTAATCATTTTGTGTATGTCTGTCTGCTTGATGTGTGTTAATAACCAGTTAAAGCACCTGCAGCTGCTTTAAGAAAATTTGGGGGGGAGCTCAACAATTTAGGGGGCACTTTTCAAGATTTCATGGAAAGACCACATATATAGGTTTTCAGGGTAGCCAAACTTATTTAAAACATTAACAGGTGAGAACTGATAGTCTCAAGGCTTACATAATACAAAGCCTTAAAGTTTGATAGCATAAGGGTTATATATGACTGGGTTGCTGTATAGGTTTCTGTGTTTCAGTTTTCAGGCATATGTTCTATTTTAGTTGGTATATGGATAAGTAGACACTCATGATATAGCCAAAATACATTTTTGATAGGATTAATAGCGAGTTAACAAGATAAAAATGAAAATGTCTTTAACGTTGGTAACATGTTTCTATCCAGCTTGTTAGCTAATTGAGATAATATCAAAAGATTGGTTTTACAAATTCAGTGTCTATTGTTGTTTGTCTTTTCCTTAGTTAAAGATAATATAGATAGCTTAAAGTGTTTAAATTTTATGATTTGATTCTCATGAGTCATCTAAAGCAAGATGTTAAGTTGTTAAAATATATTTAAGTTGGCTATAATTAAAAGGTTAGGCTTTCTAAAACAATAAAGTTTTCTGAACATATTGAAATGCTCTTCATTAAACTTACAAAACTAGCAATAAGTTCTGTATTTTACTAAAATAAGTTTCTTGTGTTCTTGTTGTTAGGATTTAGGTTACTGAAAAGTGAACTTTAAGAGTTAAACAGTATTTGAATGTTAACCTACAAAATGTTTTCAGTAATCAGCTCACAATTGGTTAAATAAACAACTGTTATCTTAGTTTATGACATAACATATTTTTGGGCATATATGTATGTATACATCTAAAAACAAGCTATGCTGTGAGTGTAAGCTTTAAAGTTACGTTTATAGAGTTAAGACTATATAAATTTATGGGGCCGGGGATTTAGCTCAGTGGTTCCACCACCTGCCTCACAAGCGCAAGGACCCGAGTTCGATCCCCGGTACCAAAAAAAACCCAAAAAAAAGACTATATAAATTTAATAAATATAAAGTAACCAATAGGTACTCTGTTTAGGCCTCAAACATATAAAATGATCAAAATCTGACATCTCTTTAAATTTGATCCTGACATTTAAACTTGATCTTCATCTATTGGCTTTGATTAAACAAGCATTTTTTTTGTTACTATATAAATGAGATACACTTGTATGTTGGCTAATAAGTCTATTTATTTTCGGTCATTAACACTGTTTCCTGAACTTATCAGAGCTGTAAAGATATCCTTTATTCTTGTGGATACAATTACACCTTATAAAATCTGTTAAAGGAGTCTGTCTTAGTTGCTTTTCTCTCATTGCTGAGACAAAACGCCCAACACCCAAAGTTAAAGGGGAAAAGGTTTATTTAGCTCACATTTTGAAAAGGTTTCAGTGCATAGTCAGCTGACTTCAAGGGAGGGTGGCTCGGCAGAGGGGCATCGCAGAGGAGAAGTTCATGGTAAGGAGAAGACAGCAAAAGCGAGCAAGCAAGGGACCTTACCAGTGTCTCTCTGCCCCTTTTACCCTATCCAGGCTGCTTAGGGCGGGCAGCACTCACACCCTTAACCCTAGTGCCCTTCAGCCTAGCACTGCACCGTGAATCGATTCCAGCGTCACATACTCTAGATCCAGCCAATTCTGAAAGAGCCCCACCTGTGACCGCAGGGGGCTTTGGGGGACATCCAGACACAAACCGTAACAGAGCCTAAAATCTGTCTTAAGAGCAGAAACTAAATATGTAAGGGTTCCATAGACCTGTGATGCCAATCATTGCTAACTTTATGGTATATTTGTGTCTCCCAAGTATACAGGTCTCCAAAGGTGCAGAACTGTAAAACATCATACTGGTGACCTCTAGGTTAAAGTTTTATGGTGGTAAAACTTCTTAGGCTCAAACACCTGGCAACCCTTTACTTGTGTTCCCACTACCTTTGATGAACTGCACCTACCAGTCCGATATGAGACAGCCAACCAGATGATGTGGATATGTTTTCTGGTCTGTGCTTTTGTGATTGTTATGTAATTGTGTTATAACAGTTAGAGGTACTCAAACACTGCAGTCCAGACAATATCACTGTAACGATTAGAGATTAGGCATTAATAATTGGTAAAGTACATCTATAAACAGGTACATTCTACTCAAATTTCACTATAGTAACAGAGCATTTAAAAGGTAACAATTAGGTAAAACTTTCTTTGTGTAATTTAATATTTTGGGGGCTTTTTGGGGGAGGGTGAGACAGGGTCTTGCTATGTAGTTCAGGCTGGCCTTCAACTCACTATATAGTCCAGGCTGTTCTAGAATTTATGGCAATCCTCCTGCCTCAGCCTCCCAAGTGCTGGGATTATGGGCATGCACCACCATGCCTGGCTAATATTTTGTAATTAGATAAAGACCACTGACCAAAAAGTTATTCTAGGGCTGGGGATATAGCTTAGTGGTGCTGTGCCTGCCTGGCAAGCATAAGGTCCTGAGTTTGATCCTCGGTACCAAAAAAAAAGTAATTCTATACTAAGATGAACAGCTAAATGTGTTTCAGAGATAATGACAAAACTTAATGGTTCTAGTAATGTTGTCATGATTGTCATGCTAAAGTGCTATGTTTCCCTTGATCTCAAACCTTCTCTGTAAAGCTTTATCCGTTAGCATTCTGCAAGAATTTGACTTCTAAAATAATCATGATTGGTGAAGAAATAACACTTTCCTGGTCATATTATATATTTCAACCATTCTCCTGGGTATTCAACAATTTAGGTTTGGAACCAGAGCTAGAAAAATAAGTGAGCTAAGGGGACAGCCCATATATTGGCTCTGGCCCTCCAAGGTCAACAAGGACCCAGGACATGAGTGGACTTCTCTACGAGATGCTACAATTCTGGTGAGTCACTCAGCCTCCTGAGCAGGGAGATTGTCGGACCCCTAGAGGACAGGTGTCAACCAGTGTACAGTGTGCTAAAAAGGAAGGTCACCAAAGAGAGAAAAGTCTCCCTGCTTTTATAGAAAGCTACATAGTCAAGCAAGACTGACCCATCTGGGTGGCTGACACTGACAGAGGAACTGAGAGGATGTACACATGGTTCCAAAAGTAATGTTTGAAGAGACTTAACTGACTTCCATAGATAGCAAAAGGTTAATTTTTATTATTACAGGTCTTGCTTTAACTTGGTTTTAAACACCCAGCAGAAAAGTATGACCAAAGGATGTATAAAAATAATACCATAGAGAGGGTGGAGATTTAGCTCAGTGGTTTCACCGCCTGCCCCGCAAGTGCAAGAACCTGAGTTTGATCCCTGGTACCAAAAAAACCCCAAAAACATAGTAATAAAGGATAGATACAGAAGGGGCGCTCCAATCACTGACCCCTGCTGGCAGTTTCCAGCTACACTTGTAGCTGACCATTGTTATAGTTCAGTGAGGCTAGAAAACTACAATGGAAGCTGTAAAAGTTCAGCAAGAGCCGGGGATTTAGCTCAGTGGTTCCTCTGCCTGCCTCGCAAGCATAAGGTCCTGAGTTTGATCCCCAGTACCAAAAAAAAAAGTTCAGCAAGGATCTTCAGATTCCTCACTAAAATTGTCCTTCAAAACTACCGACCTCTCCATCTTCTTACATCTAAAATTGGAGGGACTTATGCACTAATAAGTGAGATTTGTTGCCTTTAGGTAAATAATTCAGATCTGTTGAAAAAAATCATAAAAGAAATATCAGACTTGGGGCCGGGGATTTAGCTCAGTGGTTTTGCTGCCTGCTGCACAAGCACAAGGACCCGAGTTTAATCCCCAGTACCAAAAAAAAAAAAAAAAAAGAAATGTCAGACTTATAGATAACCTCCATCAGTAGAGAGGTCTAGGACACAGCTGATTAGAATCTCTATTCCAGTCCTTCACAGCAGTGTTTGGATGTGGCTCTTTCCCCAACCTAACTTTCCATACTAGTGCTCATGCTTTGATTGTATATGGTTTCATCTCTTGGAAACAATTGTTTATTATCAACTAGAGACTGCCAAACTCCGAGTGATCATGGAGATAGAACCAACGACAAATGTGCCAGACTCTGTTTACTGGAACCCACTAGATTGATGATGTCAAGGGAATTTACAACTGCTATACCACAACATGATTTCTATCCAAGGCCCATTAGATTAGCTTTCTGGAGAAGGTCCCTGACTGTGGTCTTCCCTACACTGACTTTTCTCACATTGAAGCAGCTAGATTGAAACTATGCCCTTTCTTCCCTATCCACAGTTAGGGATAGCTCCTCAGAGGGGGGAATATTGTAGGCAGCTAAGTTAGACAGAAGTTAATATATAAGCAGAGAGAGACAGACTGTGTTCTCAAGGAAGTCAATCAAAAATAAAGACATCAGAATTGTAGCTGAAAGCTCTTGTGAAGAAGGTGAATCCTCAAGATAAAGTCACAATGGCCAGATTTGTGTACTTCCCTAAGGGAGAAGCGGAACTGTAATTAATATCACCCAGTTCATTAAGTCCTGATGTGCATCAGACACCCAGGGTAGGTGACCAGAGCACCTGGACCCATCCCTTCCCAAAATGTTCTTGTGTTTGAAGTCACAGATAAGCCAAGGTTAATGATGTCAGTCATATACCTTTGCTACATGCCCAGCTTCCCTATAGGATCAATATTAGCTAAGCAGCTTTACTTGTGATCTTATTGGTTGATTATAGTTTGACCCACCTTTTACCCACATTTGCTGTATACATTACCCCTGACCAAGGCCTCATTGGCAATCCACTTCCTGTCCCTCAGGAGCTATCTTTCAATCAACCTTTCCTACTGGTAACCTCTGTTGTTCCTTGGAATTCATTCTTTGGTTTCTGGGAGTATGAACTCGGCACATCTGACATCTAGCAGGTTGGGAGTTATATTTCTTCTATATCTATACGCTGGGAATGGGGTGAATCTGTGTCCAGGACAGTGTGGGGCAGGACAGAGCCAGATGGCTGGGAGATTTCATTTTAGAATACAATAAAATTTATGAATGGCGTCCTTAAGTATGTATGTATTTATGTGTGTATGTATTGATTGATGCAGGATCTCGCTATGTAGCCCAGGCAGGCCTCAGACTCGCGGCGATCCTCCTGCCTTAGGTTCCCAGAGTGCTGGGGATAGCAAGCGAGCGCCTTTCAAGCCTTGTGAGGGAGGAAGCTGGGCTCAGGAGCGCTTGCCTCCTGCTGTCAGCAAGGAGAGAACTACGTTACCCAGAAAGCCCCGCGCGCGCGCGTTGGCCACAGGCGCTGGGCCAATGATGGCCCAGGATGGGGGCGTTTCCGGCGCGTCGCGGATCTGGGGCGGGACTTCCTGCCTGTTGTTGGTGACGCCAATTGGACGCGTCGGTTCCGTCCACGCCCGCCCTGACAAGTGTAGGGGTGTCCTGTGGTCTAGTCCGAGAGCGCTTTTCCGAGAGAAGCGCGAAGCAGGCCAAGTCGCACCTCTGCGCGCCGGGCCGAGCCGTGAGCTTGGCGCGTCTGTCCGCCGGGGTCACCCGCCGGGGCCAGGGAGCCTGTGGGAGTCGCCGGTCCCTCGGTCCTCGCTGTCCGCGATGGCGGCGGCACTGGTGGACCCGGCGCAGGTGAGTGGACGAGGGTTCTGGCTCCCCGCTCCTCTGCTAGATGGAGGGGCTGAGGCCAAGACGGTCACAGGTTTCTTTTTGTTCGTGTTTATTTAGGAAAAGTGGAGCAGGCGCCTCACTCAGTTTGTCTCCAGCCTCAGCACACGGGGAGCTGGATACACAGACAGTAGGCAGACCGTGCTTAAAAATAGGACCTGCAGCCACAGTCTGTACCAGCCTGCCCAGTTTTCTGGCCAGAGGCCCCCTTTGATACAATAGGCACTTCTGGAAGTCAGCCTGCTCTAAGTCATGCTTGTAGAAAGCAGATTACCATCTCTTGTGACAGTCCCCGAAGCCAATAACTTCTGTAACAGGCAGCTCCATACGGCCAGGATTTGATTAATAACCGGCTGCCCTCGTTTTTGTTTCTGCTTCTAATGTAAGTTCAACCAGAGAAAGCCAGTTACACACCTCTCACTAATCAGGTAGGTTGCTTCTTTACTGGTTTCCCTTACTACAGCTTCCCCGTACCAACAGTGCCAGGCCTGCCTATGGGGGCTTAACTGGTTGAAAGAAAAATGAGGCTGCAGGCCCTGGTCTCCCATCACATGGCTAATCCAGACTCCACACTTCTGCACATCCCTGCTCATCTGCTGTGGCTAACCGCTGTGATCTCATCTTTCCTTCCCTCTTCCCTGGCTCACAGCTATTTAGGGACACCTGCCCGACTCTGCAATGTTCTATTCGCTCTCCCAGCCTTTGCCCTTGTAGCTCACTCTGCCTAGCACTGTCCTGAGATCTCTTTGAGACCAACCTTTGCATTTTTGGGAGGTTCTGCTCACATGTCACTTCTTTGGAGAGGCTGTTCCTGGCAGTTTAGGCTAAAGTGGGCCTTTTTGTGTGTGTGTAGATAATCTAGCCCAACTTTTAAATGCTGCTAAGTTGAGGTTTTTCAGGATGTTTTGGAATAAAAAGCATAAGTGGTAAAACAAGACCCCGTAATAACTGACTTTGACTCTTCCATGTGAGCGTTATTCATCACCTCATTTAATTTTGATCCCTGAGACTTAGGTTCTGTTATTACCTCTACTTTACACCAGAATGGTACAGACTGACATGTCTTAACTCTCCAGTGTCATTCAGCGCTGAAGTAGAAGTGACCCTTTGTATGTGGACTATCAGAGCTTTTTTTTTTTTTTTGCACTACCAGGGATTGAACCCAAGACCTTGTGCTTGCTAGGCATGCGCCCTGCCATTGAGCTACAGTCCCAGCCCTTAAGCCTTTGTTTTTACAGCCAGTGGCTGGGAAGCTGTTCAAGAGATACCTGAAGAAAGCTTGGCAAGGTGAGCAGGTGAGGAGGGCTCCTTCAGCAAAGAGCTGCCTTGGTCATTAGGGAGCGGAGCAGACAGAACTGGATAAAGGTGAGGTGTATTGGTTATTTAAGGAGGGCTGAGAGGGCCTGTGAGGCTGCATGGCTCTCCTCCAACACCCTTGAGATTTTTCCTGGAAAGGCAAGATCGCATGGTGTTTGGCTGGATGTTCCTTCCACCTTTCACTGTACAGCACTGTGACCAGGAAAAGCCTGTGTTTTCATGACCACAAACAGCGTTCCCTCAGCCATGTGAAATTTCTGGTCTGGAAGTACACTGGTTTCAAGGCTATCGGCTGACAGTGCTTGGTGGGAGGAGGGAAAGGCTCATGGTTCCTTGTGCAGACTTCCTAGAAGTATGTAAAACCTAGGGAGGTAGACGGAGAGAATGAGCTGTCCCAGGCCCTGGCACTCCCCAGGGGTTTGGCATCCCATGGGAACTTCTCTATAAGTTTGGTGATTAGGACTCTGCACACATCAGAAGTATTTGGAGGAGCTGCTGAAACAGACTGACTGATTAAAAATTGGTAGAAATGGCTCATGAATTTCCCACTGTAGATTTATATTGATGGTAGAAGATGATTGGTGTTACCTTTAAAATCTGGGCAGCAATCCTCTCTCTAAGGATAAGATGTGAGACTGGTTGAATTTGGGAAGGTCTTCTGGCCTCAGGTCACTGTGACATAGATTTGACTGATGGTGGTGTTAACCTCAGAAGCTGGGAAAGGATCAACGAAAGTCCTAAAGCCCATGAAGCAGGAAATATTTTCTCCCTGTGTAATGAATATTATTGACAATGTGGGAATTGCCGTGTTAATCTGGAAGTCAAGGCTCAGGGGTGAAGTGAGGTTGCAAAGGTTGCACAGCCATCAAGTGTCTGTGTTTTAGGAGTTTGGATTCTGATTCCAGGAGTCTCACTTAGATCTGTGGATGTGTAGTCACTAACACAGAAGGTGAAGCCCTCAGCCTGGGGCAGGCACCGGGCTGGACCCGTGAGGCTCAGGTATTGCTGCTGTCATTGGAATCGTCATTGTCACTGATTTTCTCTCATTCCTCTAATGTCTGGAGCCCTGACTGTCCATCTCACAGCCCAGTTTCCTTTGCCGAATTATCTGATGGCTCCCGCACAGAAGGGCTATCTCCTTTGCACTGCTGCCTTCTGTCCACATCCCCATCTCTTGCCCCCTTGAGCTCAGCGCAGAACGTGGCCCTCAGGAAGTGTGGTGTCAGCAGGGCTGTGCTGTCTCTCTGCTGTTTCCAGCCAACCATGTAAGACAGCCCATAACTTCTAATTGACCCTCCAGGTGCCTGTGACCTTCGAGGATGTGGCCGTGACCTTCACCCAGGAGGAGTGGGGGCAGCTGGACCTGGCTCAGAGGGCCTTGTACCAGGAGGTGATGCTGGAGAACTGTGGGCTCCTGGTCTCACTGGGTAAGGCCACCTCCTCCTCAGTGCAGTGGACGTGGCTGCAGGCTTGGCTGGTCACGAAGACTGCTGGATCCTGCCCTGCTGCTGCTCACAGCTTCAGTCACTCCCCTCTGCCTACACTCCCCTCTGCCAGGCTGGTCCTCCTGTGTCTCTGGGCGGGAAACAGTGCCAGTTGGCTCCCAGGATGCTGTGGAGAGGGAAGGAGTGGAGGAAACCAGAGGCAAGATTTCTGGGCAGGCCCCATGAGGGACTGAGAACCACTCCAATTACAGCCTGACTTCTACATGGGCCTGCTTACTCCACTGTCTACAAAGAATGGCTTTTACTGCTTTAGCAAGACTGCAGTGTGCATGTCACCCGAGTCCTTGCTCTTAGTGGGTCAGGTTCCTGGTCTGTACTTTTCTGCATGTTTCTATTTTCCTTTCTCTGCACCTGACCTCTGTGAGACATTTTGAGGATACAAATGACACCCCAAAGCTCACACTTCCTTCCAAGTCTCAGCTGGTGCCCAGCATAGGCTGCTCTCTGCCAGAGGTTCTTAGATCAGCATCTTGTTCCTGCCTGGACTTGCACCTTCTGGGCAGTGTTGGGAAGTTCTGTGGTTGAACAGAAGAGCAGAGATGGCCGAACCTGGGTCTCTGATTGGCTCAGCTGTTCTGTCCTGTACTCTGCTCAGCCTGAGCCTTGGTTGTTCCCTGTGAAACGGTGCTGATCACCACAGGACTCCCTGGAGTGCTGTGAGAACATTCTGATACAGAGTCCCTTAGTCTGTAACCTGCAAAAGAGCACTGTAAAACTTGGCTTGGATCTCAGCAGAGATGTAGGCCAATGTAGGTGTGCCCTCCTGTGGACTCTGTAGACAGTTTGTGTGCTGGAGTCCTGGTCCTCAGCCTGGTGAGCTGAGGTGTAGGACCTTTAAGAGGCATTGCTGGGCCCAGGGATTTAGCTCAGTGGTTCGGGTGCCTGCCTCGCAAGCCAGGGTCCCGAGTTTGATCCCTGGTACCAAAAAACAAACAAACAAAAACAAAATAAGAGGCATTGCTTAGTGCAAGGTGGTTAGATCATTGGGGTGTGGGTCTTCCCAGATGTACTTCTCAGTGGAGTTCTCATGGTACCCAGTGAGTTCCTGTGAGACCAGGTAGTTGTGTCAATGAGCAATCCTGGCCCTTCTCACTCTGGCTTCTGTCTCATATGATCCCTCTCTCACCTCTCTTCACCACGTTATCTACTTTGAGGCCTAACATACAGTGGGTTACCCTATCTGAGACTTTCAGTCCCCAAGTCTATGTAAACCTGTTTTCTTTCTTTCTTTGAACCTAGGGGTGCTCTGCCACTGAGCCCTCTTTAAATTTTTTATCTTAAGACAGGGTCGTGTTAAGTTGCCCAGGCTGGGGTTGAACTTGCAGTTATCTTGCCTCAGCTTCCTAATAGCTAAGATTGTAGGCCTGTGCCACTATGCCTAGCAATATTGTTCAGTTTTGGAGTGGTACATTGGAGTTGTTGCTTGTTCCACTGAGAGCTCCACCAAGATGGGTTATCCCCCATCAGTACTAATTTCTGATTTACTGTTTGGAGTAAGTTTCTGTGGCAGCATGACACGGCGAGCCCTTGGCTTCCAGGTCACGAGGTAGAAGGTTTGTGTTGCTTCATTCCCAGGTCTGGTCTCCTAAAGGCCCAGATGACTGAGATTCTTTATCTCTTGTCTTTTTGTTTGTCCTGGGGAATGAACTCAGCACCTTTGCACTGAGGTACATCTCCAGCTTTTCTTTAAAACTGGAGGCCCTGGTACCAAAAAAAAAGAAAAAGAAAACTAGGAGGAGAGGGGAAGGAAGGAAAAAGTGATTAAATGGAAACGGAACTTTTGCAAATAGGGAGGGGAAGAAGGACTGGAGGGAGGGGAAGGGGACCAAAAAAAAGAATTAAGATGTGTTATGTGTTACAAGTTCCCCGTGATGAATATGATCATTATGTACTACAAACATGTACAAAAAACTGAAAAATAAAAGTGTATAACATTAAAAAAGTAAAAACCTAACTATTAAAAGATTTTTTTTTAGGCTGGGCATGGTGGCACATACCTGTAATCCCAGCCCTCAGAGGCTGAGGCAGGAGGATTGCTGTGAGTTCAAGGCCAGCCTGGGCTATGTAGTAAGTTCAGTGACAGCCAGAACTGGATAGCAAGGCCCTGTCTCAAAAAAAAGATTGTAAATTTTCAGACAGGGCCCTACTGAGTACCTAAATTGGTCAGCCTGGGCTCAAAGTGTGATCCTCCTGCTTCAGCCTTCCAGACTGTTAAGGTTAAGCTGGCATTATGGGTGTGCCCCACTACATCTAGCTGCTTTATCTCTTTTTCCCAAAACCCATGCATCCACATTTTTTTCTCCCTGACCAGGGTGTCCTGTTCCCACACCTGAGCTGATCCAGCAGCTAAAGCACAGGCAGCAGCCGTGGACAGCGAGGCTGGTCTGTGCCCAAAGCACACAGCCAGGTAAGAGCCAGGGTGGGGATGGGAGACCACGGCCTGGAGCCTTGGGATTGGTTTTTCTTATTTTTGTTTTTTTTTGTTTGTTTGTTTTTGAGATGGGGAGTGCTGAGAATTGAACCCGGGGCCTTCATCCTGAGCCACTTTGAGACAGGGTCTCTCTGTGTCGAAAAGTTGCCCAGGCTGGGCTTGAATTTTCGATCCTCCTGCCTCAGCCCTCCAGAGTGCTGGGATGACAGTCATGCACCCCCACGCCCATCTGGGGACTGTTCATATTGTGGGCCTGTGGGGATATTGGAGCCTTGGAGCCCTTTGTCCTGTGGCTCCTCTGACCTCCCAGCCCCAGCACACTTGTCCCTGCTCCTGGGGAGGGGCAGGTTCATGAGCTGGCTGTCTCTGGGTGCTCCTACCAAACTCCAGAATCCTAGTAGTTCAGCATAAATAATTAAATGATATGATAAATAAGTTGAATTTTTAAAAACTTATTACAATAAAAGATACAAAAGGAAAGAAGGGAAAGGAAAAAATATGAGAAAAGGAAAAAATGGAAACAAAGTCTTTGTAAATAGGGAGGGGTAGAGGGGTTGAAGGGAGGGCAGGGAAAGTGGGAAAAAATAACCAAAATGCATCATATAAAGGTACAAGTTCCCAGTGATGAATATAAATGTATACCTAAAATGTACCGATAAAAGAATTTAAGAATAAAAAATAAATATAATAAAAGATACATTGCCATGAGTTCCTCTCAAAATCTTCTTTACTTTAAACACACTAGTCCCAAGGTTCTTGCCACTTTCTGAAGCAATTCTGGAAGTCCTCTTTCCTGAGTGTCTAGTTGCGCTATTATGGCTGCTTTAGTGTCCTTAAGTGATTCAAAACATTTGCTTTTCACCATCATTTAGACTTTGGGGAAAAGGCAAAGGTGGTATGGTGCCAGATCTGGTGAGTGAGGTGGATGCGGTTACATTATGTTTTTATGAGCCTGCCTTTCTGTTGGCTGGCATTCAGCAGCAGCATTCACTGTATTTTTCATCTTACCTTGTAAAGACATGAAAGAAGACTTCCAGAACTGCTTTAGAAAGAAGCTAGAATGGTGAGAAAAGTGTTTGAAGTGTGTGTGTGTGTGGGGGGGTATTTTTAAGGGGATTAAGAGCAATGTGTCTTTTAATACAATAAATATTGAGATTTTTATTATAAGCATTCATTATACTTTTCACTCACATCTTGTATATTTCTCAGTCATACCAAAAGTTTGTGGGGGCATTGGGGAACTCTGTGCCATACGGTTAAATCATGGACCCAGGGACCTTCTAACATCAAGCTGTTGCTTTAAGATTGTCCTGACTTCTTTCCAGCTGGCACTGAATTGAAAGGAGCGGACATCACACCCATACCTAGGAACACCAGTTCCCCTCATGTTCCTCACCCAGGACTAGTCCTTGGCCACACTTGTGTCCACAGGGTTTGGATATGTGGCCCAGCTGTACAGGGAGAACAGGAGTTTTCCTAGTGGGGGAGGCTTTCTCCCCCTGGCTGTTTGCAATATCTATACCCAAATTCAGATGTGATTTCATCCCATTCCGCGTAAAAATGCACTCACTTTCCTTACACTTCCAGAAAACAACAGGTAAGTAAGTGCCTGTGCTGAGATTTCGTGAATCCATTTGCTTTCTGAGCATCTCACTGTTAAAGTGTTTCCGTGTTCATTAGCAGTGATGCTGTCAGTTCCAGCATCACTTTCCACATATGTAGGGTGTTTTTTTTAATGTTTCTGGGATTCAAATGATTGAGTTATAGACTGTGAAGGTAGACATTTATAGGATTATTCCTGTTGTTTTCCAGAGAGCTTATACCAGCTTATATTCTACCAGAGAAGAATTGACGATTCCATGGATCCGTTTCCTATCCCATTCTTGGTAGTGTAAGGCTTCTCAATTTCTGCCAATCAAATGGACACAACATAATATTTCACATGCTCTTGATTTTCATTTTACACATTGCTGTGGGGGTTTAGTGACTTACGTGATTTTTTAACCAATCTTTATTTTCTTCTGTGAAATGTCATTTCAGATAAATGCCTATTTTTCTTTGTTTTCGTTTCTCATGTTGTTTTGTAAGAGTTCTTTCTATATTCTGGTACTTCTTGTTGTTGTTCTGGTGTTGCTTTTGTACTCTAGGCCTTGGACATGCTAGCCCAGGGCTTCCTGGGTTCCTCACCCCCAACTCACATTCCTGATGCCTGTGCCAGTTATGAGTGCTGCTGGTGTATTTGGTTCCATGTGTATGTGGGTTCTGAGCTCCTGTTTTTCCTTTGCCTTGTCTCTGTCCCATCCCACTTTCCTTGTGAGCCCTGTCCTGGGAGAGGCAGTGCTCAGCTCCACTGTCACCTGCATCAGCATCTTGGAACCAGCCTTCTCTCTCTACGGGCTTCTCACCAGCACTGTACTGTGCAATTGTTTTATACATTCTGTCTTTTTGGCTACAGTACCCTTCTCTTTTTCCCTTTATGGCAACTCTTTTACAGCCTGTAGGGCTCTCTTTTGTTTTTGGTACCAAGGATTGAACTTGGGTCTTTGCACTTGCAAAGCAGGTGGCAGAACCGCTGAGCTAAATCCCCGGCCCTAGGGCTCCCTTTTTTGGATACCTGCAATTGAAAAATCCCTGATCTCTTCCCACCCAGGATTAGGCAAACTCAAGGTTAAGAACAGGGTCCTTCAAGATTGCCAACTCTGTCCAACTCCTCCGATGCCAACCACAAATTCACGATTTCCCCAAACCACCTCAGGGTCACTAATTTGCTAAAAAGACTCACCAAACTCTTTTAAGACCTATTGAGTCAGTCACGTTTGTTACAGAGTCTGTATTAGAAGAGATGCCAGATGTGGGGCAGGTGACCCAGGCATGACATTTCCATGTCTTTGGGGAATTGTTACTCATCTGGTATCCAGGAATATTAAGTGTGCACCTGGAGTGTCCTGAGCCAGGAAGGTCAGGAGAGCTTCAGTGGGCAGTTTCACTGTGTGTCGTTACACACACACAACTCAATCATTGCCTCGTGACTCCGTCTCCAGTCCCTGTGCCATTTCCATAGAGCTACTATTTTCAGCTTCTTCTTTTTTTCAATAAAGTAGTACTTTTGTTTCTTCTGGGTTGCCATTACTAACAGCCCTACTGTGTCTTGAATTTCTTTCAGATGACAGTGGAAAAACCAAAGCCACAGAATCCACCACGTCTGAGCCAGCCTTGTGTGAGGGAGCCGGGCTTCAGGGGCATTTGTCGAGTGGAGCCTCCCGGGGCTCCCCATGGATGCAAGCTCTGTGTCAGGGCCGCCCGCCAGACAGGCAGGAAGGATGTTGGAGATCAGGGGGTCAAGCCCTGAGGGAGAAGCTTCCCAGGAGCTCGAGCGCTGGCCCTGGTGGCTTAGGGACCGAAGATAGAGTGCATCTGAGGGCTGTGCAGGAGCAGGTTCCTGCAGGAGATGCAGGAGATGTGCCACCCTGTGCAGCACACAGCCCCAGGGGAGATGCCGTGACCAGGGAGCAAGAGGAAAACATCTTCCGGTGTGGCGAGTGCGGGAAGGTGTTTAACAAGAAACGCCTTCTTGCTCGACACGAGAGGATCCACTCTGGCGTGAAGCCCTACGAGTGCGTCGAGTGTGGGAAGACCTTCAGCAAGAGCACCTACCTCCTTCAGCACCACATGGTCCACACCGGGGAGAAGCCGTATAAGTGCATGGAGTGTGGCAAGGCCTTCAGCCGAAAGTCACACCTTACGCAGCACCAGCGCATCCACAGTGGAGAGAAGCCTTATAAATGCAGTGAGTGTGGAAAGGCCTTCACCCACCGCTCCACATTTGTCTTGCATAACAGGAGCCACACTGGAGAGAAGCCTTTTGTGTGCAAAGAGTGTGGCAAAGCCTTTCGAGATAGGCCGGGGTTCATTCGACACTACATCATCCACAGTGGAGAGAACCCCTATGAGTGCTTCGAGTGTGGGAAGGTCTTCAAGCACAGGTCGTACCTCATGTGGCACCAGCAGACCCACACGGGTGAGAAGCCCTACGAGTGCAGCGAGTGTGGGAAAGCATTTTGTGAGAGCGCGGCCCTCATCCACCACTACGTCATCCACACCGGGGAGAAGCCCTTCGAGTGCCCGGAGTGCGGCAAGGCCTTCAACCACAGGTCCTACCTCAAGAGGCACCAGCGCATCCACACTGGGGAGAAGCCCTACGTGTGTGGCGAGTGCGGGAAGGCCTTCACCCACTGCTCCACCTTCATCTTGCACAAAAGGGCCCACACTGGAGAAAAGCCCTTCGAGTGCAAAGAGTGTGGGAAAGCCTTCAGCAACCGGGCAGACCTCATCCGCCACTTCAGCATCCACACGGGAGAGAAGCCCTACGAGTGCACGGACTGCGGCAAGGCCTTCAACCGCAGGTCAGGCCTCACCAGGCACCAGAGAATTCACAGTGGCGAGAAGCCCTATGAATGTGTCGAGTGTGGGAAGACCTTTTGCTGGAGCACAAATCTCATCCGCCACTCCATCATCCACACAGGAGAGAAGCCCTATGAATGCAATGAATGCGGAAAGGCCTTCAGCCGAAGCTCCTCACTCACACATCATCAAAGGATGCACACGGGGAGAAACCCAGCCAGTGCTGGAGAGGAGGGACGGCCTTTCACAAGTGCACAAGCCTCTGTCAACATCCAAGAACTTCTACTGGGAAATGACTTCTTGAATGTAACCAGTGAAGAAAATCTTTTACGGGAGGAAACATCTTACACGGCATCTGACCGTTCATACCAAAGAGAAAGCCCCCAGATGTCTTCACTATGAGGAAACCCTTTGTGGAGTGTTGTTGCCATCTGAACACTCATGCTAGAAATGGACCCAACTTGGAACATTATGCTTTATCTGAGATTTCATCCAGGAGAGAGACCCAGTGGTTATTTTGCACTGAGGAAAATCTTTAGCTACATTTTCCTCCACAGTTTACAGTGCAGTGTTATCTCAGGAATTTTTATTAAAAGGAAGTGACAGAAGAGACAATGAAATGCAAGCAATGCTTCTTTCACACTACCCTATAAAGTCTGTGGCACTTGTTCATTCTTATTCGGGTGGGGAGGGTTGGTTTAAGAGGTAACAGACCTTGACCCTTTGTTTGTATTGTGTATATGTTCATTGCTGTCCAGTGATAAAAGAGTTAGAATGTTGAGAGCAAGTGTAGAAATGTACTGAATATCTTCTTTGTTCTACCTTGTTGTTTTTGTGCACCATAGGTTTTTATGAGAAATATGAAGACTTGAATAATGAAATCCTTTTATATTTAAAGCGAGAAGGCAAAACAGGTGGATGTATGTGATGTTGGGAAATTGAATCCAAGATCATGAGCATGTTAAGCATGTGCTATACCACTGCACTACACCTGCAGCCCCAGAAAATATAAGTGAATGGGCACTTTTTTAGGTACCACTTAAGACTGTTTAAGTCTTTGATTTTAAAAATTAAGAGTCTTGGGTGGTTTTAAACACCAGTCAGAATTTTTCTTGATCCCCAACTGTTGGTTTACTTGATTGCTATAGCTATACAGTCAATGTTAAGATTGAGTCAAGTGACTCTTTTTTATTTGTATTTAAAAATGATTAACACTCATATTTTTTTCATTTGCCGTATACACTAGGTTTAGGTTTTGTGCTTTTATAATGAAATCTGGCTCAGATGTTGCGTTAAATCGGTGTATCAGTTTGTTGAGAATTGGTTTTCTTTCTGTGATGAGTCTTCCAATTCACGAACATGGTACATCTCTACATTTAAGTATTCCTTGATTTATTCCATTACTGTTTTATAATGTACAGCATAAGCACCTTTTGGTATCCTCCAACTTTAATGAAGTTACTATTTCTAGCCATTTTTTTGTTGTTCTTATTAGAGAATCCTCGGGATTTTAAACATAGACATATCATCTGCAAAAGTTTTATTTCTTCTTTGCATCTGTATACCTTTTACAGACACTCCCCATTTAACGGCTGAGTTCCATCCCTGCGACTAGTCAGAAATGAATTGGTCTCTAAACCTACAGTATTGTATCATACAGTACAATCAGTAAAAGTCACAGCACTATATAAACAAGGCATACTGTCACAAAGAAGACATTGAGAGGGCCGGGGATTTGGCCCTGCTTCTGCCTCCTGCCTTGCAAGCGCAGGGACTTGAGTTCAATACCCAGCACCAAAAAAAGGAGAAGACATTGAGACTCTGTGAACAAGATGCATAGAACTGTAGGAAAGACACAGGGGCCTGAGTCCGAGCGGCAGTCATTGGACAGGCAGGTCGTTAAACGACGAATGTCTGTCTCTTTTTCTTGTTAGCACCCTAATTAGGTTTTCCAGTGTGATGTTAAATAGGATTAGTGAGAACTCATCCATATTTGGTTTATGATATTAGAGGGAAATTTTTCAGTTTCTCATAATGCGTTAAATGTAAGATTTAAAAAAAAATTTTTTTGAAATAAGGTCTCGCTGTGCAGTTAAACTTACTATGTAGCCTAGGCCAGCCTTGACCTTGCAGCAATCCTGCCTCAGCCTCCCAAGTGCTGGGATTATAGGCATGCGCCATCATGCCTGGCAAGATTTTTTTTTTTGTATGGGGGATTGAACTTGGGTCCTTGTGCTTGTGAGGCAGGCACCAGAACCGCTGAGCTAAATTCCCAGCCCCGGCTTGAATTATTTGGAAGACAGCTTGTAAAGTTGGTATTACTCTTGTAATCGTTGTTTCCATTCATTTGGGCCTGGAGGTTCTTTTAGATGTTTAATTATGTATTTATTTAATTTAATAGATATAGAATTACTAAGAGTATTTCATATCAGATTGATTTTTATGGTTCTTTTCATTCAAAGAATTGTTCCATTTCATGTACATTTTCTGGTATGTTTGTAAGCATTATTCAAAATATTTCCTTTCTGGGCCGGGGATTTAGCTCAGTGGTTTCGCAGCCTGCTGCGCAAGCTCAAGGACTCGAGTTTGATCCCCGGTACCGGAAAAAAAAAAAATTTCCTTTCTATCCTTTTGATGGTAGTAGGATCTGTACATATATGCACTATTTTCTTCCTAACATTGGAAAATGATCCATTCTCTTTTGGTCTTTGTAAACTCTTAACTGTTTTCTTTGTCATTTCAAGTTAATTGGGACTTTGTATCATACCGATTTTTCCCCTAGTCTCTTTTTATTTTTTGTTTGTATTATTTTTCGGTGCTGGGGATTGAACTCAGGGACTTATGCTGTTGCTAGGCAAGTGTGCTACCACTGAGCTACATTCGCACCCCACCTCCTCCATTTAAGAATTTTTTTACAGGATCTTGCTAAATTGTCCATTCTGGCCTCAAGCTTGTGTTTCTCTTCCTTTGGCCTCCTGCAGCAGGGATTATAGCGCAGCTGTGTGGGGCTTCTGTTATCGCTTCCTTTTTCACTAATTTTTGTTCTGATCTGTATTGTATCGTTTTTTCTGCTTGCATCGCTTGTATTGGTTGGCTCTTAATGATTTCTTGAGGTGGGTGTTTTCATTATTGTTTTAATGTTTTTTTCTATCATAAACTCTTAAGTTCTATAGATTTTTATCACAGCACTGTTAGCTTCATCCCACAAGGTTTTTTTTAAAATTAATTTTATTGGTACATTTTAGGTATACAATATAATGACATTCATCATTGGTATTCCACAAGTTTTAAAATGTTTTAATTATATTTCATTCAGTTCTGAAACTTCCTGTTTGTTTTGAGACTTCCTCTTTTTATGCATGAATTGTTTAGAAGCATGTTAATTTTCTAGTGTTTTTTTTCCTGCTCTTTGTTACTGGTTTCTAATTTGTTTCATATTGGCTCTATTGAAATTTTTTTGCGGGGGGCGGATAACGGAGATCGAACTCAGGACCTTGCACTTGTGAGGCAGGTGCTGGAACCATTGAGCTAAATCCCCAGCTCTATTGAAATTTTTTTCTTGACCCAGGATATGGTTTTTCCTCTTCTGTATGGTTGCTTGCTCTACTGGCACTAGGTAGAGTTTCTTTTCTTTTTTTTTTTTTCTTTTTTGGTGCTGGGGATCAGCTTGCAAGGCAGGCAGCGGAACCACTGAGCTAAATCCCCAGGCCCTAGGTAGAGTATCTATAAATGTCTGCATGAACCTGTTGGCTGGTGATATTATTCAGACATTCTACATCCTTGATGATTTTCTATGTTTTCTTTTTTTTCTTTTTTTTTTGTTTATTTACTGTACTGGAGGTTGAACCCAGGTCCTTTACACTGAGCTACATTCCCAGGGCTATTTTTGAGTTTTGTTTTGGTATTGGGATCGAACTCAGGACCTTGTGTTTTCGAGGCAGGTGTGGCACCTCTGAGCTAAACCCCCAGCCCACTATTTTATGTTTTGAGACAGGTTCTCACTAAGTCACTGAGTTGCCCAACTTGTGATCCTCCTGCCTGAGCCTCCCAGAGTGCTGGGATTATAGGCGTGTGCCACCGTATGTGGCTCTGTCCAGTATTTCTCTCAAATTGCCAAGAGAGGGGTGCTGCAGTCCCATATTTTAATTGTGGGATTATCTGTTCTTCCTTTAGGTTCCATCAGTTTTTCCTTCATAATTCACAGCTCAGCCTCCTGAATGCTGGGATTACAGGTTTGTGCCTGACCAAGGCTCTTTTTCGTAAATACTCACGTCGGGTTGCTAAGGCTTCTTGAGGTATTGACCTTTTATCACTTTTTTAAAATCACTTTAATATCCTGTTTTGGTCCTATAAATACTCTTGGCTCTGAACTATACTTTATCTGATGTCCATATAATCACTGTTACATTTTTTGGTTAAAGCTTTGCATACTTCATATTTTTTCATCATTGTCTCTATCATTGTATTTGAAGAATATGAGCAGCACATACTTAGGTCATGCATTTATATCCATTCTGTTTATTTGTATTTTAATGGCTATATTTTGACTACTTAAATTTAAATAAGTATTGATCTTTTAGCACTTACAGCTGCCATATTAAGATTTGATTTTAGTTTATGTTCCCTGTTTGTTGTTCTCATTTTTATTGTCATTTGTTTCTCCTTGTGAGTTACATTTCTGAAGAATCCATTTAATATATCTAGTTTTTTAGCATATCTTATTATTTTTGTAATATTGCTCTATGTATCACAATGCACACCTTATCGAAGTTTAAAGATATCACCAATTTAGCACTTTGATGTCTAGAAACCTTAGTTGCATTAGGTCCTTTTTATGTATCAATTAATATAAATTTTTTCAATGTTTCCTTTTCACATGCTGAGCATCATTTTGTAAGGTGTAATTTTTGTTTCAAGCACATTTTACAGATGTCAGGAGACGTCTTGGGTTACCTCTACATTTACCTAGTTTACGCATTCCATTGTTCATTAGTCCTTCTTGAAATGGCATGCCTTCCGTGGTTCTCATTTTCTTTCTGATGATCTTCCTCTGGCCTTCCTTCTAGGGTAGGTCTGCTGGTGAGAGGTGCTTATTGCTTTTTTTCATCTAAAGATGTCCTTATATTCCCTTCATTCCTGAATGGTATTTTCGTTAGAGTCAGGGTTGTCTCTTCTTGCCAGTCATGTTTATTTCTTCTGTCCACCATGGTTTCTGATGAGAAATCTGCTGCTATTTGAACTGTTGTTTCCCTAGTTCATGATGTGCCATTTCCACCAAACTTTGTTTAAAATGTTTTTCTTTTTAATGTTTAGAGTTATGAAGTCTCTGACATGGAATTTTTAATCTTAATTTGCTATTCATTCATCTTCAGCTTTCTTATTTGTAGGTTTATGCTCTTTGGCAAATTTGGGAGATTTTTATCATTACTTCAAATATTTTTTCATCCTCATTCTTTCTGTTCTCTTACATGAACCTCAGTAACATGAATGGTAGAGCTTTTGTTATTGTCTGTAAGTCTCTCAGGCTCTTATTCTTTTTCCAATCTCTTTTTTCTTTTCTTCACATTAATTTCATTTGCTTTTCTTTGTGTTTGTGTTTGTTTGTTTGTTTTCCGGTACCAGGGATGGAACTCAGGACCTTGTGCTTTCCAGGCAGACGCGGTGCTCCTAAACTACATCCCTGGCCCTTCCTTGCTTTTCTTTACACTCAACTGATTTTGTTTGTTTGTTTTTGTTTTTTTGGTTATAGCTGATCTGCTGTTGAACTTGTGAGTTTTTCTTTTTGTTTTTGTATGTTTCAATGACTTAATTTCCATTTGGTTGTTTTTTATATCTTACACTTCTTTGCTAAGTTTATAATGCCAAAGGAGGACTTGAGAGAAATATACAAACCTGTGCATTCCAGTTGTGGGTTTTTTGGTTGTTTCTCTCACTGATTGAATAGAACTGCTAAATTACCTGGAGGAGTGGAAGTCCTATGATTTATATTGGGATCAACAAGTATTTCTATGACCTGATTTTATAGTTTAGAAAGATCTGCAGATTTTTCAGAGTTGTGTTCTTTAGGTAAGGTTTGTATATAAAATTCTCAGCACTCTAAGCATTGTTATATCTTTAATGAACGTAATCTCTCCTAGTCTCAAATTCCCCTTGCCTTTTGTGGCTGGACACATACTCCTCCTTTACCCATTCCTCTTTCATACTGTTTTTTTGTTTAGAAAGGGTTTCAATGTGTAGTACAGGCTGGTCTTGAGCTCACTGTGTAGCCCAGGTTGGCCTCAAATTCACAATTGATCCTTCTGCTTCAGCTTCCTGAGTGCTGGGATTACAGGTATGTGCCACCATGCCTAGCACACTCATTGTTTAATCTTTTTCTTATTAGCCCTCTTCTTAACCCATAATCTATTATAGGGGGGATTAATCCTTCAAATACCTAGAAAGGGGAACAGTGAGGGCTAAAGAAAAAAAGACACTTGAGACTTGTGTATTTTCAAAGTATATGGGGTGCTGGGGGGTCAGTGGCTTAGAGTGGGAAAAGACCAAGACTCTCCGAGCTGCCACTATTTAGGGGTGCACACAGTGACTGGAGGGAGCATGGGGTGACTTGGGGCGGCGCTGATCTCATGTCTGATCCTGTGCAGATGCAGACCTCATGCTGATGAGGGCGGAAAGGACAGCGTTCCCACCTCCGTAGGGGGTGAGCTGGGCTGATCTTTCTCTTCTGTGTCACCACTGGGTTCTCAAGGAACCAGGACGTCTCCAGCTGGTGTCACCTTGCTGTTGAGCACCGCAGCTCCACAGACCATTGAGGCCTCAGCTGTTACCGGAGGGATAGTGGAGTTATGTTTCTGCATTCCATAGCCGCTCTCAGGCAAGGCAACCTTGGGCCTCAGACAGTTACAGTCATACTTTAATTATGAGACGATTTTTCTCCAAAGTTTATGTAGAATGCTCCTGACAGTCTATAGGTGTACACACTCTTTAGCATCATCTTCAGCCTATTTCCATTCTGCTTGTCTGTCAAGCTCTGCCGTGCCTTTTCCTCTTCTTAGATGTGCCCTATGTTATTGTTCTGGGCACTGCTTATCCCCAGCGCTTACATTCCTTTCACTCCCAGACACTGCACAATGGCTTCTATCACTGGCGCTGATGTAGGCAGGTCTCTCTCTCAAGTATTCTTTTGATCCCTCAATTCCCATTTTGGACCTATATAGTGCTAACCACCTCTCCAACTTGAAGGTCCTTTCCTGGGTTCTATAAATTCCTTTTTTCTCTTTCTTCTCTATAGGGAAACCGTTTTATATCCCAGGATCTGTCATGCCCATTGCTTTTCTAATTCTGTTCCTCATGAATGGGTTGATAACCTTTCCTAGGCATTTTACTGTCAGTGTTCTGTAGTTTCCCTGAATCTTTTTCTTCAGGTTGAATGTTTCTTATGTCCATTGTCCACCAGTCATCCTGCTTTTTTTTTTTTGGTACCAGGGATTGAACTCGGGACCTTGGCGTTTTCGAGGCAGGCGGCAATGGCACCACTGAGCTAAATCCCCGGCCCTATGGTAGGTAATGTTATTTCCCCCATTTTACAGGAGGATGAAGGAATTTGCTCAAGGTTGCACGTTTCTACACTTTGGCTTTAAGGAACTGGAGACCATGTAGGTGCCTGTAGCGTGGGTCTTTGTTCTTCTTGTCACCACTCATTTTTACTGTCATGGATGAAACAGTGTTCCTTTATCTGAAACCTATTAAAGGTTACAGCCTGGCTGGGGACTTAGCTCTGTGGTACTGTGTCTGCCTGGCAAGCACAAGGTCCTGAGTTCAATCCTTGGTTGCCCCCCCTCCCCCGAAAAAAAGGATACAGCTTGGCCATCCCTCCAAGCACATGAGATAAAGTAAACTCAGTCTCTTTTTTTTGGTACAGGGAATTGAGCTCAGGACCTTACAATTGGCAGGCAGACACAGTGCCACTGAGCTAGGTCCCTGGCGCAGGAAACCCAGTCTTTAATGACTGTATAATTTGTTGTGACTATGTAGAAGTCAGAGAATGTCTGGATTTGAGGAACTGGGGATGGGTAGGGAAGCCAGAGGAGTGAATAGTGGGAAACGACTCATGCATGTATTTGTTTCTGGGTATTGTGGTTGAGGTTCCTTAAAAACATCTTTGTAAATTCCCCACTGTTCTGCCTTATTGGTCAACATGGGTATACTGCAGCCCTCTCTCCTCTTCCTCTTATCACTCCCACATCCATCCCTGCCCCATTCTGTAGTCCACCTTTTGTTCCTTAGCAGACCCTCAGCACCTGTGTGTTTAGGTGAATGGCCATAACAGTGAGGTGTTTCTGTAATTGATGTGGCCCCCACATGTGTTCACCACAGAGCTGTGCATATAGTTTGCACCATATATGTCATGACTTTGAAGAGACTCTTCATGGACTTTTATGGACCAGTGTACAAGATTTTAAAACTCAGTGAGTGAGGGCTGGGGATTTAGCTCAGTGGTTTTGCCACCTGCTGTGCAAGCGCAAAGACCCAAGTTCAATCCCCGGTACCAAAAAAAAACAAACAAACCTCAGCGAGTGGCTATGTCAGAGTCCTTAAGACAACCTTCAGGTTCGATGATTACCAGGAAAACTCACAGGACTCACCATATTGTCATACCAAATGGCTATGGTTTATTACAACTAAAGGGTATAATGCAAACTCAATGAAAGAAGAGTCTCATAGGATGAAATTAATGAACCACACACCGTTTTCTAGAGTCTTTTTTTGTGTGTGTTACCAGGGATCGAACTCAGGACCTTGTGCTTGTGAGGCAGGCGCGATGCCACTGAGCTAAATCCCCAGCCCTCTTCTGGAGTCTTAATGAAATGACTATGCTTAATTTAAGCTTCATCTGGGACTTGGAACAACACATGTGAGATGTCTAATGGGAAATCCCACTTGGTCCTCATTGCTGAGAGTTTGCACTGGGCATGCTCTCTAGCACACACAGTTCTAGACCTTGGGAAGGCTGACAGATGCCCACATAAGCCACATTGCTGAGAGGAACAACTTAAGTACAGGGAGCCAGTCACCCTCATTTTGGGGAACAGTATATAACCTGAAATCTAAGGTCCCAAGCTACAGCTAAAGGTGAAATTTGCAAGCTCAAAGGATAAGCAAACTCAAGCCAGCTGGATTATATCTTTTTCAAAGTGGTTTAGATGAGACAAGTGCCAAGTTCAAATTTCTTCAACATTAAGTAAACAATTATAGTACATAGAAGTAATCACACTGGAGGCTGTGTTCTGTACCTGTAAACTATTGGAAAACAGTCATTGTGGCAATTTTCCCCCCTGTGGCAATTCTTA
Source organism: Heterocephalus glaber (assembly GCF_053883595.1). Lineage (NCBI taxonomy): Eukaryota > Metazoa > Chordata > Mammalia > Rodentia > Bathyergidae > Heterocephalus > Heterocephalus glaber. Next base: position 2,639,605 of record NW_028258451.1, read on the forward strand.
ATTCACTATCCCGGATTTAATCTGGTGGTGACAGTTCAGAGGAAGTCTGGAAAGAAAGGACCTTGCCTCAGCCTGGTATTATACATAGATATGTCCACAAGTGTTTTTACTTGGAAATTTAATGTTTTCCTTTATTTCTGTACAGATGCAATGGGAAGGTAGATGCTCTGTATTTCCATACACGTCAGTAATTTCGTTTGTACTCTTTGTACTGCTATTGAAAGTTATAGCCTCTGTCTACAACAGAGATAATATGGGATTCATAATAATTCCTGTATCATTAAATATGGATAATTTGAGATTAAAGAATGTTGTTGAATGCTTAGTTACTTTCATGATCTGTTTGTGAGATTAACTTGGAGAGAGTAGGAGCAGCTAGTAACAAGAAGGCCTGTAATTTAGGGGGTAAAAATGACTTTTCAAGATTTTTTTTTTAAATTAAGCTGCTTCTCCTACTCCCTCTTCAGAGTATAAACTACAACCACTTCCTCTCCTCAAATCAGAGAAAAGTGTTACTGTGGAAAGGGCAGGTGTCCAGACTCTTGTGTACGATGAGGAAAGAATTTGTAAGTGTGCACCCAGTAGCAAGTGGCAAGCTTACACACTTACTGAAGATCATGGGAAGTTGTGCTCAGGGCAAATCCATTCCAGCAGATACAGCACAGACAGAAAAATAGTTTCAGGGTAATAAAAGCACTGCACACAGGTCAAAGCACACGAATGTAGCAACAGCAGCAGCCTCTGATAAATCAAGTCTTCAGAAATTCAAAGATAGGCATCTCATGCCAGGAACCTCCCCCGAATCTCTAAGTGTTTTTGTTTTGTTTTGTTTTTGAAACAGGGTCTCCCTGTGTACTTTAGGCTGGCCTCCAACTCAAGGTGATCCTCCTGCCTCAGCCTCCTGAGTGCTGGATTTATAGACATGTACCACCACACCTGGCTGAATCTCTAGGTGTGATGACAGGAATGATGCACAGGGTGTTAAATCATCTTAGGGGCTTTCAACATGCATGCTTATGCAGAATTCACTCTGACCTTAATGTATGGCATGTAGCACATACTTATAAACTCTTGATGAGATAGGAGTACGTTGAAGGTGATTGAAGGTCAGGCTAGGAGAGTAAACATACATTCTTGCCTAGAGCATCAGCTGGATTTTTATTATTTTCTATCTTGGGACAATTGACAGAATAGCTGTATGGTCCTGTTTAGAATTAAATGGAAGGGAGTGACTTTCTGAGTTCCATTGTCTCTATCTGTACTAAAGGAAAGGACAGAAAAATGTGTCATAAAACAAGTGTATCCATTTGAAAGGAAATATGTGGATATTGGTGCTAAGAGGACATAGTCTGCTTTCCTTTCCACAAGAGAGAAGGAACTGGCCCTGAATCAAGGTCGGCAGTTTTCTGAAGCTGTTGGTTTCAAGCAGGAGCCTAAAGAGATGTCTTTCTATGGTCTGTTGGCCATTTCAGAACTTGGCAAATGGAACGATCAATTCATTAGAAAGAAACAGTACTAAACAAATTATACCCAGGCATGGTGGTGCACAGCTGTAATACCAGCACTTGGAAGGCTGAGGCAGGAGGATAGCTGCAGTTCGAGGCCAGCCTGGACTGCACTGTGAGACCCTGTCTCAAAAAGCAAACAAACAAAATCTTTATCTCTCTTTATAGTTTTACATTTATTTAAAAATATATATCAGCATCAAAAATACAGACTTAAATTTTCTTTGTTTTATTTCATTTTAGAGTGAGATAAACACTTTTCAACTAAAAAAAGAAGAAGGAGCTGAGCATGGCCAAGCGATGAAAGAATGTGAAAGTTTCTTTGTCTTACTGTACCTTTTCCTTGCAATAAAAGCCCTTGCACAGGTGAGAGAGATCTGAGGCAGTAAGAGGTATCTATCCCCTTCTGGGCTACCTTTGAGTAATTTTTTTTCCTTTTCACCAGCCTCTCATGTTTCTTAGGGAGCAGCCTCCAGTACAGAGTGGCCAGGAACAGGGCCTCTAGAGACATGCGGAGCACTAGGGGAATCTTGGCTCTTGAAGTATGTCCAGCTTATCTCTCTTCAGACTCTAGGCCAAAGACAGCCTTTCTTCTGCATTGTGCAAAGCTGGGCTGCCTCTGGAGGTGCTCAGTGATATCGTGTGTCAGTCTTGAGGATTAAAGCTTAGTATTTGCTCACAGAGTTTTCTCATCACAAGCAAAAATCTGTTAGGGCCAGAGATTTAGCTCAGTGGTGCGATCCCTGCCTCACAAGTGCAAGGTCCTGAGTTCGATCCTGGTACTGGGGGGCAAAAGTCTGGTACACATCTTGCAGTTGAGTGGTTTCAGCTGTTTGTTCAATGGCCAGTTTATTTTGCCTCCTTTTGAGCAGTGTCAAGGAAATGGGCCTGGCATTGACTCTTTCTATCCTTGCTTTGATCTACAAGATAACTCCAAAAATTCCTATCCATGTTTTCTCCTAATATGCAGATGTGCTATATTCAGCATATGTTTTGAGAAGTGCGACCTCACTAATCCTGTATACTGCCCATTTCAGAACTACCCAATTCCAAGTAGTAACAAAGGACTTTCCTCGGTGTACGCCTTTCATATGCAAACCAAACACTCCAGAACCTCAATCTTTCAACTACTTCTTTCATGAAAGTCTCACAAATGGAGGAACTGTCTCTGCCTTCACTAACCAGGACCAGATGTCAAGTAACTAGGGACAGTCTCTCCTGAAACTCTAGCCTACCCTAACCTGCTTAGATTCTTTATTTTGCACAATAAATACACTTGCGTTGCTTTCTTTGCACTCCTGTTTGTCCTTCCCCAACCTGGCCGAGTATGGCTTGACGTGTGCTCTTTTTCCTGAGAACTAGGAGGTATCTCTGCAAAGGCAACTGTCTCAGCAACTTTTGGCTTCACCATACTTGAATAATAAAATTGACCTTTTATAATAATATGCTTAAGTCGTTAATAAGGTGCTACATTTTAAGAGTTTAGTAAAGCAAATCAGGCATTTCCATGTAATTTCCAAAGCATAAGGCACAGTGCACAAAACAAGACAAATGACAGAACCATAGAGGGGCAGATCAATGCTCAGAGGGGCTGTTGAAGTGAAGTAGTGATTGAGAGAGTTCTCTGCTAGATAAAAGGGCCCCTGCCTACAGGAAACAGTCTCTCCAGAGAGAACAAAGACCTGCTTTTTACACACACACACACACTCGCCCTCAGCTGTAGCCAATCATCTGCCTCCCCTACACTCCCCCTAGCCCTCATAAACCGCACCCAGCCAGCCCCTGGCTGCTGTTCTCACCATTGTTCGAGACAGTCCGGCAGCTCTGTCCTTTAATAAAAGCTTTGCCTTGGGTGTTCGTGTTTCAGCTCATTTTATTTCTCTCATTATTGGTGCCGAACACCCGGGAGGGACATGATCGGGATTTTGCGATGATCCCCCCCACCGGTCGGGGTTGATTAGCCTCCCACCGTCCTGAGACCCTGCCGAGCCAACACCCAACCAGGGGCCTCACTCCTGCCATTGCTGACGCTTAACATCCACACTGGCCTTCAGCTCCTGGGTGAGTACTCAGGTTAGCCCCGCTCTCGGGTGCCCTGCCTCTCAGTGTTCTCACTCAAAACATCTTAGCGCTAAGTCAGATGGACTCCTCTCTGCCCATGGCCAGGACTGCTGCCCCTGGGGGACGCCCCATTGGCTCGGATCCTCTCGGTCTCTCTCCAGAGATTGTCAAAGGGGACAAGGATGCTCCTCACTGTCGCGCTTCTCCTCCGGAGCTTTTCTGATACTCACCTTACATATCTGGCCTCCCTTTATTATGGGAGCTGCTCAATCCAAACCCCCATGATCAACCCCTCTGAGATGCCTATTGGCTAACTTTAAAACTCTCGGGCTCGCTGACGACACCAAGCCTAAATGGCTTCTTTCCTATTGCAACCAAGCGTGGCCTCTATATAGATTAGGTGACGATTCCGAATGGCCAGAAAATGGAACGTTCCACCCGAATGTTCTTCGGGACCTCCACTATTTCTGTCATCGCAATGGCAAAAGGTCTGAAGTCCCCTGTGTGCAGCCTTTCATCCACCTCCTCACCCGCCCTTCTCTTCGTCAGTCCTGCTCCACCCCTCAGATTCTCCTCGCTCACGCGGTTTCACCCCCACTTCCAGTCTCCGCTCAGAACCAGACCCGGCTCCCTTCGACCTGGCCGACTGCCCTCCACCCCGCCCTGCAATCCTTCTACCTCATCGTCCTTGGGGCCCTCGGCCGCGCCGCGCTCTGCCTCCCCACACCGCTCACTCGCTCTCACCACCGCAAACCGCCCACACCTCCTGTTTCCCCTCCTCGCACCCGCGCCCGGTACCCAACCCTTCCAGCCCCCATCATGCCCCTCCGGGAGGTAGCGGGAATGGAAGGCGTTGTCAGAGTCTGCGTCCCTTTCTCCCTCACAGATCTTTGTCAGATTAAAAAGCGTCTTGGCTCTTTTTCCTCTGACCCTGACTCCTACATCAAAAAATTTCGTTACTTGACTCTGTCCTATGATCTGACTTGACACGACGTCTATATGATACTGACTTATCCCCAAGGACAAGGAAAGAGTTTGGACTGAGGCCCAGACCCCAACAGATGAATTTCATGCTGCTGGTAACACCAAGCCAGTGGGAGACAGGCCGTCCCCTGAGAAAACCCACTATGGAACTCTCAGCTAGGCCAGGCAGATAGAGGCCACAGAGACCATATGACTCTCTGCCGCATAGAAGGCTTAAAAAAGACAGCTCACAAGTCTGATAACTTTGATAAGATTAAAGAAATAACACAGACCCATGAAAAACCCGGCACAGTTCCTGTAGCGCCTCACTGAGGCCCTTCACAAATACACCAAAATGGATCCTACCTCCCAGGTGGACATGATCATCATTAACACTCAGTTTATCTCTTAGTCAGCCCCTGATACTAAGAGAAAGCTAAAAAAGGCTGAAGAGGGTCAAAGAGGGCTTACACTCAGATTTTTTTAAAAAACTGAAAAGAGAAAATAAGTGCTGGATTAAAAACAGCTAGAAAAGCTCTGAAGAAGATAAAACAAAATAGTAAAAAAAACCAAAAAACAATCCACTCCTGGATTTAAGAGCCAAGGCCAGCACTATGTTATCAGCCTGATGCTGTTGTAAAGGTCTGGAATCGAAAACAAAGCCAGAAAACTACAGCTGTGCTCTACCAGACATCAAGAGATTTTTACCAAAAAATCAAGTTACAAATTTTAGTTAACCGATAAATGTATTTGTTTCAAATTGAGTTGATGTTTAATTGGTGTGCTTAAGACATTTCTTGTGCATTGTAAATTCTTGAATTGCAATTATAGGGTTAACTTACTCTTTTCTGTACTTTGTTGATGAAAAACTCAAGGTTACTACTGTTTTATTGGCAGCCAGTCAAATTTTAAAATGTAACCATCTGAGAACAGAAAAAAAAGGGACACTTTAAAATTTTAACAGCTGAAGATGAGTTTGTTATAGAAGGTTTATAGTGAGACGGAGGAAAAATATTTAAAAAGCTGTAAGTACAGGAGATATACTTTTGTTTGTTTCTTTTTGTTTTTTGGTACTGGGGATTGAACTTGGGAACTTGTGCTTGTGCGGCAGGCACCGGAACCACTGAGCTAAATCCCCAGCCCAAGAGATATACTTTTGATATGAAAGGATTTTATATGTTTCTCTTGTTAAAAGGATAAAAAGAGATATACAAGACCAACAGGCCTAGGTACATTGAGAAGGTGTACAGAAGTGATTTATGAAGGAAATATGTATGTTTGCTTGTTGATTTCAAGCTTGTTATAAAAGGTTTACAGGCACAAAGAGCTTTCATTCCTTCTGATTCTAATTCTACATGTGATCTCTGTTAATTGACTTATAAAAAGTTTTGACTAGTCTTATTTATAATTGTAAACCTAAAAATTATAAAGAGATATTATAATTCAATTGGGCTAAATATATTTGAGTACACTCCAGTTTTATAAATTGTCTTATATGTTTGTTTGTCCAATCCTACAGTTGTTTTGTTTATAGATAAAGGTTATTAAGTTCAAGACATGCTCCCCCCCTCAGGTTGCTAACAGATTAAAAGATGTAATACATATTGTTGTCTGAATATAATCACTCCAAAACTTTAATTGGTTACAAACAATGTAACAATCTTGTTTTTATAGGTTATTAAATAAACTTTGTCAAAGTAATTAAAGAGATTTAAAGAGGGTGCTATCAGGACTCCCCTTGGTGTGCAAAGGAGCAACCACATGGAAATATTTTCCACTTTGCTCACTAGGGGGACCGCAACAATTTTCAGTCTTTTTTTTGGTACCGGGGATCAAACTCCGGTCCTTCTGGTTTCGAGACAGGTGATGGAACCACTGAGCTAAATCCCCGGCCCTGTTTTCATAGTCTTACAACAGACTGACCTGATAGTTTTCATAGCCTTATAAAAGAATTACATCAGGGCTGGGGATTTGATATGAAAGAGATAAATTCTAAATATGTTGTTATGATATGTTAACACTGGTCATTTTCAAAAGATTAAATTTCCTGTAAAAAAACCCAACCAAACAAAAAAGAACAATAACAAGGTTTTATTAAAAAGATGCTTTTGTACCAAAATGAATTAAAGGGCATAAGTTCTCATACATATAATTATGATAATTATTATTGTTAATTTTCTGGTGTATTAAGTGTATTTATGCTTCCTGACTGTACAGGTTTTCTAATATGTTGTTTATGATAATAACCTCTTTTTGATTCAGGTATTTGCCTTTTTATACACTCCAGCTATTTATGATAACAGGTACATTTATGGGCTGAGACATTTTCTTTAGATGGTATCCTATCAAAGATAACAATTGAGATAAAAATTTTTGGTGTTTTTTTTTTTAAAAAATGAGTATGCTTAACAATGGCTATTTTATACCAAGATGGACATTTAAATGTGTTGCAAAGATAAGGTCATCATGATTGTCATAAAATACTATTTATGGCTCTTGATTTAAAGTTCTTTTTTCTCTGTTAACATTTTACAGGAATTCAACTACTAGAACAATCATGATAATAACAGTCTTTTAACTATATTTTATATTTCAAAGTGCTTGATATCCAGATAAGATTATAATAGTTAAGTTTGATGGGAAAAAGTTTTAGACTGCTTAGTAGATTAATTATTAAAGTAGTTGTAGAAGCAAAATAGGTAGTGTATCCCTTTAAAAACTTGCCTTAGCCCATTGCTTTTGGTGTTTAAAGTGAAGGTTATATAGCTCCTTTGATCTGTAGGTCTACTATAGACAGCATCCTAACTCTGAAGAACACAGTTGCAATGCTTGGGCAAACTTGTGATATATGTGCCTTAACCGTCATGTGTTTAGGACTGTAATCAGTAACAGAAACCACCTGTGTCTAACCATTAAACAGGAATTGGAACTTTATTTACTTAACGAAGGCCACTAGGGATGAGATAATGACTAAAAAAGTATAAAAAGGTGACTAACAAAGAACGCAGGGTGGGGAAACTGACCAGACCAGTTTCTGGTGGTTCTGCCTGCTTGCAAGTAAATTTTTATTAATTTACCCAAATTCTGTGTCTCTTTGTATTTCTTTCCATGCTTTCCGGAACAAGTTCACTACTCCTATTGCAATGCTAATGTTACTGATCTTCTCTTCTTGGTGTTCAACAACTAGTTTGGAGACCAAAACTAAAAAGGTAACTGGGCTATGAGGACAGCCAATATTTTAGCCCTGGCCCCTCAAGGTCAACAAAGATCCAAGACATAAGGGAACCTTCTCTACAGGATCCTACCTCTTTGGTAAGTTACTCAACCTCCTGAGCAGGGAGATTGCTGGACACCAGAGGACAAATGTACAATGTGCCAAAGGGAGTCACCAAGAAAAAAAAAATCTCTACATGGTTAAGCAAGGCCATGACCCATCCTGATGGCTGACACTGACAGAGAAGCATAGAGGCTCTACACTTGGTTCCAAAGTAATGGCCTGAGGAGACTTAACTGGCCTTAATAGATAACAAGAAGTTCATATTAATTGACACAGGTCTCACTTTAACTTGGTCTTAAACATTCAGCAGAAAAAAAAATAACCAAAAGAGGTATAAAAATAACGACATAGTAATAAAGCTAGACACAAATATGGGGCTCCAATCACTGACCCCTTCTGGCAGTTTCCAGCTACACCAGTAGCTGACTGCAGCTATAGATCAGTAAAAACTATGGTAAAATCTATAAGAGCTCAGCTAGAGTTTTAATTTTCTCAGTGAGATTTGCTCTTCAAATTGTCTCTTCTTATAGCTAAAACTAGAGAGACTTATGACAAAGTATCAGACTCAGATAACCTTTATCAATGAAAAAAATCTAAGAGCCAACAGGTTACAATCACTCACTATTTCAAGATCTAAGTGTGACTTTCTCCCCCACCTGCCCTTCCATTCTAGTGTGCTCATGCTTAGATTTTTCCTGCTCTAATTTCTTTAAAAATCTTGTTTATTCATGCCTATAGGCTGCCAAATTCAAAGTGATCATACAGATAACATCAACAACAAATGTGCTAGACATTTTTTTTTTACCAATATCCACCATGTTAACAAGTGTGCCCTTCCTGTACTCCCTTTCCCAATAGGAGCCAGAGTTCTGGCAGGAATAGGCACAGGGGTTGCAGTAATCTCAACATCAACACACTTCTATTACTCCCTATCCCAAGAGCTAAGTGAGGATATAAAAGGTAGCTGACTCTCTGGTCACCCTGCAGTCTCAAATCAATTCCCTGGCAGCTGTGATACTCCAAAATAGATGAGCTGTAGATATAATAACAGGAGAAAGAGGGGAAACATGTCTCCTCCTGGGGGAAAAGTGCTGTTATTTTGTCAATCAGTTTGGCATTGTGGGGTACAAGGTGAAGGAGCTCAGGGAGCATACAGAGAAACACAGATGAGACCTAGACCAGCTACACTCCCTACCAGGATACTTTGACCAATGGCTTCCCTGGCTTCTTCCTTTCCTGGGACCCCTCACTATCCTCTGCACAATCCTACTCTTTGGACCCTGCCTGTTTCATTGTTTTCAAAATTTCTTGCAGGAGCAGTTGGAGGTCTTTACCAATCAGACAGTCGGTGAACTCATTATGGCCAGTTATCAACCTTTTGCCACAGGAGACCACGCCATCATCACGTAGGACCCAGACCTGTTACCCTTTATCACTGCCTCTGTGCTCACAGGAAGCAGCTACAATAAAGAGACCTCTGCCCTTACTCCATAATAATATCAAGAGTCTGGAATGATAGAGTTCTCTGCTAGGTAAAATGGCCCTGAGAACCCTGCATCCTAAAATGGCCCCTACCTACAGGAAACAAGTCACCTCCTTTTTTCCACCTCGCCCCCAGCCGTAGCCAATCATCTGCCACTACCACACTCCCCCAGCCCTTATAAACCTCACCCAGCCAACCCCTGGTTGCTATTCTCGCCATTGTTCGAGACAGCCTGGCAGCTCTGCCCCTTAATAAAAGCTTTAGCTTGGGTGTTCACATTTTGGCTCATTTTATTTCTCTCAATGATAACCAGAAAAAGTGATACCTTGGTTGTCGAATGGTTCTAAAAATTGAACTTTCCACTACTTGAAAAGCAAAGTTAAAAAAAAAATCTGTTTGGTTTTGGTAACTTTGCTCCATAGTCAAACCGAAAATCCAATAGGCTGAGAGTGAGGCATGTGTCCTATCTCCCTGTGAACACAAAGGGTGTCATTTCGGTTTAAGCACCCCTCTTGCCCAGACTACAGGCAATACTTGTGTTAGTGCATTAAAACATTTGGCACTGTGTTTTTTGTTTTGGGGTTTTATTTGCACTTTATTTGTGTAAGATATTGTAAACATGGTCCAAAGAAAGGTAGTAATACCAGTGGTAAGGCCAAGAGGATAACTGAAAACCACAATGAAGAAAGAAATAATTGGAAAATTTGTTAAAGTACTGAAAAAATGAATTTGTAAGTAGTTTTTGGACCACAGAACCAATTACTTGGTTTTCCATTATTTCTTATGGGAAAATTATGTTTAGTTCTCAAGCTTTTCTGTGTTCGAACACAAATTTGGAACGAATTAAGTTTGAAAACCAAGGTATAAATGTAGTTTACAGACCACTGAATTAGTGGGGTCCCAGTGCCTGGGATTTTAGAAAAGTAGTTCTGGATGTCCTCCTTGTTGCCCGATACTTCTGAAAAGGGCCACACGTAAAGAGGGGCCAGATCATTTCTCCACTTCTTGTGACTTTTGGAGGAGGAAATGGCCTTTCTGTGTGCCATCTCCCAGGCCTGCCTAGATGATCTGTTTTCCGGCTTATCACCCTTTCACAGGCATCCTCAAGATTTTCCATTCTTATGCCTTAAGGCATGTTACTATTGCTCTTTCCCCGCTGTCAGGTAAATTGATGGTATGTTTCAAGTACTCTTCTCACTTTGATTGATGCAGTGACACCGTGCTTTATCTGTTTAGAGTGCCTTTTGTCTTTTGCTTTAGGTGTTATCAAAACAACTGCATTGCTGTCCCATCTGCATGATGTGTTGCAACTGTCTCTCCTCTGTCTCCAAACGCCCTTGCAGTGTTTATCTGTATCCCCTATGTAGAGATCTGGAAAAGACCCAAGGCAAGCTGGGAAGTCACACCCCTGTCCAAGGCCAGGCCTCGATCATTTAATTACTTTAACCAAGGGAAATGTTTCCGTCAGCACAGCCTCGGTTTAATGTGGGCGAATGATAGAGTTTCTACCATTTATTTAAATTCACTGTAGGTCTGCCCATGCCCTACCCAGGTCCTGAGTCAAACAGAACACGCCGAATCAGGCCACTGCAGACTGACAGGTCTGTGCACGCTTTACTGAGGTCCTGAGTCGCGCGAAAGACGCCGAATCACCCCGCTGCAGACAGGCAGGTCTGCCCATGCCCTGCCGAGGTCCTGAGTAGCACAGAACACGCTGAATCAGCCCGCTGCAGACAGGCAGATTTGCCCACAGCCTACCGAGGTCCCCAGTCGCGCGGAATACGCCAAATCAGCCCGCTGCACAGAGGACAGTCTGTGCACGCCCTAACGAGGTCCCAAGTAGCGCGGGAGACACCGAATCACCCTGCTCGAAGGCAGCCACCTAGTTCCACGCTACAGGGGCGCAGAGGACACCAGACCACCAGACCAAGGTACTGAGTCCCGCTGTTCCCGGCCAAGAGGTAGGGGCTTCTGAGCCGCCTTCCCACTGCTCCTGGTCCAGAGGAAGGGGCTTCCCAGTCACCATCCCTCCCACTGCTCCCAGCCCAGAGGAAAGGGCTTTTGGGCCACCTTCTGTCCCACTGCTCCTGGCCCAGAGGAAGGGGCTTCCAGGCCACCATCCCTCCCGCTGCTCCCAGCCCACAGGAAAGGGCTTTTGGGTCATCATCCCTACCGCTGCTCCCGGCCCCTGTCCCACCTCACCCAGCTCAGAGGAGGTAATCCGTGCAGGCGCTAAAAGCCCCCCGCCCCATTTGAAATGAGAAAACACATAAATAAGTCTCAAAATCAGACTTCCAGATCACCTACAGCAACCGAAAAGGGAAATGAAATGGAACACTCTGATACTCAACCACCTGGACCCACTGAACTGGCAACAAAAGGGGATCTGGAAAAAATGAAATCAGAAATAATTTCTCAGATAACAGGAGAAATTGTGCCCCTAGTGCGAGATATGATTAATAAATCTAGAGAGGAGCTCAGGAACATGATGGAATCCCAACATAAGAAACAAATGGAATCCATAAAACAGATGCAAGTAGATTTCCAGGACATGAAAAACTCCCTTGAAAGTCTACACAGCAGAATGAGCCAATGTGAGGACAGAATTTCAGATACAGAAGATAAGATTGCAATTAGTGACCATGAAAAGAAAAATTGCTTCAAAATTATAAGGGAACATGAGAAATCAATCCAGCAGCTGCTAGATGATGCAAAGAAGAATAACATAAGACTGATTGGGTTCAATGAAGAAACAGGAGAGAGTACAGATGACATAAAAAGTCTCTTCACAGAAATAATGGCAGAAAACTTCCCAAGCAGGGGAAAAGAGCTTGACATACAGATAAGTGAGGCATATAGGACTCCAAATAGCCTTGATCAAAAAAAATCTACACATAGGCATATAATTGTTAAGATTCCAGAAACACAACAGAAGAACAAAGTTCTCCAATCAGTCAGAGAAAAGAAACAAATCACATACAAAGGAAAGCCCATCAGAATCACAGCAGACTTCTCAACACAAACCATCAAGGCAAGAAGAGCTTGGAGTGACATATTCCAAGCCCTAAAAGAAAACAGCCTCCAACCCAGATTGATGTACCCTGAAAAACTATCTTTCAAAATGGATGGAGAAATAAGATACTTTCATGACAAAGAGCACCTTAGGAACTTCGTGAATACCAAACCAGCACTCCAAAGAATTTTACACAATATCCTAGGAACAGACAATGAGGATCACAACCCCAGGAAGCAAAGCAGAATGAAGCCATCTGGCATGACAAGAAATTAAATGGAAAGGGGGAGAACCCAACAAAAAGAAAAAGTCATGGCAATGACAAGTCAATACGTTTCCGTTATAACCATCAACGTTAATGGTCTCAATTCACCAATCAAAAGAAATAGACTGGCAGAATGGGTCAAGAAGCAAAATCCAACAATATGCTGCATACAAGAAATACCCTTAATTCAAAAGGAAACTCATAGACTGAAAGTTAAAGGGTGGAAAACAATACTGCATGGGACAGGAACCCGAAAAAAGGCAGGAGTAGCTATCCTCTTGGCAGATCAAGTAGATTTCAAACCAACACTAATTAAGAGAGATGAAGAAGGACACTACATCCTTGTAAAGGGAAGAATCCAAGAGGAAGAGATGACAATCATAAATATCTATGCACCAAACACTAGTGTGCCCAACTATATAAAACAAATACTAACGGACATGAAAAGTCATATATGCATTAATACAATTGTAGTGGGGGACCTCAACACCCCACTGTTACAAATAGATAGATCAACTAGACTAAAAGTAAGTAATGAAATACTAGAACTCAGTGGAACTCTTGAACAAATGAACTTAACAGATGTTTACAGAGTCTTCCACCCCACAAAATCAGAATACACATTCTTCTCAGCTGCACATGGGTCATTCTCCAAAATAGACCACATACTCACACATAGAACATGTTTAAGTAAGTGCAAAGGAATTGAAGTTATCCCCTGTATATTATCAGACCATAGTGCCATGAAATTGGAGATCCATAGCAAAAGAAACTCAAAAAGTTTCATAAACACGTGGAAATTGAACAACACACTTCTGAATAACCAATGGGTCACAGAGGAAATTAAAGAAGAAATCAGACAGTTCCTTCAATTAGATGACAATGACAATATGACATATCGGAATCTATGGGACACAATGAAAGCAGTCTTAAGAGGGAAATTCATAGCAGTGAATACGCATATTAGGAACGAGCCCAATTAAACAACCTGATGCTGAACCTCAAGCTTCTAGAAAAAGAAGAGCAGGACAACCCCAAAGCTCATACAAGGGAGGAAATTATAAAGATCAGAGGAGAAATCAATGCAATGGAGACTAAGAGAATGATACAAAAAATCAATGAAGTCAAGAGTTGGTTCTTCGAAAGAATCAACAAAATTGACAAACCTTTAGCCAACCTTGTCAGAAAAAGGAAAGAAAAGGCCCAAATCCATGCAATTAGGAATGAAAAGGGTGAATTACAACAGACCCAGCAGAAATCCAGAGGATCATCAATACCTACTTCCAGAACCTATATGCCAATAAGATGGACAACACAGAAGAAATGGACAGATTTCTAGATAGATATGAATTACCAAAGTTGAATGAAGAATACCTAAAAATTCTGAACAACCCAATATCAACCAATGAAATTGAAAATGTCATTAAACACTTATCAACTAAGAAAAGCCCGGGCCCTGATGGCTTCACTGCTGAATTCTACAAGACATTTAGAGAGGAACTACTGCCACTACTGTTTAAACTCTTCAATGAAATTGAAAGGGAAGCAATACTCCCAAATTCATTCCTGGAAGCAAGCATCACCTTGATCCCCAAAGCAGAGAAAGACCCAACTGAAAAAGAGAACTATAGGCCAATCTCATTAATGAACATAGATGCAAAAATCCTTAATAAGATACTGGCAAACAGAATGCAGAAGACCATCAAGAAGATCATACACCCTGATCAAGTGGGATTCATCCCAGGGATGCAGGGATGGTTCAATATATGAAAATCAATTAATGTAATACACTATATCAAGAGAGCCAAGGACAAAAACCATATGATTATCTCCATAGATGCAGAAAAAGCATTTGACAAAATCCAACATGCATTTATGATAAAAACCCTACAAAAAATTGGAATAGATGGTCTCTACCTCAAACTGATAGAAGCCATCTGTGAAAAACCAACAGCCAATATCATACTAAATGGTCAAAAACTGAAATCCTTCACACTAAAATCAGGAACAAGACAAGGATGTCCACTATCACCACTCTTGTTCAATATAGTTCTGGAAACTTTAGCCATGGCAATTAGACAAGAGAAAGAAATAAAAGGAATAAAGATAGGTAATGAAGAAGTCAAATTGTCATTATTTGCAGATGACATGATACTCTATATAGAAGACCCCAAGAACTCCACCAAAAGTCTTCTAGACTTAATAACCAAATTCAGTCAAGTAGCTGGTTACAAGGTCAACACACAAAAATCAATAGCTTTCCTCTACACCAATGACAGACTCACTGAGAGAGAAATAGGGCAAATAATTCCTTTCACAATAGCATCCAAAAAACTGAAATACCTAGGAATCAACCTAACGAAAGAAATCAAAGACTTCTTCTCTGAAAACTATGGCACTCTCAAAAGAGAGATTGAAGATGATATCAGAAAATGGACAGACATCCCCTGCTCCTGGGTAGGAAGGATTAATATAGTGAAAATGGCCATACTTCCAAAACTGCTATATAGATTTAGTGCAATTCCAATTGAGATCCCAGCAGCATACTTCATAGACCTCGAGAAAACAATCCAAAAATTCATTGGGAACAAGAAGAGACCCAGAATAGCAAAAGCAATTCTAGGTAACAGAGACATGGCAGGGGGTATCACAATCCCCAACCTGCAACTATACTACAAAGCTACTGTGATAAAAACAGCATCGTACTGGCAAAGAAACAGACTTGAGGACCAGTGGAACAGATTAGAAGATGCAGAAACAACGCCAGACACACTCAGCCATCTCATCTTCGACAAGGGAGCCAAACATCCTCACTGGAGGAAAGATAGCGTCTTTAATAAATGGTGCTGGAAAAACTGGGCTTCAACTTGCCAAAGATTAAAACTAGACCTGTATCTCTCACCATGCACTAAACTAAAATCAAAATGGATTAAAGATCTAAATATTAAAATAGAAACTCTGAACCAGTTGGAACAGAGGTTAGGTAGAACCCTTGAAGACATCGGTGTAGGAAAAGATTTTATGAACAAAACCTCAGTTGCCTGTGAACTAGCACAAACAATCAACAAATGGGATCTCTTCTTATTAAAAAGCTTCTGCACAGCAAGAGAAACCACCAGCAGTGTGAAGAGACAACCCACAATGTGGGAAAAAATCTTCACCTGCTCTTCCTCAGACAAAGGTCTACTATCTCGAATCTATAAAGAACTTAAAAAGATCAGACTTCCCAAATTTAAAGACCCAATCCAAATATGGGCATCTGAAATGAACAGACATTTCTCAGACAAAGAAGTAGAAATAGCAAATAAATACATGAAAAAATGTTCAACATCACTGGTCATTCGAGAGATGCAAATGAAAACAATGCTGAGATTCCACTTCACTCCAGAAAGAATGGCTGCTACAATGATATCAACCAATAACAAATGCTGGCAGGGGTGTGGGGAAAGAGGAACACTGCTCCACTGCTGGTGGGAGTGTAAACTGGTGCAAGCACTGTGGAAATCAGTATGGAGATACCTCAAAGAACTAGGACTGGAAGTCCCATTTGACCCCACTATTCCACTGCTGGGGATCTTCCCCAAAGAATTAAAAGAATCATACCACAGTGATGTATGTGCACCCATGTTCATAGCAGCGCAGTTTGTAATAGCTAAAACTTGGAAACAGCCCAAATGCCCATCAACTGGTGACTGGATAAAGAAGATGTGGTTTTTTAAAATAAAATGGAGTACTACTCAGCCATAAAAAATGAGAAATTAGAGACATTTATAGCTAAGTGGATACACATTGAGGTGATACTCTTAAGTGAAATAAATAGGACACACATGTGTAAATACCGAATAGTTTCTCTGGTGTGAGAAACTGAAAGTGTAAATAAACTAAATGTATAATAGGTAATGTGAAATAGGACTAAATGTATAATAGGTAATGTGAAATAGGAAGAAAAGGGGCAAAGGGGAAGGAAGTGGGAGGGCTAGGGGAAAGGATAGAAGGGAATGGGATTAATATGAGAAAATGGAAAAATAGGAACAAAATCTTTGTAAATAGGGAGGACTGGAGGGGTTGAAGGGAGGGCTGGGCAAGGGTGAAAAATAAGAACCAAGAGAGAATATGTAAAGGTGCAAATTTCCAATGATGAATGTCATTATATTGTATACCTAAAATGTACCAATCATTAGAATGGATAATCGATAATGTAAAATAGGAAAAAAGGTCCAAAGGGGTAGGGGTAGTGGGAGGGACAGGGGAAAGGAATGAAGGGAAAGGAAAAATGATGAGAAATGGAAGAAATGGAAATAAAGTCTTTGTAAATAGGGAAGGGTGGAGGGCGTGAAGGGAGGGCTAGGAATGGGGAAAAAATACGAACCAAGATGCATTATGTAAAGGTACAACTCCCAATGAGAAATGTAATTGTGTTGTATACCTACAATGTACCAATAAAAGAATTTAATACCAAAAAAAAAGGATAAAAAAAAATTCACTGTAAAAATCAGGCCTGTGGCAAACAGAGAAATAGGATTTGATTTACATTACTTTTTAATATTTTTGTTGTTGTTGTTCTTGTTTTGGTACCGGGGATCGAACTCCGGAGTTTCTACTTGCAAGGCAGGCGGCGGAACCACTGAACTAAATCCCCAGCCCCAGAAATAGGATTTGAAAGGTCTCCACCGTTTGGATGACGTCAGATTTTAAAAAACTGCGTTACCCGCGAGGCATTGCGGCGGGTTGGGCGTTTGATCTGGACCAATCATGGCCCGGAACAGGGGCTATGCCTGTCGCGGGGGAGGGACTTACGACTGTCTTCCTGTGCGTCATCTTCCGGCGCCGGAAAGATCCGGATAGAGTGCTGGCGCCTCGTCGTGGGAGGTGCAGGCGAGGCTGTGAGGAACCAGCCCAAGGATTCCAGGAGCCGCCGGCGGCGCCCTGTACCTGTTGCGCGTCTTACATGGAGGCACCTGAGGCTGGGAACGGGTCCGTCCACCAAAATCACCCACCCAGGCTGGGGAGGCGCTGGAGGTCGCCTGCCCCTCGGTCCTCGGCGTCCGCGATGGCGGCGGCGCAGGTGAGTGGACGAGGGTTCTGGCTCCGCGGTTCCTCTGCTAGTTTGAGAGGCTGAGGCTAAGACAGCCCGCGTTTCTCTTGGTCGTCATTTATTCCAGAGAGGAGGCCGTGGTTGTGAGTTGCTTCATCCCCAGTTTTCCAGGGAAGGAGGCTGTAGGGTGAGTGCAGCTCCATCTGCGGTGTCAGCTCACACTTTTCATAAACGCAGCCCCACTGTGGCCTTGAGTCCCCGTCATCCGCCCTGCGCCCTCTCCCGACCTGGTCTTGGTTTCTCCTGGTTCCTTGTCTTGAAACCCAGCAGCCTGACAACACGAAGATCTCTTCTGCTTTGCAGCCTTGTCCTGCATTTGGCCTTGCTGGAGACGCTGCCTCTGAATCTGCATGGCCTCCCTTTCTGCTCTGATCAGAAACTACCATGCCCATCATCAGTAACCTGTTCTGTTGTTATCATGTTCTCTACGGAGTGCATGGGGAGGTCTGGAGAAGTCACCTAAAGTAAATTGCAAGTCGAGCGTGCCTCATTCAAGACTGTAGTGTTGGGCACATGGGCTCTCAGGCAGGGAGACCGCTGTCACTCAGGAAAGGTTCATTGGTTTAAAAGGAGTCCTCAGGAGACCTGTGGGTCCTCCCCCACCTGCTGACTCATATCCAGAATGGATGAGAGTGTGATTTCCTTTTCTTGCCGTAATGGAGATTGAATATAGGGCCTTATGAGTGCTGGACAAGTGCTCTTTCTCAAAAGTGCATCCCCTATCTCTTTATTATGTTGGCCAGGTTCATCTTGAACTTGTGATCCTCCTGCCTCAGCCTCCTAGGTACCTGGGATTCCAGGATTGCACCACAACACCTGGCTCTGTGGTCTTTTGATGGATGTTACTTCCTCTTAACCGGGAGGGAGGGACATGATATCCAGTCCATATGCTAGGTTCTCGTGGCCATAACTCTCTTGGAGTCCTGTTCCCTGTTGCTGAAGGATCCGACCCTCAGTGATAAGTCCTGGCAAGATTCAGGTAGGGAAAAGAAGTAGTGGCTCATTTTGAATTCTCCACGGGCAACTGTGGGGTCCAGAAGGAATGTAGAGGACCTCATAAGCTGGTCCAGGCCCTATCACTTCACATACAGATGCCACTATGTCAGGTATCTCCTTAATGAGATGTGTGACGATGCCCCCCCGCCCTCTCCACAGAAATATTTTCAGAAGTGGATACAATAGGGAAACTTATTTGGAATGCATTACAATCTCATTAACTGTGAATTAACTTTGCTCTTAGGGGAATGTCATTTCTCCATGAGTAGGTTGCCTACTGGAGGGTCCTGGATTCAGATCCTGTCATTTATATGGCATGTAAGTTTGCATGAACTTGTAGAACTTCCTGGACCTCAGTTGAGATGTTGATAGTGTTGACTTCTGGGGCTGTGGCCCATCACCCATGTTTCTTTTATAGGCATTGTTTCTCTCATTCTTCTGAGGGTAAATGGAGAGGTGGAAAATATATTGATCTGAGATAGAGGCTCAGACCAACAAGGGCCTGATGGTCACACAGCAAGCAGATATTGATTTCTGGAGTCTGGCTCTTGAGTTGAGGCTTCTTGTCACTTTACCATGGCATATGGAAGGAGCCAAGCCCACACTGAGGACCAGTAAGATGGAGGTGCTATTGCTATGTCTATATATTATTTTTGTTGTTATTCTTTTCTATTTCTCAGTATCTCAGAGTACTTGCTATGTGTGCCATATGTCCGTTCAGGATTGTCTTAAACTTGTCTAAGTCTGCAGTGTCATCCTGGCTATGAAATTTCTCTCAAGCATACTGCTATAATCTGACCATGCAACACCTCCTTACACTGAAGCACAGCATAGAGCTCAGCCCTCTACTGGGGTACTTGGTGATTTGGTTCTTGGTTGTCCACATCTTTTGTTGTGCTCAAGTGACACAGTCACATTCTACCGAACAGTCCCAAGGCAGTTCTGCTTCCTGTGTTTGACTTCCCAGGTTGCTGTGACCTTTGAAGATGTGGCTGTGAGATTTACTCAGGAGGAGTGGGAGCAGCTGGACCTTTCCAAGAGGACCTTATACTGGGAGGTGATGCTGGAGACCTGTGGACTTTTGACTGCTGTGGGTAAGGCTCCCCTCAGCCATCTGGCCACTGGATCCTCTGTCCCTCTGCTCTCAGAGTCCACACTGGGCTGGTCATTGACACCTCTGGAAGTGCCTTCCTTGCTTTACAGTTTCTGTCATTTCTTTGCATTTACTTCTTCCTTGATCTCTTTAAATCTCATTTAGCGAGATTTGGGAGACAAACAGTCTGTGTTTGGTCACAAAAAAGAGGGATACATTGGAAGGACATAAGGGTATTGTGCAGAACCAAAGGCACCCTTTTTAGTCAGGGATGCAAGGCTGGGTCAGCATTTGTAACTCCAGCCCTTGAGGACAGATGAAATTTCTGGAAGGAACTTGGTTGTGCCTGGCTTTAAGTCTGTTGTCCTGGTTTTTCTTTGTGGGTCTCTTCCTGTCTTTCAGCCTATTATTTTGTGAAAGGTAGTAGTGAGGTAGGTCATGAGACCAACACATTCCCCATTCTCATCATCTTTCTGTTTATATTGTTCGTTCACACTGCACTCTTTTAACTCTTCTGGCAACTTTATGAATGTAGAAGCTTTTTCATTGACTCGTCCCCATCTTGAAGTTCCAGACTAGATTAAGTGGATTCTTATTCCCACCAATCCCTGTGTCTCCTTTCTTCATGTACAGGCTGTCCCTTGTCCAAGTCAGAGCTTATCTACCAGTTGGAGCACAGCCAGGATCTATGGACGGCAACAGGAGTCCTCTTCCAAAGCTTTTATTCAGGTAGGTGCCAGCCACTGGGTGGACAGCAGGTAGCAGACTTACTGGTGACCCCTGCCTCTGAACTCTGGAAATCATTTTTTGCCTCTGGGGCAGTGGGGCCTTGAAGCCTTTAACCTGAGGTGCCCTCTGCCCTCTATATCTCTCAGGCCTTTCACAGACTACTGCCCCTGGGGAGCTGCGAGGCATAATACAGAAGTCAGCTCCTGGTTCTGCTTGGGCTTAACAAATAGCTTTGACACAAAAGAGGCTTGTGTACTTGGGGAAGTCTCACTGTCCCCTTGAACTTCAGTCCAGCAGCAGTAAATCTGGCTGCTCTAATAGCTATGCTCCTGTTGTAATCTCACTGGTTTACAATAGGAAACACAGGACCACGGGGGTCAGCAGGCAGCTTGCTGTCACACAAGGAGTCATGTACCCATTGCCCACTGTCCACAGCATAGGGGCTGATGCATCCCTGGGCACCTCCATCTGGCAGAAGGGAGATGAGGAAGTAAAGATGTCACTCCACTTCACCATGCACTGCTTCCCCTCCTACTTGCTGACATTCAGATACACTTAGCTTCAGGGGCTTTGGACTGTGCCCAAGCTTGTGTCTAAAAAGAACAGATGGCACACTTCAGAGCCAGTGTCTCTTCCCTTCAGGGCTCCCTTGGCTATGTTGTTATTATTCATCCTCTGCCTAGTCTTGACTGTGAGTGGGGTCTCGATTTCAGAAACTTTGTCATCTGCCCCAGGCACCCCCTCTGAGTTTTCTTTCAAAAGTCTCAAGGAAAAAAAAAAAGTCTCAAGAATCTAGTGCTGGGCTGTGTTGGACAGTATTTCTTTGTAAATGAGTTTTGAATGTGTAGAAATGATTTGGTTGATCCAGTATCGGCCCCTTTTATCACTGAAGCATTTCTGACTAGCAGTGTGACAAAGTACTAGATGAGATTTTTCTTGGTTAATAATAAAAAACTGATGTATGAAAACAAGAAGTTTCAAGAGTCCTAGGGACAAAAAGAAAGATGTTACAAAACTGGGTTTGCTGGATTTCAAATCATTCCAGGAGTAGAGTCTTGTATTTCATCTTATTCTTACTGAAATGCTGATTTCTTTTCTCTGGTATTGGTGTTACTCACCCTTTTTGTGTATTGTATTTCCTTCAGGTAATAGCAGAAAACCTAACAGCATGAAGCCCACTCCTGCTTACCAGGCCTGGCCTGAGGGAGCCTCCCTTCATGATTGTCAGTCAGAAGGAACCTCTGGGGACTTCCTGTTGGGGCTGCACCGGGGTCAGGATGAGCCGTGTGAGTTGCAAGAAGGATTCCTGAGACCAGGGACTGAGGTTCCAGGGGAGAAGCTTCCTGGGAATAGAAGGCCTGGACATGATGGCATGGGGTCAGCTGATAGTGTGTGTTCAAGGTCTGTGCAGGAGCACATCTCTCTATACCCAGCTTCATATATCTGTGACTCCCGTGGATCAGCTTCAGATCACTTGGTACATGAAGGAAAAAATCCCTTCAAATGCCAGGAATGTGGGAAACTGTTTAAGAAGGAACGGTTTCTCCTTCGCCATCAGTGGGTTCACATGATAGTGCGGCACTATGAGTGCACAGAGTGTGGGAAGTCCTTCCGCAAGAGCACTCAACTCCTCCAGCACCAGATGGTCCACACCGGAGAGAAGCCCTATAAGTGCCTGGAGTGTGGGAAGGCCTTCAGCCGTGGGACTCACCTTAGTCGGCACCAGCGAACACACAGTGGAGAGAAGCCTTATAAGTGCAGTGAGTGTGGACAGACCTTTGCCTACCGCTCCACAATGATTTTGCATAACAGGATCCACACTGGAGAAAAGCCCTTTGTGTGCAATGAGTGTGGCAAAGCCTTTCGAGATAAGGCAGGTTTCACTCGACACTACTTCATCCACACGGGAGAGAAGCCCTATCAGTGTTCGGAGTGCGGCAAGGCTTTCAACCAGCGGTCGTACCTCACGTGGCACCAACAGATTCACACTGGAGTGAAACCTTTCCAGTGCAATGAATGTGGGAGAGGATTTGGTGAGCGTTCAGCCCTCATTCACCACTATGTCACCCACACCGGGGAGAAGCCGTATATGTGTCTGGAGTGTGGGAAAGCCTTCCACCGAGGGTCATACCTCAAGCAGCACCAGCGCATCCACACCGGGGAAAAGCCATATGTATGTGGTGAGTGTGGAAAGGCTTTTGTCCACCGCTCTACATTCATCTTGCACAAAAAAGCCCACACTGGAGAAACACCTTATGAGTGCAAAGAATGTGGGAAAGCCTTTAGCGATAGGGCAGACCTCATTCGCCATTTCAGCATCCACACAGGAGAGAAACCGTCCGAGTGCATGGAATGTGGGAAGCTTTTCAACCACAGGTCAGGCCTCACCAGGCACCAGCGGATTCACAGTGGGGAGAAGCCCTACAAATGCATGGAGTGTGGGAAAACCTTTTTGCGGAGTGCACACCTCATCCGCCACTCCTTCATCCACACAGGAGAGAAGCCCTATAGGTGCAGTGAATGTGGAAAGGCCTTTACCTGCAACTCTTCTCTCACACAGCATCAAAAGAGGCACATGAAGAAGAACCCTGCCAGTGTCATAGAGGAGGAGAGACCTATCACAAGTGTGCAACCCTCTGCCAAAATTGAAGGACTCGTATTAGGGAAAGAGTTTCTTCATGTAACCACTGAGGAACATCACTGGTCAGGCGAATCGCCTAACACAACCTCGGGTTATTCATACCAGAGAGAAACTCAGTTAGCGCCATCTCTATGAAAAAAATAATCATTTGTCATCTAAAGAGTCATGTTTGAAATTGACCCAGTCTTCAGTCTTCTACATCTGAGAATTCACCCATGAAAGAGTTCAGTTGCTATTGTGCTTGTTTGTATTAAAGGACTTGTATTAAAGGTCTCAACTGTATCTTCTAGTGTACGTTGAAATTTTATCTCAGGGATAGTGTGGTTTTATTTTTTTGTGGTACTGAGGATTCAATCCAGGGACTTGGCATGAGCTACATCCCTAGCTTTCTTTTTTATTATGATACAAGGTCTTAGTAAGTTGCTAAGTTGCCTAGGCTGCACTAGAAATTTTGATCTTTCTGCCTTATCTTCCCAGAGTGCTGAGATTACAGGTGTGTGCCACCTCACCTGGTTCCTGCTAAAATATATGTGTATATATATATTTTATTTTATATATTTATTTATTTTGGGAAAGGGTCTTGCTTGTAGTTCAGGCTGGTCTTGACAGCAATCTTCCCTCAGCTTCCTGAGTACTGGCATTTTCGGCATGTCCCACCATTCCTGGCTCTTCTAAAAGTTTTAGCTTACCTTTTTCTTTTTAATCTCTGGTCCATATTAAGATAATTTTTGTATTACCATACAAAGCATAGGTTGAGTTTCATTATTGAGAAATTTCATTTGTTCTAGCACCATTTATTATAAAGACTATTCTATGTTTATTGAATTACTTTTATGTCTTGGTCATAAACAACTGAGCATATTCATGTTGGCCTATTTTTGCATTTTCTAGGTTATTGATGTGGTTTTCTGTGTTTATTGGCAGAGGCCAAAACCTGTGTCAGTAACACACTATCTTGTGCACCTATCAAATACATAGTTATTCTGTCCTCTTTGTTCTTGTAAAAATTGTTTTGTCTTTCCATATCAGTTTTATTCTTATGGCTTTGTTTCATTTTTAGCATGTGTTTTTATATATCTAAGAAGCATCTTCCTGTTATTGTAGAAATTACTATAAATCTGTACAGTAAGTTCTTTTGATGATAATCAAAAGGTTTTGTATGTTGAACCTTCCAGTCCATGAATGGTCTTTTTTTTCCTCCAAATCCCCTTTCATTTATTTCATAAATGTTTTATAATTTTCAAGTAGTAAACCCTGGACATATATTTTTTTCTTTTCCTTTTATTGGGGTGGGGGTAGTTTGGGTATTGAACCCAGGTCTTCATCCATGCTTGAACTACACTGCAGCGATTTTTAAAATTTTCGAGATAGGTTAATTTGTTTTTGTTTTTTTTTGGTACCAGGGATCGAACTCGGGACCTTGTACTTTCGAGG
The DNA here is from genome assembly GCF_053883595.1 of Heterocephalus glaber. Classification (NCBI taxonomy): domain Eukaryota; kingdom Metazoa; phylum Chordata; class Mammalia; order Rodentia; family Bathyergidae; genus Heterocephalus; species Heterocephalus glaber. Next base: position 2,664,160 of record NW_028258451.1, read on the forward strand.
CAGGCAGTGGCACCACTGAGCTAAATTCCCGGCCCTAGACAGGTTGAATTTTGAGACAAGTTGCCCAGACTGGCCTAGAACTTGTGTTCCTCTTGTCTCAACCTGCAGAAGAGCTGGGATTGCAGGTGTGCACTATCACCCTGCTTGAATTTATTGTAGATACTTTTGTGAGGTCATTTTATGTGACATTGGCAGGTTTTGTTTGTTAAGAGATGGGGCCTCTTAACTCCTGGGCTCAAGGGGTTCTTTCACTTTAGCTTCCTGTGTGAGTAGTTGAGATCACAGGTATCACCTCACCCAGCTTCATACTCGTTTCCATATGATCTTTCGTAGAATAGGAATATATTTGTTAGTGTTCACCTTGCATATTATAACATTGCTTAACTCAGTTTTTAGGCCCATCAGTATTTTAAAATATATTCCTCAAGATTTTCTTCATAAACAATAACATTAGCTAATAGTGAACCGATTTCTAGGCTTCATCACTTTCATTCTGTCATTGTACTTCATGATCTTCAAGTATGATGTTAAATAAAGGGGAAAAATATCTATTCTTTATACTTGTGTGGTTGATGTTTATGGAAAATGTTCAGTGTTGAGCATTAAACATAGCTCTTTGGTTTCATGTAGATGATAATGTAATTTAGAAAGCTTCCCTTCTAAATTGCTGAAAGTGTGTTAAGAATGAGTGTAACAATTATGTATCCTGTTTTCCTGTAGCCTCTTGATATAATGGATTGCTTTGACTTAGTTACAAATGTTGATCTAGTCTTGTATTGCTGCAATAAATTTCCCCATATTTTGAGAACTTTGGTATCTAAAATCAAAGTGTTTTGTTTGGTCAAACCTCCTTTAGATGCTCCACTGTGGGGGAAGGGTAGTTCCCACAAAAGAAAGTCCTGCAGAATCCTCAGATTTAGCTGGTTAGGATTCCTAAGAATGGAGCACTAAACCTCAGGGTGATCAGTCCAAACTATTTATTAGAGACATTCATGTACATCCAGGGCTCCTTCTTGATTCCCTGAGCTCTACAATTTTTTGTTCGTGACTAAGTTGTTTTCCACGTGTCTCATTTCCAGGTACTCTAGAGAATGTATTTTGCTGCCCACCTTTCTCCACCATTTTTAGAGCTAGCATTGAATGAACTATTTTTCTTTCTCACTAAATCCTCTTGTTTCTTCAGAAATGATGAGCAGTACAGTCTTTAGATATCTGGAACAGACCCTGTGGAGACATGATGCTGGATACTAGGCAAATCCTGGTCTCTTACTGTTCGTCAGGCTTAGCTCTTATGTAGACTATAGCTCACAGATGGCCTTTCTCTATTGTAGGAAATGGGCCTGCCTCTGCAATGCTCAATGATATTGTACTTCAGTTTTGAAGATTAAAGACAATGTCTGCTCACTGATTTTTTAAATTTTTGTGACCAAAAACTGTTTATGTTATGCATCTCACAATTTAATTTCTCATCTATATTGTCAAGTGGCCAGTTTATTTTGCCTCCTTTGAAACAGTACACAGGGCAGTAGGACTCTATGTATCTATCCTTAATCTGACTTACAGGATAACTTTTTTTCTCTTTGTTTTGTTTTTGTGTTTTTGAGACAGGGTCTCACTATGTAGTTCAAGCTATCCTTGAACTCACTATATAGCCTAGGCTGGCCTTGAACTTGCATTGATCCTCCTGCCTCAGCCTCTGGAATGCTGGATTTAAGGCATGTGCTATGACATCTGGCATGCAGGATAACTTTTAGAAAATTCATATCAATACTCTCCTTTTAATTTGGAGATGTATTCTGTATGTGTTTTGAGAAGTGGGCCTTACTGATCCTGTAGAGACTGCCCATTCCAGACCGACTCAATTCCAAGTGGTAGCAAAGGACTTTCCTCGGTGTACACCTTTCATATGCAAACCAAACACTCCAGAACCTTCATCTTTCAACTGCTTTTATGAAGGTCTCACAAATGGAGGAACTATCTGCCATCACTAACCCAGGGCCAGATATCCAGTAACTGGGGACAGCCTCTACTGAAACTAACATGCTAGGGAACAAGGATGAAAAGGGGAAGGGGAAATGAGAGGGATGAAGATATGCCATGTACAGGAATGTAATACCAATTAATGTCAACACTATATGCCATAAAATGCGCTAAGACAATATCAACGAGTATGCAAAAGGATATTGGGGAACTCTAAGGTGAAGGGGGAGGAGGGAAGGGGAAGGGGATTTTTTTAAAAAGCTGTAATATGTACATGTAACCACTCTCCATAATAATTGTAAACTGCATGAAGCAAATGTACTAATAAAAAATCTGAAACCTACCTAGCTTATTTATTCCCTTGATCATTCCTTGCTGCAAAAACACAATAAACAGTCTTGCCCTTGCTTTCCCCTTACTGCTGTTTGACCAACTCTTGTACTGTGCTTCCCCACCTGGCCCAACATGCCATGATGTGTGCTCTACCTCTTGGCAACTTGTGATCTTTTAGCCTCACCATATTTGAATAATAAAAATTGACATTTAAAAATAATATGCTGAATTAATGAGGTACTAAATTTTAAGAATTAAGCAAAGAAAACGAGCCATTTCCATGTAATTTAGAAAGCACAGAGGTCAGTGCACGGAGCAAGACAAGGTAGAGCACCATGGATGGAGGTGAGATCAATGCCAAGATGGGCTGTCGAAGTGAAATAGTCGTAACCAGATAAAGACCACTGAGGTAGTAGGTCTCCAAGGATCTGAGTGATGGAATTTTAGAAAAGTATTCAGCTTCACATGCCCTCCTCATTGCCTGATACTTCTGAAAAGGCCCAAGCATAACAGATAAAGATTCTTCAGAAGTCTTTTCTCCACCTCTTGGACTGTTGAAGGAGGAAATGGCCTTTCTGTGTGCCATCTCCTAAGCCTGCCCACACCATTTGTTTTTTTGATTATCACCTTTTCACAGGCTTCCTCAAGATTCTACATTCTTAGGCCTTAAGGCGGCTGTAGTTGTGTGATCTCTCCCGGTCCGTTTGTTTACTCTTGCTTTTTCCCTGCTGTCCGGTAAAATCGCTCTCAAGTTTTAAGTACTAGTCTCTTTGCATCTCCTTGATCCTTGCAGTGACTCGTAGTGACTACACGTTTAGACTGCCCATTCATGTTAGCCTGGCATCAAAACCACACAAAGCTGTTCCACGTGTATGTGTTGGCTCTGTCCCTTCCCCAGACGCCCTTGAAATGTTTATCTGTATCGACTCAACCGAGACCGGGAAGTCACAGACTAGGACCAGAATGAGCTCTTTGTACGTACCTTGACCCCAGTATGTTCCCCTTTGCTGAGGCTCTGTTTGGGCGAATTATGTGCATTGTAAGAAGACAGCCCTGTGCCAAACGCACGTAAAAATATGTTTTTTGACGGTCTCCACCGCTAGGTGGATGCCAGAGAAAAAAACCTGCGTTACCCGGAAGGCGCCTGGACTGGACCAATCATTGCCCAGGAGAGGGGCGTTTCTTGCAGGACTCGGAGGCGGGACATCCTGCTGCTCTAGCTCGAGTCATCTCCCTGCGCCTGACCGCTTATGACTGAGTTTGGGGGCCTCGTCGTGAAAGGTGCGGGCGAGGCCGACCGGACCAATCCTCCTTTCTCCGCGTCCTCTGAGAGCCTGGCACCTCCTCCTCTCTGACGGGGTGTCCCGGGGGCGGCGCTCGCCCAAGGTCTCCACGGCCGCCAGCGTACGCATTTTACATGGGGGAAACTGAGGCTGGGAACGGGTCCGTCCACCAAAATCACCCACCCAGGCTGGGGAGGCGCTGGAGGTCGCCTGCCCCTCGGTCCTCGGCGTCCGCGATGGCGGCGGCGCAGGTGAGTGGACGAGGGTTCTGGCTCCGCGGTTCCTCTGCTAGTTTGAGAGGCTGAGGCTAAGACAGCCCGCGTTTCTCTTGGTCGTCATTTATTCCAGAGAGGAGGCCGTGGTTGTGAGTTGCTTCATCCCCAGTTTTCCAGGGAAGGAGGCTGTAGGGTGAGTGCAGCTCCATCTGCGGTGTCAGCTCACACTTTTCATAAACGCAGCCCCACACTGTGGCCTTGAGTCCCCGTCACCCGCCCTGCGCCCTCTCCCGACCTGGTCTTGGTTTCTCCTGGTTCCTTGTCTTGAAACCCAGCAGCCTGACAACACGAAGATCTCTTCTGCTTTGCAGCCTTGTCCTGCATTTGGCCTTGCTGGAGACGCTGCCTCTGAATCTGCATGGCCTCCCTTTCTGCTCTGATCAGAAACTACCATGCCCATCATCAGTAACCTGTTCTGTTGTTATCATGTTCTCTACACAGTGCATGGGGAGGTCTGGAGAAGTCACCTAAAGTAAATTGCAAGTCGAGCGTGCCTCATTCAAGACTGTAGAGTTGGGCACATGGGCTCTCAGGCAGGGAGACCGCTGTCACTCAGGAAAGGTTCATTGGTTTAAAAGGAGTCCTCAGGAGACCTGTGGGTCCTCCCCCACCTGCTGACTCCTATCCTGGGTGGGCCAGATTGTGATTTCCTTTTTTTTTTTTTTGGTACCAGGGATCAAACTGGGGACCTTGCGCTTGTGGGGCAGGCAGCGGAACCACTGAGCTAAATCACCAGTGTGATTTCCTTTTCTGGCCAAAATTCTGATTGAATATAGGGGCTTGGCCAGGGATTTAGCTCAGTGGTGCTGCAGCCTGCCTCACAAGCGCAAGGTCCTGAGTTCATCCCTGGTATGTATAAATAAATAAATGATAGAAGGAATGAATATAAGGCCTTAAGAATGCTAGGCAAGTACTCCTGTGCTAATGTACATCCCAGCTTCTTTTATTAAGTTGGCCTATCTTTCCTAAAACTTGTGATCCTCCTACCTCAGCCTCCTAAGTAGCTAGGATTCCAGGATTGCACCATTATACCATCTTTTGATGGATGTTACATATGACTTACCAGGACATCACGGCCAGTCCAGACCCCAGGTTCTTGTGGCCATAGCCTGCTATGCTGTCTTGAACTTCTGTTCCTTCTTTCTAAAGTGTCTTAGTTTCAAGTGTAAGTCTTGGCAAAGTTCAGGTAGGAAAAACAATAGTGGTTCACTTTGAATTTTCCAGGAGGAAATTCCAGAAGCAATTTCCCAAAGGAATGTAGAAGAAGCTTCCAGGCCCTGGCATTTAGCAGACAGATACTACTACCTCAGATGTCTGTTTAGTGAGATGGATGATGATGCCCCTTCCCCCAAGTCCACAGAAATATTTTCAGAAGTGGCTGATACGGATACAGTAGTGAGACTTATTTGGAATTCATTGCAATCTCATTAACTGAGTTAATTTTGCTTGCAGAGGAATGTCATCTCTGCAAGAGTAGATTGCCCACTTGTTGAGCCTGGATTAAAATTCTGTCTCTTATATAAAGTCTGGGTAAACTGGTAGAGCTTCCCGGACCTCTGGTCTATGGGTTTGAAATGGAGATGATGATAGTGATCACTTGTGGGACTGTGGTCCATCACCCATTTTTTCTTTTACAAGCATTTTTTCTTTATTTTTTGTACTCATGAAGAAGTAAAGAAGTGCTTTATTGATTCGAGATTAGAGACTTAAACAAGTGTCTCATGGTCACACAGTAAGTAGGTGTTGCTTTCTGGAGTTTATTTTTAACCCAAGGAGGTTGGCTTCTGAACTGTTGTCTTCTAGTCCCTTGGCTATGGTACAGAAAGTCCACAACAGGAGCCAGAAACACAGTAAGACTAAAGCGCTGTTCCTTTCACTGCTGTATTATTTTTGTTGTTTTTATGTCCTATTCTTCTCTATCTCAGAGCATTTGCTCTGTCTTATAGTCCATTTGGAATTGTCCTAAACTTGTCTCAGTCTGCATTGCTTTCCTGCCTATGCAACTTCTCTGAAGCATATTGCTGCAATCTGTCCAATCAGCATCCTCCTTACGCTGGAGCACAGCACAGAGCTGAGCCCTCTGGGGATGTTTAGTGATTTGATCCATGGGTGTCCATGTCTTGCTGTGCTCAGATGACACAGCCTTATCCTATCCAGCAGTCCTAAGGCAAATTCTGCTTCCTGTGTTTGACTTCTTAGGTGGCTGTGACCTTCGAAGATGTGGTTATAAGATTCAATCAGGAGGAATGGGATCAGCTGGACCTTTCCAAGAGGACCTTATACTGGGAGGTGATGCTGGAGACCTGTGGGCTTCTCATAGCTGTGGGTAAGGCTCCCCTCTCAGCCTTGTAGCCACTGGGCACTCTTTCTCTCTGACCTCCAACTCCAGGCCTAACTGGTCATCAAGGCCTCAGGAACTACCCTCCTTAGTCAGCACAGCTTCTGTCATTTCTTTGACTCCACCTGTTTCTTTTTGATTTTTTGTGTCTCAGTAAGAATTGGGAGACAAAACAGTCTGTGTTTGATCACAACCAAAAGAGAGGGCTATATTGGAAGGGCATTAGGGTATTGGGCAGAACCCAAAGGTAACCTTTCTCACTGGATCCTCTGAGGGACTGATAAATTCCCTGGGAGGGAGTATAGTAGTGCTGTGGCTCAGACTATCTTATCCTGACTTTTCTTTGAAGGTCTCTGTCATTGTTTCCATAGTGGCCTTCTGTCTTCTGTGTCATTTTGTGAAAGAAAATGGTCATATAGTCTTTTAGGCCCTAAATTCCCTGTCTTCAATTTTTTTTTTGCATGTACACATTTTTTTATCTATTCACACTGTATTATATTTTTCTGGCATCCTCACCCTTAGCAAATATAGAAAATAAGACCATTATTGTGAGTCCTTCATAAAGCTTAATATATTCATTATCAAGTATGTATCTTCATTATTGGATCCTGTCCTTTGCATTACTCAGTGGTAAAAGTCCTTTGTCTTGTAAAATGTTGATGATATTTGATGTTCATGCGAATGTCTGCATATGCCTGTCTTAGCCACTTTCTCTCATTGCTGGAACAAAGTGCCTGACATCCACAACTTAAAAGAGGCAAGGTACATTTTAGATCACAGTTTTAGAAGTTTCAGTCCATGGTTGGTGTATTAAATATACCTTTCCTGCCCCTCAGTGAACTGCCTCTAACTAGGCCAAGGCTTTGTGGCTCTGGTGCCTCTAGATTCCTGTGTCTTTGACCCTGGCAAATCTGTTGTTGAAGTCTTAGTTGTATGTGACCATCCAGTTCAGTCTTCCCCTTGTAAGGAGGGTCTTACCTTACCTACCTTGTAAGGAGGATCTTATCTACTCGACTTGTGCATGTTTTTGTAGCTTTTTGTGTTTCTGCTTCATGTCCTTCATCCAGGTCTTTAGCGGGTACCTCGTAGAAGTCCCAGCATGCCAGTACGACAACAAGGGGTAGAAGATATCTCATGCAGCCCTTCCTGGAATTTAGAGTCTTTCTTTTATTTGGGTGTTCAGTGAGGTTACTTGTCTACCTGACTACTGATCATCAGGGATGCGTGCAGGCTACAATATCCTGGGCCCAGTGATTAAAATCCAGTGCCTAGTCATCACCCTCAGGGGTTTTGTTTCAGTTGGTCCGAATGGCAAGTAAACATCCGTAGGTCTTGCCAGTTTACAGGGAGGTGGAGGTTCTATGACTTGAATTAATTACAACTACCAGCCAGCTACCATAGCATATGCCTATATTCCTAGCAGTGTGGGATACAGAGGCAGGAGGATCACTTGTTGTAGCCCACCTTGTACAATTCAGCAACTTAGAGAGATCCGGTCTCAAAATAAAAAAGTACAAAAATAGAGCTGAAGATACAGCAATACAGAAAAGTTTTAGATAACTTAATAGATTGAATATTAAGGTAATTGTAGAAGCAAAATAAGTAATGTGTTCTTTTAAGATTTGTTTTTCCTGTAACTCCTTGTTTAAGGTGAGGATTATCTGACTCTAACCGTAACTTCATTAACCTAACAAAGTTACCATGCCAGGGTGAATTTACAATGTAAATGCCCTATCTTGTGTCTGTGACTTGTAAATCGGAACTGGAATTGTATTTACATATCAAAGACCACTAGGGATGACATAATGGTAAAAAGGATATAAAAAGGGAAATGCTGAACAAAGGTGGCGTGGATATGGACCAGACTGGTTTCTGGCATTCCCACCCACTTGCGAGAAGAAATTGTATTATTTTATCTGAATTCTGTGTCTCTGTGTATTTCTTTCCGAGATTTCTGTAGCAACAGCTCAGGCTGAAGGCCTTGGGTTCAATCAAGAATATCACACACACACACACAAAAAAAAGAAAGTAAGAAAAGAAAATATACCAGGGAAATATGTCTAGAAAGTGTTCAGATCCTGTAGGGTGGAAATCAAAGGGAATTAGGTTTGTCTATGCAACCAGTTGTACTTCCTGCAGTACATCGATTCCAAAGATGCCATTTTGTAGTTTGCTTCTAGGTTGTAGTTCTCTGAAGCTCTGCTTCAAGGTCTGTTCCCCATCCTGAAGATCCAGGGTAGATTGCAAAGATTCTTTTATCTCACCAATCCTTGTGTCTCCTTCTCCATGAACAGGCTGTCCTTTGTCCAAGTCAGAGCTGCTTTCCCAGTTGGAGCACAGACAGGCATTAAGGAAAGCCAAAGATGACCTATCCCAGAGCTTCTGTCCAGGTGGGTGCTGGGCCTGGGGAAGGTGACGGTACCAGTAGCTTGGAGGGTGGGGGTGATGGCAGCTTGCAGGTTCACAAGTGATCCTTGCCTCTGCACTCTGGGAACCATCTTTTTTGTGGCCTCTGGGGCAGTGGAATCCATGATGCCCTTAACCTGTAGTCTCTCTGTCATCATGGACCTTGGTGCCATGCAGGGATTCATGGACCCTGTGCCCTCTGCACAGCATAGTGGCTGATGCTTCCCTGGCCGTCTCCGGTAGGCATAGGGGAGATGAGGAAGTGAAGATGCCAGTCCTCTTCCCCACCTCACACTCAGTAACAGCACATTCAGACACACTTGTGTCTAGAGGCCGGGGACTGTGCCCAAGCTTGTTCCACTGTACTCCGTTCCTAAAGATTCATCGTGATAATACATTGTCGTTGTGTGATTGAGGATGTAATAGATTACATATGACACCTGACCATAGTGAGTAGCTCAGTAAAAGGAAGCTACTTGTATTATTCCTGTTATCCTAATGAATGGTGTATTTTAGCTTTCCTTCTGAACTGTGAACAGTCCTTAACAGTGTGTTCTGCATTCTGTCATTTCATGCCTCCTCCCACACATCCCCTGAGCATCAGTCAGACTCAGAAGATCCCTTACTTTGTGTCTTCGTGCTTCTGCTGTTTTGTAGAGCCCCAGAGTGACTTTAAGCCTTCCCTGTCTCCATCTTGGCTTCTGAGAGCATTGGGGCCATCATGTACGTTGATTGGCACACTTCAGAGCCAGTGTCTCTTCCCTTTGGTGATCCATTTGGTGATGTTATTACTTGTCTTCTCCTCCCTAGTCTTGACTGTGAGTGGGAGTCTCAATTTCAGACACTGTCATCTGCCCCAGGCACTCCCTCTGAGTTTCCCTTCAAAAAAGTCTCAAGAATCTGGTGCTGAGCTGTACTAGACATTATTTATTTATTTATTTTTTGGTACTGGGAATCGAACTCGGGTCCGTGCTCTTTTGAGGTAGGCGCCAGAACCACTGAGCTAAATCCCCGGCCCTAGACATTATTTCTTTGTAAATGAATTTTGTACTGTAGAAATGAGGAGTTTGATCCAGTAGAGTAATGCCTCAGTTCACAAACTTCTATGCACAAACAATTTGAAGTATTCAGTAGAATTTTGCTTCCATTCTCAAACTCTGCATCAAGTGGCAAACATGATCACAGCCATATTCCTCACATGAACACAAATGCAACCATCCATCTTCCCCACTCTGATACGTGGTCATGGCTTCCTCTAGTCGAGATTACAGTCGCAGATAAACCTGTGCACACTTACTGTGAAGCTTTTTTGCTTTTTAGCACATATAGTACTGTACAGTATCATTCAACCCAGCACAGCTTGAAAGAAAATGCAGAGCAAGCATTATGGTAAAAAGAAAGTGGAGAATGGTAATGAAGGTAACCAGAATGTGCAGAATGGTAATAAAGGTAACCAGAATATGCAGGATGGTAATGAAGGTGACAAGAATGTGCACAGCAATAATGAAGGCAACAAGAAAGTGCAGGGCAAGTATGGTAAGAGGGGTTTGAAGAAAATAGTCATTGAACTGAAGAAGGAAATTATAGAAAAGCGTGAGTGTGGTATTCATGTGACTGATGTGGCCTCAGAGTACAAGATGGTGAAGTTGACAATCTTGACTATTTTGAGGAATAAAGATGCCATTAAAGGAGCAGATATGGCAATAGGAATACCAGTGTTAAGCAAGCAGAGGACACAAGTGCTGGAAGAAGTAGAAAAACTTTTTTTAGTGTATTTGAATGAGAAACAGCTGGCAGGTGATAGCATTGGTGAAGCTACAGTCTGTGAAAAAGCCAGGAAATTGTACAATAATTTACTGCAAGAAAACCCCTCTACAAGCGCAACAAGTGATGAATTTAAAGCCAATAGAGGGTGGTTTCATAAATTCCATAAGGGAAGTGGTATCCACAGTGTGATAAAACATGGTAAGGCTTCCAGTTCTGATAAGAATGCTGCAGAAGCCTACAAGAGAAAAATTCTCAGAATTCATGAACACTCAACAAATGTTCAACTATGATGACACAGGGCTCTTATGGAAGAAGATCCTGAACAGAACCTATGTCATACAGGAGGAAAAGGAACTATCAGGGGACAAGCCCATAAAGGACAGATTGATGCTTTTGCTGTGTGCAAATGCAAACACTGATCTGAAGATTAAGCCACTAGTGTTATACCATTCCCAGACTCCTCATACATTCAGGGAACAGAATGTGAACAAGGTCAAATTGCTTGTCATGTGGAGGGCCAATGCAAAAGCTTGGGTCACAAGGGAATTGTTCATTGAGTGGTTATATAAGGTTTGGGGGCCCACCATTAAGAAATACCTTTCTGGAATGAAGGACTTCTGGAAAGATGGCAGAATGGTGGACAGCAGAGAAGCAGCCTCTCTGAGATTTGGTGTCCAGATGCTGGAATATACCTATGCATGGAAGAGAAGAAGGAGGGAAGTGGGTCCTCAGGACCCAGCAAAAGTTTCATGAAAATTGAAGCCCATGAAGAGAACAAAGAAACTTCAGTGAAGAAGAAGGAGGTGGCAAGTAGCACTTTGTCCCTGAGCCCTGACTCACTGTGGAAAGGGTGGCCTGAACCTGCAGACACAGTGACTACTGGTGACCCTAGGAGCCTTCACAAAGATGGTTCAGTGCAATGGAGAGGTACATGCAGTGGACTACATTTGCTGGTGAGTTATTCAGGTTCAGATGTCCCTCAGGAGAGAGCAGTTGGCTGGTAGCCATCTTGGAGAGGAGCCAACTGAGCTCAACTCAGAGCAAATGCTGGCTCCATTGAGCAGCTCCCAAGATCAGGGTGAGGCAGAAGTGAGGTCAGGTCAGCAAGAGGTTAAGCAACAGAGTTCAAGCTGGCAGGGGATGCACAGACTGTTGCAGGTCGAACAAATATGATTCCAATCTCAGAGCCAGACACAAACCTGAACTTCAGTGTAACTGAAGGTGCAGGCTTGATGGGATTATCCACTACCCCCTCATAAATCTACAGCTGGCTTGCTGGTATTACTCAACACAGATCTGGGCTCTGTCTGCCCATTCTGTCAACCAGTGACAACAGAGACACCCCTGAAGTGGACTTTTTTTTTTTTCTTATTCATTTTTTTTGTTTTTGTTTTTGTTTTACTTTCTTTTTTTCTTGTCTTTATATGAGTGTGAACACTGCAGTTTTTAATTGTTGTTCTGTTCTGTTCTTGTTTATATTTCTTCCTTCTTTCTTTCCTCTAGTCTTCTTCACCGGTTTCCCAACATTTGCATAATCTTTTGTACTCCAACCTTGCTTCTAATCTCTTCCTGTTCTATTTTTCTATTTTTCCCACCAACCTCTTAAATTTTCTCCCTTGAGGGTAAAATCACCATATTGAAGGCATATTTATTGCATACAATTTTTCAGTTTGTTTTAGATTTTTGTTATATATCGCCAAATATAGTTCAGATGGTTAAAGATAGCAAATCAATAGTTACCGCAGTTTGTTATTTTCTAGGCTATGTTTGACTCTATTGTTATTACTGATTGTACTACTTTAACCCATGTGACAGTTGTTCTGATTAGTTGTGCTTCCCTATGTCAGGACTGAGATTGCCTAAGGGTCATAAACAACACTATGAGCCAGTGCCAAAGAATCAGGGGGCAGGGCAAATAGGCAGAAACTTCTCATTCACAATCAATTGAAGAGGTAGGATCTTGCAAGACACAATCCAAAAGCCACTACACCTAGAAGACATCTCTGAGAAATAGTCATTGTCTAAGGTTTCTAAATACTATCAATAAAGCTAATTGCCGTAATTGCCATAAGGAATGTATAAGCATCAACCCAGGAATTAACAGCAACAAAAAAAGAAAATGAAGACACTTAAGCAAGATGCAGCCTCAGACTTCCAGCTCACCAAAGGTAAACCTAGAGGGCAGTGAGGTGAAACAGTTCAAAAGTCACTCACCTGGACTCTCTGAAGTGGTAACAGTGAAAGTAACAAAGCAGATGAATGAGGCTCTACAAAACAAATCAGAAATGATTTCTGAGATAACTACAGAGATGGTAACCATAATGAAAGACATGCTTAGTGATTAGAGCACGTACAGATTAAAAAAAAATAGAGGAGCTTGGGAACGTGATAGAAACCATGAATGCCCAGCATAGGAAAGAAATGGAATCCATAAAACAGATTCAAACAGATATCCAGAAGATTAAAAATTCCACCGAAGGGGCCCAAGATGTAGCTCAGTGGCACCACACCTGCCTTGCTAGCATAAGGTCCTGAATTTGATCCCCAGTACTGAAAAAAAACAAAAAAGTTCCATTGAAGTATATGTAGTAGAATGATCCAATGTGAGGACAGAATATCAGAGAAGACAGGATTACAGATAGTGATCATGAAAAAGGAAGATTTCTTTAAAATAGCAATGGACTGTGAGAAATCAATCCAACAACTGCTAGATGAAGCGAGGAAGAGTAACATAAGATTGATCAGACTCAATGAAAAAGCAGGAGATAGCACAAATGACATTAAAAAAAACCTATTCACAGAAGTAAAAACAAAACTTCCCAAACAAGGAAAAAGAATTTGATATACAGTTAAGTGAGGCATATACAGCTCCAGTTAACCATAATAAAAAAAAATCTTACCCAAGGCATATAATAGTTAAGATTCCAGAAATCCAACATGAGAACAGAGTATTAAAAGCTGTTAGAGAAAAGAAATAAATCACCTATAAAAGAAAGCCCATCAGAATCACAGCAGACTTAGCAATACAAACTCTCAAGGAAAGCTGGGAGTGAAGTATTTCAAGCCCTAAAGGAAAACAACCTCCATCCCAGATTGATGTACTCTGCAAAACTGTATTTCAAAATTGGTAGAGTAATAAGATACTTCTGTGACAGAGAACACCTGAAGAAAATCATGACCACCAAATCAGCACTCCAAAATGTAACAAAGAACATTTTAGAAAAAGATAAGAAGGACTCCAACTCCATGAACTCCAACAGAACGAAAGATAAGTCTACACACATCAGTTATAACCATCAATGTAAATGGTTGCAATTTACCAATCAAAAGAAACAGACTGGCAGAATGGATCAAGAAGCAAGTTCCGACAATATACTACATACAAGACACACATTTAATTTAAAAAGAAATTTATAGATTTAATGTCAAAGGATGGAAAACAATACTCTATGTGACAGGAACTCAGGAAAAAAGTAGGGTTAGGTATTCTATTTGCAGACAAAGTGGATTCCAAGCCAAGACTGACTAAGAAAGACAAAGAAGGTCACTACGTCCTTGTAAAGAGAACAATCTAACAGGAAGCGATAACAGTCACAAATATATATGCACCAAGTACTAGTGCACACAACTATATAAAACAAATATTAACAGACATGAAAAATCAAGAGAGCACGAATAAAATTGTACTAGGGGAACTCAATACCCAACTGTCACAAATAACTAGAAAAACCCCTCAAATGTCAGAACTGAACCAGGTATTTCAACAAATGGACTTAGTTGATGTTTGCAGAGTGTTCTATGCCACAACATTAGAATGCACATTCTACTCAGCTGCACACAGGAAGTTTTCCAAAATAGACCATATACTAGCTGATAGAACATACTTAAGTAATTATAAAGGAATAGAAATTATCTCATGCATATTATCAGATCATAGTGCAATGAAATTGGAAGTCAGTGGTAAAAGAAACCACAAGAACTTTGTAAAGACATGAGAATTGAATAAGAGTCTCCTGAGCAACCAATGGGTCACAGATGAAATTAAAGAAGAAATTAGACTGTTTCTACAATTAAACAATAATGCCATTGCAACTTACCAGAACTTATGGGATGCCATGAAAGTAGTCCTGTGAGGGTAATTTATAGTGGTGAGCTTCCACATCAGAAAAACAGAGTGGGCTCAAATAAACAACCTAATGTTGAACCTCAAGCTTCTAGAAAAAGAAGAGCTAGAGATTATAAAGATCAAAGCAAGGCTGGGCTGGGGATTTAGCTCTGGTTCCACCACCTGTCTTGCAAGCACAAGGTCCCAAGTTCAATCCCCAGTTCCAAAAAAAAAAAAGATAAAGCAGAAATTAATGCAATGAAAACTAAGAAAACAATAGAAAGACTCAATGAATCAGAGTTGGGTCTTTGAGAGATTAAAATTGACAAACCCTTAGCCAATTTTATCCAAAACAGGAAGGATAAGACTCAAATCTATGCAATTAGGACTGAAAAGGGTGAAATCACAACAGATCCTGCAGAAATCCAGAAGATCATCAATACATTCTTTGAGAACATTTGTTCTAATAAGATGGAAACCACAAAAAATGGAAAGATTCCTAGATATATATGAATTATCAAAGCTTTGTTAAGAAGATATAAAAATTTTACTCAAATTTTTTTTTTTTTTGTACCAGGGATTGAACTCGGGTCCTTGTGCTTGCGAGGCAGGTGGTGGAATCACTGAGTTAAATCCCTGGCTCTACAAATTTTAAATGAACTTATACCAGTCATTGAATTGAAGATGTAACTAAAAACCTACCAACAAAGAAAAGCCCAGGCCGTGAAGGATTCACTGCTGAATTCTACAAAAAATTTAGAGAAGACCTATTGCCACTGTTTCTCAAACTCTTTAATGAAATTGAAAGTGAAGGAATACTCCCAAAGTCATTTCTGGAAGCAAGCATTACCTTGATTCCAAAACCTGAAAAGGATCCAATCAAAAAGAATTACAGGCCAGTCTTCCTAATGAATATAGGTGCAAAAATCCTCAGTAAGATACTGGCAAGTAGAATGCAGCAAATCATCAAGATTATATATCATGACCAAGTTGGATTCATCCAAGGGATGCATGGATGGTTCAACATATGCAAATCAGTAAATGTAATACACTATATTAACAGCGCCAAGGACAAAAACTATATGATCTTCTCAGTAGATGCAGAAAAAGCATTTGACAAGGTCCAGCACCCATTCATGATAAAAACCCTACAGAAAATTTGTTTAGATGGTCTTTATCTCACTCTCATAAAATCCATGTAAGACAAACCAACAACCAAGATCATATTAAAGACAAAAACTGAGTGCTTTCACTCTAAAATCAGGAACAAGACAAAGATGTCCACTGTTAACACTCTTTGTTCAATATAGTTCTGGAAACACTAGCCAGAGCAATTAGACAAGAGAAGGAAGTAAAAGAAATAAGGATAGGAATGTAACAAGTTAAATTATCATTATTTGTGGATGACATGATACTCTATATAGAAAACCTCCAAAACTCCACCAAAAGACTTTTAGATTTAATAACCAAATTCAGTGCCACAGCTGGATACAAAGTCACTCAAAAATCAATAGCCTTTCCATACACAAATAATTAATTCACAGAGAGGAATTAGAGAAACAATCCCTTTCACAATAGCATCTAAAAAAATGAAATACCTAGGAATCAGTTTAATGAAGGAAGTAAAAACCTCTACATGGAAAACTATGGTATTCTGAAAAATGAGATTGAAGAGAATATCAGAAAATGGAAAGATATCCCTTATTCTTGGAAAGGAAGAACCAATATAGTTAAAATGGCCTTACTAACAAACTTGTTATACACATTTAATGTAATCCTGACCAAAATACCAATACTCTGTCTCACAGAATTAGAGAAAATAATCCTAAAATTCATTTGTAATCAGAAGAGACCTAAAATAGCAAAAACAATTGTTGGCAACAAAGGCAAGGCAGGGAGCATCACAATCCCTGACTTGAAATTATACTACAGAGCTACTGTGATAAAAACACCATTGTACTTGCAAAAACAAAAAACAAACAAACAAAAAACACTCAAGAATCAGTGGAACAGATTAGAAGCAGAAGCAACTCCAAACACCCTCAGGCACCTTTGACAAAAGAGCCTAACACCTTCAATGGAAGAAAGATGCCATCTTTTTTTTGGTACCGGGGATCAAGCTCAGGACCTTGCGCTTTCGAGCCAGGTGGTGGAACCACTGAGCTAAATCCCTGGCCCCAAGATACCGTCTTTAATAAATGATGCTGGAAAAACCTGGCTTTTCACATGCCACAGATTAAAACTAGACTCATACCTTTCACTGTGCACTAAAATGAAATAAAAATGGATCAAAGATCAAAATATTAAAACAAAAACACTAAATCTGCTGCAAAATAGAATAGGTAGAACTCTGGAAAACAATGGCGTAGGCAAATACTTTTTGTTTTGTTTTTGGTATTGGGGATCAAACTCAGGTCCTTGTGCTTTCAGGACAGGCAGTGGAACCACTGAGCTAAATCCCTGTCCCGGCAAATACTTTATAAACAAAACTGCAGTTGCAGAGGAAATATCACAAAGAATCAGCAGCTGGGATCTCATCTTAATTCAAAACCTTTTGTACAGCAAAGGAAACTACCAACAGAGTGAAGAGACAACCCACAGGTAGGAAAACTCTTTTTGCCAACAGTCCTTCAGACAAAAGACTAATATCTAGAATATATAAAGAACTCAAAAAACTCAGACCCCTCCAAATTTAAAGACTCAGTCCAAAAATGGGCATCTGAAATGAATAGACACTTCTCAGATGAAAAAGTAGAAATGGTAAATAAATATATGAAAAAATGTTTAACATCGCTGTTCATTGAAGAGATGTAAATTGAAACAGCACTGAGATTCAATCTTCACAAACAATGGTTGCTATCACAAAATTAACCAATAACAAATGCTAGAGGGGATGTGGGGAAAAAGGAACCCTTCTCCACCGTTGGTGGGAGTGTAGACTGGTGCATCCACTGTGGAAATCAGTGTGGAGATTCCTCAAAAAACCAAAACTAGAGGTTCCATTCAACTGAGCTATTTCTCTTCTTGGTATCTTCCCGAAATAATTAAAAACATTATATCACAGTGATATATGCACACATATGTTTATAGTGGCACAGTTTATAATAGCTAAATCTTGGAAACAGCCCAAATGCCCGTCAATCAACCAAGGGATAAAGAAGATGTGGGTTTTTTATACAATGGAGTACTACTCTCCCATAAAGAATAACCAGCTTGAGACATTTCTAGTTAAATGGAAGCACATTGAGACCATACTCTGAAGTGAAACTTGTTTAAATATTGCATTGTTTTTCTGGTATGAGAAACTGAAAGGGTAAATATGGACCAAAATATATAATAGATATTGGGAAATGGGAAGAAAATGTTCAAATGAGAATGGGGACGTGAGAGGAGGGAAAAGTGAAATAAGGGACAAGGGAAAAAATGGAAACAAAGCCTTTTGTAAACCAGGAGAGGAAGAGAGGTTGAAGGGAGGGGAGAGAAATGGGAAAAAAAGAAGCAAAATATATCATGTATAGAAATAAATTCCCCTTGATGGATGTTGTCATCATGTGTATCTAAAATGTACCAATTAAAAAAAAAATATATATATATGTATTTCTGACAATCAGTTGCCTCAAAGGTGCTTTCTTATGATAGACAGTGCCCTGGCCCACCCTCCAGCTTGATGAATGATATAGATGCTGAGTATGACTTCATAAAGGTCAAGTTCCTCCCCTCGAACATGACACCTCTTCTGCAGCCTATGGACTAGCAAGTGATCTGTAACTTCAAGAAGTTGTACACAAAGGCACTCTTCACTGCATATTTTAATGTAACTAAAGAGACATCCTTGACTTTGAAAGAGTTCTGGAAGAAGCATTTCAAAGTTCTGGAAGAAGCATGTCTTCCATTGCATCATCCTCATTTTCAAAGCCTGGAAAGATGTCATATACCAAACCTTAAACTCAACCTAGAGGAAACTGGCTATACTATGTCACTGAATGTTACTTTGAAGGGTCTGATGCACAGGTAGTGGAGGGGATTGTATCCATGGGCAAGAGTATGGGTCTGGACATCGGTTGTGCAGACATAGAGGAGCTTGTTGAGGACCACAAGGAGGAGTGGATGACAGAAGAACTTGCTGAACTCCAGAGTGAGCAGCCAAAGGCGTTTGAGGAGCACTCCACTGAGGAAGAGGAAGACATGCAGGAGTTTAGCAGTGATTTGATAAAATCCATTATGGAAAAATGGAATTAGTGCCAGGATTTCTTTGAGAAGCATGACTCCAAGATAACTGTAATGAACAGTGTTGAATATGATGTACAATAACATGATCTCTCATTTCCAGAGGGTTGTGCAGCACAGAAAAAAAAAAACAAGTGAAATTAGATTTTTCATCAAAATTGACCTTGCAGCTAAGAGATAAAGAAGAGAGGAAGCCCCTGAAAGAGATCTCCTCATTATCTGTATGGAGGGATACTCTCCCTCCAAACAATAACCTCTTCCCCACCCACCTTTCTGTCCACACCAGAAGTTGCCCCACGCAAGGTTAGTGTTCTCTCTCTTCATACTGTACTATGTTGTACTTGGTTTCTATTTTTGTGGTTAGAAAACTACAATTTAGCTCAGTGGTTCTGCTGCCTGCCTCTCAAGCGCAAGGTCCCAAGTTCAATCCTCAGTACCAAAAAAAAAAAAAAAAGAAAACTATATATGGTTCAGAATGGATTAACTTTATTTACATTAACCTTATTTACATTATAACCTTGTGAGAAAATTTGATTCTGTTTGCTACCAAGTTCGTAGGGGTCAGAATGCATTATTATTATTATTATTATTTTGGCACCAGGGATCGAACTTGGGACCTTGCGCTTGCAAGGCAGGCGTTGGAACCACTGAGCTAAATCCCTGGCCCTAAATTTTTACTTTTTTTGGTACCAGGGATCAAACTCAGGACCTTGTGCTTGCGAGGCAGGTGGCAGCACCACTGAGCTAGATCCGTGGCCCAGAATACATTAAATTATATACATTGAACTTCATCAGGAAATTTGATTCAGTTTATGATAAGAATTGTAGAACAAATTAAGCTTGTGAACTGAGCTTCCTCTGTATTGCTTCATCACTGAAGCATTTCTGACTCAATGTGATAAAGTATCACGTGAGAGGTCCGGCGATTTAGCTCAGCAGCACTGTGCCTGCCTTGCAAGTACAAGGTCCTGAGTTTGATCTCCGGTATCCCTCACACACACACACAAAAAAAAGTATCACAAGTAGGGCCAAGGATTTAGCTCAGTGGTTTCACCACCTGATGCACAAGCGCAAGGACCCGAGTTCAATCACCAGTACCAAAAAAAAAAAAGAAGCATCACAAGTATCACATGAGTATTACCTAAGTATCACATTTGCAGTTCATAATGAAAAATGGTGATATTGTGTGAAAACAAGAAAGTTTTAAGAGTCCTAGGGACAAAAAGAAAGACATTACAAAACTGGGTTTCCTGGATTTCAGATCATTCCGGGAGTAGAGTCTTGTTTTTCATCTTATTCTTACTGAAATGCTGATTTCCTTTCTCTAGTGTTGCTGTCACTCACAATCCCTTTTGTTTATTGTGTTTCCTTCAGGTAACAGCACAAAACTTAACAGCATGAAACCCACTCTTGCTTACCAGTCCTGGCCTGAGGGAGCCTTGGTTCATGATCATCAGACAGAAGGAGCCTCTGGGGACTTCCTGTTGGGTCTGCACCAGGGTCAGGATGAGCCCTGTGAAGTGCAGAAAAGACTTAGACCAGGGATGGAGGCCCCAAGGGAGAAGCTTCCTGGGAATAGAAGCCCTGGACATGATGGCATGGGATCAGCTGATAGTGTGTGTTCAAGGTCTGTGCAGGAGCACATCTCTCCAGACCCAGCTACCTGTATCTGTGATTCTAATATGCCAGCTGCAGATCCCTCGATCCGTGAAGGAGAAAATTCCTACAAATGCAAGGAATGTGGGAAAGTGTTTAAGAATGAACGCTTACTTATTCAACATAAGTGGATTCACACAGGAGTGAAGCGCTACGAATGTACAGAGTGTGGAAAGACCTTCCGCAAGAGCACTCACCTCCTCCAGCACCATATTGTCCATACCAGGGAGAGGCCGTATATGTGCTTGGAGTGTGACAAAGCCTTTAGCCGGAAATCATATCTTACTCAGCACCAACGTACGCACAGTGGAGAGAAGCCTTATAAGTGCAGTGAATGTGGACAGGCCTTTGCCCATCGCTCTACATTTGTTTTGCATAACAGAATGCACACTGGAGAAAAACCTTTTGTGTGCAAAGAGTGTGGCAAAGCCTTTCGAGATAGACGAGCTTTCAATCGTCACAACATCTTCCACACGGGAGAGAAGCCCTATCAGTGCTCAGAGTGTGGCAAGGCCTTCAACCAACGGTCTTACCTCACGTGGCACCAACAGACTCACAAGGGAGTGAAACCTTTCCAATGCAATGAGTGTGGGAGAGGATTCTGTGAGATTGCAGGCCTCATTCACCATTATGTCATCCACACTGGGGAGAAGCCCTATAAGTGTGTGGAGTGCGGGAAGGCCTTCCTCCGTGAGCCACACCTCAAGCAGCACCAGCGCATCCACACTGGGGAGAAGCCGTATGTGTGCAGTGAGTGTGGAAAGGCATTCGCCCACTATTCTACTTTGACCTTGCACAGAAGGGCTCACACTGGAGAAAAACCCTTCGAGTGCAAAGAGTGTGGGAAAGCCTTTACCAATCGGAAAGACCTCATCCGCCATGTCAGCATCCACACGGGAGAGAAGCCTTATGAGTGCATGGAATGTGGGAAGGCCTTCAACCGCAGGTCACACCTGATAAGGCACCATCGGATTCACAATGAGGAGAAGCCCTACAAATGCATGGAGTGTGGGAAAACCTTTTCACGGAGCACAAACCTCATTCAGCACTCCAACATTCACACTGGAGATAAGCCCTATAAATGCAATGAATGTGGAAAGGCCTTCAGCCTCAGCTCCTCCCTCCGGTACCATCAAAGGATGCACACAGGGAAAATCGCAGCTAGCGTCAGAGATGAGGGAAAGCCTTTCACAAGTGTGCAAGCCTCTGTCAACATTGAAGGACTCATATTGGGGAAAAATTTTCTTCACATAACCACTGACGAACATCAGTGTTCAAGGGAATCATCTAACACAGACTCTGGTCATTCATACCACAGAGAAACTGGGTTAGTGGCATCTCTATTAAAAAAATGTAAATAATCATTTATTGTCTAGAGTCATGTTTGAAAATGACCCAGTCCACAGTCTTCTACATCTGAGTATTTACCCGTGAGAATTCAATGGCCATTGTGCTCTTAGGAAAGGCCTCAGCCACATATTTCTAGTATATGCTGAAATGTTATATGAAGGATAGTTTTGTTTGTTTGCCTGTTTTGTGTTACTAGGGGATGGAACCCAGAGGCTGTGCACAACTACATTCCACCCCACCTTGGCCCCCTTTTTTTGAGACAGGATCATGCTAAGTCAATAAGTTGCCCAGGGTAGACTCGAAATTTGATTCTCCTGCCTCAGCCTCTCAGGGTGCTGGGATTATAGGTGTATGCCACCTTGCCCGCTCCTTCTCAAAGTTTTATACTTTACCTTTTCCACTTAAAACTCTGATCCATGTTAAGGTAATTTTTGTATTATCCAAGGATTAGATTCAATTAATTTCTTTTGTTGAGGAATACAGACATTCTTCATTTAATGACAATTCCGTTCCTCCATCTAGGTTGTTAAATTAACTGGTTGCTAAATGAAGAATTGTATATAGTATGTACAATGCTCAGAACAAAGAAGTGGTCAAAGGAAACTCCAACTTGATGACTGCTTTTATTTGTATAACTCTTACATGTAATGTGTAACAACATAAAATACAGTACCATATAATACAATCAGCAAAAGTTAGAATACTGTATAAACAAAGTATACTGTACAAAAAAAGACATTGAGGCTCTATCAACAAAATTACAGAGCTGTACCCCCCCAAATGGATGAGTTGTAAGTCCAGATAACACCTCCATCATAAGTCTGGACATTCATTAAACAATATTTATATTCATTTGTTCTAGCACCATTCTAAAGACTCCTAACTATGAACTTGCTTTTATGACTTAGTCATAAATCAACTGGGCATATTCACATTGGTCTGTTTCTGTGCTCTCTGTTAATTATCTGGTTTTGTAATTGTTTTATTGGCAGAGATCCAAAACCTCTGTCAGTACCATACTATCCTTTTTGTCTTTTTCTTTCAGGTTTTTCAGACAGGGTCTCACTATATACTTCAGGCTGGACTTGAACTCACTTTGTAGCCCAGGCTGGCCTCAAACTCAGGGCAATCCTCCTGCCTCACCCTCCTGAGTGCTAAAATTACAGATACCTTGTTTTGTTATAGCTATCTACTTAATTTTCAAATATGTAAAGTGATTCTACCCTCTTCTGGTAAAAATTGTTTTAGATATCAATTTTATTGATCTGACTTTAAATTTATGTATTTAGAAAGCATCTTTCAGTTATTTTTGTAGAAATTGCCTTAAAACTATATAGATTATTTTGGTGATGTTTTGTATGTTGAGCCTTCCAGTCCATGAATTTGTTTTTTTCTCTAAATCCCCTTTTTTTTCATAAATGTTTGGTAATTTTCAGGTAATAAATCCTGGGTATTTTATTTTATTGGGGGGGGTGCAGTATTGGGATTGAATCCTGGGTTTAGTTGTGCTAGGTAGATGCTCCATCACTGAGATTCACCCACGCCATTTCTTAATTTATTTTGAGACAGGATCTCACTAAATTGCCCTGATTGGCCTAGAACTTGTGATCTTTCTGCTTTCACAGCATTCACAGTAGCTGGAATTACAGGTGTGTCCCATCAATTTTGTTGTTGTTGTTGACACCTTTGTGGGACCATTTTATGTGACACTGAGGGGTTCTTTTGGGGGGGTGGTTTTAAAAGTTTTTCTGATTTAAGACATGGGGCCTCTGTGTTTCCCCTTTAACTCCTGGTCTCAAGGGATCCTCCTGCCTTAGTCTCCTGAATAGCTTGGATGATAAATACTATCTTAGCTAGGTTCATACTAAATTTTTAATTTCTTTCATATGATCATTGGTGTTAGAGTGAAGTACAATTATTTTTTAAATGCTGATCTTGAATATGACTTTCCAGAGTTTTTTTGTTTGTTTTTTGGGTTACTGGGGATGAACTCAGGACCTTGTGCTTGCAAGGCAGGCGCAGCACCACTGAGCTAAATCCCCAGCCTTGTCAGTAATTTTTATACATTCCTGAGGATTCTCTTCATAAAATTAATGAACAATGAACCAGTTTCTCATATGTATTCCTTTTATTTACTTTTCTTCTGTTATAGTATAGGATCTTCCATGATGTTGAATAAAATGATAAAAGTAGATATACTTACCATGTAATTAGTGTTTGTAGAAAACATTCAATGTTGAGCACTACATGTCATAGCTATATGGTTTCACATAGATGCTCTTTATCTAGTTTAGAAATTTTCCCCAGGTGTTGAGGCTTTTGTTAAGAATGAGTGTTTCAATTATTTAGCCTGTCTCCCTGTAACCTGCTGTAATATGCTTTGCTTTGACTGAATTATTAATGTTAATACAGCCTTGTATCCCTCCAATAAATTTCCCCCAATTTGGTTGAGAAGATTTGTATCTAAAATCATGAGTGTTGTTTAAGCAAACCTATAGCTGGAGTTGCTTCAGTGTGGTTGTAGGGGAGTTCCCACAAGAGAAAGTCCTACACTGAAACAGACATGTGAATTAATGGAATGGAATACAGTATGGAAAAACATTCCTGATCTGTGACAAAGGGGCCAAAAGCATGCTGGAGAAAACACCCTCTTTAGCAAAAGGTGCTGGGAAAACTGCCTGTACACATGCAGAAGATGGAATCTAGACCCATGTCTCTCACCAAGTACTAAACTAAAATCAAAATAGATCAAAGATCTAAATGTCAAAACAATCTGGTGGAAGATAAAATAGGTAAAACTCTTGAAGTGGGCTTGGAATTTCTGAAGAGAACCTTAGTTACACAAGAAACATCAAGAATCAGTGGGATGCTGGGGATTTAGCTCAGTGGTGCTGTGCCTGCCTGCCTTGCAAGCGGAGGGTCCTGAGTTCAATCCCCAGTACCAAAAAAAAATGTGATCATATCACATTGTACAATAAAGGAAATAATAACGGGGAAAGAATTTACAGAGGACTAATATCTACAATATATGAATAACAGACAAAAAAGGAGGCCCCTCAAAATAAGACTCAATTGGGCCGGGAATTTAGTTCAGTGGTTCCACCACCTGCCTCAAAAGCACAAGGACCCAAGTTTGATCCCCGGTACCAAAAAAAAGAAAAAAAGACTCAGTCAAAAATGGGCAACTGAAATGAATAGATACTTTTCAGAAGAAGTACAAAAGGCTAGTGAAAACATGAAAACATATCCACCATGTCTGGCCATTAGAAAAATGCAAATTAAAACAGATTCCATCTTACTCTAGAAAAAAATGGCTATCAGGAAGAAATCAAATAACAAATGCGGGCCAGGCAGGGGGGAAAAGAACCTTTCTATCCTATTGGTGGGAATGTAAACTAGAAAATCCACTATGGAAATCAGTTTTTCTAGTTTCCAAAACAAGAAAGTTTATCGAACTCAGCTATTCCCCGTCTAGTTATCTTGAAAAAATTAAAGGCATCATATAGTGTTAACATTCATACCCATTGTATAGCAGTACAACTCATAATAAATAGCTAAATCTTGGAAGCAGCCTATATGTCCATCAACAAACAGATGGTTAAAGAAAATGTGACATTTATACGCAATGTAGTACAATGTTACAAGGCTAAATCTGAGTCTTTTTAAACAAAAAATGGATGCATCTTAAGACCATAATTGTAAAGGCCAGGGATTTAGCTCAGTGGTTCTGCTGCCTGCTTTGCAAGCACAAGGACCTGCGTTTGATCCCTGGTACAAAAAAAAAAAAAAGATCATAATTGTAAGTGAAATAAATCAGTCACATGAGCTAAATTATTGCATACTTTCTCTTATACAAGAAACCTAAAGTATAAATTAAAGAGCTAGCCTAGTGAGGTGGTGCATGCCTATAGTCCCAGCACCTGGGAGGCTGAGGCAGGAGAATGGCCATGACTTTGAGGCCAGCCTGAACTATGTAACGAGACCCTGTCTCAACAAACAAAAAAAACCTCAGCAAAATAAAAGATAATAGGAAATGGAGATAGATTTTTTTTTGCAGCAACAAGAAATGGAACCAAGGAACCCTTCTCCATTGTTGGTGGGAGTGCAGACTGGTGCAACCACTGTGGAAATTCGTATGGAGATACCTCAAAGAACTAGGACTAGAGGTCCCATTTGACCCAGCTATTCCCCTACTGGGTATCTTCCCCAAAGAATTAAAAGAATCATACCACAGTGATATATGTGCACCTGTGTTTATAGCGGCACAATTTGTAATAGCTAAGGATTGGAAACAGCCCAAGTGCCCATCAGCTGGAAACTGGATAAAGAAGATGTGGTTTTTTTTAATAAAATGGAGTACTACTCAGCCATAAAGAATGAGAAACTAGTCATCTATAGCTAAATGGATGCATACTGAGGCCATACACTTAAGTGAAATAAATAGGACACACATGTAAATACTGAATAGTATCTCTAGTATGAGAAACTGAAAGTGTAAATAAGGATGAAAATGATTAAAATGAATAATTGATAATTTGAAATAGGAAAAGGTCCAAAGGTGGAGGGGTGGTGGGAGGGGAAGGGGAAAGGGAAGAAGGGGAAGGAAAAATTATGAGAAAGCAAAAAAAGGAAATGAAATCTATGTAAATAGGGAAGGGTGGAGGAGGTGAAGGGTCCATAGGTAATGAGGAAAAAAATAAGAACCAAGATACATCATGTACAGTTACAAACACCCAATGATAAATGTAAATGTATACCTAAAATGTAGCAATTAATATATAAATTTTTTAAAAAAGAAATTGAACCAAGAGATGGAGGAGAGACGGTGTGGAAGGGGAGGGTACAGACACAACAAAGTTAAGATGTGTATATACGTGCACCAACTCCCAATAAAGAACTGCTAACACGTGCTAAAAAAAAAATCATAAAGCAAAAACCTTAAGTGTCAGGCCGGGCGTGCTGGCACATCCCTATAATCTCAGCACTTGAGAGGCTAAGGCAGGAGAATAGCCGTGAGTTAAGGGCAGTCGGGGTTACATAGTGAGTTTGAGGCCAGTCTGAACTACATAGTGAGACAGAAAGAAGAAGAAAGAAAAAAGAGAGATTTGGGTGGTTGGGATTTCCTTGAATGGAGTGCTAAATCCAGTGTGATCAGTCTAAACTAAAGGTGAAAGGGTCGACGAAGAAGGGGACCCACAGAGGCGTTCAAGCAGCAAGCCTGTATTGGGGGTGACAGTCTGCAGCCTGCCGGGCTGACTCAGAATGGAGACCAGCAACTGCATGAGCTGAGCTGGAAGCTTATATAGGGTTTTGCAGGTGGGAGAGCACTAGGCCATTGGTGGGGGTGGGTGATTGGGGCTAGGGTATGTGGCAACAAGTTTCAGTTGGGGGGATGGAGTAACAGTTTCCAGGAAGCCCCTATCTTACACGGGAACATCTGGCCACGAAACCGGTGGGGCAGAAAGTCCTTAACTAGGCAGAGAGTCACTGACAAAGAGAGGTCATGCCTTAGTTATGCAGAAGTTCCCTGTTCCCTGTGGCCGGAGTGGGGCAGGGGGAAAGGAAAGGAGGGGTCTTGCTCTGTGGGGCTCTGAAATACCTAACACAAGGGATGATTATATATAGAGGGCTATGATAGGTCTCCCACCACCTGAGCAGCTATTAAGTATAGTAGCTGCCCTCTTCCTATGGTGACTTGCCCCCTCCCCTGTGTGACATCATGCCAAGATGGTTGCTCCCACCAAAGAACAAACCCTTCTTCCCAGCATGCCCCTGTTCCCACCTAGACAGTAACCTAATACTCGCTCACCTCCTACCACCTAGTGACATCACCGGCTCCTCCATTCCCTAGTCACTACCTCATTCAACCCCGCCTCAGCCCCTACAAGCCCCACCCCAGTCTCTATAAAAGACTCTCCCTGCCCCAGCCATATTGCTTTTGTCTCTCCTTTGTTCAGAGACAGCCTGGCAGATCTATTCCCCTAATAAAGGCTTGTTGTGGCCTGGTCTGGTCTTGGTCTTCGGCCCTTTTACCTGACATTTCTGGTGCCGTGACTCGGATGGTAGATGGTCCATTAATGGACGGTCCCCCACAGGACGGGGTTGATTGACCTTTTGGCCATCTCCAACGGACCTATCTGCTGTTGCCAGGACCCTCCGGGGCTTTCTACCTTTGCCATTGCTGACGCTACACATCCACACCGGTCACCAATGTCTGGGTGAGTAGGGAGTTCAGCCTCCCTCTCGTCGGGTTCTGTGTCTCGTTCTCTCTCCCTCCGGGGACTTCTCAGAAATCCAAGCGCTTGGTCAGAGAAACCCCCACGGCCTCTGGGCCCAGGACCGTGCCCCTGGGAGACATCCCATCTGCCCGCCTCCTCTCATTCTCTCCCTCTGGGAGACTCACTCGGAGATTGTCAAAGGAGACAAGGACGCTTCTCCCCTTTGTCTTTCTCCCCAGGGGCTGCCTCCTCCTCACCCGCTCTAATCAGGGGGCCCAACAATCCAAACCCCGCCCCTCAATGCCTCTGGGCTGCCTTCTGGCACAACTCAAACCCCTCGGATTGTTGGGACCAGACTTTAAGCCAAAAAGATTTGTTTTCTATTGTAATCAGGTTTGGCCTCAGTATAAATTAGATAATGGGTTTCCACGCCCCAAAAATGGCACTTTCAATTTTAACATACTGTGTGATTTACACAACTTCGGTCAATGCAATGGCAAATGGTCAGAAATCCCCTACATACAAGCCTTTTCTACCTATGCTCTTAACCCTCCCTCTGTCAAACCTGTTCTCCTTCTCAAGTACTCCTAGCCTGAGCCGATCACTCACCGCTCATACCTCCCCCACTTTATAACTCTGTTGATAAGAAAAAATTTTAAAGCCTAATAGATTAGCTATTAAAGTAGTTGTGGAAGCAAACTAGGTAGTGTATCCCTTTAAAAACTTGCCTTAGCCCATTGCTTCTGCTGTTCAAAGTGAAGGTTTATAGCTTCTTTGATTTGTAGCTCCACTATAGATAACATCCTAACTAAAGAATGAAGTGAAAATCCTTGAACAAACTTGTGATATATGTGCCTTAACTGTCATGTGTTTAGGGCTGTAATCAGTGACAGAAACCACCTGTGTCTAACCATTAAACAGGAATTAGAACTTTATTTACTTAACAAAGACCACTAGGGATGAGATAATGACGGACAAAAGTATAAAATGTTTATAGTGAGTCGGGAGACAAAATATTTAAAAAGCTATAAGTAAAAGATATATTTTTGATATAAAAGGATTTTATATGTTTGTCTTATTAGCAGGACAAGACCAAAAGGCCTAAGTACATCAAGAAGGTGTGCGAAAGTGATTTATAAAGGAAATATATATATTTACTTGTTGGTTTCAAGTTTGTTATAAAAGGTTTACAGAAATAGAGGTTTCACTGCTTCTGATTTTAATTCTACAAGAGATCTCTGTTAATTGACTTACAAAAAGTTTTAAATAGTCTTATTTATAATTATAAACCTAAAATTATAAAGAGATTATAATTCCATTGGGCTAAATATATTTGAGTGCACTCTAGTTTTAGAAATTGTCTTATATCTTTGTTTTTGTCCAATCATACAGCTGTTTTGTTTATAGATAAAGGTTATTAAGTTCAAGGCATGCTCCCCTTGGTGAACAAAGGAGCGGCCGCATGGAAATATTTTCCAGTCTTTGTTCACTAGGGGGACCTCAACAGTTTTCATCTTACAACAGACTGACCCAATGGTTTTCATAGCCTTATAAAAGACTTACAGGAATAAATATTATTTAAATATATTATTATACTGTTTATATCAATTGT
Organism: Heterocephalus glaber; assembly: GCF_053883595.1. Classification (NCBI taxonomy): domain Eukaryota; kingdom Metazoa; phylum Chordata; class Mammalia; order Rodentia; family Bathyergidae; genus Heterocephalus; species Heterocephalus glaber. The sequence continues at coordinate 2,693,710 of NW_028258451.1, forward strand.
CATCAAAGGGATAAATTCTAAATATGTTATTATGGTGTGCTTACACTGGTTATTTTCAAAGGACTAAATATCCTGTAAAAAACAACAATAACAAGGTTTTATTTTTTCTAGTGTACTAAATGTATTTATACTTTCTGACTGTACAGGTTTTCTAATATTTGTTTATGATAATAACCTCTTTTTGATTCAGGTATTTGCCTTTTCATACACTCTAGCTATTTATGATAACAGATACATATATGGACTATTTTCTTTAGATGGTATCCTATCAAAAGATTATTATTATTTTTTTTTTAAAGATAATTTAGGTAAAAACTTTTGGTGTTTTAAAAAAATGAGTACATTTAATCATGGCTATTTTATATCAAGATGGACATTTAAATGTGTTACAAAGGTAAAGTCATCATAATTGCCATGTTAAAATATTATTTGTGGCTCTTTTTCTGTTAATATTCTACAGGAATTCAACTACTAAAAAACAACCATGACTAATAACAGTAACAGTTCTCTATATTTTAAACTCCAAACTGTTTGTTATTCAGGTAAAACTATAATAGTTAAGTTCATTATTCTTGTTACAATGCTAACGCTATTGACCTTCTCTTCTGGGTGTTCAACAACTAAAGTTTGGAGACCAAAACTAAAAGGTAACTGGGCTATGAGGACAGCCAATATTTTGGCCCTGGCCCCTCAAGGTCAACAAAGTTCCAGGACACGAGGGAACCTTCTCTACAGGGTCCTACATCTTTGGTAAGTCACTCAACCTCCTAAACTGGGAGATTGCTGGACACCAGAGGACAATGTACTGTGTGCCAAAGGAGGGTCACCAAGAAAAAACTCTCCACTGCTTTCACTGAAAGCAACTTGGTCAAACAAGGCCATAACCCATCCAGATGGCTGACACTGACAGAGAAGCAGAGAGGCACTATGCATGGTTCCAAAGTAATGGCCTGGGGAGACTTAACTGACCTTAATAGATAACAAGAGGTTCATATTGATTGACACAGGTCTCACTTTAACTCGGTCTTAAACACTCAGCAGAAAAAATAACCAAAAGAGGCACAAAACAATGACATAATAATAAAGCTAGACTTCAGAAAAATTAAGACATAGCCCACCCATTAAAATCTTTTGGTTCACTCATGACACAGCCATTTCAAAAAGACAAAACTTTGGGTACTAAATAGAAGCAAAAATCATTAATTAGCTACAAGTGTGTACAGATTCTTTTCAAAAAAAATTTAAAAAATTCTTTACAGGTAACCAATCCTAGAAACCACTGGTCTCCAGATCTCTCCTTTTAGATAAGTGTTTTTCTGATTCTGTGATAACTAATTAACTATCGTGTAATGATCAAAAAAACCCAAAAAAAACCATAAAGTAAGAGTATTGAGAAAAAATCACGTGCTTGTCAGCCACAGTCAGGATAAGTTCTATACCAAGCAGCTACAAGATTTATTCCTTTTAAAATAATGTACATCCTTGTTCTCTGTTTATGATGCCTCTTCTCATTGTGTTCATATTTCCTGGATACCTACCCTTGTCTAAAAAGATCAAGCCTTTTATGTTACACTTGATCGCCTTAAGTCGTCCAGTGTCCTTGTTGAGGTTATCAGTTCTCTTTATTTTTAAATATATCTAGGAGGCCTCCAAAAACTGAGAGATACAGGAATAAAACTGTCCTGGCCTTGAATTTAAAGAAGAAGTCAGGTTCATAGTAATGCTACACTCATCGGTATGTTGGCCTCCAAAAGACATTTGCTCAGTTACATACACCTTTTATATCCCCCCCCAAAAAAAGGATTATAAAGATTATATAAATTGTGTTTATCACCTTTCCACTCATTCTCTAAGAGCAAGGACATGACACATGGGCCCTTAGATCAGGAGCTATGATCTCTTCCATAACAGTCTCTTACTTCTATAACAAATGAGCCCCTAAACATCCAGCTGTCTCTGTAAAACCTATGTAAATAACAAATAAAAAATTACACGTCAAATGAAAAAAATTAAAACTCAATGGGCCAGATAGATATGCCCCCCAAGGTACTAATCAATGGTGGGGCACGTTTGGTTCCTGGAGCTCATGGCTCGCCTGGCTGTTCCTACTCTTGGGACTCCTCAGTATTATCTGTTTAATTCTCTGGTTTGGACTGTGCCTGGTTCGCTGTTTTCAAAATTTCTTGCAGAAATGATTGAGGGCATTCACCAGCCAGACAGTCACAGAGTTCATCATGGCAGGGTACCAGCCAGTACGGCAAAAGGAGGAGGTCCCCACTTGCCACGGGCCTCATCAGATCCAGGTCTAGCCCCGATCTTCGCCCCTTGTCAGCAGGAAGCAGCTCCAGAAGAAGAGACCTTCGCCCAACTATCATACAACAAAAGCCTGGAATGATAGGTCTCCCACCACCTCAGCAGCTATTAAGTACAGTAGCTGCCCTCTTCCTATGGTGCCTTGCCCCCTCCCCTGTGTGACATCATGCCAAGATGGTTGCTCCCACCAAAGAACAAACCCTTCCCAGCATGCCCGTGTTCCCACCTAGACAGTAACCTAATACTCGCTCACCTCCTACCACCTAGTGACATCACCGGCTTCTCCATTCCCTAGTCACTACCTCACTCAACCCCGCCTCAGCCCCTACAAGCCCCACCCCAGTCTCTATAAAAGACTCTCCCTGCCCCAGCCATATTGCTTTTGTCTCTCCTTTGTTCAGAGACAGCCTGGCAGATCTATTCCCCTAATAAAGGCTTGTTGTGGCCTGGTCTGGTCTTGGTCTTCGGCCCTTTTACCTGACAGGCTACACTTTGGGGTATACCTAGCATGATTCAGTGCTTCCTTACTCCAAAATGTAGGTACATAAAAGTTTATAAGAATTTCATAATGATGAAGAACTGGAAATCATTTAAATGACAGTCATCAGCAAGATGCTTAAGTAAATGGTGAAAGTCATCAAATGGATGAAGATATGGCAACTAAAACTTCTGCTTTCATGCAACAGGATGAATTAACTTCCCTAGGAAAAAAACCACTTGAAGTGAGGTGCGTACCAGCTGCAACCTGTCTGTGGTTTGTGGTTGCTATCTGCCCCCTAAACCAAGTGGATGTCTTTTGAAAAAACAGTCATTATCGACTCTGAAGAAAAGATTTATACATGGTTGGCTTTGATTTTTGCAAGGGGTAGATAGGCAGGAGTGGAGGGCTCGTTAGTCTAGGTCAGTGGTGGTGAGCCTATGGCATGCGTGCCACCATAGGCTCTGCCAGCATGCAAGCCAAGTCTCCTCAGCATCACTCTAGCAGCCGAGCATTGGATAACAGCATACATGTGGCAGTTTTGGCACCTTGTGGTAAATAAGTGGGTTTTGAGTTGCAGTTTGGACACTTGGTCTCTAAAAGTTTCATCATCAGCCATGTAGGCTGTCGGTTCAGGTCAGGGATTGTAACGAGAAAATCCACAGTGAGGCCTGCTTACCTCCAAAACTTATTGTTAGCTTTACCTGGGCTTCATGACAGTCAAAGAAGTAGACAATAATAACAATAATAACAACAACAACAATAATAATAATGTATAGCCCCTTGCCACAAAGAAATCCTTGAAATCTTTGAGTGGCAGAGACGTGGATGGCAGGCAAAGTAGTATACACTGTGTATTTTTATTTTTTATTTTTTGGTGCCAGGGATCAAACTTGGGACTTTGCACTTGCGAGGCAGGTGGCGGAACCACTGAGCTAAATCCCCCCGCCCTATATTGTATATTTTGATAAGGTCACCACCAGGCAAATCTAATATATTGTTAAGTGATGAAGGACAGAATATTGATCATTTGCATAGTATAAACTGAGAGGAGACATTTGTGCCTGAAAGGTATTGGGAATGTTTCTCTGTATGGCTAGGGAATACTTGGGGAATACAGAGGGGATTTTCAAGCCATGTACCAAAAATCTGTCTACTGAAGTAATGTCATTGATTTATACATATGAAAGATAAAATATATGTAATACATTAATATGACACAAATGAGAAACTTAGCGCACTCTACATGAGCCTATCAGTTTGAAAAGGAGAGGTTCACTTGGGTCACAGTTTCAGAAGTTATAGCCCATGATTAGAAGATTTGCATGCAGAAAGGGGAGAATGGGAGGGCCTGGGCAAGGACAGCTACTAGTATCATGTTGGCCACAAGGAAAGAGAGAAGGTGGGAGCCAGGGACAGGAATACAGCTTCCCAGTGACCTGTCTGTACAGAGGCCAAGCATTTGTGGGTATTTTTGCTTCTCAAGTTCTGTACCTTTGATTCAGCATATCTGTCAATGAGAGTTTTGTCAATGAGAGTTGACTAGACCAGTGCAGTCTTCCCCCTGTAAGAAGTATCTTATTTTTGCTATGTCTCCTGAGTTTAAAAAAATAAGACTGCTGTGTTAGTGAGTGCTGCTCAAGTTGTATACATTTTTCTAAATTTTTGTGTTTTTGCTTCCTGTCCTTGGTCCAAGTGTTTGGTAGGTACACTTATAAAAGTCCCAGGATGCCTTAGTGTTAAGGGATATGTAAAGTGACTGCAGGCAATAGCACCATCCCTAGATAAGGAAATGCCTGTGGCATTTCTTAACTGCAACTCCCCCCCTTGAATTGGGCCAGATGTCCAAACTAAAATAACAATTACCATGCCTTGCTAGCAAAAGTATGCATAGACCCGAAGATTTCTGTACATTACATTGATAGAAAAAAAAGTTTTAAGTAGCTTAATAGATTGAATATGAAGGTAATTGTAGAAGCAAAATAAGTAATATATTCCTTTAAGATTTGCTTTTCTCACTGCTCTTGATGTTTAAGGTGTTAACCTGTAATTTAATTGTAGATAACGTTTTAAGCTAACAAAGTTGCAAATGCCTAAGTGAATTTACAATGTATATGTGCCTATCTTGTGTCTGTGACTTGTAGGTAGGAACCGGCATTGTATTTACACATCAAAGACCACTAGGAAGGAGATAATGACTAAAGAAAAGTATAAAGAGAAGAGACTAACAAAAGGGGTGGGGGAGTCTGAAGGGACCAGTTTCTGGCAGTCCCTGCGGCTTGCAAGTAACCCTTATTTATTTTACCTGAGTTCTGTGTCTCTGAGCATTTCTTTCTGAGATTTCCGTACCAATAGGACAGTGAGGGTAGAAGAGCAGAATTTAGGCACTTTCTTTACTTTAGGTGACCAGAATGGTCACTTGCCTATCAGACAACTGATCATCAGGGATGCCATCTACAAAATGAGTGAGATAAGGACTTTTCTAAGTGCTGGGGTCATTAGTCACCTGGGAGTATTTAAAATCTGGTGCCTAAGATTCTTCCTCAGATTTTGCTTCAATTGGTCTGAGTGGCAAGGAGACATCCCTAGGTCTTGCCAGTTCAAAGAGAGGTGAAGGGATAGGACTAGGTTCATATCATTATCCATGATTTATGACACACATTAAAACACAAGTTCTCTCAACCACTGCCCACAACTCAATTGACTGCACTGAACAAGTGGAAACTTGGTACATGCTGTTACTAAGGTACAACACTCCACTTCTCACATGGAAGATCCCTGCTGTTCCTTTGGATGGCACTTGGTAGCAGCAATCAACATATGTTACTATAACAACTAGCAATTTGGCTTACGATTTCAGAAGTTTCAGTCCATGGATGGCTGGCTCCAAGGCAGAAACATCATGGTGGAAGGGTATAGTGGAACAAATTCCTATGATGGACACAAAGCAGAGCACAGGGGAAAGGTATACCACAGAGGAAGGAGCCAGGGATCAGATATGCTACCCAAAGTCATGCCCTCATAATGCATTTCTTCCAACTAGGCCCACTTTCTTTTTCATTCATTCATTCATTCATTCATTCATTCATTGGGGTAGGGTCTCCTTATGTAGTTCGGACTAGACTTAAACTCATTATGTAGCCCAGGCTGGCCTTGATCTTTCAGTGATCTGCCTGCCTTGCTCACCTGAGTGATTGGATTACAGGTGTGCATTACCATGCCCAACCATCTTCTGGAGTTTTAAAATCCAGTTGACAAGTGTGAGACCAAAGCGACTCCATTTTGCTAAAATCCACTGTTCCCCTAGTCTTTCACAAATTAATGGTTAAAATGTGCTTGCTTTGGGACAAAAGATACAATCTGTAACGAAACAAAGTTCCTGAGTTAATTACTCAGCCATCTGTTTGCCCAGGAAATGAATGTTCCGGGCCCACTATCCATAGAACAATCTGTAGATGTGCTGACTGTCAGTTCGTAATGGTAGTGACTAATAGTCAGTTTGTCTGCTGACCATCAGTACGTGACAGTCAGCCACCAACCTTTGTCCCTCTTTTCCCTCGTAAAACCTACATGTAGTCACCCCTCAACCTCCGATGCACCTAGCCAATCAGAAATGTACACTTCATGCTTGCTAATTGTCAACCAATCATGTAACTGCTAAGTGGAAAATCTCCAAACCTTGCTGTAACCTCTATAAAAACCCCGCTGATTTGAAATTCGGGCTCTCAATCTCGACCTGCTGCGTCGGTGACAGTTGAGAGTCCCTGCTCGAGCTTGAATAAATGACCCTCGTGTGTTTGCATCGGAATCAGCTCCTTGGTGTTCTTTGGGGACTTTGCGATCTGGGCACAATACAAGATTAGCCAGAAAAACTCTGAAATCTCATGAAATGAACCATGATATGAAACCAGGTTAATTTTACTGCCCATTTTTGCCAAAATCTCATTAGCCTTTATACTCTATGTTTAAAATGATATGGCCTGCAAGAACGTGAGGACTATAGACTTACCTGTAGTTTATAAAACGCTCTTGCATGAATTTTAAAAAATTAAATGAGATGGAAAGTGTTGTACCCAGTGAGAAAGAACCACCCAGAGACTGATATTAAATCCACACAGGGGGGCCGGCGATTTAGCTCAGTGGTTCCAGCACCTGCCTCGCAAGCGCAAGGTCCCGAGTTCGATCCCTGGTAGCAAAAAAAAAAAAAAATCCACACAGGAGTTTATTACCGGCCAGGACCTGAGCTGAGCATTGGACTTGAGACCTGACTGGGGGAGAATAACATATTTTATACACCTTTGAGGCCAGCAGTTTCTAGGCCCCCCTATGGGATAGAACTAGCAAAGCAAGCAAAAGGTAAGGAAGCAGAACATCCTGTCATTAGAACATTTGTAAAACAATAGTTAATTAATTGTTGTTTCTAAGAGACTAAGGGGAGGAGGTTTCTAAGCTTCCTCCTTCTGAGTTCATCTAAAGGGCAGGCAGGTGGATCAAGCAGCAATATGGAGTCTGTCTGGCTAACTAGGGTCCTTCATGATAGGTCTCCCACTACCTCAGCAGCTATTATGTATAGTAGCTGCCCTCTTCCTATGGTGCCTTGCCCCCTCCCCTGTGTGACGTCATGCCAAGGTGGTTGCTCCCACCAAAGAACAAACCCTTCTTCCCAGCATGCCCCTGGTCCCACTGTAAGACTGAAGCCCTTACCAAACGCTCTGAGGAGCTGACTGCAGCGAAGAACACCCAGAAAGGAACACACCGGACAAGTTGGAAAATAAAACAGACCTTTATTAGTCTGGCCAGACGGCACTCCCAGAGCAAAATAGCTTAGAGAGACAACTGGCTCAGAGTCCGAGGCTGTTCTTATAGCGGGTTGAGGGGGAAGTTAACATATAGAATTAAAGAAAAGGGGACAAAGGTTAGTGGTTGACTGTCACATACTGATGGTCAGCAGACATTTGTAGCTTGTTCTATAGATTGTGGTGTCCGGAACATCAGTTCCGGGCAAACAAGGAGTTGAGTAGTTTAATTTGGGACTTTAGGTCTGTTACAGATCTTTATCTAGTGTCCCAAAACTAACAAGCATCTTTATCCATTAACTCACATTTAATCACAATGGGGCTGGAGAAAATGAACAAAGGTTATACAGTCCCACACCACCTAGAGAGTAACCTAATATTCGCTCACCTCCTACCACCTAGTGATGTCACTGGCTCCTCCATTCCCTAGTCACTACCTCACTCAACCCCGCCTCAGCCCCTACAAACCACCCCCCCCGCCCCCGTCTCTATAAAAGACTCTCCCTGCCCCGGCCATATTGCTTTTGTCTCTCCTTTGTTCAGAGACAGCCCGGCAGATCTGTTCCCCTAATAAAGGCTTGTTGTGGCCTGGTCTGGTCTTGGTTTTTGGCCCTTTTACCTGACATTTCATTCCCAATTGGTTCTTGTAACTTAATCAAATCTTTGATTTCTCTATTTATTTTTCAGATTCTTCCTCTAAAACATCTTCTAAAATCTCATAATTTTGTCTCAGCAACCATCAGTTTAACTGCATCAACCCTCTGTCTAACATATTTAGTCAGAGCATTTATAATACAAGGTCCCGCAAGGAAAAGCAGAAGATAACTAAGGGGCCTGCTACAGCAGAAAGTAGGGTAGTTAACCATGGGGACCAGTCAAATAGATTTTGAAACCAATTTTGATCCCTTTGTTGAGCATATTTAGTCTTTAAATTTTCCCTGACCATAGCTAAGGTATCTCTAATGACACCAGACTGATGAGCATAGAAGCAACAGGTTTCTCCTAGGGCTACACATAATTCTCCCTGTTTTATGAACAGGAGGTCATGTCCCCTTTGATTTTGCAGGACCATCTCAGCTAGGGAATCAACTTGGTTTTTTAATCTGGAGATTGAGTCTTTCAGGTGACCCAAATCTCTGGCTACTTGGTGGCTTAGGGCTTTAAAATTTGTGTCCTGAGGATCAGGGAGGAAGTTCCAATAGCTGCTGACCTGGCTATTCTTAATCCTACCAGAATGGGCACTAAAACGGGTGCAGCCCATTTACTCCTAGTGTTCAGTGGTTAATCCCAGATGTTTGCGGCCCCCTTTTCCATTATAATACAAGACTTGTGGAACAACATACACAGTGACACAAAATAAAGTGGCAGATTGGGTAGCCAAGACTGATTTGGGTATACACTTAGTCAAGCCCTCAGTACAAGCAAACCAGGCATCTTCTGGAGCCTTATAATAACGGGGGCCTGAGGCAGGGTGACTATTATAACTATTATTACATAGATCTCTATAAGGTGATGTATCCATACTGTAATTTGTTCCTATTAGGCAGGTTCCTTTTCCTTGGATGTCCCCCAAGGTGAGGCAAGGGTGGCTCCAATCACAACCTGTTGAGGGGGACAAATCTGGCATGGCCACGAGCCCCAACCCCAAATAATATGGGGGCTTGGGGTCGAGGCAGAGCCAACAATCTTTAGCTTCCTCAGGCCTGGATTTGTTGAGGAATAAATGGACACTCATCAACATTTCCAGCACTAGAGTGGGGGTTTTATCTTGTGGTATAGTTGGAAGAGTGGGGGGTTCTGGTTTTTGAGCAGGCGAGGGCACAGGCTTAGACCTTGCTATGGGGATAGGTAGAGAAAAGTCCTTGCTGGGCCCTATAGGTTGCTCAACCTGCTGGTGACCTTGCTGGATGGTAAATTCCAACCCAGAATCCCACCAAGATACATATAATCTAATTCCCCATGTCCTTCCAGTTACCAGGATCTTCCAATCTTTGGGGTGTAATGGTAATCGGATAACATGCCAGTATCACAGGTTTTATCATGATCTACAGTGGTGGTAGACATTTTTAACCAGGGATCTGTAATTTGAATGGACCAAGGAGCTATAGTCTCACATCCCCATTGTGCACAATGATAGTCATTGCCATTACCATCACAATATGCGTCTTCATTTTCTGGATATACATAATATTGGACAGGATGGAGTCCCCATTTAGTGAGAGTACAGCATCCAGATTTTGCACAGCCCCTGTTCCCATAATACGAGGCCTCCTCAACCATATGACATAAGCTAGCAGTAAAGGTGACCTCGGATTGGTCGGGTCCTCTTTCTATTTTTGCCAGGATTTTTCCACTAGAAGTTAGTCTTAATTCCCAAGTTTCTGAACAGGGAAGGAACAAGTTATTTGTTCCCCCAAGCTGACATGATTGATAGAGAATATATACCAGGAGCACTAGTCTTCTTTTCCCAATTTTAACTTTAAGTCTCCTGGGGCACTTAGGATCTTCCATTGTGCTGGCTCTGGGCTCTCTGCTGATGCTGACTTGACTTGGGTGTCACGAATCCAAGCTGTGACCCCGGCTACTTTGACCATGGAGGGGGTTACCAAAATAACAGGGTATGGCCCCTTCCAACGTGGCTCAAGGTTCTTAGTCTGATGTCGGCATATTAGGACCAGGTCTCCTGGCTTGAAACCATGGGACTGGAATGTCATAAAGGATTTTTCTTGAGCTTATTGTATTGTAGCCTGGATCTCACTCTGAAGAATCTGTAAGGCTTGAAGAGACTGAAGTAAAGAGACACAAGAACTCTCTGTTATCTGTTCAAGGTTTAACTTAGGGAGGAGTGGTGGCAGCCTCCCATACAAGATTTCAAAAGGGGTAAACTTGTCACATATGGGGTACATCTAACTCTTAACAAGGCTAGAGGAAGCATATCAGGCCACCTACTGCCAGTTTCTAGAACATATTTAGTCAGGATTTCTTTTAGGGTTTTATTTATCCTTTCCATTTGCCCTGAACTTTGTGAGCGATAGGCACAGTGTAACTTCTAATTGATATGTAGTGCCCTTGCCAACAATTTGGATATCTGTGCCGCGAAGGCAGGCCCATTGTCAGACCCCAGGTAATGAGGGATGCCAAATCGGGGAACTACCTCCTGGAGCAAAACCTTAGTCACTATGTTGGCTGATTCTCCATGAGTGGGGAAAGCTTCTACCCAACCTGAGTAGGTGCCAACCAATACCAGTAAGTATTTGAACCTATTGCTGGATTTTATTTCAGTGAAATCAAGTTCTCAATGTTCCCCTGGCTCTCTTCCCCATAGTCGATTACCTTCGCTCCTTGGTCTCACCTTGGAGTTTACCTGTGCACACACTTGACATCTGGAACTGATGTCCTGGACCATAGAGGTCAGCCCTGGGATTGAAAATTTAGAGCTCATTAGTCTTTTTAACTTTGATTCTCCCAGGTGAGTTAAGTGATGTCACTGGTGAACAAGTTGTCGCCCCAAGGCTCGGGGGAGACAAATTTGTTTGTCCCTTTCCACCAGCCTGAGTCCAATTTTGTAGCCCCTCACTTTTGATTTTCCTCTTCCTCTTCCAGGGTATATGTGGGCTTTTCTGGCAGGTAGCTAAATGGTTGGATGGGTAGAATGTCTATTGGCCCCACTGGTTCTTTGGCCACTTGTCAGGCCGCATCATCAGCCTCTCGGTTACCTCAGGCCTTGAAGCTGTCTCCTTTTTGGTGGCTTTTACAATGAATAATGGCCAATGCCCTGGGTTCCCAAATTGCCTCCAATAAGGCCAAAATTTCTTCTTTATTTTTAATAGTTTTCCCTTCTGATGTCAATACCCCTCTCTGCCTGTAGATGTCGCCATGCACATGGGCAGTGGGAATGCATACCGTCTGTCAGTGTAGATGTTTACAGCCTTGTCTTGACCTAACCTCAGGGCTTGAGTTAAAGCTATTAGTTCAGCCCTCTGTGCCAATGCCCCCTGGTTTAATGCCTGTGCCCAGTGCACCTGTCCTCCTGGACTGAGTATGGCCACCCCTGCATACCTGACTCCATCTTCAACGAAGCTGCTTCCATCGGTGAAGAAGGTCTCATCTGGGCTTTGCAGGGGAATGTCAGTCAGGTCTGGGCGGTTGGTGGTAGAAGTTGTCAGAGTGTCCAGACAGTCATGGAGGGGCTTGCACAGGTCAGAGTCTGGGAATAAGGTGGCTGGATTAAGGGCTGTCTCTCGGGTGAATTTGATACATGGAGCATCTAGCAACAGGGCCTGATACTGAGTCAGGTGAGCATTGGAGATCCATCATTCTGGGGGTCCTCTCAGAAATGTCTCCACCGCATGGGGTGTGGTGATGACCAGGTCCTGTCCCAGGCTGAGCTTATCTGCCTCCTTAACCAGGAGGGCGGTGGCTGCAACTGCCTCCTACAGGTAGGCCATCCACTTGCCACAGAATCAAGTCTTTTAGACAAATAGGCCACAGGTCTGTTCCAAGGCCCTAATGCCTGAGCTGGCACTCCTTTGGCTATGCCCCCTTGTTCAACCACAAAGAACCGAAAGGGCTTGGTGACATCAGGTAGGGCCAGGGCTGGTGCTGACACTAAGGCTTTCTTTAAAGCCAAAAAGGCAGCTTTCTCCTTTTCTGTCCACACTAGAGGAGTGCCCCCCCCCCATGGTGGCTGAGGAAAGCGGTTTGGCAATCTCAGCAAAACCCAGGATCCACAGCCTGCAATATCCCACCGTCCCTAAAAATTTTCGCATTTGTCTCTTAGTGGTGGGCGGGGGGATTTGTAGGACAGCCTGTATCCTCTGAGGAGAAAGCAGTCTGTTTCCTTTAGTGAGCTGGTAGCCTAAGTATGTGGCCTTAGTTACAGATAATTGGGCCTTCTTGGCTGAGACCTGGTAACCTAGTTGTTCCAACAACTTTAAAAGATCTCGGGTAGCTTTTTGACACATGTCTGTGTCTTTTGCTGCAATCAACAGGTTATCTACATACTGTAGTAGGGTCACCTCTAGGTGGGTGGCTTGAAACGGGGACAAGTCTCTGTTCAGGGCTTCATCAAAGAGGGTTGGGGAGTTCTTAAAACCCTGTGGTAATCTAGTCCAAGTCAATTGACCAGAGTAGCAGCTGTCTGGGTCCACCCATTCAAAGGCAAATAAGGGCTGGCTTACCTTAGCCAATGGGATACTGAAGAAGGCATCCTTGAGATCCAGAACGGTGTAGACCTGTCTCTCTGGGGGAATTAAGCTCAGCAATGTGTAAGGATTTGGGACCATGGGGTGAATGGTTTCCACTCTCTTATTGACTTCTCTCAAGTCCTGGACTGGTCAGAAGTCATCTGTGCCTGGTTTCTGGACTGGAAGGAAAGGGGTGTTCCAGGGAGACTTACATGGCACAAGGATTCCAGCAGCCAGAAGCCTCTCGATGTGAATCTGGATTTTCTCTTTGGCCTTTTGTCTGATTGGATATTGTTTTACTGCAATTGGAGTCATGGTGGCATGTAGAGTGACCATTACTGGGGGTTGATGGGTGGCCAGTCCTGGGGGGTTAGTCTCTACCCATACTCTAGGACACAAGCTGGTCAATTCCTGAAGAAATTGAGAGTCTAGGGTTTTTGAGTCCATAGGTATAATATCAGGGAGCAACAAATATTCTTCTGATAGGGGGCAAGTAACAAGAATTTTGGCAGGTTTGTTACCAATTGAAAGACTAGCATGTTGGCCCTCAAAGAATATTGTAGCTCCTAACTTTTTGAGTAAATCCCTTCCAAGCAATGGGTATGGGCAATCCAGGATCACAAGGAATGAGTGTGTCACCCTGTGGCACCCAAGGTCCACTGTCCTTTCTGTAGTCCAAGGGAAACCTGTAGTAGCAGTCCCAGTGGCTCCCTGAACAAAAGTTTTTCTTTTCGTTATTGCCCCTAGTGGTTGGGTCAAAACCGAATATGCTGCTCCTGTATCGACCAGGAAATTTATAATTTTGCCCCCTACTTTGGCTTTTACCTTGAGCTCATGGGGGCTTAACAGATAAGAGCCCTGACCCCCCTAGTCCTCTTCTTCCTGTATCACCAAAACCTCCAGTTTGTCCTTCTTGGAGGGGGCTCCTTTATCCTCATAGGGACACTCATTTTTCCAATGTCCCATCCTCTTGCATTTAGCACACTGGTTCTTCCCCAAGGGGGGATGGTGTGAGTCCCGAGGGGCTTTCCCCTCCTTCTGTCCAGAGGAACTGTCTCTTGTGCCTGGAGTGCAGCAATAGTGACTTTCCCCAGTTTCTTGGCTAGGACTTCCTCGGGGGTGTCACAGTTATCATAAACTTGCTGAGCTATGCTCAGGAGTTCAGCCTTATTCTTTCCCTCAAATCCCTCCAATTTTTGTAATTTTTTTTTCTAATGTCTGGGGCCGACTGGGAAACAAAGGCCAAATTTAAAGCTGCTGCATTTTTGGGCACCTCTGGGTCAATAGGAGTGAAAACTCTATAGGCTTCCAAGAGTCTCTCCAAAAATGCAGCCGGAGACTCCATTTATCCCTGGTGAATCTCACTTACCTTACTCAAATTAGTGGGCTTTCTGGCCACTGTCTGGAGTCCCCCTAATAAGTGCTGGTGGTAGGTCCCCAGCCTCCTTCTACCATCATCGTCATTGGGGTCCCATTTGGGGCATTGCAACAGAACCACTGTTTCAGCCCTGGCTGAATACCCCAGAGTTCTGGGAGTGATGCTGGGGTTTGGCCCCAGGGCCTCTTTGACTGGCTGTTGATAAATGCAGTCCCGCTCCTCAGTGGTGAAGAGGATCTGTAAAAGCTGCTGGTAGTCATCCCAAGTTGGCTGATGGGTATGAAAAACAGACTCAAGAAGAGAGATTAACGCCTGAGGTTTTTCAGAGAAGGGGGGATTTTGATGTTTCCAATTGTAAAGATCACTAGTTGTAAAAGGGACATAAATCAGTCCTCCCCCGGGCTCTGTTTGTTTCAAAGGAAAAAGAGAGGAGGAAGATGGGACCGATGGACCGTAGTCCTGTCCCGATCAAGTATGGGGAGGTGAGCGGATCTGGTCCAAGGAGGAGCCGGGAACGGGAAGGCCTGTAGCGGGAGATTCAGGGCCCCTCTCCTGGGCGCTGACTCCACTCACATGATAAGGGAGAGGTCGGCACAAATTGTCCTCAGGGTCAGACTGGAGAACACCTTTACTGGTTGACAGAGCCATCAGAGAGGGGCTCTATTCCAGTGGGTTTCGATTTCCCCTTCTCCTCCAATTTAGGGTTGCCAAAGGTCAATAGGGACCTGTACATCGTATAAAACATTTAGGAGGATCCTCCAGCATATTGATCCAAATGTTGATATATGGGAATTGATCCAGATGCTGTGGGGCCCTGACTCCTGTGACCACATTCCAAACTTTGTGAGCAATAGGCATGGAATAAGTTCCCACCAGGGACCAACTGACCCTGAAACTTGGCCATTCTGATTGACACAGAGTTTGCAATTTGCCTTTAGAAAATTTTATGCCATATTCATCTTCTCTGTCTCTGGAATAAATTTTTTTGAAGTTATTCAAGACACAATCAAGTGGAGTTCCTTCCATGGACTGTGAGGAACCCATAATTTTAGCCTGTGAAAACACAAAAGGCACACAAAGCAGGCAGACAGACAGACAACAATAAACAAAGACAAATGTTGGCCAAGTAAAACCTCTGGGGCCCAATGGATTTGGACCCCACCCAGAGAGTCGCTCTTCTGAGGACTCTGGCCCAGTTGAGTCTGCTTGCTGCCACAAAGAGACTCTAGGTAGGGGAACCTGTGCTGCGCCCAGCTTCCTCCTACCTACCCACAGTGCACCAAGAATCATTTGATTCTTACCTCTAGAGGCTTTCCCGATATACTCCTGCGGGTTGGTTGATCAGCGATAGGGCCGGACTGGGACTGGTCTACCCAGAGCCCTGGAATACCGTCAGGGTGGCCTCTCTTTCCGCAGACCGGTGTCCAGAGGGGCCAAACACCGCTGATGTCTGATCCTGGTCTCTCCTAAAAAGAAACAAAGGCTCCAAGAGAATAAGCTCCAGAGCAGCTGGCCATCTCTCTGGGGCCTCCAAGAATGTTGCACCCAGTGAGAGAGAACCAACCAGAGACCGACATTAAATCCACACAGGAGTTTATTACCGGCGAGGACTCAAGCCAAGCATCGGACTCGAGTCCCCGACTAGGGGGAGACAAACATGTTTTATACACCTTTGAGGCCAGCAGTTTCTAGGGCCCCCTATGGGATAGAACTAGTAAAGCAAGCGAAAAGTACAGAAGCAGAACGTCCTGCTGTTAGAACATTTGTAAAACAATAGTTGATTGTTGTTTCTAAGAGACTCTAAGCGGAGGAGGTTTCTAAGCTTCCTCCTTTTGAGTTCATCTAAAGGGCAGGCAGGTGGGTCAAGCAGCAATGTGGAGTCTGTCTTGCTAACTAGGATCCTTCAGAAAAAAATAAATGAGCTGAAATGTATACAAGTCTTCATTATGCTAGATTTATTACTTAGGATTCTACTTGCTAGTTTGGAATTTTTGTATGTTATGTTTTAAAGAACATCACTAGTGACTGCAAAGAGGTGCCTTTGGTTTATCTTCCTGTATCAGTATATGTGAAGATCTGGTGGTGATGATGACAAATATAATAGCCTCCTTATGTTTAACACTTTGCACCAGTTAAGCACCTTTCAAGTCACTTTCCATGAGGTAAGTTGCAGTAGTTTTAATTTGAGCCACTGGACTGTGCTTTTTTTTTGGTACCGGGGATCAAGCTCGGGACCTTGTGCTCGTGAGGCAGGCGGTGGAACCACTGAGCTAAATCCCCGGCCCCTGTTTGTTTGTTCTTGACTTTTAAAGAGCTTCAGTTCTCACCCTTGCGGTAAGTCCCCACCCCCAGGAATTCTTGGCCAGAAGGTGGAGGCTGGGGCCAGAGAATTGTATTTTGATGTTTGCAGTGATGCTAATGCTGAGAAAGTAGTGTCAGGTAAAAGGCCCAAGACCAAGACCAGACCGGGCCACAACAAGCCTTTATGAGGGGAATAGATCTGCCAGGCTGTCTCTGAACAAAGAAGAGACAGAAGCAATATGGCCGGGGCAGGGAGAGTCTTTTATAGAGACTGGGGGGGGGGGTTGTAGAGCGGGGGTTGAGTGAGGTAGTGACTAGGGAATGGAGGAGCCGGTGACGTCACTAGGTGTAGGAGGTGAGCGAGTATTATTAGGTTACTCTCTAGGAGGGAACAGGGGCTGGGAAGAAGGGTTTATTCTTTGGTGGGCGCAACCACCTTGGCATGATGTCACACAGGGGAGGGGGCAAGACACCATAGGAAGAGGGCAGCTACCATACATAATAGCTGCTGAGGTAGTGGGAGACCTATCAAGTAGGGGCCCAAATTTTGGAATCAATAAATTAGAGGGATGTTTAACGTTACTATACAAAAGCCCCACATCTTTTTCCGCAGGTAAGATTTTAAATTTCTCTCCCGAAGCTGAGAGAGATAAAGTAAGAGTCCTGCTGGAGATTTCTGAGGCATAGCATTGTCTCAAGTAACCAGGAAATCCGGTGAATCCCCTATAAGAGGAACTTGGTGCTCCAACATGGTATTTCATTAGCTCTTTTTCTTTTTCTGCTTTCTCGGAGATCCGGAAGGTGGGAGGGTGGGCGACCTGGATAACCAGTAGGTTACTCACCGCTTGGGTAAACGTTAAGCAACCGACTACATTACCCAGAACTCTGTGCGGAGGCTATTAGCCAGTCATAGCACAGATCTTGGCATTTCCAGTTTCTCTTGGAGGAAGGGGAGGGACTTCCGGCGTGGGGCTTGTGACGTTTTCGTCTGCGTCGAGTCTGTCTGCACCGGCCAGGAACCCCTGGTTACCAGGTTGGGTCCCTTGCTGCCCAGCTCCTGTGAGCCTGGAGGCAAGGACAGTAAGAGACAGGCTCTTTCTCCGTGTGTGTGTGTGTGTGTGTGTGTGTGTGTGTGTGTGTGGCCCGGGACCTCCGCTGCAGCAGGGTGACCTCGCGGGGTCGTGTCCACCAGGCTGCGCTTTTCCCGAGGCCTGTGCACCTGTCCTCTGCACTTCTCCCACGCCGAAGGAAGAGTGGGGTTCGATCGAGCCCTCGAGGAACATCCCGTGGACCTCTGCTTTTCACCTCTGGTTCCACCTCTGATGGCGACCGCGAGGATGGACCGGGCTCAGGTGAGTAGAAGGTCCTTCCGGCCCTCACTGTCCCAGACGTAGGGATTCGTGTGTGCTGGGTGCTTCGCCTTCTTCCTTTTCTCCTTGAGTATAAACTTCGAGGGAAGTCAGTGGACTATCAGTGAGTGGAGAAGTTCGAATTTCTAGGATCCATGGGACGAGATGTGGAGGAGCTTCCAGGGCACAAATGTATAAATCCTTGGCCATTGGAATGAATTAGGAGTGTTACAGGTGCTGGCATTCTCTAGTCTGATGAGAAAAGAAAACAGTGGTTCATGGTCTGGCCTATAACTGACCTAAAAAGCTGAGGTTTACTTCTGAGGGTGATGGGAGCCATGAAAGGTTCACTAGAGAGATGGAGATGCTCAGACACATCTAATAGGATTTCTTAATAGGAATTAATGGGGTTAATTTCTATTAATAGGAACTCTTAATAGGATTCTTAATAGGATTTCCTATTCTTAATAAGATAGCTGTGAATAGGATTTCACTGGCTGCAGAGTGGGGATACTGGGAGTTTTGGCTGTGGGTATAGAGGAAAGAGTCTACTGCTCAGTGCTGATGATGGGTGGCCAGTTGTGGAAGTGAAACGAATGTATTTTATATGGTCTTTAAGTAGGCTTACCAGATTTTCTGAGGAGACCTTGTTATTCAGGCACTCACAGACTGAAGGTTCTCTCTCCATCTGAGTCTGGGGGTCTACAGAGAGGGTCTCTTCAAGCTCAGTGTCCTGAGTCCAGGGCAGAGTTATAGGGAGTAGTTCTCTTTCTTGGCTCCCATGGATGAGGAATGCAAGGGTTCATTAGCCCTAGGAACTGACATGTGTAAATGCTTGTAGGTAAGATGGCGTTTGGGGTGTGGAACCAGAAGTCTTAATTTTGTCTGTGGGAAGCAGAGCAGGGATAGATATTAGGCAGGAATGGCAGATTGGAAAGCAGAGCCTATATTCTGAGTGTGGTGAAAATGATGGAAGATTTGGAGCAGAGGAGGGAGATGATTTGATTCCAATATTAAAAGTCTTCCCTGGCTCTGAGGTTGAGAATGGACTGTGGACATTGGCAAGGAACCTACTACAATATTGTTGTTCTAGTCTGTCTCCACCACCAGAGGTGTGATATGGAAATAATGGAAATTTAATTTCCTTTTTTCAAGTGGGGTGACCATATTTTGTGACATAATGGGGAAAATGTGAAGAACTGTGGATGACTCCAAGGGTTTTTTTGTTTGTGTGTTTATTTGTAGTGCTTTAACTGTTAGAATGATGGAAGTGCCATCAACTGAGATGGACAAGTTCCTGGCTGGAATGGTTTTAGTGGTTTTGTCAGGAAGTACCTAGGTGCTGTTTTGTTGAAGAACTTCCAGACACCTCTTTGTTGACATACTATATGTCAAGGTTTTTCACTCTGGAGAGTGGTTCTTTTGAAGAAATTCAAAAGGAGACTCCAAAATAGAGTGTAACATAGAGCTATGGGAGTGTCAAGATGGCAGTGTCATTTGACAGTAAGCAAGATGAAAGAGAAAAGGGAACTGGCTCTGTTGTTTTGGTACCTAGGTGGCTGTGGTACCTGTAGTAAAGACAGGTGACTAGTTCTGTAACTGTGTGCATAGTGGCCTGTTGGAATGCCATGGAGATGTGTTTAGTATGGGCCAAGAGTTTGTCGGTGTTGCTAGTGGTTTCAGAGATGAGGAAAGTGTGGTCCTAAGAGTGAAGTGCATGTTGGGATGAGTGTACACTGACACCCTCATGACCCTAAGATTGATGGCTTCTGGGACAAAGTTCAGCTGGGTTTGGTTGTGTCTGGCAGGCACGTTCTGGACATACTTGCATAACTGCTTGGTAGGAGAGTATCCGGGACCCTTCCTGCCAAACAGAGTTTAGGCAGTGCCTCTCCTTGCACTTGCTTGGTTCTTCTGAAGGCTGGACACAGTAGGGAGAGAGACATAAGGAGACAGCAGGCACTAGCGGTGCTAAGGGCTGACCTCATCTCTGATTTGTAAATCTTGGGAAGAGACTGACCAAGGGCTGCCTACAGTTGTGTTGATCAGAAGGGGGGTGGCTTTGGGGAGATGTGCTGCCCATAGGTTCAACTGTCATGTCATTCTAGGGCCACGTGACCTTTGAGGATGTGTTCGTGTACTTTTCCCAGGAGGAATGGGAGCTTCTTGAGGAGGCTCAGCGATTCCTTTACCATGATGTGATGCTGGAGAACTTTGCACTTGTGGCTACACTGGGTAAGGCTCTTTCTTAGGTTTCTATTGCTAGTTGGTAAATTACCCAAAGTTTAATGGCTTAAAACAATAGAAATTATCTTTTAATTGCAGCACTTTAGATCTCTGGTCACAGTTTGTGTGGGTGCTTTTGGCTCAGAGCTTGCATGGTTTCATTCAAACTGTGAGCCAGAGTTGTGTCCTCTGAAGCCTGTTTTGGGAAGAGTCTACTCACAAGCTTGAGCATCATCAACTCCTTAGTAGTGGATGGCCAGAGGCCTCTCTCAGTTCCTGGTCTTGTCTTTTCAGCTAACATGTGCTTGAGTAAGTAAGCAGGAGATTGCCCAGGATGAAAGCTCAGGTTGTAGCTTAATCTTGAAAGTGACATTCCATTACTTTTTCTGCATCTTGTTTCTTAGAAATGAGTCAGACAGTGCAGTCTGTAAGTCTCTTCCCTTAGAGGCTTCTGGGAAGGATAGAGTAGGAGGTAGGATCCCTGGTGCCTGTCTTTGAGGTTACCATCCACAGGCTGCCACACTCACTCCCTTGTCCTTGGTGGGGTTCGATCCTCCCTCAGGGACAGCTGTTGGTGTCCAGCCAGATCTGTGACTCTTCCCTCCCTTCCTCTGTTTTTTCATTCTTGTGTGTGTTTCCAGTTGCCATATGTAGGACCCTAACCATGCTCCACAAATACTATTCCTTTGAACTACACTGTTACCCCTCCTTCTCTTCTTGAGTTCCCAGAGTAGGTGCTGTGAGTCTAGAGTTGGGCTGTGTGCAGTGTCCTCTCCCTTCCTGAGTAGTCCCCAGCAAACTCTCCCAAAGCCTTATAGGAAATGGTAAGGGATAATCGGATTTTTCAACATTACCAGTGGATTCTATAGAGCTTGAAGACTCACTGTCCTGGTGCCATCTTCATGGCTGACACATGTATTTCCCAGGTTTTATGCTCATTTTCTTCCTGATATCCTGGGGAATGAATGTTCGTGAGGGTTCGAGTTGCTCTGGCATCAGGCGTCTGGAGTCATAACCACCAACATTGCCCCTGCATAGCTCTAGTGTGTTTTGTTCAGTTTCTCCTCCTAGCACACTAAAACAAGCAAAATCCCTGGTGTGGTGTGTGGAGCTTTGTGACCTGACCTGGTTACTGTCAGTGTTGGGAATGTGAATGATGCGTTTGCTATTTGCTAGAGAGAAACCACATACATTTGGGCTTGGGTGAAGTCACTTTTATTCCGACCCTTATAAAAGCCCCTCTTAGGCCCGGATCACAGGGTCTTCTTGGTGGTGTTCCTGTTGCCCTCGACACAGTGTTGTAATCAAATCCCCAATAAACTGTGTTCTCTGCCCTTGCAGATGTTTCTGTGTCTCCATTCTCTCAGCACCTTGCGGCCAGTTCTCATACACTGGCAGTGGGTATTTGCAGGACAGTTAACAAATCAGACAAGAACCCAGGAAAATGGTTAAGAAGAAGGAGGCAAACAATAGTTAGAGGACATTGTGCAGTCTTGGTAGACTTATGGAAGAATTTGAAACTCCAACAATTCCAACCTTTTTTTCTCCTCCTCCTGTAGAAGATTGAGGAAGTCCTGCTCTCTAGAGTTGCTGTCAATGCTGAGTGGATTCCCTCAGGAGTGGGGCCATAGTTGCCCGAGAATAAGGAATGTAATGGGTGATCAGAGGCCTCAAATACAATACATTATTTACTGTATTTCCCCCAAAATAAGACTGGGTTTTATATTAGTTTTTTGCTCCAAAAGATGCACTAGGGCTTACTTTCAGGGGATGTCTTTTATTTTTTCCATGTACAACAATCTACATTTATTTATGTATAACTATACATTTATTTATTCATGTACAAAAATCTACATTTATTCAGGTACAATCATGTCATCTTCTGGAACATTGTCATAACTCTCCAAACCCAGATTTCCAGCCTGAATTTCTTACGACTCCATTTCCTGTAGAACCATTGGCCCTAATCTCTTATGTCCAGCAACAGAGCTCTCCTTAAATGAGCACTTTTTATCCATGTAGCCTGCTCATAGTCCATTGGCAACACAGCTGTCAGTGATTTTATCCCATGAATTCTTCACCCAAGTCATGACTTCTTGCAGGCTAAGCTTCACAAAGTTTCCATTAAGTCAAGTGTTAATGGAAGACTTCCAGGACAGGAATGCAATAAAAAAGTGATGACACTTGAGAATGATGGTCCACACAAAAGCAAGGAAAAATTGCAGGCCCCAAAATTCAGAAAGTGTTCCTTTATTTCACACAAGTGCATTAAGTAGGTCTGTTACAACACATGGCATATTGAATTATGAAGATTCTTATGAGACACAACCACATTCATTTGTTATCAGTTGTGCACATTATTCATTTGTTGAGTCTGTACTCTGGTCATTCGGCAATAAGTTTCAAGTTCATCTGTTCAGGTAGGTGTTTACCTCTCATCCAAAGGCGCCTGCTTGGGCATTTATAAATATTTAACTATAATGTATATTATTTAAGTATTAATGTCTATTAATTTATATTCAATTATATATTAATATTTTATAATTTAATACATCCATCCTATGTTGAAATGAATATACTAAATGCATCCATCTGCCTGATGATTTTAACTGGGGCTTATTTTTGGGATAGGGCTTATATTACAAACATCCTGAAAAAAATCGTGCTAGGGCTTCCTTTCCAGTTAGGTCTTATTTTGAAGAAATATGGTACTTGTTCTTCAATAACAAGAACCACAGGTGCTGAATGTGTGCTAATTCACAGCAATCCTGGGAAGTTACTGATAGATATGGGGGGTAAGGCCATCAGAGTGAAGTAAGCATTGTTGCATCTGGGAAGTGGGAATACATCCCCTGTTCTACATGTGGTAGTGATCTTCCTGGCCCCTGGAAACATTTTAGGGATGGTTACTCTAGTTGGAAAGACATTGTAGACCTCAGTGAGGAATTTCAGCTAATTGCCAGGTAGGAAAGGGAGTATTGAGGTCCAAAGCAAAATGGGATTCTGTTAGCCTTCATGTTCCAAGGAGGGTAGTGACTAGAAGACAGTTTAAACTGCCAGGTGGGCTTGCTGAGATTGGAGAAATGATAAAAAGAATTAGAATGGGTTGGAATTTTATGACTAGCTCAAAGTGCACCCAGTACCCTTCTCTGGCTGATGAAGAAGCCAGATGGGGCTTGGAGAATTGACTATCAACCACAGGGAGCTAAATAGAATGAAACCTCCTACTTAACATTACTCAGGTCCTGGGAAAAATTGCATCCTCTGGCTGTGTGGATGCTGCCTGGAGCTGGCTCATGTGCTTTCAGCCTTTGATCACAAACCAACTTAAACCAGCTCACCTTCCCTTGAGAGGGAGGACGGTGGACATTCCATGTACTGTCTCAGGGAGTCTGTGCGGTCCTGCTCTCTTCTGACAGTGGTTTGGGACCTCTCTGTCCTCACTTCCAACTCCTTTTGTCTGGTCTCATTACACTGATGGTATCATGCTAACTGGTGCAGGTTGTGCCCTTAACAGGACTGACTAGACCCACTCTGCATTCAACTACACATGAGGGAGTGTGCTGTCCACCCCAACCGGACAAGAAGTTCCTTAGAGTGGTCTGGTGGTCTGGGCAAGACCCACGTGATTCCAGGGACAGTGCAAGATCAAGGGCAAACCTTCCCCATCTCCATGTGGTAAAGGGTAGACAGGCTTTTCTGTGGTCCTGAGTTATTTGCAGGCATTCATTCCTTGTCTGACTCTAGTCCATTCCCACTGTATTGGCTAATTAAGAAGAGTCACATGTAACTGGAATGGGCCTCAGCAGGAAGCATTTGAAAAGGCAAGGAGAACTATCAAAAGCCTCTTCCTCCAGCCTTGTGGGCCACCTTGAGGTGAGAGACAGCCATGTGAGCGTGCCAAGGTCAGAGCGCCTACAGTGGCATCGAGGAGCAGAGCTACCCCCAGGGCAGAGGAAGTGAACCTTCCAGGCTGCCGTACCACTGCCCCCAGCGCCCAGGAGGTGAGCCACTTGGGCGCCAGCAGCACACATCCCCCCTGCCCCCGACCCTGTTGAAATGAGAAAAGGCAAGGATTGTGAGAGCCCAGGGGTATGCTCTGGACACCTCTGTCAGGTATGCCAATGCAATTAGATGTCACCAATACCCCCAGATAGCATGTTGGGCTCTCTGGTGAAAAAGTAAGGACAAAACTTACTTCTAGGTTTATAGTCACAGCTGTAGAAGGGATCTAATGCTAGAAACACCCATTTGGATCAGTTTTGCAGTGTACAGGTGGAATATCTGACTAGTACTTTGCCAGTCACAATGCAAACTGGCCTACCTAGAAAAGGATGCATAGCCTGTTTCACCAGCCTCAGTCTACTGTGGCACAGACCCCCTACTCCAAACGAGTGGTATTGAATATATACAACAACACAGTGTCCTCTCCAGTAGCTCATTACCTCCCAAACTGATGGTATTGGCCTTGTTATCAATGAAGCTGCCACTGGGTGCCCCAGGACCTTTGGTGTCGTAAGTACAGGAGTGGGTGGCACCCACATCTAAACACTTGGTGCGCAGATGTGTCAAACAGGAGGAGCCCAAGTATCTGAAAAGTGCTGTGGTACAACTCACCTCTGCTGCCATCTGACTTGTGGGAGGAAATCCGAGCATCGGTGGGCAGGCTGTAGACAGTGTGGCTGGAATAACTCACGAGCCATGGCCAGGGCTATGCTGAAAGGTTGGCATTGAACTGGGACCTCACACTGGATGTGCAGGGGCAAGAACAGTGTCTACACTAGGAGAGCTTTTCTGGGGAGCCACAGCGTGGGGACAGATGTGGGAACCAGTGGATGAACCAGGGCTAAAAGTGACTGTCTAGCATGTGCTGCTTGGAAAGACACAGGTGGATCCTCTGCTGAGGTGCAGGCCTTGTCCCTGACCCAGGCTGTGGACAGAAAAGTGCTAATATACGTAGGGTGGGCCATACCAAGGGGCAGAATTACTCTGAAATAGAGTGGCTTCTTGGCAGCTGCAGCCCTATGTCAGGTGTGTTCACACCTGTGGCCCTGTCATTTCACCCACAAACAGGACTAGTTCTGGCTGTGCAGCCCTTACGGAACTGGTAGGTTGATTAAATTGGCTCTTTGGAAACAATAACGGCATGAATATGCCTTGACCTGTATAGGTAAAGCTACAGGACTCATGCAAGCCTTTCCCAGCAAGAAAACTAAGCCATCACTGTCTAAGGCTTTGAGAGGTTGTGTTGTAGGAGTTCCTGTATGGCGGAGCCGTGCCTGGGGACCTGGTTCCCGGATGTGCTCTCCAGGATTGGGCCTTCCCAGGCTGTATCATGACACTTCCCACTGTGCTAAAACCCCCAGGAAGCTAGGTGGCGGAGAACAAGAACAGCTTATTAAAACAACAGATATGGGTCCTATTTGGTAAACCCAGCTTGGCCAGCTGGACTGATGACCTTGGAGAAACACTGATAAATTCAGATACCCACAGAGCTAGGACACCTGCCGTTTATGAGCACCCGAGGGCTCTGGACCCCATCCTAAGCACTACACATGCCCACACCTTATGTCCCAATGCCACAGTTGATACAAAGAGAGTGGTGGTGGTTTGCAAACTGCAAGCATTAAATTGAGAGAAGGGGACAATTAAGTAGAGGCTCAGTAACTTTCCCTCCATCCTCCCCAGAATTGGTTTTCTCAGTGCAGTGTGAGGAGCCTCTGGCCCAGTTGGCACTGTCAGTCCTATTGGACTCTGGCCCTGTGGTCGTGAAGTATGCCCTGAGTGGGCTAAAGGGCACACCCTGGGGGTCTGCACTCAGCCTCTTGTATGGCTGCTGTGGTGCCATTTCTTTTGGAATCACTTAATAGCCTTGTCCTGTTGACCATGTGTGACCTGCTCTTCTGCCTCGGGCTATCTGCTGCAGTTCTGGTGCTGTCCTGGTGGATGGTACAAGTTTACTTTTACAAGTTTCTGTTAGACATTTATTTTTCTGTTCATAGTTGGAGTCTTGCTGTTTTTCCTGGAACCTGTGTGGTTAACGAGCCTGAGTTCATGCTTTGTGTGGCCCTGTCCCTCCTGTAAGGATCTACTAGGCTGTTGGTTTGGTTTCTGGGGCTCCTTGTTATTTTCATTTGCATAATGAGTCTCTGTCTCTTTGTCCACGAACCCCTGCTGTGGCTGTGGACTCTGTTCACACACTGGACAAACAGCCTCATGCCATATCACCAACACAGTGCTAAAACCCTTTATAGGCTCAGGGCACATTGAGGAAGAGGGAGACGTGAGATTGTAAGATTCAGTTCTGAGGGGCAGAATGCAGGGATTCAGCTTGAGGGGTCTGGAGACTCCTTGAGTCATTGCCACCATGACTGCCCCTGAGTGCCCTTGCTCTGGGTTTCCTCTCACAGTTTTCTGGCACGTTGTAAATCAGCAAAGCCGTTACAGTGGCGTGTGGAACTTCAGGATTGGGTCCCCATGCCATTAGCACCAGGAAGATGCCCGATGTTCTTGATCTTAGCTTGAGATAAATCAGGTAAGCTCTGGGTGAATGAAGTCATTTTTCCTGACCAAGGGTATCAGCCACTTCCCTCTGACCCAGATCTTTCAGATCTGCTGGTCTTGCTGTCGCTTTGCCCAGTTCTGTCAGCAAGTGGCTAATAAATTGCAAGCTGTAATCTTGTCTGCCTCTTTTTTTTGTTTTGTTTTTGGTACTGAGGATCGAACTCTGGTCCTTGTGCTTGTGCAGCAGGTGGTGAAACCACTGAGCTAAATCCCTGGCCTCTTCTTTTTTCAGTGTCATGGCACCTTGTGTCGGTCTCAACCACTGAAACCAGGCTTTTCAGAACACTGTGCCAGAATTCGAGGTACTACGTAGCCACTGCTTATGGGAGTGCCAGAGCTATTCTGCCACCCACCCCACTTGGGGATTCCTTTCTTAACACTTTGTTTTCTCCACTGTGGGATGGGCTTACCTGGGACACTCACCTGTTCTTTGTTTTCCTTAAAACGTTCACCCTCCAGATCCCATGTAATTGCCCAGTTGGAGAAGGGCAGAAAGCCCAAGTGTCTGGCAGGGAAGATACTACGTTAGTCACAGTGGAAAAGGTCCAGTGAAGGCCTGGCCTTGCTGCATGGGAGCTGGGGCAGGTGCCATGTTAGGACTGGGTTCATATTGAAACTGTAGTCTGATTTTGTTCGGCAGTGTTTTGTTGCCAAGGCCCATAGCAATACTTCATTCCTATTTTTCCTTCCCCAATCTTCTCCCTTTACCCATTCATCATTTTTCCCCTGACTTCCATCTCTTGGTAAATTTGCCACCCTGTGGCCACCATGAGTCATTCACTATCCTTGTTTCCCCTCTAATGCTCCACAACACTGGCCTCCCTTAATGTGTCATGAGTTTTGCACCTTACCTAGTCCTTAAGAATCAACTACTTGAGCCAGGTGTGGCAGTGCACGTCTGCAATCCTAGCACTCAGAAGGCTGAGGCAGGAGGATCACTGTGAGTTGAGGCCAGCCTGGGGTACATAGTGAGTTCAAGGCCAGTCTGAACTACACAGTAAGACCCTGTCTCAAAAAAAAAATCAGCTATTTACTTGCAGTCAGATTCTTTCTGACCTAGACACATCCTTCTGCCCAGAGCTCAACTGACTCCTGCAGCTCAAGCCCTGCAGTACCCCTTCTGCAGAGGAGTGAACTAGATACATTCCCTCTACCTGTCATGGAGCTCCTTTAGTCTTGAGATCTGTCAGACCTAGGACTGAAAACTGGCTCTTCCATACACTGATCCTGGCTTCCTCATCCTTCCAGCAAGCCAGCATACTCTCATTGTGGTAGGGCTTCTGCTTCCCAGCTAATCAACACGCTCCTCACCAGATTTCTTTGCTTTCAGGTTGTTGGTGTGAAGCAGGAAATGAGGAGGCATGTTCTGAGCAGAGCATTTCTGTACAAAAAATGTCACAGATCAGGACTGAGTCAGGTCTTTTCTTCCAAAAAGCCCACCCCTGTGTGATGCATGATACACTCTTGAAAGCCATTTTGCACCTGGATGAATACCAGGGCTCATATGCTATGCAGAAACTGCACACGTGTGAGCGATGTGAGAGAGGATTTTCATTCATTGCAAAATTTTACCATCACCAGAGGTGGCATTGTGGAGACATTCCCTCTTGGGGGAATGATGGACTGGCCTCATCCGTGAAGAGCTGCACAGCCCGTGTGTTAGGGATACCTGTTGTGTCCAGGGAGGCCGGGATTGACTTGCTGAACAGCACTGGCCTCTTCCAGCCCTGGACCCCACACAGTGAAGTGATTGCATGGAGAAGGAATGAGTGGATGGAGTCTGTCCCAGCCAGCTCCAGTGTTGGCCAACCCCAGGAAGACCATCATGGACAGATGATTTTCAGTTGCAGGAATGATGGAAAAGTCTTCCTAAATACTGTTCCTCTTCATGACAGCCAGACAACTCAGACTGAGTCGAGTCCCTTTAGATGCCTACCATGTGGAAATGTGTTTGAGCAGAAGTTAAGTCTTTTCAATCACAGAGAAATCCACAGTGGAAAAAGAGCTCATGTGTGTAAGTGTGGAAAGACCTTCATTCACCCGTCTCACCTAAAAATGCACCAGGATTGCCACACTGGAAAAAGACATCACATGTGCAGTGAATGTGGAAAAACCTTCAGCCGTAAAGACACACTTGTTCAGCACCAGAGAGTTCACACTGGAGAGAGGCCTTTTAAGTGCAGCGAGTGTGGCAAAGCCTTCAGCCGTAAAGACACACTTGTTCAACACCAGAGATTTCACACTGGAGAGAGGCCTTACGAATGTAGCGAATGTGGGAAATTCTTTAGCCAAAGCTCTCACCTTATTGAGCACTGGAGAATTCATACTGGGGCAAGGCCTTATGAGTGCACTAAATGTGGGAAATTCTTTAGCCATAAATCCAGCCTCGTTAAACATCAGCGAGTCCACACAGGAGCAAGGTCTTACGTGTGCACCAAGTGTGGGCATGCTTTCAGCTGTAAAGACACACTTGTTCAGCACCAGATAATTCACACTGGAGTGAGGCCTTATGAATGCAGCCAGTGTGGGAAGGCCTTCAGCCGTAAGGACACCCTCGTGAAACACCAGAAAATCCACACTGGAGAAAGGCCTTATGAGTGCAGTGAATGTGGGAAGTTATTCAGACATAGCTCCAACCTTATTGTACACCAGAGAATTCACACTGGGGCAAAGCCTTACGAGTGCAGTGAATGTGGAAAGTGCTTTAGCCACAATTCTAGCCTCATTCTGCACCAGAGAGTTCACACTGGAGCAAGGCCTTATGTGTGCAGTGAGTGTGGGAAATCCTACATTAGTAGCTCTCACCTTGTTCAACACAAGAAAGTTCACACCGGAGCAAGGCCTTATGAGTGTGCTGAATGTGGGAAATTCTTTAGCCGCAACTTTAGCCTCCTTCTCCACCAGCGAGTTCACACTGGAGAAAGGCCTTATGTCTGTGATGCATGTGGGAAGGCCTACAGCAGGAGCTCCCATCTTGTGCGGCACCACAGAGTTCACCGTGGAGAGAGGCCTCACACATGCAGCTTTAGTGATCCTTAACTGCATCTCTTCATCTTGTTTTGCATAAAAAATTCACACAAGACAAAGGCCCATAAATGCAGAAAATCGCAATTTCCTCTTTCTTGCTCACTAGAGAAGAGCTCTGCATGCCCTCTGGAGACAACCTCGCAGGTGAACTTGTCCATTTTTATGTCCATCCTGGGCATGGGGAGACTCCAGTAAGCACTACGTATGTGGGAAGTTGTCATGAGGTGCACCAGACTCAGTACCGTCCAGGGCTCTTGGCAGTTATGTCACTGCCGGTACCTGTGGTGGGACCCATCATATGCTGCCAGCTGTGTGTGTTGGGCCCTCGGTTCTCAATGAAGGCAGACATCTGCTCACTCTTCTGTTCTCTGTGGGAATCATGATTATTCTGAGCCCACTGGGGTCCTCATTTCCTCTCTCATGGCTAAGTTCTGAGTGGCCATGATCTAACTCTGGCATGAGGGATCTGAGCTAGGGTCTGCTGGGGATTACCAGGAAAAATTCCCATTGGCAGTGTTGACCATGAACACAGTAGTCATTGAAATCACCCAGCCTTGCAAATTCCCTGTTCCATGATGTAATTTATGCAGTGGCAAATGTTATATATTATGTCATCCTTTCCTCTTGGTTCTGTGTACTATGTGGAGTGGATTGAGAAAAAATAGTCTTCTGCCAGTGTGAAGAGAGGCATACCTTTTGTGGCACAAATTTTATTTTCTTGATCATGGGTTGGCCAAGAAAAGTTCTCAGTCTAGTTTGACTTAATGTACACTGTTGTAGGCCTGCTAGAAAAGACTGAAGAGCTTTATGTGCCTAATTCTGTGGCTTGAATGTAAAGGTCTCCTGTGAGCCCAGTGTTCATTCTGAGGAAGGTGTAGCTGCTGTGAAAATCTCCCATGCTTCTGGAAGCAACATGAGTTGATTCCCTTAGGTGTAATATTCCCTAACACTGTTGAGTGATTACTGTCTCCTAGACCTGTACAGGAGCCAGTCTCTAATATCCAGAGTTCCATAGGCAAGTGCCATAGGTTGTAAGACCTGCACAGCAAGGTGAGAATCATTGGTACAGAAACTCTGAAATAACAGTAGGGGTGACTGGCAAATATTGATTTGTCCTTTCGATAAGACTGTCTACAATATCCATGTGATTATGGCTGTGTGGGATGAGGATGTACAGAAATTCTCAAAGTCTCTAGACATTGCTATTTCCTGGGGCCACAGCTATTGTGAGAGTAAATAAAGGTTTGTGGATTTTTGTAGCTCTGTGGCCTGTTGACCTTAAGGCCATCACTGCACAGGTGCTTCTCTGACCTCAGAAGAGACATGGTGCTCCCTGACCTCACTTTCACTCCTTGTAACTGAAGTGGGTATGAACTTTATTGTTCTCCAAGTTTTGCTTATACTGAGGCAGAGATCACTCTCCTAAATTGAGAGAGGGATACAGTACAGCCAAAGTAGTTGGCACATCTGATTTTCCATGAGGAGTCAGATGATATTCCATCCTCAGCCTGAATATTTAGTTCTTAACAGCTTTATTGAGATATGATTAACACTTAATACACTACAAATAGGTAAATTATAAGATGTGCACCCTTTCAGCATGTGTGTTTGAAATTGCCATAATCAAGATAATGAATATATCCAACAGAAGCAAAAGATTCCTTGTGTCTCTTTATAATCCCACCCGTCCTTCTTATTCCCCCCACATTTACAAATAACAGGAGGCATTTTATATAAAAAAAGAAACCATGGTATATATTTTTTTGAGGTTGGGGGCTCTAGATTTTTTTCATTAATCATCACTATTTTAAGATTAATCCATATTGTTGCATGAACCAATAGTTTGTTAATTTGTATTTCTGAGCAGTATTCCATTGTATAACACAGTTAAAATCCATTTAGTTTTTAATAGATGTTTGGGTTGTTTCCAGTTTTTTACTATTATAAATAAAGCTGCTATAAATATTTGCATTCGAGTTATGAGAGACTAATATTTCATTGCATTGATATGCCACTTTTTGTCTATTCACTGATTGAAAGTTGTATCAGCTGCTTTCAAGTTTTGGCAATTATGAATAAATCTACGACAAACATCTGTGTGCAGTTTCTCTGTGAACAACTTTTAAACTCTTTAGTTACCTGCTAGTGAGTGTGATTTGCTGGATTATATATTATGAGTATATTTATAATCATAAGCTGAGCTGTCTTTTATTTTATTTTTGGTACCTGGGATCGACTCGGGACCTTGTGCTTCTGAGGCAGGCACCTGAACCACTGAGCTAAATCCCTGGCCCATACGCTATCTTTTAAAGTGACTATACCACTTTGAATTCCAACCAGCAATGGATGACAGTTTTAGATTTTAGCCACTCAGATATACAGCATTATATCATTGTTGCTTTAGTTTGCCATTGCCTAATGACAGGTGATGACATCTTTTCACATTCTTTTTAAAGTGTCTTGCAGAGAAATTTTTCATCAAGTCTACCTTACCCAATTTTTCTTTCATGGATTTTATTTTCCATGTTTTGTTAGCTTTACATAATTATAAAAAATGGTTGATATAAAGTAGTTATGAGTAAAGAGAGGTTTATTTTGTGAAGGGTTCTAGAGGTTCATGTCCAAGATCAGGCATCCCTGTTGGTTTGGGCCTCTGCTAGGTGTGGAACATCATGGTGGGTGGGTGTGTTGGTCACATCTTGAGCCAACAAGAAGGGAGAGAAGGAAGAAGAGATGTGTGAGGGGGAGAATGCTGATACAAAACTCATCAAATCCTTTACAGCAGTGACTGGTGAGTGGTAGAATAAATGACTGTGAGGAACAAGGATTAATGTGAAAAATAGGAGCATCAAGAAAGATCAGGTCTTGGGCCGGGGATTTAGCTCAGTGGTTTCGCCGCCTGCTGCGCAAGTGCAAGGACCCGAGTTCGATCCCTGGTGCCAAAAAAAAAAAGAAAGAAAGATCAGGTCTTTCCAGAGATGTAAGAGAAGAAATGGCCTCACACAGTCCAGTCTCCAGGAGCAGTGTAACTTCAAAACTGATTACTAAATTATCCCTATGTTAATTTCAGAAAGGCACATTTTAAAAAGTAATGGAATTCCTAAGTGTTTTTAAATAATGTCCACCTGTAACCAAGTTGTTACATGGTAGTGTATTCATTTCTCTAGGAAAAATATGCTGAATAACTGAATAATTTTGTGCATCATTTTTCAGTTTACTGAGCTAGTTAGCAGAAAATACAGTGTTGCTATATTCTGCCTATCCATTACTGACCTAATCCCCAGTTTTTCTTTTTAACATTTACATTAGCGTGTTATCGGTTAGTGTCTTTCAGATCAAGGACTCTTCTTCAGTAATTAGGAGAAACACAAAATGGAAGTATACATGGAATGAGGGAACCCATGGAAGGGCATGGGATGTGGAGACAGAGAAGGGAAGAGAGGATAGATGAAAGTAAGTAGGCTGTCAGGAAAGTACGGGAGTATATGTAGATATCCCCACTGGGCAGGACGGGAATATATACATACTAGGGTCTCTGGTTTAAAGGATACTATTGAAGAGTTTTCTGCACTCAAGCAATATTCAAGAAAGGAGGACAAATTTGGCTTTCAGTTTGTCCCTGTGATTAATGAATATCAAATAGACAAATATTGACTCTAAGAATACATGCAACAGTCCTGTATATATGCAGAGCAGCTGATAACCACAGTGCATCCCATGTATCTACTGTTGTGCCTGAAACTCAGTACATGCTTATTGGACATTTTGTGAAGCAGTAAATATACACCACTGTACTGCTTCCCTATTCATTTTTACCTTTGTTGCAAGTCTTTTACTTTACTGTCTTTACTTCTCCCACAAAACTGTTAGTGAAGAAAGTATTAAAAAAATCACAGTTTAGAGAGAAAAGCATGAATGTGGTGAAAGTTTTAGTACAGCCAGGGGTTCCCCTTCATTCTCTGACTTGTTGGACTTGGCTGTCTCTTTCAAACTTCCTGAGATCTTAACTCTTTTCCCCCACATGTCAGAGATATGTTTCTCTAGAAATGTTTCCGGATAACTACATGATCATTATAAATAGCTCTTGGCAATTTGTATTTCAGCATTTTTAATGGATAATTTCAATTCCCTGTGTAGACAGCATTGCAATTACAAATAGAATGATAAATCACTTCTCAGCAAGAAAATAAAATTATGGGATTTCACTTTTTCTTAGGAATGATTCCCTCTTTATATATATGCTCATGCTAAATGGCACAGTGTCTTGGCAGGAAATGGCATGTGATTAGTTGCTGTAATTTTTATTTTGAGATTAAAACAACTGGAAAATATCTCAGCTGTGAAGTAATATTTGAATGAAATTGTTTTTCCCAGGGTAGGAAAACAATGACTGATTATTCAGCCAGGAAAGATGTTTCTCTGGAATGAAAGACACATTTTCACCCTTTTGGTTTATTTCAGTGCAGTCTACCATCCCTCCTCATTTCATTGTCTTTCTTCTCCAGGACCAAACATATTGAACATTATTATTGTTTTTGTTATTAATTTATTCTTGGTGCTGAGGATTAATCCTAGGGCCTCACTCATGCTAACCATGTGCACTGCCAGGACACTCCAAACCTCTGAAGCATAGCTCTCTATATATTTCAAAAGTAGCAGGACAACTGACAGTTAACAGCTGTTAGGAGACTCAGAGTGCCTTCCCACGGTGTATCCCTTTAGATGTGTGGCCTTTGAGAACTTACCCTGCCTCACAGAGGCTGAAACAATGGGTGTCTAACATTTCTGTGATTATCCTAAACTACACTCCAAGGAAATACGTGTACGTTGCCTTTAAGAGGAAGCTAGGCACCCTCTGGTCTTTGGAGCTCTGGAACTCCACTTCCCCGCGATGGTCCAGGTGCCCTAGGGCTACACTTGATCTTAGCCAAAAGGCCAAGAAGCTATGGGTGCCCTAGGGCTTTAAGGAGTTACAAAGCTGCGGAGCCGTGGCTCGAGCGGCGCGGAGACTTCGTTTCCCAGAAGTCCGTGTGGTGTGCACGACGACGACTGAGCCAATGAAGGCTTCGGCAAGATCGCTCATGTGCGTGGGCGCCACGAGGGGCGGGACTTCCGGTATCTTTTGGTGGGAGCCATCTTGGTTGTCCCATGGTTTCTTAAA
The DNA here is from genome assembly GCF_053883595.1 of Heterocephalus glaber. Classification (NCBI taxonomy): domain Eukaryota; kingdom Metazoa; phylum Chordata; class Mammalia; order Rodentia; family Bathyergidae; genus Heterocephalus; species Heterocephalus glaber. The sequence goes on from NW_028258451.1 coordinate 2,728,489, forward strand.
GCGTTAAGCTTATGGACTGTTTGGTTGTTACTGAGGTGACAGAGCAGAAAAGCTGGAGAAGCGGTTTGATTCCCAGTGCCCAGAGGAGGGGATGTCTCTCAGCTGAGCCAGTCTGGCGACTGCAGTGCCTTTACCCTACCCTTGTGTCCCCACTCGGGTTATCCCTCTGGGCTCGGTTGGCGGAGGCCGCACTCATAAGCTTGGCGCAGGTGGGTGCTGCGACCCCGGGCGCCCCACTCCGAGGGCTACGCTTGGGTAGAGGGGCTCGGCCCGTTCACCTCAGGTCAAGGCCTGTGTGCAGGACGGAAGGGTCTTGTGAGGGATCCTCTTTCTGGCCGTAGCGTTGAGGCGTGGAAGAGAGATCCCCCCCGCCCCGGGCCGGCTTCTTGAAAGCTGCAGGTGCCACGTAGTTCGAGCAGCGGGGAGACGCGGGATGTCTGTTGTCTGCGAGAAAGAGCGGTTGGTGGAGTCTCGTCTGAATGACAACCAGAACGTCTGGAAGCTCTCGAGGGCGAATAGGAGGGAGTGTCCCGAGTTAGAAATTGATAGTTGGGGAAAACAGGATAGGGAATTAAGGCAGGGATGCTGGTGGAGATACCACTGCAGTTGAACTGGACTACTGTGGTAGGGGCTGGACCAGAGTGGTGGCAGTGGAAGAGCAGTGTGATGAGATGCTGGTTAGACCTGAGAGATAAAATCCAGAGGATTTCCTGATACATCAAATATGACTGCAAGAATAGTTAGCATTCCGTCTTCCCACTGGCTCCCAAGTCAACATCTGAATGCTATTGAAGAAATGAAGTTTTAGATCATTGCAGAGAGTTTTTTGTTCACAACTCTGATCTTCTAAAACGGCTAAGACCTGGCAGAGGAAGGATTTTGGCTCATGAATGTAGAAAATAAGTCCTGGATATGTTAAGAAACTGGCCTAGGAAAAAGACTGAAGTGTGAGACTGTTTAGATTTTCCACCTGCAGGCTTGGCTGATCCTCAAGGCTGCTGTCTGTGGAGCAAGAGAAAAGTCATCCAGAGTAGTGGAGCAGCTGGACTCCAGACCAAGCCACTGCTTTTTCCTCCACGACATCTCAGGGCAAGAGGGGATGATTTAGTATTGTATTCAAGAGTCCTGGACGAGCTCCCTTCAGAGCCAGAGCAGGTCTGGTTGCAGAAAGGACTAGTAGCTGACCTGCCTGCTCAGGTCTTCCCTACAACTCATTAACCTAAGGATGAATGAAACACTTATTGATGCAAATACGAATTAAACACTATCTCACTAAGTCTGTACACATTTGTAGCACATGAAGTTACTCAGGAAGTTAAATTTCTGCAAACAGTTCATAATTGGTTTGACATTACTTTACCTGTATTTGCTTATCATGGGAGATCTCTAAAATCTTGAAATGCTAAAAGTATACACCCAGTTTCAAAGCCTTACTACTTCATTTGCACTGAAAACATACAAAACCATTAATTAATCGTATGACTAGCAATACCTGGTATGTAGTAGCTGTTTTACCAGTATGAGCCTTTTGAGGTAAGAACCATTCTTATTCTGTGCAGATGAGTCTCAGGGAGATTCAGTTCTTTTCCAGAGCCATAGATCTGCTGAGAAGCTCTTAAGCTCTGAAGTTTGATGAGCTGTGTTTATACAAACAGATTGAGATCAGTTTTTTCCAAGGCAGAGCAGAGAGGTGGTGGTCCAGCTCACCCTGTGAGATTCTAACATAGTGGCATATTTCTCATGGTCTCTCTTCCCACAGGGTCCACTGATGATGGCAGAAATGGATCCTGCACAGGTTAGTAGAGGATTTCCTACCTTATACCAACCCTAGTTACCTCCAAGATGGCTTTGGCACCCTAACATAAGGAAAGGTGGTATGTTGAGACCCTTGTTCTCCCTCTCATGTATGAAGACTAGTTGGTTCCGTAAGGCTAAGTTTCTTACATTTTGTAGTTCTCATGTTTTTTTTAAAATAAATTTTATTTTATTTTACCCCATACCCCTCTCAAGCCCCCTCCCTTCCCCACGTACAAGTTTTGTTTCCATGTTTTCCTTCTATTTTCATGTCCCTTCCTAAGAATGGTAGAATTTTTAACAGAAGAAGAGAGAAAACGATTTTTTTTTGAGAGAATACAAATTTGAAGTCAAGGAAGAGCAAAAGCTAAAGCTCAATACAAACACTCATTTAATCAATGAGTTCTGTTTAGGTGACCCAGGTCGTTAAATGAATTGGTTGCTAAATAAGGAATTGTATGTAGTATGTACATTATAATATTCAGAAAAAAAGGTCAAAGGAAACTCCAACCTGGTGACTTTGCTTTTATTTGCAAGACTCTTACATGCAGTACTGTAATGTATACCATAAAACTACCGTATTCTATGGTACAATCAGAAAAAAATTAGTCTTGTACAAACAAGGTATACTGTACAACAAAAGGCACTGAGGCTCTACCAAGTTGTACAGAATTGTACAAAAAAAAACCGGATCCTAAATCCGAGCGGCGGGTGGTAAGTCTGAACAGTTAAGTGGGTAAGTTGTTAAACAAGGAATGCCTATATACACTTCAGCAATCCGATAAGCACCTGCTTAGACGGAGTATTTACTACAATTATACACCTGGTAACTTAACTATACCCCTCACCTGACACGAGAAGAGCTGAAAGCCCTTCCCAAGAGCGACTGCACTACGCAGTCTTATTGATACGTCTGATTACAGCGAATTAGGTAAGGCTAAGGGAAAGTGAAAAGTCTAAAATATAAAATAGTAAGGAGTAGAGGTCCTAATTTCGACAGCTCTACCCTTCCAATTCAGTTAAGGCAGAAATGATAGCGTTAGAAGAGTTAAAGTTCCTACCTGAATTTTGAGCTCTCCCACTTCCAGGGGGTCACAGCCGAGATTAAACGCCAGCGTGGCGGAGACGAGCGCCAGGTGGTCGGCAAGCTGCTCTCGCGGCTGCCCGGAGCCGGGTCCCCGCCTCTCAGCTAGGTTCCAGCGAGGCTCCAGGACCTGCACCTTGGCCAGGTGGGGTTGGGCAGTGTCCGACGACTCTCCCGCCCGGGCCACCCACACTCACTCACCCTGGAAAAGGCCAAGGCCGCGGAGGCAGCTCCGGCTCACGCCCGGTGCAGCTCCAGTCCCTCCCAGCACTCCCTGGAGCTGCCCCCGCGTGCTGGACACTGCGAAGAACGACAGCACAGGCGCGGGTGGCCGGCAGCTGCTGTCTCCTGGCTCGGGGGCCAGTCTAGTCTGTCGGCGGAGCTCAGTCACGGTCAGCCGCGTCCCCGGGCCCAGCAGCCCCTGTAGCGCTGGGCGAGTCTCCAGGACGCCGGCGGGATCTCCCCACGCCTCACCAGCAACGCCGACCCCAGGTCCCAGCCCCGGCCCGGGCGAGGCGCCCAGCAAAGCCCAGCCAAGCGCTGGAGGCCGCGCCCACACTTGCGCCCGGAGCCCAGGGTCAGGAGCTGCAATAGTGCACGGCTGACCAGAAGCTGCGGGAGCCCCAGGCCGCGCGCTTCGGAGTCCACACCCGTCCCCTCTAGGGCCGCCAGGAGCTGGGCCAACCCCGCCGGGCCCTCGCTGCGGCCTGCGAGCGCCAGCACTAGGCCCAGACCCGCCGCAGGCCATGCCCCCCCCCCCGCCCCGGCGGCAGCAGCAGCAGTAGCACAGCCAGCGAGGGTGTCTCGGTCGGGAAGGGCTCCAGGACTCTCAGGATGGCCAGCGCCATGGTGACTCTCATTTTTGAAAAATGAGCTAAAGTATGCCAGCATTGTGGGCACAGGACCCAGAATGTTTAAATGCTTGGAGGTAAGACAGGAAACTGGAAGTCTGTTGTTGTAGGAGTGCGGGCTGTAAGAGGATGGCTAGAAGCACATAGACACCAGGCTTAGAGTGACCATGAGGTTCTGGGCCTCAACTCTGGGCTACAGAAGAGTTGAACGAAAAGAAGACGGTAGTGTGACCTAGATTTTTAGTGCATTTTGAACTAAAATTGTTCACATTTTATGATATAGGAAGTGAGGAAGCTTGGGAGATAAGATGAAAGTGGAATTGGGAATGTCCTCTTGATTTCTTGTTTGGAAGAATGGATAGATGTTCTATTAAGTAAGAGGGGGAAGTCAGCAGTATGAAGAATTTTCAGAGGGAATGAAAGAGTGAGTTTTGTCCATGCCACAAATATTCCAGATATTCCTGGTGAAGGAGTTCTGGTCAGAGACATCCGCAATATTGTGGCTGGCATGTGAACTGGAAGGAAGCTGTGGGTAGAAGTTAGGACACAGCATCTCTGTGTTACCATGGATGTAGATGCTGTGGGGGAAAGGAGACCAGTTATGGTGTTGCTAATCCTTAATCGGGGTGAGGTGATGGTAGGTGTGGGTAGTGAGTGAGGTTAGTGCAGCTGGGTTTTGTTTTCTTTTTTTTTTTTTTTTTTTGGTACCGGGGATCGAACTCGGGTCCTTGCGCTTGCTCAGCAGGCAGCGAAACCACTGAGCTAAATCCCTGGCCCAGCTGGGTTTTAATATGAGATTTTGGTGAGCAAATAGACCTGACTGTTTATGGGACAAAATGTGTAATGCAGAAGCTGGAAACACCCAGGAGTGAGGTCCCTGCCTATGCTTAGGTGGCTTTAAAGTGAGATAAAGGGCAGATGGGGAGACCTTCAAAGCAGGGCTTTGGGCTACCCCTGATGTTAGGGTACTCGGGGTATTCTGGGACGGGACTGAGACTGAATCAGATGTGGAATATATTTGGCATGTTGAATCTCGTTTCCATGTGTGCAGTGTCCAGTTAGGAGGTAACAGAAATGTCTATGGTATGGGCTGTGTTGGAGGTGTGTTCACAGAATGAGGCGCAGGTAGAAGGGTGTGAATGCTTAACCCTAGGCCCTGAGATCAGGCACACAGGGAGAAGGGTCATCCTGAGTGTAGTTGTCTGGGAAGTAAGATCTGGAGGATCCCAGGGAATTGGCTGGCCAGAGGGGCTGGAGTTCAGCATAGCAGTCCTACAATTTAAATGGTGCTTTTTTTTCTTGTGTTCCAGACTCAGTGCTCAATGAAAATGAGAGAAAAGGCACCAGTGCCACCAGGACTGGTATCTGTTTCACATTGGGAAGGTGTAGAGGAGATTGAGCAGTGGATGGTTGTGGAGGAGAAGGACTTAGAACCTAGAGAGAGAAAAATGTAACAGTGGTTGTACCTATGAGGTTTTACTTTATGGATATGAGTGAAAGCAGTGACAAAGAAGGTATTTATTCCCTACACTTCCCAAAGGGGATGTACATCACACCAGGGTCATATGACAAAAAATGGTCTTGGGTAGGAGGCATAATACAGGAGCAAGGAGGAAGCCTAGGTTGTGGCCTTTACTGGGGCTCACAAGGGAAAGACAAAGCAGAGCATAGTGAGCTGCTTAAGTTTGGCTATTTTGAATAATTCCAGCACCCTGAAGGCATGGGAGCTGCCCCTAGTTGTCCAGTACTTGCCCCTGGTTGATTTAGGTCAAGGAAAATAGTGGCTTGGGTTGCAAAAATTAGATGAGGAGGTCATTCAGAATACGTGCATGGCGTAGGACATGTAAACAAACCTAACTCTTAGTTTAGCCCTTTAGTTACTGGGTGCCAAATAGATGAATCTAAAAATCAAAGAAGCATAGTTAAAAAACAAGCTGTGCATTTACTGAACTGTCTTCATTGTGGCAGGGCCGTGTGGTCTTTGAGGACGTGGCCATCTATTTCTCTCAGGAGGAATGGGGGCACCTCAGTGAGGCCCAGAGACTGCTGTACTGTGACGTGATGCTGGAAAACTTGGCACTTTTGTCCTCACTAGGTAAGGCCCTCACACCCACTCAGTGTCCTGGTTGAGCTAGGGTTTCCCTGTTACCCAAGGGCAGCTCTGTCTTCCCACATTCTGACCATGGCACAGAGTTCTTCACTGGTTTCCTAATAGTGTGTTATGGGAAGTGTGGCGCTCTGTACTTTGTACCCCTCTAAACCTGTGCAGCCCTGTCTCTTGCTGCTCTGAGGGTTTGCAGAAAAGGACTTGAGTCAGAAATGTTGAGTTCCTCTAAGAGACCCCAATGTCCTGCTTGTCCCTGGCTAGGTCATCCTGTCCATATGTTCGGAAGGTCGATGCTCCAGATTGTCACCTTGTTCTTACTGATATTTTTGGTGTATTCTTGTGGCAGGAATATCTTGCACTGACCTGGTGGTCACCAGTTGGGGGCCACTGGATTGATTCTGCAGGACTTTTCTGTGATGTTGTGATTATAGCATGTGGGATGCTGTGGGATGGATCCCTGGACGTGTTCTTCACTACCTTTCTCTGTCTTTCCCCTTGGAATGACCTCTTCCAACTTCCACCTAAGTCACTTTGAGTGATGGGAAGGTCCTGGGTATCCAGGAGAGTGGATATTAACACCAGTGATGTAATAGGGACTCACACGGACATGGTCCTGTTGCTAGGGAGTTGGGAATGGGGATTGTATCAGAGCTTGGTTTTTTTCACATTGGGTACCTTTCCTACACCTGCCATTGTTTGATGCCAAGACCAGTGGCCAACCTCATTTCTACCTTTTCTTCCACATTGTCATTTGTTTAGACAAATGGCTGCCCCTGACCCTACATCTGCCCCCCTCCCCCTTCTGTGGCCTTCACCTCTCACCCATGCTCTCCATTGCTCCCTTGGCAGGGCCTTCTAACACATGGTCTATGCTTATGGTGCAGTGAGGTATGTACGTATCGCTCAGTAGTCCTTGAACTCTGCTGATCTGTCAGAATTAGATATCGCTACATCTGGACACAGCCTTTTTTTTTGACACAGGGTTTCACTATGTAGTTCATGTTGGCCTTGAGCTCACTATGTAGCCCACACTGCCCTTGAACTCACAGTGATCCTCCTGCCTCAGCCTTCGAGTGCTGGGATTAAAGGCATATGCCACCATGCCTAGCTGTACATAGCCTTCTACATACTGCTCCCCAGTCACCATCAGCCATAGCCTGGTGAAAGCATTTGCAGAGGATTGGGATAGAGAGCCTGCTTCTATTTCCCCTGCTGTGCCTCTCTTTATGTCCTTATTCATCACTGGGCTCTCCTGTACAGCAGGTCCTCCTCTCACTGGCTTTATGGCCATCTCCTGGCAGGAAGCCTGTGGACTTAATGTGGATGTGTGTGACACACATTTGGAATGAGGATCCTCCCATTAAAGTCAACATGTACCTCACCAGCATGTTCTCTTCTTACAGGTTGCTGGCATGGAGCCAAGGATGAGGAGGCACTTTTTGAGCAAGGAATTTCTGTAGGAGCATCACAGGTTACCACTCCAAAGCCAGGGTCGTCTACTGAGAAGACCCAGCCTAGGGAGTCACTCTTGAAAGATATTCTGCATTTAGCTGAGCACAGTAGAACACAAACTGAACAAGAGATGTACCTTTGTGAGGCAGAGCTTTACCAGCCTTATAAGCAGAATCTTTCCAGAGGGGACAGTTGGAGACTTTCATTTTTGAAGAATCACAGAATTCATATGGCAGAAAGAACTTTCACATGCAAGGAGGGTTGGAAGGAAGCGCCAGCCACTTCAGGCCTTCTCCAGCACCAGGCCCCTTGCTGTGTGTGGAAGCCAAACATGGAAACCCAGGGTATGGAAGCCCTTCCAGCCCGACACAACAATTACACATGCAGTAAATGTGGGAAAGCCTTCAGATGCAAATACTCACTTGATGAGCATGAGAAAACTCATACAGGAGAAAGACCTTATCAGTGTAGCAAATGTGGGAAATTCTTTAGGTATAATGCCAACTTCATGAAACATCAGAGTATTCACAGTGGAGAAAGGACTTATGAGTGTAGAGAATGTGGAAAATCATTTATGTACAACTATAGACTCATGAGACATAAGAGGGTTCACACTGGAGAAAGGCCTTATGAATGTGACATTTGTGGGAAATTCTTTAGGTACAGCTCTACCTTCTTTAGGCATCAGAGAGTTCACACTGGAGAAAGGCCTTATGAGTGTAATGTATGTGGGAAATTCTTTATGGACAGCTCCACTCTCATTAAACACCAAAGGGTTCACACTGGAGAAAGGCCTTATAAGTGCAGTGAATGTGGGAAGTTCTTTAGGTACCACTCCACTCTCATTAGACATCAGAGACTTCACAGTGGAGAAAAGCCTTACGAATGCAGCATATGTGGGGAATTCTTCAGGTACAACTCCAGCCTTGTTAAACATTGGAGAAATCACACTGGAGAAAGGCCTTACAAATGCAGTGAGTGTGGGAAATGCTTTAGGTACCACTGCAGACTCATTAGACATCAGCGAGTTCACACTGGCGAGAGGCCTTATGAGTGTAGTCAGTGTGGGAAGTTCTTCAGGTACAACTCCAACCTCATTAAACATTGGAGGAATCATACTGGAGAAAGGCCTTATGAGTGCAGGGAGTGTGGGAAAGCCTTTAGCCACAAACATATACTTGTTGAGCACCAGAAGATCCACACTGGAGAAAGACCTTATGAGTGCAATGAATGCCGAAAGGCCTTCATTCGAAAATCCCACCTGGTTCATCACCAGAAAATCCACAATGAAGAGAGCCTGGTGTGCTCTGAGAATGTGAGGAATTCTATAGGTACAACTCCAGCTTCATTAAACATCAGAGATTTTACCATGGAGAAAATTTACCATTGACTTAATTGGACAATGTTTTTTGAATTCCCATTTTTCCGGCAGTTAATCTCCAGAACTTTTTATCTTGCAGAAGTAAAACTATCCCCATTAAACAGGAATGCCTCATTTCCTTTCCCTACTGGCCCTGGCTACTGCTACTCTATACTTTGTATCTATGAGTTGGATGCCTATTGCTATCTTATGGGTAGAGTCATACAGTATGCCTTTTCATGACAGGCTTATTTCACTTAGGATGTCTAAAGTTCATCTGTGTGTAACAGGTCAGAAGTCTATTCCTTTTTTGCAGTGAAATAATATTCCATGGTATATGTATACCATATTTATTTCTTCAATGGTTAATGGATACTTGGGTAGTTCTAACTTTTAGCTATTAGGGAAAATGGTATATGAAGATGAGTGCACAAATAGTTGTTTGAAGCCCTGCTTTCAGTTCTGTTTGGGTGCTCCCAGAAGGAACATACTGGATAATACAGTGTCTTAATTTTGTAAGGAACTGTTTTCCATAATAACTACCATTTAACATTCTCCCTGCACAAAGTTTCCTGTCTGCATCACTACCAACACTTCCTTTGTTGTTTCTGGGGTTTTTTGATAGTGTGCGTACATGTGTGTGTGTGTGTGTGTGTGTGTGTGTGTGTGTACATATGTAGCTCACCTTTTGGATCTGAGAACACTGCATTTTTTTTTATACTACTGATTAGTGATGTGCTTAGTAGGATTATTTAATCTAGAGAAATATCTTCCATTCCCATTTCTAATGAGGTTTTTTTGTTGTTGAATTACAGAAAGTTTAGAAATATATTTTGTATATGATCTTAAAATATTTTCTCCTAGTGCAGATTTTTTTGGTTCTGTAGATTATATCCTTTGCGGAACTTTTAAATTTTCATGTGGTCCAGTTTATTTTATCCATGCTTTTGATATATGCAAGAAATCATTGTCAAATCCAATTTCATGCAGCATTTTCCTTATGTTTTCTAAGAGTTGTTTATTTATTTATTGGTACTGGGGATTGAACTTGGGACCTTGTGCTTTTGAGGCAGGCGGTGGAACCACTGACCTAAATTCCCAACCCAGTTGTACATTTATTTATGTCTGTAAGCCTTATATTTATGTATTTGATTTTTTTTTTTTGAGACAAGTCCTCACTATATTGCTCAGGGTGAACTCCTGGGTTTGAGAGAGCCTCCTGCTTCACCTTCCCAAGTAGCTGGAATGACAGGTATGTGCCACTGTGCCTGGCATTCATTTGTTTCTGTGTATGTTAGGCAAACCACCATGCTTTCCCATGTGGATAACTAGCTTTCCAAGTTCCATTTATTGGAAAGATTGCCTTTTCCCTATTAAATAGTCTTGTCACTCCTTTCAAAATCATTTGACCATACATGCCAGGGCTTATTTGTGGACTGTTCTGTTGGCCTAAAAGTCTGTCATTGTGACAACATTACATCAGATATATACTTTAAAAAGTTTACTTTTTTTATTTTCTTGAGACAGGCTCTCAGTATGTATCTCCAGCTGGCCTTGAACTCACTATGAAGCCCAGGCTGGCCTCAAGCAATGATCCTTCTGCTTCAGCCTCCCAAGTGCTGAGATTATGGGTGTGCACCACTACACCTAGCTTTTTTTTTAAAACACTATTTTGAAGCCATGTGCCATTTGCAGGAGCCGAGGCCTCGCCCCACAGCGACCCTGTGTGTGCACGAAGCCGTCCTTGGAGACAGGAAATCTTTTAATTGAGCCAGTAGGCTACTTAGAATCCTGTTTCACAGCCAAGAATGGAACTCCACAGCAGCCATCCATTTGTAGCCATTCACAGGCCTGTTTGAGGATTAGAAAGAGCATCTTTAATAATCCTGAACATTCCTTGATGGGCTTAGAACAGTTTTCTCATGTTTGGTGGAGCTGTATACCTATCTGGAATTGACGTGATATGTGGCACACCAGTACTAGAAATAAAGCCTTACATAGCTGATTATGACTCACCACAGAATTTGATGGAACCTTTAGGGGATTTTAATAAGCAGAATAACCCACATAAACCCAAAACTGTCCCAGTCTGATGGTAAAACTAATAGCTATGACCAGTAACAGCTCTCAGGATGTGTTACACCACAGCTGTACCAAAGCAGTAAGGAGAATTTGATCCCCGGTACCAAAAAAAAAAAGTGTACAACAAGACCGAAGCACTAAGGAGAAATCTAAATGCTCTGAAGACAGCTTCAGAAGAAAACTACCTGAAGCACAATGATACAAGAAAAATCCAGCAACCCTTGCCTAAGTGCAGAGAGAGCAACGGATCTTGGGGTGGAGCCAAGAAGCCGTCAGAGTCTGTGGCAGAAGAGCAGATGGGCCCACATGGCCTTGAGAAGACCCCTCTAGAGGGGGGTAAAGATAAGAGGCCAATGAGTGGAGAAGGACCCCTAGTTGTGCCAGGAAACTGTGGAGATGCAGCCCCGGTCTCATCCTTGCTCAGTCAGGACCAGGACGACTGACAGCATTGTTCCTGACTGGGTGAGAGAGGCACCTGTGGCCCCTTTACAAGTCTGGTTTACCCCTCATGCAGAGATGGACCTCTGGCAGCTCAGCTAAGATCCTGGCCAGGTGTCCTTTAGGTATTTTCAATCAACAGAAAAGCAAAGTGTGCCATTGAGGCTGTGCTGTCTGCCCACCCCTGAGTATCAGCAGAAGCTCTGCCAGGACTGCCTTTTCTACTTCACCATGGACACAGCACACATCACTTGCTGGTTTGGTGATGGCTTTGTGGAGGTTCTCAGGATCAAGCTGGCCCCTGAGCCTGTGCATAAGACTGAGCCTGTGGATCTTTGATATCTCTGGGATTTTAAGGAGCCTCCATCATGTCTTTGAAACAGCCTCATTGGCCTCTGGATTTTTTCTTCAAGCTAATTTTGTGTCTTCTTTGTAGAAAGAAGTATCATTTTACAGTTTCACTGCCTTGATTGGGGGATGTTCAAAATATTTATTTAAAAATGTATTTCAGTAAACTTAACTAAGATATAAGATACAGAATAATCACCACATCCTTTTTGACCTGCTAATATTGAAGAATCCAAAGGTGATGCTGATCTTGGTGATTTCCAAAAAAGCTGATTGTTTTTTGCATTTGATAAAATTAGACAGAGATCATTCTAGCAGAGACTTTGACACTAGAGTTGACCTGTTCAGCGATTCACCCTGGGGTTGGGGCTGTAGCTTTGTGGTAGAGTGCTTGCCTGGCATGTGTGAGGACTTGCATTTGGGCCCCAGCACTGCAAAAAATAAAAAATAAGAAACAACAAAAAAACCTCCAACAATTTAACATTGGTTTTCCTGTCTGGAACCTAACCTTTTTAAAAATTCTAAATCAGACTGAGTTATGATATCTTAGGAAATTAACAAAAGCAGGTGGTTATAAAGATCTCTAGAGCCAGGCGTAGTGGCATACATCTGTGGTCCCAGCACTCGGGAGGCTGAGGCAGGAGGGTTGCCATGAGTCCAAGACCAGCCTGGACTACATAGGGAGACCCTGCCTTAAAAGGTCAGAGAAAAGGTGCCAGGGATTTAGCTTAGTGGCACTGTGCCTGCCTCACAAGTGCAAGGTCCTGAGTTTGATCCCCAGTACCACCCACCAACCCCAAATCTTTAGGAATTAAACCTCTGTATTTTGGAGACTTTGATATATACATATATGTGTGTATTTAATTTTGATTCCAAAATAAGGACTTGAACTTTCTTTCAGTATCCTTGTATCAGAAAAGAAAAATCACCCCGTCCAAAAAAAGCTTAAGAAAATCAATGCTAGTTTTATATCTTACTTATTTTGTGACTAATTGAGAACCTACTATGGGTTAAGTTTTGGTGATAAAATGAACAAGATGCGGTTCTTGTTGCAAGTACAAGAAACACCTAACTCAAAAAGAAATTCACAGACAAAAGGATGGAAAACTCCACGTGACAGGAACCCAGAAAAAAGCAGGGGTAGCAGTCTTATTTGCAGACAAAGTAGATTTCAAACCAAAACTAAGACAAAGATGGTCACTACATCTTATGAAGGGAAAAATCCAAGAGGAAGAGATGACAATCATAAATATATATGCACCAAATACGAATGCCCCCAGCTATACAAAACAAATATTAATGGACATGACAAACCAAATAAGCACTAATACATTTGTAGTGGGAGACCTGAATACCCTACTATCACAAATAGATCATCTAGATAAAAAATGAACAATGAAGTGAACAATGAAATTCTAGAACTGAACCAAGCTATTGAACAAATGGACTTAATAGATGTTTACAGTGTTCCACCCCACAAAATCAGAATACATATTCTTTGCAGCTGCACATGGGTCATTCTCCAAAACAGACCACATGCTAGTTGATAGGACATGTCTAAGTAAAGTAAAAGAATTGAAGATACACCCCGTATACTATCAGACCATAGTGCAATAAAATTGGATATCAATAACATAAACTGCAAAAGCCCTACAAACACATGGAAATTAGATAACACCCTCCTGAACAACCAGTGGGTCACAGAGGAAATTAAAGAAGAAATTAGTTTCTACAAGTAAATGATACTGCCAGTACAATATGCAGGAATCTATGGGACAGGATGAAAGCAGTTCTATGCAGGAAATTCATAGTGAATGCCCATATTAGGAAAACAGAGAAAACTCAAATAACCTAATGCAAAACCTCAAGGTCATACAAAAAGAGCATGACAAACCCAAAGCTCTTACAAGAGAGGAAATTATAAATATCCGAGCAGAAATCAGTGCAGTGGAGACTAAGAGAATGATACAAAAAAAAAAATCAATGAATCAAAGAGTTGCTTTTTTGAAAGGGTAAATAAAATTGATAAAATTTTAGCCAACCTTATCAAAAAAAGAAAAGTCTCAAATCCATGCAATTAACGAAAAAGGTGAAGTCACAACAGACTCAGCAGAAATCCAGAGGATCACCAATACCTACTTTGAGAACCTGTACTCTAATAAAATGGAAAACAGAAGAAATGGACAGATTCCTAGATACACATGAATTGCCAAAGTTAAATGAAGAAGATATAGAACTTCTAAACACCCCAATTGCAATGAGTGAAATTGAAAATGTAATAAAAAATTTACCAACAAAGAAAAGCCCCGGTCCTGAAGGCTTCACTGCTGAATTCTACAAGACATTTAAAGAAGAACTATTGCCATTACTCTTTAAACTCATCAAGGAAATTGAAAGGGAAGCAATACTCCCAAATTCATTCCTGGATGAAAGTGTTACTTTGATTCCAAAACCAGGGAGAGACCCAACCGAAAAAGAGAACTACAGGCCAATCTCCCTAATGAACATAGATGCAAAAATCCTCAACAAGGTACTGGCAAACAGAATACAGAGGGTCATCAAGAAGATCATACACCCTGATCAAGTCGGATTTATCCCAGGGATGCGAGGATGATTCAACATATGTAAATCAATAAATGTAATACACTATATTAACAGCTAAGGACAAGAACCATATGATCATCTCAATAGATGCAGAAAAAGCATTCGACAAAATCCAACACCCATTCATGATAAAAAAAACCTTACAGAAAATTGGGATAGAAGGTCTTTATCTCAACCTGATTAAGGCTATCTATGAAAAACCAACAGCCAACATCATACTAAATGGTCAAAAACTGAAAACTTTCACGGTAAAATCAGAAACGACAAGGATGCCCACTGTCACCACTCCTGTTCAATATAGTTCCGGAAACATTAGCCACAGCAATGAGAAAAGAGAAATAAAAGGAATAAAGGTAGGAAAGGAAGAAGTTAAACTCATTATTTGCTGATGATGTGATGCTTTACATAAAAACCCAAAAAAACTCCACCAAAAGACTTCTAGATTTAATTGACAGATTTAGTAGAGTAGCTGGATACAAGGTCAACATTCAAAAAACAATAGCCTTCTTGTACACAAATAACAGACTCGCTGAGATAGAAATTAGGGAAACAATTCCTTTTACAATAGCATCCAAAAAAAAAAAAAAAAAAAAAGAAATATCTAGGAATCAATCAACAAAGGAAGCAAAAGAGCTCTACCCTGAAAACTGCAGCACTCTGAAAACAGAGATTGAAGAGGATATAAGAAAATGGAAAGTCATCCTTTGCTCCTGAGTAGGAAGAATCGATATAGTAAAAATGGCCATACTTCTAAAACTACTATATAGGTTTAATGCAATACCGATTAAAATTCCAACAATATGTTTCATAGAACGAGTGAAAACAATCCAAAACTTCATTTGGAACCAGCAGACACCTAGAAGAGCAAAAGCAATTCTAGGCAACAGAGACATGGCAGGGGGTATCACAATCCCCAACTTGAAACTATACTACAAAGCTACTGTGATGAAAACAGCATGGTACTGGCAAAGAAACAGACCCAAGGATCAGTGGAAAAGATTAGAAGACCCAGAAACAACTCCAGACATACTCAGCCACTTCATCTTTGACAAAGGAGCCAACCACTCTCATTGGAGGAAAAATAGCCTATTTAATAGATGGTTTTGGAAAAACTGAATTTCAACCTGCCAAAGATTAAAACTAGACCCCTATCTATCACCATGCACTAAACTAAGATCAAAGTGGATTAATGATCTAAATATTAAAAGAGAAACACTAAACTTGCTGGAAGATAAGTTAGGTAGAAGTTTTGAAGACATTGGCTTAGGAAAAGAGTTTATGAACAAACCTCAGCATGGGAACTAGCACAAAGAATCTCCAACTGGGATCTCATTACAAAGCTTCTGCACTGCAAGAAAAACCACCAACAGAGCTAAGAGACAACCTACAATCTGGGAAAAATTTTTTAGCAGTTGTATCTCAGACAAAGGACTACTATCTAACATATATAAAGAACTGAAAAAAATCAGACCCCCCCCCAAGTTCAAAGACTCATTTCAAAAATGGGCATCTGAAATGAACAGACATTTCTCAAAGAAGTAAACGCAGCAAATAAACATATGAAAAAATATTCCACATCACTGGTCATTCAAGAGATGCAGATGAAAACAACACTGAGATTCCACCTCACCCCAGAAAGAATGGCTACTATCAAGAAATCAACCAATAACAAATGTTGCTGGAGTTGTGGGAAAAAGGAACCCTTCTCCATTGTTGGTGGGAGTGCAGACTGGTGCAACCACTGTGGAAATCAGTATGGAGATAACTCAAAGAACTGGGGCTGGAGGTCCCATTTGACCCAGCTATTTCTCTGCTGGTTATCTTCCCAAAAGAATTAAAAGAATCAGGCTGGGGATTTTGCTCAGTGGTTCTGCCACTTGCCTCGGAAGCACAAGGACCCGAGTTCCATCCTTGGTACCCAAGGAAAAAAAAAAAAGAAAGGAATCATACCACAGTGATGTATGTGCACCCATGTTTATAGCGCCACAGCTTGTAATAGTTAAAGCTTGGAAACAGCCCAAGTGCCCATCAACTGGAAACTGGATAAAGAAGATGTGTTTTTTTTTTAATAAAATGGAGTACTACTCAGTCATAAAGAATGAGAAACTAGAGACATTTATAGCTAAATGGATGCATATTGAGGCGATACTCTTAAGTGAAATTAATAGGATACACATGTGTGAATACTGAATAGTTTCTCTATAGTGTGAGAAACTGAAAGTGTAAATAAGGATTAAAATGATTAAAATGAATAATTGATAATTTGAAATAGGAAGAAAAGATCCAAAGGGGTAGGAGAAGTGGGAGGGGAAGGGGAAAGAAAAGAACCGAAAGGAAAATTAAGAGAAAAGAAAAAAAATGGAAATAAAATCTGTGTAAATAGGGAAGGGTGGAGAGTGTGAAGGGTGCACAAGTAATGGGGAAAAAATAACCAAGATACATCATGTACAGGTACAAGCACCCAGTGATAAATGTAAATGTATACCTAAAATGTACCAATAAAAGAATTTAAGCAAAACAAACAAATAAAAAAACACTATCTTGAATCCCTTTGGAAGCCTAGGCTATAGTTAAGTCAGTTCCTCTGTTGTAGAGTTGCTTATGTCTGTACCCCCAACTTGTTCCTTTCTTGGGCTCTCAGGCTCTGGAAACTAGACATCAGCCCAGATAATTTGGATTAACCAATCATCAGAACCTGGGAAGCTGAGGTAACCCAGCTCTATTGTCTTCATAAGCTGCCTTCCAGCTTGAGGGCACTGTGACTCTGCCTGAGATGAAGCCCTGGTAGGACCTGAGAGTTCTCTCTTACCTAGCTATAAATACTAAATAGTTCTGTATTTCATATATCTGAGTGACACTGTTATGTCTTGATATGAAGAAATCCTTTATATCATGGGTGTGGCTGTATATCCAGAAGGGCAGTAAAAAGACAGTAGGCTGGGGACTTAGCTCCGCAGTAGAGCACTTGCCTAGTATGCACAAGGCCCTGGGTTCTGTCCCCACGTGCACTGAAAGGGAGGCATACTAGGTGTGGTGACACATACCTGTAAACCAAATACTCTGGGAGGCTAAGGCAGGAGCATGCAAGTTCAGACCAGCCTGGGAGAGTTGGCAACTTAGCAAATCTCTCTCCCAAAATAAAAGTAAAGTGCTGGGGTGCAGCTTAGTGAGAAGACTCTTGAGTTCAGTCTGTATTGGGGAAAAAAATGAATAGGAGCTGGGCATGGTGGCACACACCTGTAATCCCAGCACTTGGGAGGCTGAGGCAAGAGGATTGCTGTGAGTTCGAGGCCAGCCTAGGCTATATACTGTAGTGAGTTCAAGGACACCCTCAACTACGTAGCGTGACCCTGAAAAGTAAGAATGAAGTTAATGTTGAAAAGTGATTAGCTGTTTGCCTACCCACATTCAGCACCATCAAGTTCTCACTGGAGAGAGCCCTTATGCAGGCAGTGTGACTCTCCTTGTTAGGCTAATAGACCAAAACCCCTAGGAAACAGCTTTTTAATGAGATAGGCAGCAATTGAACCTCTAACATCCACAGCAGGGTTATTCAGTATCACTAGACACATGGGACACTTCTGAACTTCGTTGCACTCTTGGATTTGCCTGACATCTTTGCAGAGTTATTTCACTGTTAGTGCCTACGACAAAGGTCATTTCCCCTCTACCAGCTGGCCGAAAGCCACAGTATATGTAATATTGTCACATTAACGGGCCCAGGCATGAGCCAGGTGTGGTAGTGCATGCTTGTAATCCCAGCTCCTTGGCAAGAGGATCACAAATTTGAGGCCAGCCTGGGCAACTTAGCAAAATGCAATCTCAGAAAATAAAAAGAGCTTGGGATATATCTCAGTGTAGAGTGCTTGCCTATTATATGCAAATTCCTGAGTTCAGTACCACCAAAAAATAACAAAAAGAACAGCAAAACAACTCCAAAAGTTGAGACATGGCATTATTCTGGGCTATCTTTGTTTGGAGGATTCACCAGTCATTTGATTGCTTTGGGAACCTTATTCCCTTGCTCATGGTTGATTTGGCTGTGGACATCAGCTTTGGACAGAGAATGTAGCCTTCTGTTGGCTAGGAGTGTACAGAAGTGTTCCTTCTTTGGAGCATTATTGGTCATCTTGTGACCATCGTAATGGGTTTTTCCAACCTCCAAGTAACCCACACTGTGAACTCCCCTCCCATTTGTTTTTGTGATATATCATGTTTAAAAATCTGAATACAAGACATTTAAGGCATCTTGACAAAAGCAATACAGCACAAAAATCACATCTAGGACATTTACGTTGTACAACAGATAGCTGTCAACCCTGTACTTTACTGTTGTGCCTGGAATCCAGTAAGTGCTCATTGAATAATAAATATGATGCTAGAGTAATAAATTTGGTTTAGGTGCCCTATTCATTTTTACCTCCTGGCAATTCTTTAAAATATTAATTCTTTATGTTAAATGTATATTAAGTTCTTTAAAATATTAATTCTTTACATTTTCCTCCAAGTTACTATTTTTTTATGACAAAGTCTTACAATATATTTGAGGATGGCCTTAAACTCACCGTGTCGGTCAGGCTGGCCTTAAACTTACTGTAATCCTCCACGTCTCATCCTCCCTAGTGCTAGGACTACAGGTATGCACCACAATGCCCAGTTCCATGTTAATATGCAAATATTTTCAAAATATTTGTGAAAAAGGATCATTTTGGAGACTTAAGAAGTGTGCCCAAGATTCCGGGACAGCCATAGTGTGCTTAGTTCTCTGACATCTCAGATCATGGTGCTGCTTGCTCAGACGTCACTGACAACTTTATTTCTCCTACTCTAGAAGGCTTTGTGCCATTTTATTTGAGTAACTACAATAATCATTACTGATACCTTTGATAATGCCTAATTTACAAGGATTTTTTTGTTTTTTGAGACAGAGTCTCGCTTTGTGGTTTAGGCTGACTGACCTTGAACTCACTGTCCAGCCCAGGCTGGCCTGGAACTTGTGGTGATCTTTCTGCCTCAGCCTCCTAAGTGCTGGGATTACAAGCATGCACCACCACATCCAGCCACAAGCATTTTTTAGAGGTGATTTCAACTTGTGCTCACTGTTGATTCAATTCCAGATGAAATGATGTCACTTCCCATCAGGGAGATGAGCTCCTCAATTGCCAAACTTGTCTCAGAGTTAAGAGGTCTTCTTTGAACATCTGCATTGACAGAAGGCCACTCTGTCCCATCGGGAAATGGCAAAAATAAGTCATTCTTTTTCCGATACGTTTCAAACTCCTAAAATAAATGAAATCTCAGATATAAAGTAATAAATATTATGTGAATAAAAGTGTTTGCTAGGTTGGGATACAATCAGCGGCTATTTAGACAGGAAAGAGCCCTCCAACTCCCCTTATGCCCTATCTGGGCTCTTTTCTTTCTTCTCCCAGGGTAACATACATGAAAGTCATGAACAGTCTCTAGAGCTTCAGCCTAGTTACACTCCATAGAAAACGGACTAGGTGATAGCATGAGTGGTCGGCAGGTTCGTCACGGTCTGGCGTGCCCTTTGTGCTAGGTATTCTTTAAAACCTTGCTCTACTTTATAGAATCTGAAAAGTTTTCCGAAACATTTTCGGACTTGTTCTAAACTACGCTACAGGATAATCTGACTTTTTTGTTTAAAAACCAGGGAAGCCCTGCCCGCCCTTGGAACCCTTGAACGTTTTCCAGCGTCCCTCCAAACGCCCCTCGCCTCGCCTCAGTGAAGTGACAAGGGCCTTCCCACTCCAAAGCAGGGCGGACAGAGGCGTGGGAACTAAACTGCCCAGAAGCCTCTACTGTATTCGCGGCAGGGAGCTGAGCCAATGAAAGCCCGACAAGGAGACGCTTACATTCTTGCGTAGCGACGACGGGGCTCCCGGCGCGACCTCCTGGGGTTGGCCTTTTGGCAGTTCTTGGTTCTGTGCCGCCTGAACCGCCACTCAGGGGAGCGGTGACGGCAGGGAAGAGCGGAGAAGGGGCGCTGTTCCCGCTGCCCAGGGCCCAGTGAGGCTGACCAGGCAGGGCTGGGACTGCGACCTTTGTCTCGTCGTAGTCACCGAGTTGGGCGCTGGGCTGGGCTGGTGGAGGCCGCGCCCGTGAGTTCGGCGCAGGTGGCTGCTGCGACCCCGCGGCCTACGACCCTGGCGGCCTACTCCGAGCGGTGAGGCCTGGTCCCAGCAGGGCAGGGCCGGGTCCAGGACGGAGGGGCCTTGCCCGGGGTCCTCGCTCACGCGAAGGCTGAAGGTGTTACGAAGTCAGCATCAGGGAGATGCGGGTGTCTGAGTAAAGGACCAGGGTGGGCGGAGGCCCTGGTGGAATGGCATCCTAAGCCCCGAGAGATGTCATCATCGGGAGCGGATCCTGACGCAGCGAACGGCATGCCCCTCACTTCCTTGGTTCTCTGTTCTTTGCGCCCCTGATGAAATAATTCGGTCACGATACATAGGCAGCCGTGCAGAAGTATAGGTAGAGCATACTGTAAAGTAGATGTAGAGAGTTACGCTTTCCAGTGAGAAAGAGGGAAGGTATCTGCACCGGGTGCGATTTTGGATACGTTTGATGGACCCGTAAGTTACTTGTGGGGTTCGGGCAACTAGAATGCTTAGGATGTGTTTTACTTAGAATTTACTTTGAAATTGCAAACTATCTTCCTGTCTTTTTTATGTTTTTAATTTTTTTCTTCTAGATGGTCACTGTTTCCTCAGGGGCCTTAATCATGTAAAGAACTTACAAAAGAAATTTAAGAAATATGTTCTTAATTTGAACCAGATCCCAACCCGAGGCAAGAGGGTCTTTAAAGAACATTTCACTTCCTGATATCACTGGGCTATAAGTATGGGAGCTAGGAATATTGTATGCCTTGTTCTGGAGTTAGATGGCCAGGTGGGCAGTTATTGGAAGGACCGTGCACCATGTGTAACCTCAAGATATCACTATGCTCTGTGGAATCGCTTTAGGTCTGAGACATAATAAATGTTAGTAAATATACTGTACTTTAAAGTCTTTGTTTCTTAAGTGACAACACACGCAGTTTTGGACTCCTTTTTTGTCCCTCAGGCTCGCTAATGTTCAACTACTTGCCTAACAAGTTATTGAAAATTGCAGAATGAGGTTGGATTAGTTATGGGATTAATCTGCCCAGTTTTGGAAGTTTAACGTTGAGGGGGGATAGGGAATGAATATAGGGATACCAAAGAGGAACCCACTTCAAAAGTCCCTTGGATGAGAGGATAAGTGATAAGATTTTGGGTAGATTTGAAAAATAGAGCCAAGAGAATTTCCTGCCGAATCAGATATGT
This sequence comes from Heterocephalus glaber, assembly GCF_053883595.1. Classification (NCBI taxonomy): domain Eukaryota; kingdom Metazoa; phylum Chordata; class Mammalia; order Rodentia; family Bathyergidae; genus Heterocephalus; species Heterocephalus glaber. The sequence goes on from NW_028258451.1 coordinate 2,749,934, forward strand.
CCATGAGGAAAAGGAAGGTGTAGAGGTTCATCCCGTCTTCTTCTTCTTCTTTTTTTTTTCTTTCCTGAAACTAGAATTGAGTGGTGAAAGTGAACATAAGGAGTAGTATTCACAGAGAAGAGCACAGGCCAGATTTTGGATATGTTAACTTGGAGATGTCACATGAAGACATCACATGGGTTGATGGATGTAAGTCCCAGAGGCCAAGGATTGTGGCTGGCCTGGGCCTGTGGACAAGACGGCTTGGCCTATTTCAGATGGTCTGTGTGGTGAGAGAGACAAGGATTGAGACTTAGAAGGTCCACTATTGAGAGGTAGGAGGACATCCCTGATGCTTCCTCCAGAAAGGAGCATGTCTGTGGTAAGAATTCCGGTCTGTCTGTAAAAGGGACCCCTGGATGGAGAAAGAATATGGCCTGGAATGGAGGTGTGAGCTGTTGTGCATACAGTGTTCTGCAGGCTCCATAGAGCCCCAGGGCTGTTGTGGAAGCTGGTGAAGAATGTGGTCCAGACCTGAGGATGGCTTTCTCACATACCTCCCCCCACCCCAGGGACCCCCAGCAAACATCTTTCAGAACAGTGTGAAACAGCTATGCCTCGTTGATGAAGGGACCAGCAACTGACCTACCAGCTCAGATGCTCCCTGCAACTCATTAACTTAGGAATGTATAAAGCATATTGATTTAAACGCCAACCAGTATCCTTCTAAATATGTACACATACTTAGGCAACTAGGAATTAATGTAATCAAGAAGTCAACTTTATTTAAACACTTGTTAGAATATAATTCGCCTTTAAATATTTTCTTGCAATGGAAAGGTTTCTTGGGCTGGGGATTTAGCTCAGTGGGTTCACTGCCTGCTGCGCAAGTGCAAGGATCCAAGTTTGATCCCCAGTACCAAAAAACAAAAACAAAAAACAAAAAATCCTGAAAGGTTTCTTATATTGCAGTTTTGAAAACTTTAAGAAATGGGAGTTTTATATATTATATTTTTATACACCAAGAAATGAGAAACAATACTCATTTTCAAAGCTCTTGCACTTTGCACTGAAAACATATACAAAATTTTAATTTTTGTATTTAATTTTAGTTTTGTATATGTTTGCAGTGTGGCAGTGTGAGCCTTATAATATGAGAACCTTTTTTTTTAGTGGTGCTGGAGATGAACCCAGGGCCTCTTACATGTTAGGGAAACACTTTACCACTGAGCTACATCCCAGACCCCTGGAAACCATTTTAATCTACAGTTTACAAAGAAAAACACAGGCTTGGGGGGCTCAGTCTTTGTTCAGAGTAACAGAGTAAGGGGCAGTGCTGGGGTTTGATGGAAGGGCAGAGGTAGTGCTACAGCTTGGCCACTAGGATCCTACAAGAGCAGCCCTTTTTTCATGCTCTGCTCTTCCCCCAGAGTCCCATGGAAGTGGCAGAAATGCTCATGGGCCCTGCACAGGTACTCAGTGGATGACTCTTAGGTTTTCACCCATTCCAGTTATTTCTCTGATGTTTTGGGCACTCGGGTAGGGGGAATGTGGTGTCCTCATTCCCCATGTTTTTCCCTCCCTCAGGTCCAGAGACCCTGTAGTTCCACAAGACCCAAGCTCCTGAACTCAGTCCCCAGCTAAGTAGAATAATCTCAGTTCTAAAACCTGATAGGGTGCCAAGATGTCCTAGGGTCAGGGTCCAGTATGATCCTGAAACTTAGCTGGTATGTTTAGGGAAGTGCAAATCCATGTTGTGTCTTGTGGGAATAGGGGCAGGGAAGGACATTGGCCACATTCAGAGGTCAGGAACGGCAGCCTGAAGTTCTGGGCCTCTCACCTGAAGAGTGTGGGAAGCAGGGAAGCTTTTGAGTTAAAGAAGATGATTTGATCTGGATCTGAAGAGGGCCCCTCTGCTGGCAAAGTGGAGGACTCAATGGGAGTGAGGGTGGAGGCAGGGACATAGTTTGGGTAGTTTGTGCAGCAGTCCAGGTTAGAGAGGTTGCTAGAAAGGTGAGAGGAGTTGTTATCTTCTGAATGAGTTCTGACCTAGAGCTGTCTACCTTTATGACGTGGAGTGAGGGAGCCAGAGAGTTGGTTGAAGGACTCAGGAGGAGCCCTTCAGTTCTGGGCCTTGTTTGTAAGGGTGGATGCCCCAACAGCCAAGATGTGGTAAGTTCCGTGGTAGGTGGAATTTTAATAGGGAATGTGAGCCGAGGACTTAGCTCAGTGGTTCCGCCGTCTGCCTCGCAAGCACAAGGTCCAAAAAAATTTGATTTTTTTTTTCTAGAACACAAATTTATTTGGCATTTGGATGAAATGGTTCTCACAGAATCTTAAGAAATGGATTAGTGTCAATCCAACTTTAAAAGTATACCCAATCTAAAAGCCTTAGTGAAAGGAAAAGTAAAAACAGGCATTGAGACAATGTACAGTCTCAAATTCCACCTCCACAAGGCAGGTCAGAAGGCACCTGGTTTCAGAACAGTATCAAGGCAGTCCTGGGGGAGGGGGTCCCGCCCAGGAGCTTGGACTGTTCTTTGGGGTCCTATTTGTGGGGCGAGCAGGTGTGAGAGGTCGTCTCGGGACGTGCTGGGCTCCTGGTGATCACGTGACCGACTCCCTGGTCCTTGGCGTGCCAGGATCGGATCAGCACTATGAGAACTGGGGCGGAGGGCACACAGGTGCTTGAGACACTCTCTGCTGTCTGAGAAAGGGGAGGGCCTATCTACAGATCATTAGCAAGGCCGCAGTGTTTTTTAAACATCTGCCTAGAGCAGGGTCCGTTCCCAGCAACCATTTCAGCCTTGCAGCTGAGTCTGCTTGCTATCTGCCTGTTGGAAACAGTACAAAATGTACTCGCTTCAAAGAATAAAGGCCCTTAGGCTCCTGCGGCTCTGGGTCCCCGTGTCCCGCTTTTCTTTCTTCTCAGCACACACAGCTCAAGTCCCCGTCTCTCTTCAAGGAGACCCCCACAAGCAGGGAGGGGCACGTCTCTCGCAGGAACACAGCTCAGCCAAGGCCAGCCTTGAGATTCTTCATCAGATCTTGGGGTGGTGGCAGAGGGCAGGTGAGAACAGATGGGTGCATGCCAGGCCACAGCGCAGGCCATCGGGGAAGCAGCAGACGTAGTCTGGAAGTAGATGCAAGATTGGGGGAAAGCATGCTTCATCAGGCTTTATCAGGTGGGAAGGGAAGGCTGAAAGAGCTTTTGTTCAGCTGATTAGAGTGATCAGCCTCGGGGCATAGGGACTAGCCCTCCTAGTGTGGTACAAGGCCTTGGGTTGATTTAGGGCATGGGAAATATTGGTGAGTTAGGGAAGGAAGTGGTTCAGACTGTGAGTCCTAGATGGTCAAGGAAGCTGAAACAAATTGGACTGTTACTCGGGTCCTGTAATTAATAGATGCCAAATGCAGAAGTGCGGATCTGTGGAAACAGCCCGAAGCTGTTCATGTGAACTGTCATAACTTCGGCAGGGCCGTGTGGTCACTAGGTAAGTCCCTCCCTTCTATCCTGGGTCTTGGGGAGTACTGGGTTTCTCCTTTTCCCCAAGAAACTCTCTTTCCCACACTAGACCATGGGGCCGAGCCTCTCCCTGGTTCCCCCTGGCAGGTGTGCTGTGGGGTGTACACTGCACCACCTCACCCCTGTCAGTCTTGGTTCCTGCTGCTCAGTAGCCTTAGAAGTTCAGGAGTCAGGAGTGTTGAGTTTGTCTAAGCGATCACAGCAGCCTCGCTGGTCTTGGTCAGTTGCTCTCTACAGGTGTCTGAAAGGTCTGTGCCCTGGGCCTTCTCCCTTTCCTGTTGCTGACATTCTTGGTGGCTGTCCCTGTTAGGAGTTTCTGGTGTCCACTGCTCCCTACATGCTAGGATTATGGGATAATTTTTGTAAAAGTTTTAACTTTAGGAAGCAGGATGTCCTAGGTTGTACCACTCTGGCATGTGCTGGCCAGTCTCTGCCCCTTTTGCACCTGGAACTGGCCTGTGCCAGGCCTAGCGAGTTGCTCACCTTAAGCAAGAGGGAGGGACCTGGCTTCTGGACAGGGTGGCCATCACTCCAGCATTGGTGGGAGGAAGAGGACTCGGAAGTACGCAGCCCTAGCCTGAGGAGCCGGAAGGCACTGAGGTCAGAGCTGCGTGCGATTGTGCTGCATAGCTGCCCAGCTTGTGACCCTGCCAGTGGCCACGCTCTTCTCTGCCTTTTCTGCTCTGCCGTCGCTTCTCCTCTTTGGGTCCTGGCTATCCTCCAGGCTGCCTTTCTGGCCCACACTACTCAACCATTTGTGCTTCTGCTTAACCCTTTGTGACACTCCTGACATTTGACCCTTACTCAAGGTACTTTGAGGTCCTTAAGGAGTCCGGGAACACAAGCTAATCTGTTAAGCAGATGTCCCTGAGTCTGAACACAGCCATAGGCTGCTAAAAGCCATTTACAGGATGGGATTTGAAGGCTTCATTGTCATGTAATGATTTTATTTAAAATTTTGTGGAATGGTTTGCCATAACAGGTGCACCATTTTGGATTCTTACTATCAGTACAGTGTAAGAATTCTAGTTTCTCACATACTCTCCAACATTTTCCCATTTGTCCCTTTTATTCAGTGCTGGGGATTGGACCCAGGCCTTGTGCATGCTAGGCATTCACTCTATCACTGAGCTCTACTCCTACCCTCTTTTAAAATATGTATTAACTAAGCAAAATATTGTCCTTCAAAGTGGTATTTTCATGTATATACTATAATTTGATCATGTCTGTCCCTCAATTGTCCCTACTTTTTAATAGTAGCTGTCTTAATGGTGTTATACCATTGTGGTTTTGTTTTGCATTTCCCTAATGATTCATGTGTTGAACATAATTCTATCTACATTTTAATTTTTAAAGTCTTGTTTATTTAGGTACTAGGGATTTAACCTAGGGGCTTTTGCATACTAAGCAAGTGCTCTACCAGTAACCTACACTCCCAACCCTTTGTATCTCTTATTTCCCCTTACCTTTTCTGTGTTACTACAACAAATAGATTAACTTAGCTCCAACACACATAGAACTTAATAGTAGGATTGTGTGGCTCTGAAAATTATTCAAAACTATAAATTATCTCAAGGGATACGGGACTTTGATTAAACCTCTCTCTTTGGCTATTCTTTTGTTACAATCAAAGCATCTGATTGTATCTGTAGGCTTTCCCTCTGCAGGTTCATCCACCCTCAATTGAAAATATTCAAAACAAAAAAATTGTGTTGAACACGTACAACCATTTTTTATTGTTCCCTTCTCCTAAACAATATGGTATAACAGGTATTACATACAGTTGACATTGTGTTGGTTATAAGTAGTCTAGAGATTAAAGTACACCAGAGGATTTGTGTAAATTAAATCCAAGGTATGCCATTGTATGTAAAAGCCTTGGCCATTCTTAGATTTTGGTATCTAGGGGAGGGTACTGGGAATAATCCCCTGCAGATACCAAGGGATGACCACACATTTTAAGCACTAGTGATAGCATAGGGAAAGAGTGAGGTCAGTAGTTCAGCACACTGGTACATACTGGAACAGTGGGATTCTTTTTTTTTTTTTTTATCCCCCAGTACTGGGGATTGAACTCAGGACCTTGTGCTTGTGAGGCAGAGGTGGTGTCACTGAGCTGAATCTCTGGCCCTGGAATAGTAGGATTCTTACTAAATATTTTTGAATGAGATGCTTTTCTGCAACTATTTTCTTTGTTTTCTTTCACAGTTGAAATTTAATCTAAAATCTAGGTGTATATCTCATTGTGATGTATCAAGAATATGAACCCTGTTAATTGTTGCTGTCACCTGACCAGAACTATACTTTCTTTCATGTGGGTCACCATACTATTCTAAATGGAGTCTAAATGGACTAAATGCTTGTAATGTTAATATTCTACAGTCTGTTCTCATCAGAGAGCAGGCCTGAGTATTGAGCAATGTAATCATGTCCAGTCTTCCATCTGCTCAAATCCTTGCCATGGGTCCCAGTTTATTCATTGTGAAATGGAAAAACAGTTCGCTAAATGACCTGCCCTTCAATCCATGACCTGGTTCTTGTCCACTTTCACTTGTTTACTTTCATTACCACCAGTCACCTTGCTGGTCCTGGACGAGATAATTGCACAATGAAGGTTTATCTGCTTTCAAGAGGCTTACTGAAGTGTAACACTGCTAGAAAGGAGATATGAATGCTACAGCCCTTGTGATGATTGATCTTGTGGAGTTGAGTGGATTGAGAAACATCTAGGAAATTAGGAAAGGAAATTTATAGGTGTCTAGGAAAGTGTCTCTAGAGATGACTGGCATGTGGGACAGCAAACTGAGTGTGTGTGGGGGAACCAGCCCTGAATGTGAGGTGTCACCAATGTTCTGTGGGGCCTAAATGGAACAAAAAGGAAATGAAGAAGCTTGTCAGCACATCCTCTCTCTCTGCTTCCCGTCTGCCATGAGGTCAGCAGCTTTGCTACATGTCCACTACTGATGTTTTGCCTAACTTCAGATACGAAGAAATGAAACAAGTCAACTAGGGACTGAAACCTCTGGAACCATAAGCCAAAATAAATGTTTCCTCCTTAAGTTGTTTTTCCTAGGCATTTTGTCACAGCAGTATAGTCCTTTTTTAATCAGAGGACCCAGTCCTGATTAAAAGAAGTCCTGATTCTCTGCTGTCTGCTTGTGATATTGTCCCATTACGTGTATAATTCTCCCATAACCCATATTCAATGCAGTAAAGAAATCTTTTAGCTTACCTTTCCAGTAATGTCAAAAACCTGACCACATGTCAGGACCATTAGTGCTGACTCAGTTATTATCACCATTCTACTAAAACAGCTGCATTTTACTCATACGGTTCTAATGGTCTCTCAGCTTCTGACAATTCTCAACACAATAGTCCTAAATCATTAATAGTCTCTATTCTTCTGTTCAAATCACTGTCATGGCTCCCTGATTCAGTTAGAGAAAAATGAAAGATCTTCAAATTGTTTTGCCCTGCTGTCTACATCCCTCCCTCAGGACTGTACTCAGCTCATTCCTACTCTCCTGCTCACTCACCTGGATATACTTGCTCCAGGCTCCTTGTTTTTGTAAGGAAACAAATACGATCTTACTTTAGGATCTTTATTCTGCCTGTTTTCTCTACTTAGAACTAATTCCTCAAGATATCTAGGAGGCTCAGGCCTTATCCTTTTTCAGTGTTTGCTCACATACTTTCTTACTAATTCCTTTAATATATTAATGGAAAACATTTGGTTACAAGAATATAACCCCTCTTAGCATCCTTAAAAATCTAACAATTATCCATAACATAAAAATATAACTGACCATGTCATTAAAATTTTCTCTGCATTTCTTTTGACTAAAATGAAAGCCACATAAGAGTGTATTTTAGCTTGGGTCCTGATATGGCCCATAAACCCACAATAGTACCTGAAACACAGTAGAGACTTAATCAGTAAATAGGAGGGAATAAATATGATATTATAGATTCCTTACTTGTGTTTTGCATTCTGGATAAATTGCTCTCTCTCATTTTTTTTGGTGTTGGGGATTGAACTTGGGACCTTGCACTTGTGAGGCAGGCAGCAGAACCACTGAGCTAAATTCCTGGCCTAATAAGCTGCTCTCTTTACATCTCCCTTCAAGGTGATATTTTTCAGTGTACCGGAAGATGATTAAAGTAAATCACATTTAAAACGCCATGGCTTCACGGTAGCCAAGCTTCCTATGTGACAGTATTTTAAGCTTTATTGCCCTCGCTCCTTAGGCCTTGTTGTCTTTTCAGACCTCCCTGACCTCTGGTCCTTTCCCACATGTCTTAGACATGTTTCTCCAGAGGGGTTTTGGTCTTTTTTCCCCGCTGCCTTCAGACAACATAAATACATTCTCTCACAGTTCTGGAGACTAGAAGTTTGATTAACTTGTTGGTAGAGCTGCATTCTTGGAAAAGGATCTAAGAAAGCATTCTCTGCCCCTTCAGCTTCTGATGTTGGCCACTAAATTTGATTAACCGTATAACTATTAATTTCAGTAATATTTTCCTGATGTCAGTTAAACTCCCCAAGCATTGTTACTTCAGTCACATATAAAATTGCATTTGCTTCTTAGCAAGGAAAGGAGTTCATGTAAGTGTATATCTTGTTAAAATAAGGTTATTCAAACGTCTGTAACCAGGTCGTCTTTGCTATTATGTAAGCAAACCTGAATTTAATGTGGAATTATTTCTTGTAACTGACTTAAGCTGAAAGCTACAAATGAGTCTCAGGTATTCATACAAGGCTATCCAGCCCATTGATAATACAGGAGACCTCCCACTAGATCACATCTGACTAAGGCAAAGTTCACATCTCACCACTCTCAAATAAGGCAAACCTGGCTATAACCTACCAATGGGTTCTGTATACTTTGTTTTCCTGTTTGGTCCATAAAAGCTCATTGCTCATGAGGAGCAGAGGTCCCTCAGTCTCTTTGTATTTTGAGTGCTGCTTGATTCATCAGTCCAAAGAAACTCATTTGTTGAAGTGGGATGTGGTGTTGCTTGCCTTTAATCCCAGCTACTGTATTTGAGAGCTGAGGTGAGAGGTGGCAATTTTGAGGCCAGCCTGGGCAACTTAGCAAGACCTGTCTCAAAGTAAACAAAATCTAAAAGGATCAGGGGCGTAGCTCTGTTATAGAGTGCCCCTGAGTTTGATTCTCAATACATAATTTTTGTTGTTGTTGAAAAGTTTTCTTTTCTCAATCTTGGTATTGAGATGCTGTCTTTCAGGGCCGGGGATTTAGCTCAGTGGTTTCACCGCCTGCTGAGCAAGCACAAGGACCCGAGTTTGATCCCTGGTACAAAAAAAAAAAAAAAAAAAAAAAAAAAGAAGATGCTGTCTTTCTTTCTTTTTCTTTTTCTTTTTTTCTTTTTGGTACCAGGGATCGAACTCGGGTCCTTGCACTTGCACAGATGCTGTCTTTCTAAAGATGCTCTGACTGTGACTACTGCAATCCACTGTCCTGGTAGAAAATGGCATGTAGTATTTGAAGCCTTTTTTTCCCCCAGATAGGTTTTAGAGCCTAGAAAAAGAATTGAATATGTATCAGTATATGGAGTGAGAATACCTGGACCAAACAGTTTCACTCCTTGAGACCTAGTCACCAGCTCTGGATTATTCTGAAGTCAGTCACAGAGCCATGTGTAGCTGCTTCAAGACACTGAAAATCTCTCCAGATTTCTCTCTAGAGACTGTCTGGAGTCTGTACTCTTTACTATAAAGTATTGATGATGAACCTTTTAGAGGTTTCTATACAAACAGCCAGCTGTGGCACACATGCCATAGGTTTCCATCACTGCTATAAAGTAACATACTGAACCTCACACAAAATTGATTAAAAACTAGTCTATAGTATTTAAAAAGCAACAAAAGTTTTATAAGAGGGTGTTGTGAACAAGCTATGCCGGTAACACACCAGACATGTCCCTGTCTTTCTACAATGAGTCTTTATGTAATAACAGTAAATCCATGAGCTACATCAATTCTGTCAGCTCTATCAGGCCAGGTCCTCAAGGATCACTTGATAGCCAGTGAGGCAAGGAGAGAGTCTACAGAGGTGTGGGAAGTCACTTCAGGTAACAAGATTAAAATTAGCTTCTTCAAGGAAGCATGGAGCTTACTGAGAGTGGAGTTGGTTGGAAGCCTGGTTTTGGACAGCAGGCATGCAGTTGGAGTGGGCTTTAGGAAGCAAGGAGATTGAGCTGAGTTGAGCTGAAGCTGGGGGAAAGAGAGCCTGAGTTCTTGGTCTTTTAATCTTGTGATGGGTTTACCAGGTGGTATGATGACAGGTCAGCATGGCACCACCATACCCCATTGTTGAGAGTTCTTCCTTTTATATGGTCTAGGTGAAGGTTTCACTCTTTATTGGTCTGGTGTGTCTGGATAAACACATAGACCTGGTTTTCTCTGGTATAACTTGATGTGTATTGTGTCGATTTAATTTGATACATTTACAAGTGGCAACTTTTATTATCAAGATTATCAGTGTATGCCTTACTGTTATGTGCAGCTGAAAGTTGTTTTGTTTTCTTGATAAATTTGGTGTGTCCATAATCTCATGGTTATCTTTTTCTACATACAAGTTACCAAGTGATTCTGCCTCAGCATTTGCACTCAAGATGGAGCAAACTGCTGTTTTATAAAACCCAGATATTCAGGGCAAAGAACTGCCTGAAAGCTACTGTTCTTTATAGCATGGAGAAAGTCACAGCAGGACACAGCCTGCTCTACATAGATCCCATCTATGAGTAGACACACTTGCATCTTAATAATAGTACTGTGTGTACATATGGTTCTGTAGCTTTGGGTAGCATCTGAAATACTTTGTTTCTTCATATTTCTCTGATCAGCACTGACTACATTTCATGAAAAACCTTGCATCTCCTTTAAGGGAGAGACACCTTACCCTGTCCTCAGAAATTTAGGAAATCACTTCTCTGGCCCCGCCTCGCTGCACCGGGGTACACTAAGCAAGGTTAAGAGAGAAACCCTCACCCATGCCTATGGAGTCCTGAGAACCACACTGTACCTGGAAGCTGATATCAGGCCGGGACTTCTGCGGCATCTTCCTGTACACTTTTCACCAGGATCAGAATCTCCAGAAGTTCTGAGATGTCCTGAAGTTACTGGGCAGGGAGGTGCTGTCCCCTCTTGCTCTGATGCCCGAGCCAGACCCGTGCCTCCGGCAGAGTCGATGGCAGTGGCCGCATAAAGGGGTCCAGTTCTGGTGAGCTATGCGTCCTCCTTTTGTTCATGCTACTCCTTCTCCTTTGCATTAAAATTTACTCCCTCTCCTTCCTGGGGCTGGAACCCAGGACCTGCTGGATGCCAGGCAAGCATCGCCAAGCTACATCCCCAGATACTGAAAATTTATGTAAAAATTTGTTTGAAGCAGGTTCTCACTGAATTCTACAGGCTGATCTCGAACTTCCCTTGCTTTTTTTTTTTTTTTGGTACCGGGGATTGAACTTGGGACCTTGCGCTTGCAGGGCAGGCGGCAGAACCACTGAGCTAAATCCCCAGCCTGCATTTATTTTTTAATGACAAATTGTTGTCCCAAAACTTGATATTTTGTTTGTTTTTTGTTTTGTTTTGTTTTGAGACGGGCTTACTGTACAGTCAGGCTATGTAGCCCAGGCTGGCCTCAAACTCGCAGTGATCCTCCTGCCTCAGCCTCCGAGTTCTTGGATGACAGCCATGCACCACCATGCCTAGCTTATTTTCTAAACTTTTACCAGTGAAGACACCCATTAGTAGTTCCTACTGATTGGTACAGTTCTAGTAACTTTGGGCAATGTCTACTTTATTAAGGTAGCCAGTTGTAAGGTTTTGGGTTGTTTGGGTTGCTCGATTTTCTTGTTCGTTTTTACATTTTTGCGCCCAATGCCTGCCTTCTTCCCAGCAAGAACCTCCTGAGCCTGGTCTTTACTGCCTTTCTGACCTCTGACCAGAATCTCCCATGCAGAGCAGCCTAAGGCTTCTGGCTCTATTTCTTCAGCCAGCATCTCCGAATCGTTTCTAACTCTTCCCCTTCCACAAGCCCGTTCCAAAGGCTCTTGAGCCACATGGCCAGATAATGTCACAGCAATAACCCCACTTCTCTGGTACCAAATTCCTTTGTATCCCCCTATGGAAATGTCTCTCTTGTGCCATTGAATGTTGGAAATGTTTCACTTTCTTTTCATTTATTTGTTTGTTTGGGGCCAGGGATCGAACTCCGGTCCTTGTGCTTGTGAGGCAGGCGGTGGAACCCTGGCCCGAGCTTCCTTTTCATTTGCACAGGGGCCTGCAGCTAAGACTTTGCCTTAACTCTCAGGAGACTTTGGACTTGGACTTCTCAGCAGCGCTGAACCTGTTAGGTCCTCGGCAACTCCTGGAGATGGACTCAATGCGTTTTGCATAAAGGGCTGCGCCTGAGTCTTTGGGGGCCCAGGGTCTGAATGTTGTGGCTGTGTTTAGATGGCCCCAAAGCCTCCTGCTTTTTCAGAGGTGGCTGAATCTAGAGTGTGATTAATTCATGGTGGGGCTTGGCCCAAGGGCCCTAGGATTAAGAGCGTGTGTGCTACCCACCCTAAGTTTTAATAAGATAAAAGAGGCAGAAAGAGGCTGTTAAGTCCCTTGTTGCTTCTGCTACCATATGGGTGCCGTGAACTGTTTGTCCTCTGTGAGGCCCCTACACCACCTGCCATTCTGCTTGGAGCCAGCTGATTATGGACTGAAACCTCTATGAACTGTGAGCGAAATAAACCTTTCCTCTACCTTTAGGTGTTGGGTATTTTGGCTCGGCAATGAGAGAAAAGTAACACAGCAAGAGTTCTGTAAACTGGAGTGAATGGTATGGAAAATAAAATCAGCTTTCTAACCCTCCAAGAAGGCCTTGGCAGCCACACCCAGCACAAGTACGCAGAACACAAATAGGACAGTGTGGAGTACTAGGGCTGCCTGTCGACTTCTTCCAGGAAACATCCCAGATAGATCCTTCACCCATCTTGGCACGAGGCATGGGACTGACACCAACATGTAAACGGGAGAGAGAAGGAGGGATGTTTCCCCCTAAGGTCTGGAAAGCCCCATCATGCTCTGGGCACTAGCCCATACCAGTATGTTAAAAAAGTGCAATTTAGAAGTCAAACGCACCCAAAAATCTCCCCCTACCACACAGCAAAAATAAAAAGGTGATTTGAAGCCAAATAAAGAGCACGGCTCTGCATTAACAGATCTAGAAATCAACTGCGCTGTGTGTTCCAATGTAGAGTCTATGCTTTTATGCCAAGGTTCTACTTTAGGAGGTCTAGGGTGGCCTCCAAGAATCTGGATTTGCAACAAGTAGCCCAGGTGCATCTGGTGCAGACAGCCCAGGAACTGCTGTTGGAGAAACACTGAAATATTGGAAAGCTGCAGGTTAGGAGCCTGCAGATGTGATTCTGAGCATCTGTGTGAGGGAGCCTCCACTAATGGACTCAAAGCCTGGGAAACATAGGCGCACTTGAGAACACTTAAGGACACAACTCTGCTGTCAAGGCCATGCGTATCATGGGCCACAGTTATACAAGAGTGACTTAACATAGACAACCACACATGTGTGGCATGCTCAAGGTCATGCAGCTGGTGTTTGTCAGCATTCTATACTAAGTGATAAAGCACTACAACTGTTGTGAAATAAAGAGCTATGTAGCTGTTTTTGGTTTATTTGTTTGTTTTTGGTACCGGGGATTGAACTCGGGACCTTGCGGTTGTAAGGCAGGCGCCTGAACCACTGAGCTAAATCCCCGACCTGTATATATCTGTTTTTATTGAAGAAATAAATACAACCAGCAGTGCTGTAGCTGGGAGTGGAAAGCTCAGGCTGGTTTGGTCTGCTCTTGTTTCTTCCATGGATCGTGGCTCCATGTGTTTTTCTTTATTGGGGAATTAACTCACTCATGGCACAAGACTACATGCACTAAACGAACCCTTCCCCTGGTTCCCTTCAGGGAGGCTTGGCCCTGACAGTGTGCTTTATTGTTTCTTTGTCAAGTGGGAGTGGGAATACCTATTCCAGGGGTTTTGGAGAATTGAATGAGATGAGGTACCTGATATACTGAAAGTTGTATCGCAAATGTTCCATGTGTTTGAATGGTTGTTGAGTGGAAGAGATATGTTTTATGGCTCCATAGGACATAACTAGGTAGGTGGAGGAAGAAGGGGTGGTGAGTGGCAAATTTGACTTGTGGCGAACCGCCCAGCCTGGACCAGCTGTGTTGAAAGGTGGTGAACAAAAGCATGCTTTGGCCTCTAACAGTGTCACAGATGAGTGCTGGCTTTCCCCAGCTGGTAAGCTGCAGACAGTGTTGATCTCCTCACCTCCATGCAGCACAGCGATTCCCAACATGCAGCTCTGCTTTCCAAGTGCTCTGCCTGTAGAAGGTTCCCAGGAGTTCCTTCTGTCCACCATGCCAGGTCCTGTTAGATTCCCGAATGCCTTCTACTTACTCCTTACCTACGCTCTCACCCTCAGCTGAATCCAATTTATCTTTCAAGCTTGAACCCAATCATTGTTTTCTCTAGCTCTCCTTGCTCTCTCTTCAGCTACTGCAGTGACCCTGGGAACATTTATTCCTCCCCAGGAATTTTCACCATGTTTTTTAATCCTCTGCCTGTCTGTGTTCTTCCAGCAGGTACTTTTCAAACAAAGAGACTATTGTTTTGTCTTCAGAGGCCCAGAATAGGTGCTCTGAAAATCTTGCTGAGTGAAGGAGGGAAGGACTAAGAAATACTGATGTTTCCTACCCTATGGCAAACCAATTCCCTGTTCCTTATCTGCCTCCCATTAGTAGAGTGAAAAGGCCAGAGAGCCCTTTCGCAGTCTTTAATGCAATTAGTTCTGGTCATTGATGTATGGGGGGTGGTCTAAAGTAGGAGTTTTTCCCATCTGCCATTAACAGGGATCCTCACTAATAGTCCTCTCTTCTCCCCCTTCTCTCTTCGTCCTGCCTGAAGACAGGGTTGTGCAAGCCAAGATTTCTGAAGCTGCTCAAACAATCTCAGAAATGATAAGCAGTCCCCTGAGGTGTCAAAATCCTCTTTTGAATTTCCTACCTCCAGAATTCTTATGTGGTGAACAATAAGTGTCCCTATAGTTTAAACCTCTAGCCAGTTCCAATCATCAGGATGACAAAAATATAGAACAGGACTGAACATAAATATTCTTTTCTTGGAATAATAAAACATCAGATTTTGATGGGATCTTAGATACTGTCAGGTTCAAATTTTGACCCTCATATGTTACCACCATGCCACTGGTTATTTTAAAATTTTATTAGTACATGTTTGCAATTCATGCAGATTGCACTCATTTTAGGGAGTGGTTACACGCACATACAGTATTACAGCTTTCTCCCTAACCCCCTTCCTTTCCCTCCCCCTCCTCCTCTGGTTCCCCCATCGTACTTGCTGATTTTGTCTTACCTCGTTATGGAGTTACTAGGACCCTGTACGTGGCGTGTCTTCTCACTTCCCTTTCCCCTCCTCCTCTCCCCTCTCCTTCTTCCTGTCCCTCTCTATGCATCCTTCGTCATTTTCTTTGCTTCTACTTGGCCCTGCTTCTCACTGGACATTGTATATGGGAATGGAAAAGGCAGGGTGGAGGTGCTGCATTTCATAGTCCAGGCTTCCTTGGCTCCAGCGTTAAATTTCTGACAGAGACCAGCTTTTTTGTCTGACTTTTCCCAGCCCTTAGTCCCCAACCTTGAGAGTGTACAGAGTTCCTGGGACTGAGGGATTCTTTGAGCAGAAAGGGTCTGATTTCTGTTCCTCTCCATGTCTAAGATCCATTCAGGTCTTGAGGCCTTTCCTCTAGTTTGTGATTGTCTTAGACACAATACCTGACACCTGCAACATAAAGGAGGGAAGGTTTATTTTGACTCACAGTTTGTAAAGGTTTTAGTCCATGGTGAGCTGGCTCCAAGGCAGTACAGCATGACAGAGGGGCACTGCAGAAGAGAAGTTGCCCATGGAGGTGGCAGGAAGCAGAGAGAGGGTGAATGGAGAAGTGGGGAAGAGTTAAACCCTTTCAGGCCATGCCCTCAGTGACCTACCTCTTCCAACTAGATCCCGCCTCCTAACAGCAAGTCAGCTATAAACCCATCAGTAGACTAATTCACTGGTGATTATCACTCACCTGCCATGATGCAGTCACCTCCCCAAAGCCCCACCTATGAACACAGGGGCTTTGGAGGGACATCTAATTATAAGCCATAATATAACCCTAAGTCCCCGGCCCCAAAATACTCACATGTATCCTTTTATACAAAATGTGTTTAGGTTTTTGGTTTTTTTGGCACTGGGGATTGAACTTGAGACCTTGCACTTGCGAGGCAGGTGGTGGTCTATTTTTAAGAGTTGCCAAAGTCATAACACTTTGAAAAGTCCATGTCCAAAGTTTCCTTTGAGATTTCAGGCAGCAAGAAGGCCCTCATCACAGGTCAGGACCTTGATATTGGACTTCCCAGTCTTCAAAGCTGTGAGAAATAAATTCCTTTAAATTTTTTTTGTACTGAGGATTGAACTCAGGACCTTGTGCTTGTGAGGCAGGTAGTGGCACCACTGAGCTAAATCTCCAGCCCCAGAAATAAATTTCTTTCCATGTATGTTACCCAGTCTGTGGTATCTGATGGACTAAGACAACAGGTTTAATAGCTCAGTTCTCCAAAAACCTGCCCTCATTTGAGATGTCAGTACCAAGCCTTAAGGGCTACCTGGATTTCTGACAAACCAGCTATAACTTTATGGGTTTTCATGACCTCCTTAAGTTTCACAATTTGCTAGAATGACTCACAGAACTCACTAGACGTACAACCTATACTTAGGATTTTAGCTTTGTTATAAGGGCTAAGACTCAGCAATAGCTAAATGGAGAAGACATACGGCAAGGTCTCGGATGGTCCCAGTTGTGATGGGGCCTCGCCTGGAACATCAATATATTCACCAAGCAGGAAAAGTAGCCAAGCCTCAGCCTGCAAAGTTTTGGCTGTGGTCTCATTTTGTAGTCATGATTGAGCTCAGTGATATAGTTATGGTTTAACCTCCTTCCTCCCCAAAGGTCATTCCGATAAAAAGTTTTAATCCTCTGACTGCGTGGTTGGCATTTCTGGTGACCAGCAGTCATTCTGAATTTTTCCGGGGGTCAACCACGAGTCATTTCAGTAGCATAAAAAGGGATGTCACTTCACCCAAAGAATTCCAAAAATATTTGATGATCTGTGACAGGAACCTAGGGCAAAGACCAGATGTATTCTTTGTTATGTTACCATTGTATTTAACATAAATTGTATTATTTAAAAAAATTTTTTTTTGGTACCAGGGATCGAACTCAGATCCTTGCGCTTGTGAGGCAGGCAGCAGAGCCACTGAGCTAAATCCCTGGCCTGTAACATAAATTATATTAGATTTCCAATTGTTAAACCAACTATACATTCCATACATGTGTGTCATACATATGCATGAGATTTAATTTGTTAAAATTCTTTAAGTGTTTTGCTCAGATTTTTTGGCATCTACATTTATGTAATTTTTGGTTTGTAGTTTCCTTGTAGTATCATTACCTTGTTTTATTCTAAGATTAGCAGCGACTTCACAAAATAAGTGGGGAAATGTACTACTTTTATTTTATATCCTGTAAGAATAGAGTATAAATTATTTCTTCATTTAACTATTTGGTAGAGTCATTAGTGAAGCCACCTTGATCTGAAGATTTTGGTGGGGAGACTTCTTACCTTTAAATACAAATTAGTATTATTAGTACTTTAGCAGAGAGAATTTTTGAGATTATTCTTTTTTCTGGTATGGGGAATGGAACTTGAGATCTTGCACTTGGGAGGCAGGTGGCAGAACTACTGAGCTAAACCCGCAGCCCTATTTTTCTTGAATGAGTCTGATCAGTAGGTATTTTTAATGAAAATTCCGTCTAAATTTCAATTTATTGAGAAAAAGTTGTTTAATCCTAATTATCTATTATATGCTTGAAGGATATACTAATACTGTATCATCTTTTCTTGCTCACTGATAGATTTCCCTCCAATTTAGGGTGGCTGCTGTATATAATAGCTAATAGCTACCTTCTTTCTAACATGCCCCTACTCCCACCAAAAGAATAACCTAATACTTGCTCTCCTCCTAGCAACTAGTGACATCACAGGCTCCTCCAGTCCCTAGCTACTACCTCACTTAACCCCACCCCAGCTCCTATAATAAGCACTCCCTGCCCCGGCCATATTGCTTTGTCTCTCCTTTGTTCAGAGACAGCCCGGCAGGTTGTTCGTACAATTAAGGCTTGTTGTGGCCTGGTCTGGTCTTGGTTTTTGGCTTCTTTACCTGACACTCACATTTATAATATGTGGGTTTTTTTTTTTACCTGATTGGGCTGGAAGTGTATTGATTTTGCTGACTTATGCAAGGTATTTACTTTGGAGGGTCATAGATTTTCAAGAAAAACTAAATAAAATGACAAAGTATACTGGATATACTGCACATTAGGCAAAACAGGGATTGATAAAAGAGGGCAAACAAATGATGTGAGATAAATGAATGTACCATGTTACTGTGAAAGTAAATTCTTAGGCCCTAGAGCTGGAGAGCCCAGCAAGAGCCCAAAAGTTATGTTATGGAGGCAAAGCTTCACATCTGGGTTAGTTGGGGTCTACACAGAAACGGAATGGAGAAAACTTCAGAGATGTACACAAGGCCATCCTCAAGAATTCAGCAGAGTAGTTAGGCACGGTGGTGCATGCCTGTAATCCCAGCACTCAGGAGGCTTAGGCAGGAGGATCGCCATAAGTTCGAGGTCAGCCTGGACTACATAGTGAATTCAAGGCCAGCCTTAGCTACACAGTGAGACACTGTCTTTAAAAATAAAAAAAACTTCAGCAGAGTACTAATCAGTATATGCATACACTGAACCAACAGAGGACAAGTAAAGGAAATCTACTAAAGGTTTAGATTTAACAATTTCCAAGGCATATTCAGAGACCAGAAGAGTTCTTGGTCCAGTCAGCTTGAACAAAAAACCTCATAATTTAGAAACTATCAAGGAGAGAATGTAGAATGATTACACCATAATGGTGGATAGGGAATCAGCTTTAAAATAAATGCTGCGAGAATTCCACCTAAAAATGCTTAGAATTGAGCCCCCCCTCAAAGATCATATTGTTTCCTAGTAACTTAACAATGTAGCAGAAAAAAAAATTATAGAAATACAAAAATTTTTCCATTCTCCAAAAAAGCAAAATTAAAGGTTCAATCAAAATGAATGCAAGTAGTAGTATTAGACAAGGTAGATTTTTTGTTTGTGTTTTGGTACTGGGGATTGAACTCAGGACCTTGTGCTTGTGAGGCAGGTGGCAGCACCACTGAGCTAAATACCTGGCCCGACAATGTAGATTTTTAAAGCAAGGAATATTACTCTGAAGAGGGTCATAATGATAGAAATCAACTCATTAAATAGACAACAGGAAATGTTTATTCAATTAATACAATGACTTCAAAATATGTAAGAAAAAGGTAAGACTACTTTTATATTCAAAGATGTCAAGAATTCTCTTCAAATAATTGATAGAAACAATCCAAGCACAGAACTTCAGTAAGGACACACAAAACTTACACAGTATAATTAGTCTTTGTGACCTCTGGGATTTATAGAACTTTTCACCAACAAGAGCACAACACACATTCATTTCAAGTGAATGTGCAACACTTACCAAGAAGCTCATATTTGGGCCAATAAAACAAGTCTCAATTAATGTAAATAATTCAACTCATAAGGTATACATTCTGCAGTGGAATTGGAAATCCCCAGAATATAAAGCACTCAAATATTTGGAAACTAAATAATCTACTTCTAAGGAGACTAATGTATCAAAGAAGAAATTTAGATGTAAACTGGAAAAGATTTTAAACTTAATTAAAATGAAAAAATAACACAATAAATATGGTAGGCAACTAACAGTTCTTAAAGGACAGAGGTTAGCACTATGCAGTTAGCTTAGGAAAGAAACAAAGACTTCAAATGAAGGATCTCTTCATGCTAAAAAGTAGCAAAGGAAGAGAACAGAAATTCAGCAAAAGCTGAAAATGAGAGTAAAAGTCAAATTGGGAAAAAAGAAGCAGAAAGTAGAAAAAATTAATGAAACCAAGTACTTTAATAGATAATGAAATTGGCAAGTCTCACCCAAACTGATTAGGAATAAAATAGTAATACTATACAGATATTAACAGAAACGGGCTGGGCGTGGTGGTGCATGCCTGCAATCTCAGCACTGGGAAGGCTGAGGCAGAAGGAACTTGGCAGATTTGAGACCAGGCTGAGCAATATAGTGAATTCCAACCCAACCTGATTACATAGCGAGACACTGTCTCAAAAGAAAAGAAAACAAAACAGACAAACAAACAAAAACCAGGATCAGGAATAAGAGTGGGCATCAGTATAGATTCTACATACTCCTCATAGCAAGGTAATGTTTTGAAAACATAAATAAAATACTTAAATAAAATAGGCAAGTTTGTTAAATGGCACAATCTATCAAAGCTCATTCTATTCGGGGATATAGTGCAAATTTTATAAATTTTTTAAAAATTCGTATGTTTCGAAAGGTATTTTGCACCTCAAATGTGTGTATATATGTTCATATATTCATATCTTGTAGAGCTCTCGCTCTACCATGGGGATTAAACTTGTACTTAAAAACATTTAAGGAAGAAATACCAACATTTCCATAAATTTAAAGTAAGGAATGTCTCCTAATTTACTCTATAAAGATAACATTACACAGAATACCAAAACCAAACCATCATTAAAGAAAATTAGCAGCTATCATCCCCCATGAATATAGATGCAAACATATTTTAAAAGAAAATAAAAACCAAATCAAATTCAACACTTACCAGCAATACCTAAAAAGAATAATACACCATTACCAAATAGACATTTTCTCAGAAATGCAAGATTTGTAGGGCCAGGGATTTAGTTCAGTGGTTTCACCGCCTGCCTTGGAAGCACAAGGTACAGAGTTCCATCCCCGGTACAAAAAAAAAAAAAGAAATGCAAGGTTGATGTAACACTGGAAAATCAGTCAATTTAATTTGCCACTAAAACAGTAAAGAAAAACACATACAGTATTATGGTCACCAGTATCTTAAGAAGAAGCCCCCATAAGTTTCTATCTTGTAAAATCACCTTCGTGCAGTTCCCTTCCACCCTTTACCAGAATGAGTCCATGTGACCTACAGAAGGTATCAGAAATGCTGTGTAGCAGGTCTTGGTTAAGCTACAGCAGAGACTGTGACTTGGTTCCTCTGTGAGTTGTCTCTAGATCATTTGTTTAGGAATTAATTATCCTTAGTGAAATACTAACAGAAGAGCAAATTAACGAGACACAGAACAACATGAATGAGTCAAAGTGATTATGAAGAATTAAAGAAACCAATTACCTTTGAGTGTATATTTCATTATTCCCTATTTATAAAACCCAGTGGCAGCAAATTAGTGGTTGCCTGGTGACAGACTTTATAAAGGGAATCAGGTAACTTTTGGATTCACTAGTGCAAAATGTACACCAAAAGTTATGAAGCTACACACTACTAATATGTGCAGTTTGTTGTAGAAAAGTGACACAGGTCTGCAAGTCCTTAGATTTTCTGTAAATCCTCAAAATAAAGTCATAGGGAGGGAACACATGTTGATATATTTTTATTTATTGAGGCAAGGTCTAGCTATGTTGCCCAGGCTGTATGGAACTCCTAGGCTCAAGAGATCTTTCTGTTTTAGCCTCCTGAGTAACTGAACTACAGGGGTATCTCATCATGCCCAGCTACTGTGCACTCTCTTAGGAGGGTCAGGTTCTTTGTAGATTGCTACAGTCTCCAACTCCCTATCAGTCAGTATCCCTGTACTGATTATGATTTTGACCTGGTCCAAGGATATTTGCCTACCAAATGACAGACTTCAGATTCCAAAGGGTCATGTTCTTCTCAAGAGCTGGGAAATATGAAATACTCTCTGAAAGTAAGGAACTCAATTCAATCTCTCCCTGGACACATTAGATTGTCACAACAAATGCCCACTGATCAGGGTGACCTTGATCACACATGATTTTGTCATATAGATGGCAAGACTGGCCCCGTAACAATCAGTATTTCTCCTTAGAAGCACTTATGCAGCAATGTATGTTGGGCTGACACTGGATGAGAGCTATTCTTTGTCATCCTATCACCTCTGAGAGACACACACAGCTTGAGGTCTTACAAAGTTTATCCCTTCACGTTCGTGGAACCCAACTGTCTCCATTCCAACCCACATAGATAGAAGAATATCATAGTTACAAGGAGTATAAAAATTAAGGCATTCATCACAACACCAGAACAAGATGAGGCAGGCTGTTTTAGATTAGGTGCTGAGGAGCCTAGACATCCTATCATGAGTGCTAGAGATCAGCAATGTCCCTGTAGAAGGGAAACGGGCAGACACAGAATCCTCTTGGCCAAAACTGAGTCATATCTATGCTTAAGCCAACTTGGATGGGGTAAAAAAGAATGAAAGTACTTGATGGGCTCGGACTCCTGATTTCCTTCAAGGAAGAGAGGCACACAGAAGCATGCCTTTCAAAGCACACCAATATGCACAACGCAGGACTCTGCTAGTGCAAAGGTGACTTCTGTCAGAGGCAATGGCAGTTATAGAATTTTGGCAAGGGTTCTAGGTTAGAAAATACAACACAGCTCCAGGAAGCTTCCCCTACAGCTGGCACTCAAGATTTCTTCAGTGCGGGTGTTCAGATGTGTGATGCTCCATTTCTGGCTGATAGCTGTGCACAAGACTACTGAACTTTACTCTGGTGTGAGTCATTATGGTGAACAAGATGGTGTAGTTCCTACCAACTAAGGTCTTTCTGCAGTGTGAACTTTCCAGTGCCGGATGAGAGAAGCCCTTTGTCTGAAGGCTTTCCCACATTCACTGCACTTATATGGTCTTTCTCCAGTGTGAATCCTGTGGTGCTGAACAAGTACATGCTTGTGGCTAAAGGCTTTTCCACATTCGCTGCACACATATGGCTTCTCACCATTGTGAACCCTTTGGTGTGCAATAAGATCAGAGCTTTGGCTGAAGAACTTCCCACATGCAATGCACTCATAAGGTCTTGCTCCAGTGTGAACACTCCAATGTTTAATGAGTCTGTATTTGTGACCAAAATATTTCCCACATTCACTGCACTCATAAGGCTTTTCTCCAGTGTGTACACTCTCATGTTGAACAAGTGTGGATTTGTGGCTGTAGGCTTTCCCACACTCACTGCATTTATACGGCCTTGCTCCAGTGTGGACTCTCTGATGTACAATAAGGTTAGAACTATGATTAAAAACCTTTCCACAAATGCCACACTCATAAGGCATTTCACCAGTGTGGATCCTCTGGTGCTGAGCAAGTATAGGTTTGCGGCTGAAGGTTTTCCCACATTCACCACACTCATAAGGCCTTTCTCCAGTGTGGACTCTCTGGTGCTGAACAAGTGAGTCTTTGCGGCTGAATGCTTTCCCACATTCACTGCACTTGTACTGCCTTCGGCCACTGTGAGAGGCATCTTCCCTTATGCTGCTGTCATGTGGGTTCCACTCATTGTGAGGGACCTGGTGCTGGAAAATGCTCAAGCTGCTTGCTGAGTCCTTACAGCTCTCTCCTGTTGTAAAAGGCATTGGTGAGGGCTGTACAGGACAGCTGTTCTGAAGAAAAGTCTTTCCTTCCTCCTTCCTAAAGGATTTCTCTTCACCATGTTGTTTCTGGTGCTGGTGAAGGTTTGCACTGAACTGGAACTGTTTCCCACATACTACACCTGTGTATGGTATCTGCCCAGTGTGTGGTTCCTCGTGTTCAGCCAAGTGTAAAATGTCTTTCAGTACCAGGCTATACATCTTGCAGGAGTGAGCCTTCTGGGTAGAAGGGCTTCCCCTAGGACTTCTGATCTGTGACACTCCTATAGAAGTGCTCTGCTCACAAGGTATCTCCTCATCCTCCACTCCATGCCAATAACCTGAAGGCAGAGAAATGCTGGTGAAATGCAAATTGACCCTGGTGGGGAGATAGCCTTAGTACAAATGTATGTCTAACATAACTAAGATAATAGGTGACAAGAGGTCAGGACGGGGCCTAAGCTCAAGTTAAGTGAAGTCTGCTGTGTAGTAGTTGGCATCTCATGGTCGTAAAACAGAGGAGGCCTTGTGCCGGGGATTTAGCTCAGTGGTTTCGCCGCCTGCTGTGCAAGTGCAAGGACCCGAGTTTGATCCCCGGTACAAAAAAAAACAACAAAACAAAAAACAGAGGCCTTGACAGGGAGAGGACACAGATGTGGGGTACAACACAGGAAGAGGTAGGGTCGCTGGTGAGGTCTTTCATAATCAGATTTCCCTGGGTGCTGCAGACAGGTAAAAGGTGTACAGAGGGGTTACATTATTATGCTCAAGAAAATCAAACTGCTACTGGGTAACTGGTGTTTAAGGAACCTGCAGGGTATATGCGTATCTCATTATACACTGAGTACAGGCCAATGTTGGAGAGCACTACAGAGAGAGAAAGATGGAGAGGAACAGCTGAGATGTGGAGGCAGGGACACACACAACTTAAGAGGTCCAGGTCAGAGCAAAAAAGATAAGAAATGAAGTGTGGCTAATGCCCTTGACACTGAAACAGCTATGGGCATAGAGGTCATAGAATGAATACCCACCTGCACTTACCACACCCAGCTAGAGTCTCTCCAGCAATGACTGGAGTCATATGCACCCAGGCAAGTATCCAGGGCCTACTGCCCAAATCCAGGGAAGCAACTACATGGAACACAAAAGATGTATATCCTGAAGGGAAGACAGGATGGGCAAATGGCCAGCACAGAGAAGAAAACTGAGTATTATAAAATAATCTCAAAGGAGAGTCAGCCCATTGGCCCCAGCAAGTAGTGACCAAACTTGTCACTGCATTTCTTGGCATAGGTCAGCCATAGGAAATGTCAGCTAGTGGGCAGAGTCTTGGCAACACAAGTGTCATGGATGTAGCAGGAGACATCCAGTCAGGGAGGAAACAAGATGAGTATGATTCACTGGGCTGACTCTAAGACACTCGATTCCCAGATCCATCATTTGGGGCTACTCAAAAGCAGGAGGCAGCAGGGCACATTCAGGCCTATCATCCACAGCACTTCTAGGGAACTGGGAAAGGTGGTAGCACCTGTGGCTCTGATACAGGAAGGACATGGCTGCCCTGGGGAAAAGGGAAAGGCAGAGCCCAGTCCAAGACACTGGGGTAGGTGTGATGGCCTTACCCAGTGAGGCCATAAGAGCAAAGTTCTCCAGCATCACATCCTGGTACAGGAACCTCTGAGCCTCATCAAGGAGTTCCCACTCCTCCTGGGAGAAGAACACGAACACGTCCTCAAAGTTCACCTGCCCCTGCCACAGTGGGGAGAGCCGAGTCCATATGCAGCCTTTCTCCCAACAACCCCTACCCATGCCCCCACTTATTTCCCTTTTGCCTAACTTCTCAACTCAGAGGAAATACCAGAGCCAGGTGACACTGATGTCTGCTCTTCCCTCATAGTCCTACTAATGTACTGTATGTCCACCCATAGTAACAACAGACAGATGGGCAGAAGAGGACCCTGGGCACTGCCCTACCTTCTGCCAGGTAATTCCTCTGGGGTTGCTAAGGTCATTTTAACCAGCCAACCAAACCTGGGCTCACCTTGCCCCTGAGGCCTGGTACAAAGGCCCAGGGCCTATCAGTCTATACTCCTGTCCATGTGTATATCATTCTTCGGATCATAACTGTCCCACAACTCCATCCCTCCACTCAGGTGGTAGTTTCCATCCTCACCTTTCTAGCTTACTAACTGTACTACCATTGTGATGTAATTCTCCATCTTAAACCCCAGGCTTTACATCATCTTCTACCTTTTGTTTCCACCATGAACCCTTGTATATAACTCCAGTCCTGTGTGTCCACCAGTCTACTTGATAACTCCACTCAGTGTTCTCTGGAACCTCAGATTCTTCACATAGCCATAAATAAAGTCCTGATATCCACAGTTAAAGATACTTCTAACACTGACCTGCCTATCTCAGATATGGAGCACCTATCCTTCTCACTGATAAGTCTAAAACCTCAGTGTATCATTTTTCTGTCTCACATTAGAAAACTCAATCCAATCACTTCTATCTACAAGCCATCCCTCTGGCCCATCTGTTATCACCATTCACCTGGAATAAAGTAGTAGCCTTTCTCTCTGGTCTCCTGGCCTGCACCACATCTCAATAAACTTTTATCAAACCCAGTCAGCTCTCCGCTTGGCATCCAGAAGGAGGCTGTTAAGACCTGGGTCAGATTAGCCTCCTCTTCTGCTCCACACTTCCCATTACCCTTGGAATGGAGGTCCTGCTCCTCTGCCAGCCATTTCAGGTCTGACTTTTGCTTCTCTGCCCTTGGTTCCTAACAGACATAGCAGAGACCTGCAGCTTCCTCAAGGTTTTTTTTTGGGGGGGGGTGTCTTGCTATATAGTTCTGGGTGGCCTTGAACTCACTACACATCCCAAGCTAGCCTTGAACTTGCAGCAATCCTGTCTCCACCTCCCCAAGTGTTGGGATTATAGGTGTGTATGTGTGTGCTACCATGGCTGCGTGACCCAAAGTTTCTTTATAACTTCCATCTCAATCTCACCTCAAGTATTTGCTCATGTTGCCTCATGTACCTAGAACAACTTTTCAACCTTATTCCAATGTTTGGCAGAAATGGGAGCTTCTCCATATCACCCCTAGCCTGGACTCAGGAACCTGAGCTGAGGATTTCTCTAGGGCATTCAGATTCAAGAAAAGAAAAGAAAAAAAGCATCAGGAAAGTGTTCTGTATAATATCACAGTCCTGGAGACCACCTAGGTGAAACTGGGCTCGGTGAGACCATGGACATCCTTCCCTCACCTGTTTAGGTACCATAACTACTTCTGAGTTCACCGGAACCTGTGGAGAGACAGAGACTGTGAGAAGCAAGAAACCATGAAGAAACCCCAAGGGCTCTAGCGTATCCCCGACTCCCACTCTGCTACAAAGTGACCCGGAGCTCACTGCCTACCTCCTGTACCTGTGTTCTGCGTCGCCTCTGAACTAACATGTTACCTTGGCCTAGTGCTCAATCCTAGGGTGCCTCACCATTCTCATCTTTTCCACACCCAGACTATTCTTCCTAAACACCCCAAAGTACTCTCTAAATCCTCAGATTACATCTCTCCCCGGTCCGTTAGCTTCCATGGGTCCAACTGCCCTCCAAGCAGAACTCCAACTGCCCAGGTCCCCGAATACTCAAGTGTGCCGCACCTGGCGCTTTTGCACATGCGGACCCGGTTCCTGTGATGTCCTTCCGCCACCTACATAAATGGCTGTCAGAAAAGGACTCAACCACAAGGGCCTCCACTGCGCCAGACCTAGGTGTCCGGACTAGGACCCAGGGACGGACCCACCTGCGCGGTGTCCATTACTGCGGCCATCGCCATCAGTTCTGAGGACCAAGAAGGGAGAGCGACAGGTGCGGGGACCGGGGTTCCAGTCCCACAGCCCAGCCCAGCCCAGCCCAAGACCAGGTCGCACGGTCGGTGCCACTGTGGAGTCTCAGGCCCGCCTCTGGACGACAACGCCTCCTCTCGCGTTTTCCGTTTTTGTTTTCCCCTTTTCGTCACTAGAGTTCTGGCGCTGCGTTCCGGTGACTCACCTATTAACGCCAAAGGAAACAACATGTCCCCGGGAGGCGGTAACAGGAAATCCCGCCCTATCGTCGTCCCCGGCAACGGAAACACCCTTTTCTTGGGGTCTGATGAGTTTAGAGCCGCGGGGACTCCAGGGTAATGTAGTTTTTATGGCACCAAAGATGGAGCTTGGCCACCTGGTGGACCTTCAAAATGTGGTCTCAGCCACTCCACGGGAAATTGGCGTTTAGGTGGAACTTCGTTATATCTAAAAGGACCTGCGAGTATGAATGTAGCCTATTACTTATCGCAGAAATACTCAGAGACATTAGTTTAGGCGAATGCAGGGAATGCTGACGGGGAGTGGGGAGGGCGACAACAGACTTTTGTAGCTGGAAGCTATTATAAGTATTATGGTACTTTGAATACACTGAGCTTAAAATTCTAGAGTTAAGTTTTCAAAGCCTCAGCATTTTGGGTCAGGCACAAGACAGAAAAGATTCCATGACAATAACACGGATTAGGGATGTTCGGTGGCCCTGAAGCTGATGGATAATTCTTGTGATTCTGGTTACCTCGGAAAATATTTCCCCTGCCTGTCAGTGATTGTGCCAAACCCTGAGAGTAACACACTTTTTCAAGATATTTTATACTGTATACTCCATATACAGAGATATAACCAATAACTTTCAGTATTTTACAAATATCTGAAAAGATGGGTGATTTACCAAATATCATCTGGCAATGAAAAGAACAACATGAAGAGTTTCTGCACAGAAGAAATAACCATCGACTAAATTGCTATACACAGCAAAACAGTCTCTTACGAAAGTATGATAGGAGACTATATGAGGCCAAAAAAGATAAATGTAATGGAAATACACTTATACATATTATAAATTTCTTTTCTTCTTTTTGGTACCAGGGATCGAACTCTGGTCCTTGTGCTTGCGAAGCAGGCAGTGGAACCACTGATCTAAATCCCCGGCCCTAATATAAATTTCTTAATGTAATACTACATGATAAAGAATGTTGATCCAGGAAAGTCTTCAATGACAGAAGAAAAGGTGATGGAAAGTAAGGTTTGTCTTTTGATTAATATAGCTACTTATTGTGATATGAAACATAAATATACCTCCTTATTTTTTTCTTTTTTATACCTTATTTTGTAAAATCAATGAATTCCTATTTATAAGTGCAGTAACGAATAACTCGAAAGGAAGCGAATTGCTCAGTGTTTTAAGGCTTTTATATTTCAAAGTAGAAAGTAAATATGTTCACAACCTATACCCTAGTTGTTCTTTATAATTTTAGCTTAAATATAATAAATACACTTAATCAGAATTCGGCACCACAGCATGTTCTGTCCAGAATACAGTTTAACTCAAAATGAGTCATATACCATGAGAAAATTTTTCAGAAAGTACAACTTCTAAAAAAAGAAAGAGGAGGATCTTTGTGATAACATTAAACAGACATGTCTAGATACAACATCAAAAGTAAGATTAACAGAAAAATTGACACACTGAACTTTCTGTAAATTGAGATCTTATGGTTGTCATAATGCAAGGGAAGCCAAATACTGGGTAAAAGTATTTTCAAGTCACATATCCTTGGTGAAGACTTGTGCAAAAAATATATTTTAGTAAATCTGAAAATTCAAGACTATGGCAATAAACAATTCAATAAAAATAAGTAAAAGATTTGAACTGATAACAGAGCAATTAAACCAGTTACAAAGAAACGTGTAGATTTGTTCAACATCATTAGTCCTTGGGAAAAATGCAAATTAAATTATGATGAGCTACCACTACATGGCAGTAGTTTGGCTAAAGTTAAAAATACTGACCATACTAAGTATCAGTGATGTTAGGCAGAAAGTTAGTCATTAGCAGGTGTGGAGACATGTAGCTGGTGGCTACTTGAAAATCAAAGAAGACATGATTTTTCCCCTTTCTTAATCATTAGCTATAGGTAACATCCATACAGGTTTGCAATTTCAAACTTTAGCTCAAGGAGATATAACCTCCTTTGAGCCTGTTGATAAGTTCCAGGGCTCATACAATCCAGACTGCAGGTGAGGGGTTGGGAAACATCAAGGTCTCAAAATAAACTAAAGGAAAAATATCCACCTAGGGAGTAAATAGGGACCCATTAGTCAACAAGCCCACCCTCCTTCTAAAAGAACAATGACCCCCAAGGAAGAAAACAGTATTCTTTGAAAGATCCAGTTAATAATATAAATGTAACCAGAGACCTCATTCAGTGCAATTACCAGCTTGGTGTTTTCCCACCTTCACACTTGAGGGTGTTTCTTTTCTCTCTCTCTCTCTCTCTCTCCCTCTCTCTCTCTCTCTCTCTCTCTCTCTCTGACATTTACCACACAAACCATAAATCTACTCAATGAACTGTCAACTTTACACAAGTTGTAAAGAAACCTGTGTTAAAAAAAATCTTAAAGCAAAGATATAGTGGTTCTATTAACCAACGCTTTCTGGCAAAAAGTCCTTAGTAGATGAATGATTTAAAAACTATGGTGAAATATACAATGGAATACTACTTCTCAGTATAAATAATGAAGTGTTAATAGAGACAATAAGGGTGAATCACAAGTGGATCATTCTAAGTGAATGAGGTCAGCCTGAAAAGGTTGCAAGCTGGTGAATTCCACTTACATGACTGGAACGGTGTGTTTCGAAAACTCCAAGGACAGAAATCACATTCATGGTTTCCAAGGATCAGGAGGACAAAGAAGAAACATGAGGCAGGAGAGAAGAAAACTGGTCACTGAGCACTAAGTACACAATCACGTCCAGTTCCTCACATCGACTCCTTTCCCCATTCACTGTCTTCTTTTCTCCTCCTTCCTGTTACACCAAATCAATCACCAGCCTTTTTTCTTATCTTATCTCTGGCACTTGCTCTAAATACTACTTGAATATTTTAAACACAGGTTTCCTACAGCTGCTTCCTTCTCATTTTCTCATCTCAATTCCATTATCACTCTGTGAAAGTCACCCACATCTCCTAGCCCTGAGTTTAAACATCAAGCTCCTTCAATTCAACTGCCATTCCTTCACACTTTTTCCCTTTCTAGCCCTCATTATTTTCACTGCCAATTGGCTTAGCCAATTATACTAAATTAGACCAATGTTTTCTAGGTGTGGCCTTAGAGGAGGTGGCACATGTAAAGAAAATAGCTTTTTTCAGCATTTTCAGTCCTTTTCTGTTCTATCAGTCTTCATCAGAGCAAGGAAACTGAGGTGAGACTCAAAGCTGGAGTTTCAATGAGAGCAAAAAGAGGGTTGTAGTCATCAGGAATAGTTGCATCTGTGGGTGATCTTTGGATTCTTGGTTTTAGTTGGTTCTACTGGAGCTTCAGAATAGTCCATGGTCACCAAGACACCATTTACAGGGGATGTTGTCTTTGAGTATAAGACTTGGGCAATACCAGGAGATAGGAATGCTTACCTGTTGGGGAATAAAACTGGCTCTCTAAAGTATCAGGCTCCCCACACCCCAAGGACACAATTCTGTTCCTTTGTGGTGGCATTAATTTTCTCCTAGGGATAGTTTTGATGGAAAGTTAGCCCAAGAGTTAGGCAGGTAGTTAGACCTTAATCAGACCTTATGGACAAAGGGAATCAAAACAACATGCTTTGCCAATTATAGTTTGTCTTAGTTACTTTCCTCATTGCTGAGACAAAAAATACCTGATGCCCAGAGTTAGGGAGGAAGGGTTTATTTGGCTCACAGTGTGTAGAGGTTTCAGTCCCTAATCAGCTGTCTCCAAGGCAGGGTGGCTTGGCAGAGGGGCACTGCAAAGCAGAGCCAGCTCATGGCAAGCAGAAGACAGCAAAAGCAAGCAAGCAAGGGACTTTAACAGCATCTTTCAGCCTCTTTTATCTTATCCAGGTTACTTAGGGTAGGTAGCACTCACACCCTTAATCCTAGTGCTTTTGAACCTAGCATTGCACTGTGAATCAATCACATACTCCAGATTCAGCCACCTCTGAAAAAGCACCACCTATGACTGCATGATGCTTTGCGGAGACATCTAAAGACAAGACAAGCCATAACATAGTTAAACAAAGAACCAAAGACCTCAGTGTATAATTTATTTATTTATTTGGTACCAGGGCTTGAACTCGGGTCCTTTTGCCCACACAGCAGTCAATGAAACCACTGAGCTAAATCCCTGGCCCTCAGTGTATAACTTATAATTAGTGTATCGTTTATAATTATCTGTGAGTCTTAGATAAAACAATAACACTACATAGCACAATGAGATGTATGATCAGACCATGTGCACAGCTTCACTGTATGCCCATGCAGAACTTTAGGATCATTTATTCTTGACACTAGGAACCCAGACTTTTAGTATTCCAGGCATTTAGTATTCACAATAACAAAAATGTGAACAATATTAATATCCATTAATATTTGTTTTGTATAGTTGGGGACATTCATATTTGGTGCATATATATTTAGGATTGTCATCTCTTGCTCTTGGATTGTTCCCTTCACAAAGATGTAGTGACCATCTTTGTCTCTCTTAATTAGTTTTGGTTTGAAATCCACTTTGTGTGCAAATAAGATTGCTACCCCTGATTTTTTCTGGGTTCCTGTGTGTGAAGAACTGTTTTCTGTCCTTTTACTTTCAGTCTATGAATTTCTTTTTGAGTTAGGTGTGTTTCTTGTATACAGTATATTGTTGATTTTGCTTTTTAATCCATTCTGCCAGTCTATTTCTTTTGATTGGTGAATTGAGGCCATTAACATTGATGGTTATAATTGATATTGACTCATCCTTGTCATGATATTTTACTGTTGTTGGCTCTTTTATTTTTTATTTTTCTCCCTTTCCCTTTAGTTTCTTGCCTTGCTTGATGGCTTCCCTCTGTTGGGCCTCATGGAATTGAGCCCTTCATTGTCTTTTTCTAGGATATTGTTTAGAATTCTGTGGAGTGCTGGTTTGGTGTTCTTGACATTTCTCAAGTGTTCTTTCTTGTGGAAGTTTCTAATTTCCCCATCGATTTTGAAAGATAATTTTGCAGGATACAACAGTCTAGGTTGGAAGTTATTTTCTTTTAGGGCTTGAAATACTTTGCTCCAGGCTCTCCTTGACTTGAGGGTTTGTGTTGAGAAATCTGCCGTGATTCTGATGGGCTTTCCTTTGTAGGTGATTTGTTTCTTTTCTCTAACTGCTTGTAGAATTTTGTTCTTTTGTTGGGTTTCTGGAATCTTGACTATTATATGTGTAGGTGTAGATTTTTTTTGATTGTGGCTAGGTGGAGTACTATATGACTCATCTGTATGTCCAATACTCCACCTCTGTCTGGGAAGTTTTCTACTATTACTTCTGTGAACAGATTTTTTTAATGTTAATCAATTGTACGTTCTCCTGGATTCCTATTAGTCTTATGTTATTCTTCTTTGCATCATCTAGCAGCTGCTGGATCGATTTCTCATGGTCCCTTACTATTTTTAAGAAATCCCTGTTTTCATAGTCACTAACCACAGTCCTGTCTTCTATATCTGATACTCTATCTTCACATTCCCTTAATCTGCTGTGAATACTTTCAATGGAATTTTTAATCTCCTGGATATCTGTTTGAATCTGTTTCATGGATTCTATTTCTTTCTTATGTTGGGTGATCATGGTTTCCATTTCTTTCTTATGCTGGGCATTCATGGCTTCCAGCGTGTTTCTGAGCTCATCTATTTTTTTTATCTGTTTCTGTTCTAGAGCCTCTAATCATGTCTTTCACTCTGCTCACCATGTCTGTAGTTATCTGGGAAATTATTTCTGAATTTTTCTAGAGCCTCATTCATCTGTTTTGTTGCTTCCTGTGCTATCCGTTCAGGGTGTCCAGGTGGTTGATTATCATATTTTTCCACCGTTTCTCCCAGAATTTGCCTTTGGTGGGGTGGAAGTCTGAGTTTGTGCCTTGCTTAAATGTCTTCTCATTTTTGTTTTTGGTACTGTCCTTGGTTTAATTCCTGGGTTGATACTTCAAAATTGCTTATTGTAAGTATCTTTGTTGCTTGTGTTTAGAACACTTGTGGAATGATTGCTTCTCAGAGGTGTCTTCCAGATATAGCTGGTCTTTAGGTTTTGAGTCTCTAATGTCTCTGAGGCAATCTCATTTTCATACCAGGAAGGCAATCACAACACCCAAATGATACAATCAGCAACACCATAGCATCAAGCACAGCTTAGAAAATGACAATTTGTGATAGTTATTAATCTATCTCTTTTAACTGTGTGAATTATATCAAAATCGAGGACCAGACCAACAGATGTTTATTGTGAATAAACTTCAATATGGCAACTTTACCCTTCAGGATGGGGAGCTAGAAGGAGTTGGGGAGGGAGGGATAAATAGGTAGAAGTATAGGGAAAGGTTAGCAGTGAGGCCAGAGGACACAGGAAGGTCACACAGACTCTAAGAAATTGTTGAAGACAAGAGGAAAAGGCAGAATGAAAGAACAAAGATGAGAACAGAACAACCTAACAGCAATATGGAGGCCAGAAACTATATTTACTTTCCTTTAAAACTAATGATAATTGAGAGAAGGCAAAAGAGAAGAAAAGAAAAATAAAGAAGAAATCCGAATTAGGTCCAGAGCAGGAACAAAAAGGGAGATGAAGAACAATGTGGGACAGGGCCAGGGATTTAGCTCAGTGGTTCTGCTGCCTGCCTTGAGAGTGCAAGGACCTGAGTTCAAGCCCCGGCACCAAAAAAAGAAAAACAAAAACAATGTGGAGCAGTGAGAGTATGAGAGAGAGAGAGAGAGAGAGAGAGAGAGAGAGAGAGAGAGAGAGAGAGAGAGAGAGAGAAAAGAGATAAAAATAAGAATTTGAAAAGATTAGAAAAAATTAAAAATAAGAGAAAAAAGAAGGGACTCCTTCAGGATATGTCTCTGCTGTCACAATAGACAATGTGGGCAGCCATGTTGGCAATGAGTCTCAGCAAGCCAGTAGCAGACCCGTGAGATTCAGGCAGATTTCTGGCTGTAAGTCTCAAGTTGAGCTCCCTGTCCTCCTGCAGTGTTGAACTCTACAAGGTTCTACTGCAGGTTCCAACTGCCCTTCCCCTGAAAATAGTCCAGGTTCTGGTGGGAGGTGATGATCCCTCCAACTTACCAAGTACAGTGGTCTGGTGTGCCTTTATTGCAGAGATTCTCTTCACTTTTCCATTGGGCTTCAGTTTTCATCAAGGAGCCTCACCAAGGCCCTCTTTCTGTTGTTCACTTCTGGTCTATCTTCTGGAGCTCAGGACAATGGCCTTCATGACCCCTGTGTCTCTGTAGTGTGGAACCAGGAGGCCAGAGGCGGGGGCGGGGGGCCTGCAGTGCACCCGCTGGTCGCTGTGGGCAGGCAAGATATTCATTTTTTTGAAGCTACTGTGAATGAGATTTTTTTCCCTAAGTTCTTTCTCAGTGAGTTCATTATTGGTGTGCAGGGACACTGTTGATTTTTGTGCATTGATTTTGTGTCCTGTTACCCTGCTGAATTTATTAGTTCTAAGGATCTTTTGGTGGAGTCTTTTGGGTCTTCTTAAAAAGGATCATGTCATCTACAAATGGGTTTCTTAAGGATAGTTTGATTTACTGATTTCTTTTTCTTTCTTTTTTTTTTTGGTACGGGGGATCAAAGTCGAGTCCTTGCGCTTGTGAGGCAGGCACCGGAACCACTGGGCCTTACTGATTTCTTATACATATCCCTTTTAGTGCTTTCTGTTGCCTGATTGCTTTGGCAAAAGTTTCAAGTAATTTGAACAGAAGCAGTCAGAGTGGACTCCATTGCTTTGCTCATGATGTTAGAGGGAATGCTTTCAGTTTTTCCCCATTTAGTATGATATTGTTTGTGGGTTTGTCTAAATACCTTATATCAGTTTGAGATCAGGTCCTCCGGTACCTATTTTCTTCAGGGTTTTTTTTTAACACAAATGAATATTTGATTTTTTTCCGTATCTGTTGAAGTGATCATGTAATGTTTGTCATGCTTTTATGTGATGTATTGCATTTATTGTTTTACATACATTGAACCAAACCTGCATCCTTGTGATGAAGCCTACTTGTTCCTGATGCATATTTTCAATAATTTGTTGGATTCTGTTGGCCAGGATCTTGTTGAGTATTTTTTTCATTTATGTTCACTAAGGAGATTGACTTGTAGTTTTCTTTTTTCTTGTTTTTGGTTAAGTTCTTGCCTGGTTTTGATGTCAGGGTAATGCTAGCTTTTTTTTTTTTTTTTTTTGTACCAGGGATCGAACTCGGGTCCTTGCGCTTGTGAGGCAGGCACCAGAACCACTGAGCTAAATCCCTGGCCCAATGCTAGCCTTTAAGCATGAGTTTGCCAGTGCTCCTTCCATTTCAACTTAATTGACTATTTTGATGAGTATTGGTGTTATATCTTCTCTGAATTTCTGGTAGAATTCTGTGATGAATCCATCAGGTCCTGGGCTTTTCTTAGTTGGTTGCCTTTTTGTTCCTGCCTATATTTTTGCATGTTATTGTTTTATTTAGAGTTTGTATATTTTCTTGGTTCACTTTTGGTAATTCATCTGTATCACTGAATTTGTCAGTTTCTTTGGGACTCCCCAATTTATTGCAATGTTCTCAAAATAGTATTCTACATTCTTCTGAACTTCAATCGTGTCTGTTGTGATTTCATCTTTATCATTTCTAATTGCACTGATCTGGGTTTTTCTTTCCTCATTTTGGTAAGTTTGGGTAAGTGTTTATCAATCTTGTTTATCATTTCAAAGAACTAACTCTTTACTTCATTGTTCCTTTGTATTTTTTGGTCTCAATTTCATTAATTTCGGCTTTGCTCTTTATAATTTCTTTCCTTCTACTATGTTTGCATTTGGATTACTGTTGTTTGTTAGGACCTTGAGAAGCATCATTAGGTTATTTATTTGTGATGGCTTTATTCTTTTAATGTGTGTATTCATAGCTGTAAACTTCCTTCTTACAGCTGCTTTCATTATGTCTCATAGGTTTTTTTCTTTTTTCAGAACAGTGTCTCATTATGTAGTTCAGGATGGCCTCAAACTCACTATGTAGTCTAGATTGGCCTCAAACTTACAATGATCCTCTTGCCTCAGCCTCCTGTGTGTTGGGCTAACAGGCACGTGCCACCAAGCCTAGTGTGTCCCATAGATTTTGGCATGTTGTGCTTTTATAGTCATTTGACTCTAGGAATTTTACATTTCTTCCTTGTTTCCTTTAGTGATGCATTGATTATTCAATAATACATTATCTAATCTCCATGTATTTGGTAGTTTTTGTGGATTCTCTTGCTGTTGATATCTTGTTTCATTCTACTATGGGCACAATATGCAGAGGATTATATCAAATCTTTTGTATTTATTTTAGCATGCTTTATGGATTAAGAGATGGTGGACCTTTTTTTAGAAGCAACATATATGCCTCCTTTATCAATAGAAAAGGAACCAGCAATAATAATAGAGTAAAAAACAAACCAGATTTTGGGCTGGGGATTTAGCCCAGTGGTTCCAGTGCTTGCCTTGCAAGTGCAAGGTCCCGAGTTCAATCCCTGGTACCAAAACAAAACAAAACCAGAAAAAAACCAACCTCCCCCAAAACCCCAAACAAACCAACCAGATTTTGACATACCTATGAACCGTTATAAGCTACAACAGTATCATTCTTTTTTTTTTGTATTAAATTCTTTTATTGGTACATTGTAGGTATACAACACAATTACATTTCTCATTGGCAATTGTACCTTTATATAATGCATCTTGTTTCTTATTTTTTCCCCATTCCTAGCCCTCCCTTCACGCCCTACACCCTTCCCTATTTACAAAGACTTTATTTCCATTTTTTCCATTTCTCATCATTTTTTCGTTTCCCTTATTTCCTTTCCCTTGCCTCTCCCACTACCCCTACCCCTTTGGACCTTTTCTTCCTATTTTACATTACTGATTATTCATTCTAATAATTGGTACATTTTAGGTATACAATATAATGACATTCATCATTGGAAATGTGCACCTTTACATAGTCTCTCTTGGTTCTTATTTTTCACCCTTGCCCAGTCCTCCCTTCAACCCCTCCAGTCCTCCCTATTTACAAAGATTTTGTTCCTATTTTTCCATTTTCTCATATTAATCCCATTCCCTTCTATCCTTTCCCCTAGCCCTCCCACTTCCTTCCCCTTTGCTCCTTTTCTTCCTATTTCACATTACTTATTATACATTTAGTCCTTATTTACACTTTCAGTTTCTCACATCAGAGAAACTATTTGGTATTTTCACTTAACAGTATTGCCTCAATGTGCATCCACTTAGCTATAAATGTCTCTAATTTCTCATTTTTTATGGCTGAGTAGTACTCCATTTTATAAAAAAACCACATTTTCTTTATCCAGTCTCCAGTTGATGGGCATTTGGGCTGTTTCCAAGTTTTAGCTATTACAAACTGCACTGCTATGAACATGGGTGCACATATATCACTGTGGTATGATTCTTTTAATTCTTTGGGGAAGATCCCTAGCAGTGGAATAGTGGGGTCAAATGGGACTTCCAGTCCTAGTTCTTTAAGGTATCTCCATACTGATTTCAACAGTGCTTGCACCAGTCTACACTCCCACCAGCAGTGGAGCAGGGTTCCTCTTTCCCCACAGCCCCATAAGCATTTGTTATTGGTTGATTTCATGATAGCAGCCATTCTTTCTGGAGTGAAGTGGAATCTCAGCATTGTTTTCATTTGCATCTCTCGAATGACCAGTGATGTTGAACATTTTTTCATGTATTTATTTGCTATTTCTACTTCTTTGTCTGAGAAATTTCTGTTTATTTCAGATACCCATTTTTGGATTGGGTCTTTAAATTTGGGAGGTCTGATCTTTTTAAGTTCTTTATAGATTCGAGATAGTAGGCCTTTGTCTGAGGAAGAGCAGGTGAAGATTTTTTCCCACATTGTGGGTTGTCTCTTCACACTGCTGGTGGTTTCTCTTGCTGTGCAGAAGCTTTTTAATAAGAAGAGATCCCATTTGTTGATTGTTTGTGCTAGTTCACGGGCAACTGAGGTTTTGTTCATAAAATCTTTTCCTACACTGATGTCTTCAATGGTTCTACCTAACCTCTGTTCCAACTGGTTCAGAGTTTCTATTTTAATATTTAGATCTTTAATCCATTTTGATTTTAGTTTAGTGCATGGTGAGAAATATAGGTCTAGCTTTAATCTTTGGCAAGTTGAAGCCCAGTTTTTCCAGCACCATTTATTAAAGAGGGTATCTTTCCTCCGGTGAGGGTGTTTGGCTCCTTTGTCAAAGATGAGATGGCTGAGTGTGTCTGGCATTGTTTCTGCATCTTCTAATCTGTTCCACTGGTCCTCAAGTCTGTTTCTTTGCCAGTACCATGCTGTTTTTATCACAGTAGCTTTGTAGTATAGTTGCAGGTTGGGGATTGTGATACCCCCTGCCATATCTCTGTTACCTAGAATTGCGTTTGCTATTCTGGGTCTCTTCTTGCTCCAAATGAATTTTTGGATTGTTTCCTCGAAGTCTATGAAGTATGCTGCTGGGATCTCAATTGGAATTGCATTAAATCTATATAGCAGTTTTGGAAGTATGGCCATTTTCACTATATTAATCCTTCCTACCCAGGAGCAGGGGATGTCTGTCCATTTTCTGATATCATCTTCAATCTCTCTTTTGAGAGTGCCATAGTTTTCAGAGAAGAGGTCTTTGATTTCTTTCATTAGGATGATTCCTAGGTATTTCAGTTTTTTGGATGCTATTGTGAAAGGAATTATTTGCCCTATTTCTCTCTCAGTGAGTCTGTCATTGGTGTAGAGGATAGCTATTGATTTTTGTTTGTTGACCTTGTAACCAGCTACTTGACTGAATTTGGTCATTAAGTCTAGAAGACTTTTGGTGGAGCTCTTGGGGTCTTCTATATAGAGTATCATGTCATCTGCAAATAATGACAATTTGACTTCTTCATTACCTATCTTTATTCCTTTTATTTCTTTCTCTTGTCTAATTGCCGTGGCTAATGTTTCCAGAACTATATTGAACAAGAGTGGTGATAGTGGACATCCTTGTCTTGTTCCTGATTTTAGTGTGAAGGATTTCAGTTTTTGACCATTTAGTATGATATTGGCTATTGGTTTTTCACAGATGGCTTCTATCAGTTTGAGTAGAGACCATCTATTCCAATTTTTTGTAGGGTTTTTATCATAAATGCATGTTGGATTTTGTCAAATGCTTTTTCTGCATCTATGGAGATAATCATATGGTTTTTGTCCTTGGCTCTCTTGATATAGTGTATTACATTGATTGATTTGCGTATATTGAACCATCCCTGCATCCCTGGAATGAATCCCACTTGATTAGGGTGTATGATCTTCTTGATGATCTTCTGCATTCTGTTTGCCAGTATCTTATTAAGGATTTTTGCATCTATGTTCATTAGTGAGATTGGCCTATAGTTCTCTTTTCCAGTTGGGTCCTTCTCTGCTTTGGGGATCAAGGTGATGCTTGCTTCCAGGAATGAATTTGGGAGTATTGCTTCCCTTTCAATTTCGTTGAAGAGTTTAAACAGTAGTGGCAGCAGTTCCTCTCTAAATGTCTTGTAGAATTCAGCAGTGAAGCCATCAGGGCCCGGGCTTTTCTTAGTTGATAAGTTTTTAATTACATTTTCAATTTCATTGGTTGATATTGGGTTGTTCAGAATTTTTAGGTCTTCGTTCAACTTTGGTAATTCATATGTATCTAGGAATCTGTCCATTTCTTCTGTGTTGTCCATCTTATTGGCATATAGGTTCTGGAAGTAGGTATTGATGATCCTCTGGATTTCTGCTGGGTCTGTTGTAATTTCACCCTTTTCATTCCTAATTGCATGGATTTGGGCCTTTTCTTTCCTTTTTCTGACAAGGTTGGCTAAAGGTTTGTCAATTTTGTTGATTCTTTCGAAGAACCAACTCTTGACTTCATTGATTTTTTGTATCGTTCTCTTAGTCTCCATTGCATTGATTTCTCCTCTGATCTTTATAATTTCCTCCCTTGTATGAGCTTTGGGGTTGTCCTGCTCTTCTTTTTCTAGAAGCTTGAGGTTCAGCATCAGGTTGTTTAATTGGGCTCGTTCCTAATATGCGTATTCACTGCTATGAATTTCCCTCTTAAGACTGCTTTCATTGTGTCCCATAGATTCCGATATGTCGTATTGTCATTGTCATCTAATTGAAGGAACTGTCTGATTTCTTCTTTAATTTCCTCTGTGACCCATTGATTATTCAGAAGTGTGTTCTTCAATTTCCACGTGTTTATGAAACTTTTTGAGTTTCTTTTGCTATGGATCTCCAATTTCATTGCACTATGGTCTGGTAATATACAGGGGATAACTTCAATTCCTTTGCACTTACTTAAACATGTTCTATGTGTGAGTATGTGGTCTATTTTGGAGAATGACCCATGTGCAGCTGAGAAGAATGTGTATTCTGATTTTGTGGGGTGGAAGACTCTGTAAACATCTGTTAAGTTCATTTGTTCAAGAGTTCGATTGAGTTCTAGTATTTCATTACTTACTTTTAGTCTAGTTGATCTATCTATTTGTGACAGTGGGGTGTTGAGGTCCCCCACTACAATTGTATTAGTGCATATATGACTTTTCATGTCCGTTAGTATTTGTTTTATATAGTTGGGTGCACTAGTGTTTGGTGCATAGATATTTATGATTGTCATCTCTTCCTCTTGGATTCTTCCCTTTACAAGGATGTAGTGTCCTTCTTCATCTCTCTTAATTAGTGTTGGTTTGAAATCTACTTGATCTGCCAAGAGGATAGCTACTCCTGCCTTTTTTCGGGTTCCTGTCCCATGCAGTATTGTTTTCCACCCCTTAACTTTCAGTCTATGAGTTTCCTTTTGAATTAAGGGTATTTCTTGTATGCAGCATATTGTTGGATTTTGCTTCTTGACCCATTCTGCCAGTCTATTTCTTTTGATTGGTGAATTGAGACCATTAAGGTTGATGGTTATAACGGAAACGTATTGACTTGTCATTGCCATGACTTTTTCTTTTTGTTGGGTTCTCCCCCTTTCCATTTAATTTCTTGTCATGCCAGATGGCTTCATTCTGCTTTGCTTCCTGGGGTTGTGATCCTCATTGTCTGTTCCTAGGATATTGTGTAAAATTCTTTGGAGTGCTGGTTTGGTATTCACGAAGTTCCTAAGGTGCTCTTTGTCATGAAAGTATCTTATTTCTCCATCCATTTTGAAAGATAGTTTTGCAGGGTACATCAATCTGGGTTGGAGGCTGTTTTCTTTTAGGGCTTGGAATATATCACTCCAAGCTCTTCTTGCCTTGATGGTTTGTGTTGAGAAGTCTGCTGTGATTCTGATGGGCTTTCCTTTGTATGTGATTTGTTTCTTTTCTCTGACTGATTGGAGAACTTTTTTCTTCTGTTGTGTTTCTGGAATCTTAACAATTATATGCCTATGTGTAGATTTTTTTTTGATCAAGGCTATTTGGAGTCCTATATGCCTCACTTATCTGTATGTCAAGCTCTTTTCCCCTGCTTGGGAAGTTTTCTGCCATTATTTCTGTGAAGAGATTTTTTGTCATCTGCACTCTCTCCTGTTTCTTCATTGAGCCCAATCAGTCTTATGTTATTCTTTTTTGCATCATCTAGCAGCTGCTGGATTGATTTCTCATGTTCCCTTATAATTCTGAAGCAATTTTTCTTTTCCTGGTCACTAATTGCAATCTTATCTTCTATATCTGAAATTCTGCCCTCACATTGGCTCATTCTGCTGTGTAGACTTTCAGTGGAGTTTTTCATGTCCTGGAAATCTATTTGCATCTGTTTTATGGATTCCATTTGTTTCTTATGTTGGGATTCCATCATGTTCCTGAGCTCCTCTCTAGATTTATTAATCATGTCTTGCACTAGGGGCACAATTTCTCCTATTATCTGAGAAATTATTTCTGATTTCATTTTTTCCAGATCCCCTTTTGTTGCCAGTTCAGTGGGTCCAGGTGGTTGAGTATCAGAGTGTTCCATCTCATTTCCCTTTGGGGTTGCTCTAGGTGATCTGGAAGTCTGGTTTTGAGACTTATTTATGTGTTTTCTCAGTTCAACTGGGGCGGGGGGCTTTTAGCACCTGCACGGATTACCTCCTCTGAGCTGGGTGAGGTGGGACAGGGGCCGGGAGCAGTGGTAGGGATGTTGACCCAAAACCCCTTTCCTGTGGGCTGGGAGCAGCGGGAGGGATGGTGGCCGGGAAACCCCTTCCTCTGGATCAGGAGCAGTGGGATGGTGGGTCAGAAGCCCCTCCCTCTGTGCCGGGAGTGGTGGGAGGGATGGTGGCCCAAAAGCCCCTTCCTCTGGGCCAGGACCAGCAGGACAGAAGGTGGCCCAAAAGCCCTTTCCTCTGGGCTGGGAGCAGCTGGAAGGATGGTGACCGGGAAGCCCCTTCCTCTGGACCAGGAGCAGTGGGACAACGGCTCAGAAGCCCCTACCTCTGGGCTGGGAACAGTGGGACTCAGTACCTTGGTCTGGTGGTCTGATGTCCTCTGCGTCTTTGTAGTGTGGAATCAGGTGGCTGCCTGTCTGCAGCGGAGTGATTCGGTGTCCTCCGCGTGACTCAGGACCTTGGTAGGGCGTGCACAGACCTGCCTATCTGCAGTGGGCTGATTCCAACAGTATCATTCTTATCTACAGAAAAAAGTTCTGGAATAATAATATAGACACAAAGACATACCACGTATCAACATACCATAGGTACCTACTAATTGTAACAGCTATACCACTATAAACAATAGAAAAGAAATAAGCTATAATAACATGGAGTAAACTAAGTAGCTAAAAATTGATGAAGTTTAATAGTAATAGTAATGAAAAATGGAGGAGGTAGGGAAATTGAAAATTTTAAGAAATTGAAAAAAATCTAGGGAAGATGAGAAGGAGGAGGATAGAAGAGTGAGATAAGATAGCAAAAGTATAAAAGAAAAGTATAAAAGAAAGCAAATGGAATTAGGTAAAAGTAACAGATAAAAATGAACCGAGAAATTAGGAAAAAAGAACAAAAGAAAAACCAAAAGAAAGGAAATAGCCCCCTCAAACAAACAAAGAAAAAGAAAAATGAATCCAAAATCTTCTGCATCAAGGGACAGTAGTTTCTTTTCAGGGCCTATAGTACTGGAATTCACCAGCTATGGGAGAGGGACAGTGAGTCATAACCAATTTCCCCCATTTTGCTGTGTGAGTCCTGCCTGTGCTTCCCAGCCAGTTCCCAGCCAATGATGTGTTGTCTGCATCAGGGCTGTTTTCAGTCCAGCAGCTTGTGGTGTTTGTGCCCTTCTGTGTGTCTGAAGCCACTGCTATTCTTGACCAGCTTTGCAGCCTTTGGGCTTGTGAGACGCTCTGCTTACTCTGGGGCTCCTGTCTCCATACACATAGGTGTATGATAAATGTCCGAGCAGAGGGGTATTACTGATCACACATATAGGTTGGAAGAACAGACCACTGAGCTTTTTTCTGAAAGGAGAGAGTGAGAGGAGCCAAGAAAACCACTGGACTCAATCCCAGAGCTTTCAGAACCAGTGCTTTCTGTTAATCACACTCAAAACACCTGGCTCCTCCCTGCAGTAGCAGTGTTGCCTGGCACTCTGTCTTAAACTTCTCAACAGGTCTGTGACTGACCCTCCTCCTCTCTAGGACTCTCCCATGTCCATCTCCATCTAGTCACTGTAGTAGAGTGACCCCAGAGTCCCTGAAACATGATTGGGGTGTTCTGTGACTTCTGATGGCTTAGTATTACAAAATAAATAGCTCCTGATTATACCACTCCTACATAGGGTGGGCACTGTGTGGAATCTCCAAAGCTAGCCTTCCATGTAGGAATCACTTTCAGAGGAAAACCCCACACTGTATTTGCAGCTTGCAATAACAGTAGGCTTTTGGGGGGACCAGCATTGCTGCTCCATTGTTCATCCCTGGGCAGCCAGCCCTCTCCAGAATTACCTTGTACTTGTGGAGTCAGGTTCTGCTCTCCACCCCAGGAGCTGAGGTCAGTGTTCCAGAATGCTTTGTTCTTTTCTCTGTGTTGACTTTGGTTTTCTGTAAGTTTTAGCTTTCCTGGCAGCTCTTGCTAGATTCCCAAGCTCTTCTGTTTCTTCTCATGAAGTATCTCAATTTTAGGTTCTGGAGAGGCTATGATTTCTTTGTTGTTGTCGTTGTTGTTGTTTTTTGGTACCAGAGATTGAACTCGGATCCTTGCACTTGCGAGGCAGGCAGCAGAACCACTGAGCTAAATCCCCGGCCGAAGGCTATGATCTCTTCCTCGCTTTTTCTCTGCCATCTTGAGGGAAGATTTGTCATTCTTTGTAGTTTAGACACA
The DNA here is from genome assembly GCF_053883595.1 of Heterocephalus glaber. Taxonomy (NCBI): domain Eukaryota; kingdom Metazoa; phylum Chordata; class Mammalia; order Rodentia; family Bathyergidae; genus Heterocephalus; species Heterocephalus glaber. The sequence goes on from NW_028258451.1 coordinate 2,794,584, forward strand.
GTATGCTATATATTCTAATTGTGAAATCAAAATAGAAGTATTTCCCCCCAAGGGAGCTAGCAGACCTGCTGGATGAGCAGTGCCCCTCACCCACCTGAGCAAGCAGAAGAAATACATGAAAGAATGTTCAACATCATGGCTATTAGAGAAATGCAGATTAAAACAACACAAAGACCCTGTCTTACCCCAGAAAGAATGGTCATCACCAAGAAATCAAATAACAAGAAATGTTGGTGATGCTGTGGGGAGTGGGGAGAAGCCTGTCCACACTGGTGATGGGAATGTAAAACAGCACAGCCACTATGGAAATCAATACAAAGATTCCTCAAAGAACTAAAACTAGAAATTCCATTGACCCCTTCCAGGTATCTTACCAAAAGAGTTAAAGACATTGTATTACAGTGACCCATGCACACCCATGTTTACAGCAGCAGAATTCATAATAGCTAAATCTTGGAAGGAGCCTATATATCCATGACAGATGAATGGATAAAGAAAACATGGAATTTATACACAATGGAGTACTACTCCATCATAGAGAAAAATAAAGTCATTTATTGAGTCATTTGTAGGAAAATAGATGCACCTAGACTGTAATATGAAGTGAAATAAATCAGACACACAAACTTAAATATTGCATGATTTCTCCTATATGAGAAATCCACGGTGTAAATAAAGAGCAAAATAATAGGATAAATGAAAGAAAATAGAGATAAAATAAATAAAATAAAGATAAAATAAAGAGATAAATAATAGGAATTAGGGAGATAGGTCTTTCTCAAAGGAGAAATGGATCAAGAGATGAAAGGAGTGTCAGGGAGGAGAGGGAAAGGGGTTGAAAAAAGAAATTAAGATGTGTTATGTGATAGGTCTCCCCTACCTCAGCAGCTATTATGTATAGTAGCTGCCCTCTTCCTATGGTGCCTTGCCCCCTCCCCTGTGTGTCGTCATGTCAAGATGGTTGCTCCCACCAAAGAACAAACCCTTCTTCCCAGCATGCCCCTGTTCCTGCCTAGAGAGTAACCTAATACTCGCTCACCTCCTACCACCTAGTGACATCACTGGTTCTTCCATTCCCTAGTCACTACCTCACTCAACCCCACCTCAGCCCCAACAAACCCCACCCCAGTCTCTATAAAAGACTCTCCCTGCACCGGCCATATTGCTTTTGTCTCTCCTTTGTTCAGAGACAGCCCAGCAGATCTGTTCCCTAATAAAGGCTTGTTGTGGCCTGGTCTGGTCTTGGTCTTCGGCCCTTTTACCTGACATTTCGTACTATACCAATTCCCCACAATGAAAGGAAACATTATGTACTATAAACATGTACAAAAAATATTTCTGCTTAGACTAGAAAAATTATTTGTTTAATAGGTGCCTCTATTTTGACCTCCAAAATGAAATAAATGGGCCAGGGATTTAGCTCAGTGGTTCTGGCGCCTGCCGCGCAAGTGCACGGTCCCGAGTTTGATCCCTGGTACCAAAAACAAAACAAAACAAAACAAAATGAAATAAATTAATTTCCTAAGAAATTCATTGTATTTATCCAGAAATACGTATTTATTTATATATGTATGTCTCAGTTTTTGTACTACTAAACTTTCTACTTCCTTTCCATTTTCAGCATAAAGCCTTCATTAGTATTCTCTCAATTTCTTTAGTTTTTATTTATTTATAATTTTAATTTTGTATAATTAGTTAAGAAATGTTAAAATTATGTAGATTTGAATCACTGAGCAATATATTTACATTGTAAAAATATTTCTATGAATTTTATCTTGGGCTAAAGTTTGTCTTCTATTATTTATTCCTTATCCTCATATTTTATTAGTTTTAAATTTCATTTTTCTTTAAGTTATATAATTGTAGTATAAATTGCTAAATTTTAAACAGTAAGTTAATCTGTTTTGAATGCACCTGAAAAGGGTATTTTTTTTGCTAAAAATTGATTTTGTGCAGAACTTTTAGATATTTTCTCAGGTATTTCTTCTTTCTGCCTTGTATATACTTTCTGGGTTTTTTTTTTTTTTTTTGTACTGGGGATTGAACTCAGATCGCTGCGCTTGCGCAGCAGGCGGTGAAACCACTGGGCTAAATCCCCGGCCTTCTCTAGGTTTTTTTTTCAGTGTTGGGAATTGAACTTACACTCTCACAGATTTTATGCTAAGTGTTCTACATCCCTAGTCCTTCTTGATTTTTAATTGAAATTTTATCAATATAATTTTGATTCACATGTTGTTGTAATAAATAACCCAGAGAAATGTCATGTATATTTTATTCTATTTTCCACATTTTGCAAAACTGTATTATAATACCAAAACAAGGGTGCTGGGGATGTAGATCAATGATAGAGTGCTTGCCTAGCATTGGTAGTGCTCTTTGTTCAATTACAGTTGTGTCATTTATGAAAACATAAGCTTAATGACAATGGTACTGTGTGATATTGTTCAGATTTCACTACTTTCATTTACATTTATGGATGTGTGTGTTTTATTGTCTGAGTCTTAAAGTCACTTAAAGATGTTTTTCCTGACTGGACTGCCAGACACCCAATCAAGCTCACTTGCTTGTTCATTTCACCTTTCATTTTATGGACTATAACAATTTCATTTTGATTTAACATTATTTAAAAGTAATCACAAAATACTTACATTTGTACAAATGCAAATTTATAAAAAAATTCTTAAACATATTTCTGTCTTCTTGATAACACTCTTTTTACTTCTATTTTTCTACTTGCTTCAAAACTACAGCATACTTTGTACATCGCTCTGAACTATGACTTATTCAGTTAGGAATTTATCCTGAAGAAAATGCCACTCTTTAGAGTCAGTTGTACTATAATGCAATAGTTATATTACTGAAAACTTCTGAGCTATGCAAACCCAATAATAATATTACAGAAGAATGTTACACTCCATTAAACACAAAAAGAATGCAGAAGTGAAATAACTAAGGCAATGCTGTTTTGCAGAAAGACATACATACTATTATAAACATGGCACTTTATCTTTAAAAAACCACCAGGAATCTGTTTCTGGAAGTGGGTGTGAGAAGTTTGCAGCTTATGAACTGCTGTGAAATGTTACAGGGGTTACATAAAATAAGATGGAAAGTTGTCTCACTGATATGGATGAGTTTGGCTCATACCAAAGGCAAACTGAGGTGGCTGGTAGATTTCTAAATCGTATCCTTGTCCTAAAAGGACTGTTCCTATCTCTGCCCAATGTATTTCAGCTGAGTGCAGTGTTTTGCATTCATGTAGTCACTGTTGTAGACAAAGTACCCAAGAGCAAACATAAAATTTGTGGTAAGCTCAAAGCAGTTCTTAATTTTGAATTCATCTTGGGATAATTCTGAAACCACACTGTCCATTGGTGTTTTTATTCACATCTACCACTGCAGAGACTGTGCAGTCCTTCTCTGCTCACTCATCCACCGTGGAGGTGGACACTGAGCTATTTCCCAAGCAGTTCTTCTGTGAATTGCCTTCGTACAAACAAGCCTAAAGTGTTGATGCCACTTACAGTGAAAAAAAGAGGAAAGATGTTGGAGTAAAAAGCAGCAGAAAATCAGTTTTTCTACAACCTGGAACCAAGATACTTGATAAACAATAACTTAGAAAAGAGAAAGAGAAGAGCCCCAGCAATCAAGACAGAGCTGACAGGAGAGCTAGAAATTACAGAGAAACTGCAGGAACTCAAGAAAACACAGAGAAAAGAATGAAGCAGCGTAGAATGCTCACTCTGCTCCTGGGGAGGAAGACCTATCTCCACAAACACAAGGTAAGCTTGCATAGGGTCAGCAGCTCCCGTAATTAAACAAAACAAAACAAACAAAACAAAACAAAACAAAACAAGATTGGCAGTACTAGTCCCAAGAAAACCCACAGTTATTGCAAGCTGAAAATACAGTGTGGGGTTTTGTTCTGAAAATGACTCCTTCCACATGGCAGTCCAATTTTGGAGAGGAAATCTACAGCAGAGCCCATCATATTTGGGAGTGGCATAATCAGGAGCCATTTTGAGAAGGGGTTCATTGTTTAATATTGAACTACTCTGGAACTCAAAAGTCACAGATCAGCCGTAGTTCAGGGTTTCTAGGGTCACTCTACTGCCATGACTGGAGGGGAGATATCCACATAAGGCTGTCTTGTGGGGGCGGGTGGGGGGGGATGGTCACAGACCACCTGAGAAGTTTAAGAAGCAGTGCGCTCCGGTTGTGGAGGACACAGTGGTCCTGTCCTCAGTATTGAGAAGCCAGGCTGGTATGGCATGGTTTTCTGAGGGTGCTAGGTCTGACAGTGCTGGGATTAAGCTCAGCAGACTGCTTGGCCCCTCCCACTGCCTACTTCCAAGACAGAAATGATTGGTCTGTTTGCCTTCCGCATCTGCCAACACGATCAGGGATAGGCCTCTGCTTGGACTTTGTCACATCCTGGAGTGTATGGACAGATGGGTCTCTGCAGCAAGGGAGCACCACACATACTTGACAGGCTGCAGAGCTATTTGGGTATAGCAGTGGCTCAGGGCACAAAGAAGGCTACAAACACCAAAAGTCTTGGAGTGAATAGCGTCCTGAGGCAGACAACACGCCATTGATGGACCTTGCCTAGTGGGAAAGGTGGGACAGAACTCAGCATTTACACAGAAACAGTGAACGTGGAAACCCATCAGACCCAGTTTCAATTCGCTGTCCTTCTTCCATGTCTGGTGGGTCCCAATACTACGGGATCTGGAATGAAATTTCCCACTGAACATCTTTGTGTGGAGGAATGTTTTGGAATAATTTTTGTTGTTATTTTGTTCATTCCTTTTTTTGTTCCTTGTTTATTCCTTTTTTGTGATATTGAGGATTAAACTCAGAGCCCTTACACTGAGCTACTTCCTCAGCTTTTTGTACTTTTTTTTTTTTGGTACTGAGGCTCAAACTCAGGACTTTGCGCTTATGAGGCAGGCTCAGCACCACTGAGCTAAATCCTAGGCCCCAGTTTTTTGTAGTTTTGAGACAGGATCTTGATAATTTGATCATGCTGGGCTTCAACTTGTGATCCTTCTGCTGCAGCCTCCCTGGAGTGCTAGGATTAAAGAAGTGTGCCACCATGTTTGGCTATTTTTCTTCTTTCTTTGGGGTTGATTTTATGAAATCGTATTTCTTTATTTATTCCTTTTAAAATTAATTTTATTGGTACATTTGAGTTATGCATAATGATGACATTCATTGTAGGAAATTTTTACCTGAGCATAATATATCTGTATTCTTTTTTCCCAATCCCCTCCCCTCCTTTCAAACCTTCTTCCCCTCCTTATTTACAAAAGCTTTGATTCCATTTTTTCCTTCTATTCTCTTTTTTTCTTTTCCCTTCCTCCCTTTCCCTTGCCCTGTTCCCTTATTCCCCTTTCTATTTGAAAATTTTCTTCCCATTTCCCAATATCTATTATACATTTTGGTCCTTATTTACCCTTTCAGTTTCTTACACCAGAGAAACAATGCAATATTTAAGCATGTGTGTCTGATTTATTTCAATTAATAGTATGGTCTGAAGGTGCATCCATTTACTGGAGAAATGTCTCAAGTTTATCCTTCTTTATGGCAGAGGAGTACTCCATTGTATAAAAAAACCCCACATCTTCTTTATCTACTCATCAGTTGATGGCCATTTGGGTTGTTTCCAAGATTTAGCTATTACAAACTATGCTTATATAAATACCGGGGTGCATATACTGCTGTGGATTGATGCTTTTAATTCTTTTGGGAAGATACCAAGAAGGGGAATAGCTGGGTCAAATGGAATCTCTAGTTTTAGTTTTTGAGGAATTTCCACAGTGGTTTCACCATTCTATGCTCCCACCAACACTGGAGAAGGGTTTCTTTCCCCACAGGCCCACCAGAATTTATTATTCATTTTTTGATAATAGCCATTCTTTCTGGAGTGAGATGGAATCTCAGTGTTGTTTTAAGTTGCATTTCTTGAATGACCTTTGATGTTGAACATTTTTTCATATATTTATTTGCAGTTTGTACTTCTTCATCTGAAAAGTGTCTATTCATTTCAGATTCCCATTTTTGAGCTGGGTCTTTAAATTTGGGGGGTCTGATTTTTTCGAGTTCTTTATATATTCTGGATATTGGACCTTCGTCTGAGGAATAGCTGGTAAAAAATTTTTCCCACTCTGTGGGTTATATTGAGTCTGTTGGTGGTTTCTTTCATTGTGCAACATTTTTTTTTTGTTGGTACCAGGGATCAAACTCAGGACCTTGTGCTTGCGAGGCAGGCACTGCAACCACTGAGCTAAATCTCCAGCCCATTCAACATCTTTTTAACAAATGAGATCCCAGTTGTTGAGTCTTTGTAATATTTCCTATGTGATCCAGGTTTTGTTCATAGACTCTTTGCCAACACCTATGTCTTCAAGAGTTCTGCGTATTCTATCTTCCAGCAGATTTAGTGTTTCTGTTTTAATATTTAGATCTTTGATACATTTCAATTTTAGTTTAGTGCATGGTGAAAGATATGGGTCTAAGTTTAATCTTCAACATATGAAATGCCAGTTTTTCCCACACCATTTATTAAAGAAGCTGTCTTTCTTCCAGTGAAGGTGTTTGACCCCTTTGTCGAAGGTAAGGTGGCTGAGTGTGTTTGGAGTTTTTCTGCATCTTCTATTCTTTTCCATTGATTCTCAGGTCTGGTTTTTTTTTGTCAGTGATATGCCATTTTTTAATCACAGTGGCTTTGTAGTATAGTTTCAAGTCAGAGATTGTGATGCCCCTGCCTTGCCTTTGTTGCCAAGAATTGCTTGTACTATTCTACGTCTCTTCTGGTTCCAAACAACTTTTAGGATAATTTTCTCTAATTCTATGAGGTATGCTATTTGTATTTATTGGGGATTGCATTATTAATCTGTATAACAATTTTGAAAGTATGACTTTTTTCACTATATTGGTTCTTCCTACCCAAGAACAATAGATATCTTTCCATTTTCTGATATCTTCTTTGTTCTCCTTTTTCAGAGTACTATAGTTTTCTTTTTTTTTCTCCTTAAATTCTTTTATTGGTACATTTTAGGTATACCATACGTTTCCATTTATCATTGGGTGCCTGTACCTGTACATGATGTATCTTGGTTTTCATTTTTCTCCCCATTACCTGTGCGCCCCTCACCCCCTCCACCCTTCCCTATTTACATAAATTTCATTTCCATTTTTAAAAAATTTTCTCATAATTTTTCCTTTCTCTTCTTTCTTTTCCCCATCCTCTCCCACTACCCCTCCCCCTTTGGAGCTTTTCCTATTTCAAATTATCAGTCATTCATTGTAATCATTTTTATCCTTATTTACACTATCAGTTTCTCACACTAGTGAAACTATTTGGTATTTACACGTGTGTCCTATTTATTTAACTTAAGAGTATGGCCTCAATATGCATCCATTTAGCTATAAATGACTCTAGTTTCTCATTTTTTATGGCTGAGTAGTACTCCATTTTATTAAAAAACCCACATCTTCTTTATCCAGTTTCCAGTTGATGGGCACTTGGGCTGTTTCCAAACATTAGCTATTACGAACTGTGCCGCTATGAACATGGGTGCGCATATATCTCTGTGGTATGATTCTTTTAATTCTTTTGGGAAGATACCCAGCAGGGGAATAGCTGGGTCAAATGAGACCTCCAGCCCTAGTTCTTTGAGGATCTCCACCCTGATTTCCACAGTGGTCGCACCAGTCTGCACTCCCACCAACAGTGGAGAAGGGTTCCTTTCTCTCCACACCCCCACCAGCATTTGTTATTGGTTGATTTCCTGATAGCAGCCATTCTTTCTGGGGTGAGGTGGAATCTCAGTGTTGTTTTCATTTGCATCTCTTGAATAACCAGTGATGTTGAACATTTTTTCATATGTTTATTTGCTGCTGCTTTTACTTCTTTGAGAAATGTCTGTTCATTTCAGATGCCCATTTTTGAATTGGGCCTTTGAATTGAGGGGGTCTGATTTTTTTCAGTTCTTTATTTATTCTAGATAGTAGTCCTTTGTCTGAGGTACAGGTGCTAAAAATTTTTTCCGATATTGTAGATTGTCTCTTCACACTGTTGGTGGTTTTTCTTGCAGTGCAGAATTTTTTAATAAGATGAAATCTCAGTTGTTGATTCTTTCTGCTAGTTCCCATGCTATTGAGGATTTGTTCATAAAGTCTTTTCCTATGCCAATGTCTTCAAGAGTTCTACCTAACTTATCTTCCAGCAAGTTTAGTGTTTCTCTCTTAATATTTAGATCTTTAATCCACTTTGATCTTAGTTTAGTGCATGGTAATAGATAGGGGTCTAGTTTTAATCTTTGGCAGGTTGAAATCCAGTTTTTCCAACACCATTTATTAAATAGGCCATCTTTACTCCAATGAAAGTGGTTGACTCCTTTGTCAAAAATGAGGTGGCTGAGTATGTCTGAAGTTGGTTCTGCATCTTCGAATCTATTCCACTGATCCTTGGGTCTGTTTCTTTGCCAGTATCATGCTGTTTTTATCATAGTAGCTTTGTAGTAAAGCTTCAAATTGGGTATTGTGATACCCCCTGCCATGTCTCTGTTGCTTAGAATTGCTTTTGCTCTTCTAGGTGTCTTCTGGTTCCAAATGAATTTTTGGATTGTTTTCTCTATTTCTGTGAAGTACATTGTTGGAATTTCAATTGGCATTGCATTGAATCTATATAGTAGTTTTGGAAGAATGGCCATTTTCACTATATTGGTTCTTTTTACCCAGGAACAAGGGATGTCTTTCCATTTTCTTATATCCTCCTCGATCTCCTTTTTCAGGGTGCTGTAGATTTCAGTGTAGAAGTCTTTTGCTTCCTTTGTTAGATTGATTCCTAGATATTTCATTTTTTGGGATGCTATTGTAAAAGGAATTATTTCTCTAATTTCTCTCTCAGTGAGTCTGCTATTTGTGTATAAGAAGGCTATTGTTTTTTGAATGTTGACCTTATATCCAGCTACTCTACTGAATCTGTCAATTAAGTTTAGAAATCTTTTGGCTGAGTTTTTTGAGTCTTCTGTGTAAAGTATCATATCATCAACAAATAATGACAGTTTCACTTCTTCCTTTCCTATCTTTATTCCTTTTATTTCTTTCTCTTTTCTAATTGCTGTGGCTAATGTTTCCAGAACTGTATTGAACAGGAGTGATGATAGTGGGCATCCTCGTCTTGTTCCTGATTTTAGCATGAAAGTTTTCAGTTTTTGGCCATTTAGTATGATGTTGGCTGTTGGTTTTTCATAGATAGCCTTAATCAGGTTGAGATAAACACCTTCCATGCCAATTTTCTGTAGGGTTTTTATCATGAATGGGTGTTGGATTTTGTCAAATGCCTTTTCTGGATCTATTGAGATGATCATATGGTTTTTGTCCTTGACTCTGTTAATATAGTGTATTACATTTATTGATTTACAAATGTTGAACCATCCTTGCATCCCTGGTATAAATCCGACTTGGTCAGGGTGTATGATCAGAGTACTATAGTTTTCAATGTCAAGGTCTTTTACTTCCTTCATTAGATTGTTTCCTAAGTATTTCATTTTTTTGATGCTATTGTGAAAGGTGTGGTTTCCCTAATTTCTCTCTCAGTGAGTTTGTTGTGTACAAGAATGCTATTGATTTTTGAGTGTTTGCAGATAACAGGGAAAGGGGATGTTACTAGAACTTCTGCAGTAAGTCCTAGTCTCCTGGGAGCCATGGCAGCACAAGGTGAATTAACTTATTATACAGGAAAGGTAGAAAAAATGAGACTTGGAAAAGAAGCTGAGCTTTGGGCCTGATCAGTGCGGCTCTGGGTAGCAAAGACAAAAGCCCCTGAGCTTGCTGCACCTTTTATTCAGTACATAGGGAGAAACAAATGTAACAGATGACTGGAGAGTGGTGGAATTCCTAGATCAATGAGGAACTATGCAGATGAAGATTTGGTTCCTCCCAGGATGTCTCCCACAGGTGTGGTCTTGCCCTGGGGCATCACAGCATCACGGGGATCATAGAGGTCTCAGTTGTGACCCAAGGCCAAAATGGAATCCTGTCTCAAAATGCCATAGCTGGCCTGTAGACAGGAGAACTATGGCTAACCAAATGATTTTTCCCTAAAATTATGTAGCATTGCTCCCAACAAGTGTTGACTTTGTATCCAGCTACACTACTGAATTCAGTTATTAAATCTAGAAGTCTTTTGGTGGAGTTTTGGGGGTCTTCTAATAGAGTATCATGTTATCCACAAATAATGATCATTTAACTTCTATCTTCCCTATTCTTATTTCTTATGTTTTTTTCTCTTGTCTAATTCCTCTGGTTAATGTTCCTTTTTTATTCTTTCATTGTTTTAAAGTCTATTTTTCCTCCTCATCTTTCTCATTGTATCATTGTTTTATTTTTAGAATTTTACTTCTTCCATTTTTTCCTTCCCTCACCATCTATTCTTATTATTTTTGTTATTATTATTATTCTTATTACTTTTGGTACTGGGGATCGAACTCGGGTCCTTGTGCTTGCACAGCAGGCGGCGAAACCACTGAGATAAATTCCCGGCCCTGTTATTATTATTATTATTATTACTATTAACCTTTATTAATTTTTAGCCTTTTAGTTTACTCTATTTTTTATTTATTTATTTTATTTATTTATTTTTTAGTTTACTCTATTTTTTAAAAACAGCATTGTTATGACACAAAAGTAGACATATAAGCCAATGGAGTAGAATAGAAGGGATAGAAAGAAAGCCACACAATAACCATCTTATTATTGACAAAAAAGACCAAAATTATAAGAGAACTATAGAGAAAAGACAGCATTTTTTTTTTCATACTGAGGATCAAAATCAGGACCAGTGCCACTGAGCTAAATCCCCAGCCCCTAAGACAGCATCTTTTAACAAATGGTTCTGGGAAAACTGGATATCCAGTTGTGGAAGATTGAAGTTAGATACTTAGCTCTCATCCTGTACAAAATTCCATTCAAAATGGAACAAAGATCTAGCTATAAGACCTGAAACTGCTAAAGGAAAATATAGGGGAAAGACTTAAAACCATAGGCATAGGCAAAGGCTTTCTAATTAAGACTCCAGTAGCACAGGAAATAATAGCAAATATCAACAAATGAAACTAATAAAATTAAAAAGTCTCTGCACATCAAGGGAGATAGATACTGTTTCAACAGAAGATTAATACCTAGAAGATAAAAAGAACTAAAAAACAACACCAAATATCTCATTCGGTAAATGGGCAAAGGAACTGAATAGACAGGTCTCAAAAGAAGCACAAGTGGCCAATACGTATGTGTAAATGCTCACCATCTTTAGCCACTACAGAAATGAAAATGAAAACTACATTTAGATTCCACTTTACCCGTTATAATGCCTGTTGTCAAGTAAAAGGGCTGAAAACCAAGACCAGACCAGGCCACAACAAGCCTGATAGGTCTCCCTCCACCTCAGCAGCTATTATGTATCGTAGCTGCCCTCTTCCTATGGTGCCTTGCCCCTTCCCCTGTGTGATGTCATGCCAAGATGGTTGCTCCCACCAAAGAACAAACCCTTCTTCCCAGTATGCCCCTGTTCCCACCTAGAGAGTAACCTAATAATACTCGCTCACCTCCTACCACCTATTGACATCACCGGCTCCTCCATTCCCTAGTCACTACCTCAGTCAACCCCGCCTCAGCCCCTACAAACCCCACCCCAGTCTCTATAAAAGACTCTCCCTGCCCCAGCCATATTGCTTTTGTCTCTCCTTTGTTCAGAGACAGCCTGGCAGATCTATTCCCCTAATAAAGGCTTGTTGTGGCCTGGTCTGGTCTTGGTCTTCGGCCCTTTTACCTGACATTTCTGGTGCCATGACTCAGATGGTAGATGGTCCATTAATGGATGGTCCCCCGCAGGACAGGGTTGATTGACCTTTTGGCCATCTCCAACGGACCTATCTGCTGTTTCCAGGACCCTCCGGGGCTTTCTACCTTTGCCATTGCTGACGCTACACATCCACACCTGTCACCAATGTCTGGGTGAGTAGGGAGTTCAGCCTCCCTCTCGTCGGGTTCTGTGTCTCGTTCTCTCTCCCTCCGGGGACTTCTCAGAAATCCAAGCGCTTGGTCAGAGAAACCCCCACGGCCTCTGGACCCAGGACCGTGCCCCTGGGAGATGTCCCATCGGCTCCCATCGGCCCGCCTCCTCTCATTCTCTCCCTTTGGGAGACTCACTGGGAGATTGTCAAAGGAGACAAGGACGCTTCTCCCCTTTGTCTTTCTCCCCAGGGGCTACCTCCTCCTCACCCGCTCTAATCAGGGGGCCCAACAATCCAAACCCCGCCCCTCAACGCCTCCAGGCTGCCTTCTGGCACAACTCAAACCCCTCGGATTGTTGGGACCAGACTTTAAGCCAAAAAGACTTCTTTTCTATTGTAATCAGGTTTGGCCTCAGTATAAATTAGATAATGGGTTTCCATGCCCCAAAAATGGCACTTTCAATTTTAACATACTGTGTGATTTACACAACTTCGGTCAATGCAATGGCAAATGGTCAGAAATCCCCTACGTACAAGCCTTTCCTACCTATGCTCTTAACCCTCCCTCTGTCAAACCTGTTCTCCTTCTCAAGTACTCCTAGCCTGAGCCTATCACTCACCGCTCATACCTCCCCCACTTTGTGACTCTGTTGATAAGAAAAAGTTTTAAAGTTTAATAGATTAGCTGGTAAAGTAGTTGTGGAAGCAAACTAGGTAGTGTATCCCTTTAAAAACTTGCCTTAGCCCATTGCTTCTGCTGTTCGAAGTGAAGGTTATATAGCTTCTTTGATTTGTAGCTCCACTATAGATAACATCCTAACTAAAGAATGAAGTGAAAATCCTTGAACAAACTTGTGGTATATGTGCCTTAACTGTCATGTGTTTAGGGCTGTAATCAGTGACAGAAACCACCTGTGTCTAACCATTAAACAGGAATTAGAACTTTATTTACTTAACAAAGACCACTAGGGATGAGATAATGACGGACAAAAGTATAAAGTGTTTATAGTGAGTCAGAGACAAAATATTTAAAAAGCTATAAGTAAAAGATATATTTTTGATATAAAAGGATTTTATATGTTTGTCTTATTAGCAGGACAAGACCAAAAGGCCTAAGTACATCAAGAAGGTGTGCGAAAGTGATTTATAAAGGAAATATGTATGTTTACTTGTTGGTTTCAAGTTTGTTATAAAAGGTTTACAGAAATAGAGGTTTCATTGCTTCTGATTTTAATTCTACAAGAGATCTCTGTTAATTGACTTACAAAAAGTTTAAATAGTCTTATTTATAATTATAAACCTAAAATTATAAAGAGATTATAATTCCATTGGGCTAAATATATTTGAGTGCACTCTAGTTTTAGAAATTGTCTTATATCTTTGTTTTTTGTCCAATCCTACAGCTGTCTTGTTTATAGATAAAGGTTATTAAGTTCAAGGCATGCTCCCCTTGGTGAACAAAGGAGCGGCCTCATGGAAATATTTTCCAGTCTTTGTTCACTAGGGGGACCTCAACAGTTTTCATCTTACAACAGACTGACCTGATAGTTTTCATAGCCTTATAAAAGACTTACAGGAATAAATATTATTTAAATATATTATTATACTGTTTATATCAATTGTCATCAAAGGGATAAATTCTAAATATGTTATCATGGTGTGCTTACACTGGTCATTTTCAAAGGACTAAATATCCTATAAAAAACAGCAATAACAAGGTTTTATTTTTTCTAGTGTACTAAATGTATTTGTACTTTCTGACTGTACAGGTTTTCTAATATTTGTTTATGATAATAACCTCTTTTTGATTCAGGTATTTGCCTTTTCATACACTCTAGCTATTTATGATAACAGATACATATATGGGCTATTTTCTTTAGATGGTATCCTATCAAAAGACTATTTATTTATTTTTTTAAAAGATAATTTAGGTAAAAACTTTTGGTGTTTTTAAAAAATGACGATGGCTATTTTATATCAAGATGGACATTTAAATGTGTTACAAAGGTAAAGTCATCATAATTGTCATGTTAAAATATTATTTGTGGCTCTTTTTCTGTTAATATTCTACAGGAATTCAACTACTAAAAAACAACCATGACTGATAACAGTAACAGTTCTCTATATTTTAAATTCCAAAATGTTTGTTATTCAGGTAAAACTATAATAGTTAAGTTCATTATTCTTGTTACAATGCTAACGCTATTGACCTTCTCTTCTGGGTGTTCAACAACTAAAGTTTGGAGACCAAAACTAAAAGGTAACAGGGCTATGAGGACAGCCAATATTTTGGCCCTGGCCCCTCAAGGTCAACAAAGTTCCAGGACATGAGGGAACCTTCTCTACAGGGTCCTACATCTTTGGTAAGTCACTCAACCTCCTAAACTGGGAGATTGCTGGACACCAGAGGACAATGTACTGTGTGCCAAAGGAGGGTCACCAAGAAAAAAATCTCCACTGCTTTCACTGAAAGCAACTTGGTCAAGCAAGGCCATGACCCATCCAGACGGCTGACACTGACAGAGGAACAGAGAGGCACTATGCATGGTTCCAAAGTAATGGCCTGGAGAGACTTAACTGACCTTAATAGATAATAAGAGGTTTATACTGATTGACACAGGTCTCACTTTAACTTGGTCTTAAACACCCAGCAGAAAAAATAACCAAAAGAGGCACAAAACAATGACATAATAATAAAGCTAGACTTCAGAAAAATTAAGACATAGCCCACCCATTAAAATCTTTTGGTTCACTCATGACACAGCCATTTCAAAAAGACAAAACTTTGGGTACTAAATAGAAGCAAAAATCATTAATTAGCTACAAGTGTGTACAGATTCTTTTCAAAAAAAATTAAAAGAAGTTATTTACAGGTAACCAATCCTAGAAACCACTGGTCTCCAGATCTCTCTTTTTAGATAAGTGTTTTTCTGATTCTGTGATAACTAATTAACTATCGTGTAGTGATAAAAAAAAACAAACCATAAAGTAAGAGTATTGGGAAAAAATCACCTGCTTGTCAGCCACAGTCAGGATAAGTTCTATACCAAGCAGCTACAAGATTTATTCCTTTTAAAATAATGTACATCCTTGTTCTCTGTTTATGATGCCTCTTCTCATTGTGCTCATATTTCCTGGATACCTACCCTTGTCTAAAAAGATCAAGCCTTTTATGTTACACTTGATCGCCTTAAGTTGTCCAGTGTCCTTGTTGAGGTTATCAGTTCTCTTTATTTTTAAATATATCTAGGAGGCTTCCAAAAACTGAGAGATACAGGAATCAAACTGTCCTGGCCTTGAATTTAAAGAAGAAGTCAGGTTCATAGTAACACTACACTCATCAGTAGGTTGGCGTCCAAAAGACATTTGCTCAGTTACATACACCTTTTATATTCCCAGAAAAAAAAAGAGGATTATAAAGATTATATAAATTGTGTTTATCACTTTTCCACTCATTCTCTAAGAGCAAGGACATGACACAGGGGCCCTTAGATCAGGAGCTATGATCTCTTCCATAACAGTCTCTTACTTCTATAACAAATGAGCCCCTAAACATCCAGCTGTCTCTGTAAAACCTATGTAAATAATAAATAAAAAATTACATGTCAAATGAAAAAAATTAAAACTCAATGGGCCAGATAGATATGCCCTCCAAGGTACTAATCAATGGTGGGGCACGTTTGGTTCCTGGAGCTCATGGCTCGCCTGGCTATTACTACTCTTGGGACCCCTCAGTAGTATCTGTTTAATTCTCTGTTTTGGACCGTGCCTGGTTCGCTGTTTTCAAAATTTCTTGCAGAAACGATTGAGGGCATTCACCAGCCAGACAGCCACAGAGTTCATCATGGCAGGGTATCAGCCAGTACGGCAAAAGGAGGAGGTCCCCACTTGCCACGGGCCTCATCAGATCCAGGTCTAGCCCCGATCTTCGCCCCTTGTCAGCAGGAAGCAGCTCCAGAAGAAGAGACCTTCGCCCAACTATCATACAACAAAAGCCTGGAATGATAGGTCTCCCACCACCTCAGCAGCTATTAAGTATAGTAGCTGCCCTCTTCCTATGGTGCCTTGCCCCTTCCCCTGTGTGACATCATGCCAAGATGGTTGCTCCCACCAAAGAACAAACCCTTCTTCCCAGCATGCCCGTGTTCCCACCTAGACAGTAACCTAATACTCGCTCACCTCCTACCACCTAGTGACATCACCGGCTCCTCCATTCCCTAGTCACTACCTCAGTCAACCCCGCCTCAGCCCCTACAAGCCCCACCCCAGTCTCTATAAAAGACTCTCCCTGCCCCAGCCATATTGCTTTTGTCTCTCCTTTGTTCAGAGACAGCCCGGCAGATCTATTCCCCTAATAAAGGCTTGTTGTGGCCTGGTCTGGTCTTGGTCTTTGGCCCTTTTACCTGACAAAGCCTTTATTAGGGGAACAGATCTGCAGCGCTGTCTCTGAACAAAGGAGAGACAAAAGCAATATGGCCGGTGCAGGGAGAGTCTTTTGTAGAGACTGGGGTGGGGTTTGTAGGGGCTGAGGTGAGATTGAGTGAGGTAGTGACTAGGGAATGGAGGAGCTGGTGACGTCACTAGGTGGTAGGAGGTGAGCGAGTATTATTAGGTTACTCTCTAGGAGGGAACAGGGGCATGCTGGGAAGAAGGGTTTGTTCTTTGGTGGGAGCAACCATCTTGGCATGACATCACACAGGGGAGGGGCCAAGGCACCATAGGAAGAGGGCAGCTAGGATACATAATAGCTGCTGAGGTAGTGGGAGACCTATCACCTGTCATAAAGAATACAAAAACAATAAAATGTTGGCAAGGATGCAGGGGTAGGTGGAGGAGTCTTTCTATACCGCTGAGGATTGTAAATTAGTACACCCACTACGGAAATCAATATAGAAGTTCTGTAGAAAATTAGAAATAGAGCTACAATTTGACCTAGATAAATCACTCCTTGGCATATAACCGTAGGAACTGAAGTCAGCATACTACAGGGATACCTGTGCACTCATATTTATTGCAGCAAAATTCACAATAGCCAATATATGGAACCAGATTAGGTGCCCACTGACAGAAGAATGGATGAAGTAAATGTGATATACATACACAATGTGCTATTATTCATCCCTAAAGAAGAACTAAATTTTATCAGTTGTAGAAAATTGGGTATATTTGGACATCATTATGTTGGGTAAAATCAGCCAGCCTCAGAAACACAAACATCACATGTTCTCCTTAATATGTGGAATGTAATATGACAAGAAAGTAGAGGGAAGACAATTATTTGACACAAGGAAGGAAATAAAGAGGAAGTAGGGGCAAGTACTGTAATGGAGGACTGATGTGATCAAATATAGTATACACATGGAAACCTATAGATAAAATTGGTGGCAAAGAAAAAATATCCCTGGAAAAATGGTGGAATATATTTTTATAATTTTAGGCTTGTGACATAATCAGTATACATGGTACAAGCTAGTGACCTTTTTATTTTATAATAATTAAATAGGGAGATACTATTTTAAGCAAAATGTAATTAAGTGCAAAAATATTTAACTGTAAGGCACATGTAAAAGAAAGCTACCAATAATAACCTGAGTAATTATACTGATAAAATTATTAAAAGTCCAAAATTAAATGATGTTAGGGTCTGTATTTGAACAGGCAGTGCTTAGCAGACATAATCATAGGCTTATAAATGTTTATTTGAAAAAAAGGTTTATTTGGCAAATAACCATAAAAATGAAAACAAAATTTTAAAAGATACTCTATTATTTTCTATTCTAAAATATAATTTGTCAAAATATTATGGTATGTACTTCTCTAAAAGTAATATAAAATTTAATTGTTTTAATCAGAAACCACAAGTAAATATGATTTAAAAATTGGAATTCTTTAAAGTGTCATGAAAATTAGAAAATATTGTAAACATTTCATATGGAGAAAATGCATCAATTTACATCATTTACTAGAAAGCTTAGTTTTATTTATTTATTTATTTAAAAAGAGACATGAGAAAGATTTATTAGAGGAAGATATGGATGCACTCAAGAGCAGAGTGTGGGTGTTCAAAGAAATGAGGCACCTTATTTAGTTTTATTAACACCCTATACAGTAAGAGCATTATAAAGAATCTACAAGGCACAATTTTTCAGAGCTCTTTATTTTGGATTAAAAGTTCTATATTTTTTGCAATCTTATTGCAGTGGTGTTCATTCTTATATAATGCTTGTTGTTAATGTTCGGGGAATGAAAATGGATCAGAGATATATGTCAGTTAACTGGAGGGGACCTGAACATGGGATCTCAGCAGCAATGATTCTTTGCTCAGTTGGATTCTCAGGACTTGGATAGGGATAGACCGAGCGTCACTGGGCCGAGGTCCAGCAGAGGGAGCCTGCGAGCTCCTGGGGAAATCTCTCCTGGAGGATCCACAAGTGCCAGCATTGTGCTTTCTGAAGGCTGGGAGCAACAGGGAGCTAGTGTCAACGTGATCTTCATCTTAACTTCACAGAGTTGTGGATTTGTGCTCCTGAATAACTATAATTTTATGACACCCTTTAAAGCTGAAATAAAAATATAAGAAATATACAGTTGTGGATTTGTGCTCTTGTGTAACTATAATTTTATGTCACCCTTTAAGGCTGAAATAAAAATATAAAAATATGAGAAATAAAATATAAGAAATAAAACATAAGAAACAAATAGTGTAATGAAAAATGATAAATAAAATAAGAGAAGGGAGAGTGGAAAGGGCCAGGCATCATTTCAAGAGGTGTCACCAAATGCAATGAAACATGAAAACCCGTCAGTGGAGCTCACCCTGGGAATTTAAGATGTTTGCACAAAGCAGAGAGCCATGCAGTCCTGACACCACTGGGGTCATTGATCTCTGCAGCCCCAAGACCTACAGGTTCTCACAGGAAATGAGGACTCATCAATTTCTTGATCTGGGGGTGCTTCGGAGACACAGGAAGGGTCTACAGTGAGAGACTTTCACTCTCAGGGTAAAGGATGCACTTGGTTTTCCAACAAGGTGATCAGTAAGGACTTATATTTGCTTTGAAAAAGAATTATCAATTTGGAAATGCAGTTGTGATGGGGATCATGTTATTAATAGATACTAGATGGGGGTTGGCAATCAGATAGAGACAGTAGACAGACAGATAGATAAAGAGAGACAGATAGAGGCTGTAGATACAGACATACATCAGTTCAGAAGAGTGGCCAAAGTCCTTGGAGGACAGCTGGTGGTCCTTAGAATAGTGTGAGAATAAACATATACAGGGACCTTTAAAATCGGATTAAATGCCTTAGTAGCCTTTGTATTTTGAGATTTAAGGGGATAATTATTATTATTATGCTCTTGCAATCATTTTGTCATATTGATCTTTACATAATATGTTCATTTCTACAAATGACAAATGAGTCTTCCCTTGGCCTAAATGAGGGGTGTGTTTACCAGACTTCTGGTGACAGAAACTTAGACACAGTGTCAAGTACTCCATTTGGCATAGCACGCCCCTGCAGAAGCCACCACAAAACAAATAAACATCAGACGCATTCATCCAGAGGAGCTGGTACCATAGATGCTGGTGTCTCCCAGCATGGGAGCTCACTTTCCTCATCACGCATACTGAAGTGTACACAAGAAGAGAATATTTACGTTGTTTTGAGAGTATACGGTGCCTATGGCTGCATTAAAATTTACAGCAATTTATCCTGTTATCACTAGTTTTGGTGCCATGACCACTACCAGTGGCCATAATTCAATTATCTTATTCTTCATCCCAGTGCTTTGTCAACTTGCCATTCTGCTATGAATTCTACTCTGAATCTGCCACTTCTGGGGCCTCTGCATTTTACCTATTTTCTGCAACAGTGTTCTTCATGACTGGCTTACAATTGACATTTTACACGATGTACACATATGTGTACATAATTTTTGAACACCAGCTCCTCTTTTTGTTCCACGTGTGGTGTTGTTGATTGAAAACAAGGCCTTGTGTATGCTAGGCAAGTGCTGTATTGCTTAGTGACACGCCCCTCTTGCTCTTCTCTTGCATTTGGGTTTTCCTGAGATTGACCATTCCTCTTGTCAAAAACATCCGAGGACTAGTTGAAATCCTTGAGGAGCAGCAAGCTGGAGATGCTGCCTCTGTTTTTTTGTGCTGCATCTGGCCCTGTACTCTTCACCTCATGATCCTTTTGTCACTTTTTCAGGCCTAGAACTGCAGAGCAGTCACTCTTGTGCCCGACCCTGGTACCCTCACCCTGACAACATTCCTGTGCACTCATCCTGTGTTTCTGATGCACCTTGAGATAAGGCTGCATAGAGATGAGCAAGAGAGGCATGTGTGAATGATGTGACATGAACGCATATATGGGTCACACAACCTACAGTCATGCTGTTGGAGCTTTGTTTTACTACATTCTCTCTGCTACAGTGTGTTGCCAGAGGCCCCAACACAATGGGACTAACTGATCATGGACCGCAGTCTTCATAACTATGTGCAAAATAAACATTTCCTCTTCTTAAGGAGACTATCTCAAATATTTTGTTATAGTAGCAGAAAGCTGACTACCATAGGCGTCTTGCTGAAAAACAAAATGTCTGGTGCTTCATTTTTGGACTTCTCATCTTCTAGAACATGATAAACGTTTATTGTTTAAAGCACCTAATATATGGCACTTTGTTATGGTAGCCTGAACTGACCGAGATGAATGGAGCATAACCCTAGGGAAGCAGGATTCTTCATCTCTTCTGCTTCCTAGAAAGTCCCAGGCATCCACAGCAGAGTCTGAAACCCAACGGGTATTCTGAACATTTGTTTGGATCATGAATGGGCATGGTAGCCCTAATTTCCTGCTCTTCTTCTTTTCTTTTTTTACATTCATGGCAATGTTTCTCAAAATTCTCTTTTTCCTAGTGAGTATCATTCAGTGTTTTCAAAAGTGAGAAAATAATTACATTTTCGAGAAAAAATTCTCACCATGGTCAAGTTCCCATCCTAGATTCGCGCTCAGTTTCATTCTCTTACTTTTTAGGGGTTTTTTTAGTAATTTCCAACTTTTACAGATACGTTTTCCCCCTATCATCTCAACTCCTCTTGTAGAGATGGTCACTGCACTTACAGGTGTGATGGTAATGATTCCATCCAGGAGATGACCTCCCAGTGCTACAGACATGTGTGTTGGGGATAAGATGCCCTGTGTACATGTGCTCTGACTCTTGTCAGGGCAACTACTGTAATGGCAGCAAAAAAAAGGTAATTAGTCCTTCTCTTTGGATAAGTCTAAGATTTAAAAACAGAAACCATACCAAGAAATTTAGGTAAAATATTACATGAAAATAAAAGGAAATGTTGGGATTACTGTGTTTGGAACACATACCATTTCTCTATTTCACCTCTATTTGGTGTTAGTTGAGCTTTTTTCTTCCTTATTACCTGACTGTATATTCTGATGTCCACAAAAATTGGCTTAAAAGCTTTGTTCTACTTATAGTTGAAGACATCTTGGATACTATTTGTTTGTTGCCAGTGGGTGCAAGCATGCACTTGGCAGCTGAGCGATATTGAAGAGTGCACACAGGTTTTCTTTTTTTGTTGTTGTTATTCTGTTCTTTTTTTTTTTTTTTTTTTGCTCAATTCAGTCTGTAAAATATTTCTGTGATCCATGGATTTTTTTTTTAGAGGGGAAGGGGTTTATTTGGCTTATGATAGATTTCTGTCCAATTTAGGGTGGCTGCTGTATATACTAGCTACCTTCCTCTTCCCAACACACCTCTACTCCCACCAAAAGACTAGAGTAAGCTAATACTTGCTCTCCTCCTAATAGCTAGTGACATCACAGCCTCCTCCAGTCCCTAGCCACTACCTCACTCAACCCCACCCCAGCTCCTAGAAGAAGCACTCCCCGTCCTGGCTATATTGCTTTTGTCTCTCCTTTGTTCAGAGGTAGCCTGGCAGATTGTCCCTACAATAAAGGCTTGTTGTGGCGTGGTCTGGTCTTGATTGTTGGCTTTTTTACCTGACAGCTAACAGTTCATAGAGGTTTCAGTCCATAATCAGCTGGCTCCAAGGCAGGGATGGCAAACAGGCCTTGCAGAAGAGAAACAACATGGCACCCACATGGAAGTAAAGGCAACAAGAGAGCGATGTTTTAAATCTTTTCACGCCTGCAGGCCCCAATGTGTGATTGTTGAGTCAAGCTGCAGAATGTTAGCTGCAGGCATCGAAACAGTTAATGAAAAGTCCAAATTTTTGTAGCCAGAATACTTACCTTTACATGTTCAATGAGACTCTCCTTGATCAATGAACAATATCGAAAGCAACCACTTAGAAGGAACTATCAAGAAGCAGTGTTTTGGTTTGGATGTTAAATAACCCCCAGTGACTCACTGCTGAAGGTCTGTCTTCAGCTTATGGCAGTAATGTAGACAGCTAAGTTAATTAGATATCTTTCAGGCAGTTAGACAGGGCCAGCCCTGGAGGAGTCAATACAAAAGACAATGGAGACATATTCACTGAAGGTCAGTATTATGAAAACAGAAAAAGTACTACACTTACATACTTCCCCTAGAGATCAATGGCAGTGGTTGATATTCTAAATAGGTATCTGCCGCAGACCAGCTGCAGTCGATGTTGATGCAGGGTAGGAAGGGGAGATGTCCTGGGCTGGCGATGAGAAAAGAAACTCCTCAAGCAATGTTCAGGTTCCCTCTGAGAAGTCTCAGGGTCTGATTTATTTTTATATCTTTAAGCAATAGCTAGGAGGCATTGGGCAGAACATGTTTACATTTTAGGTTGCCTTAGCAATTTCTACTGAAGTAAAGGTTATTTTTTGCTAAACAGAGTATATTTTTTCTAAGCTGATTCATTTCATTGAACATCATGAATACATTTAAAAAAATTACAATTGTCCCCTTATTTACCCACACCTAAGCAGAACAGAAGGTAACTTAATCAAAATCTCTATATCAGCGGGGGTACAAGCAAGATTTAATCAATTAAATGTCAAACTTGTGGTCGCCAGCTGGCCCTTGAGAAACTGCACAATGGTTAATATAGTTTTCTATTAGCTCTCTATTTTTCTATACCTCTATTCATCTTAACTAAATGTCATTTGGGTTCATAGTCCATGAACAAGAGATATTTACAGCACTTTGAGAAATATTGAGTAACTTACCTCCTTAATGCATTTACCTGTCTTAACTTTCTTTCTTTTCCCCATTTTCCACTATTTCTTACATCTAAAGTCTGTCCTTTCAATCTCTTCATAAGACCCCTTTAGTAAAAAGAATGTCAGCAATAAGAGGGGGAGTCATAGTAGTGGGAAAACAGAGCGGGTTTTAGGAGAGGTTTCTTTAGGAGTGGATGTGGCAATAGAACTAAGAGAAACAGGAATTTGGGGCTTATGAGGCAGATCAGATTTCAATACATCATTGCCAATTTGCCTCATGGAGAGTTTGTTGTTAGTCACAAACACAATGACTCCTGTGACCAGAGTAACAATTGTAAACATTATGGCAAGAAAAAATAAAACATGAGGGTGCGATGTGTTCCACCCTCCTTTTCCCCAGCTGGAACTTCGTCAAGCAGCATTGGAGGTCGGGTGGGCTTCGCCAGGTATCAATCAACTTGAGTGGGGACCAAAACCTCCCTAGCCCATTCCTCTGGGGAAATCTTTGTTCATTCCATGCTGCTCCACGTACGCTTGCTCCTTGACTAGATTCCCCATTTGATGCTCATTTAGTCAATATCACCTAAGTGACTATACTTGCTGTAATCTTATTGGTTGATAAAGAGCTTTGTCCCACCTCATACTCACCTCATCTTGTGGCTTTGCTCAATGAAACACATTTGAAAAGTGGGGTGAGCAGGCCACCCCCTTTCCTGTTCCCCTTCTGTCTCAGAGAGAAGCTATCTTTCTCTCGGTAAATTCTTCCTACCTTTAACCTCCTTTGTTTCTAGAATTCATTCTTTGATTTTAGAAAACACAAACTTGGCATTTTGGCTGTCCAGCAGGTTGGGAGTTATATTTCCCTTGTTTAGAGTATTTTGCTTATTTGTATTACTTGGTGTCGTATATCAGCACTATGAGTGGATACAGAACCTTCAGGAAGTGAGGGCTAGTCAGAGGAAGTTACTTCACTGTGGGCATACACTTGAAGGGGATATTGAAGGAAAGGGAGAGAAGGGAAGGGAAAGGAAGGGAGGGAGGAGAGGAGAGAGAGACAGAGAGAGAGATTGAGATTCTTCCTCTCTGCTTCCAAGCTGCCAAGAGGCAAACCATGTTCCTCTGTCACATGCTTCCTGCTGATGTTCTCTCTCTCTCTCTTTTTTTTTTTTTGGTACCAGGGATCAAACTTGGGACCTTGTGCTTGCGAGGCAGGCAGTGGAACCACTGAGCTAAATCCCCGCCCATGATGTTCTCTCTTGTCAGACCCAAATAGATTGAAGTGAACAATCAAGAACCAAAATCTCTGAAATCATGAGCCAAAGCAATCTTTTCCTCTTTCAAGTTGAGTTTTTCAGGTATTTCAACACAGTGATGGAAAGCTGAAGTTATTGAAGATATTCTTAGCTATAGGTTTTTTTTTGTACCAGGGATCGAACTCAGGACCTTACACTTGTGAGGCAGGTGGCAGAACCACTGTCTTAGCTATAGTTTTGATCTGGACTGTCTGTGAAAGTCTCATGCATTGAAGGCTTGATCTCCAATGCAGCATTGCTCAGAGTGTGTTTTGGTGAACTGATTGGATCAAGTGGAATCTGAACTCATTAATGTTCAGATGTTTTCATAATTGGAAGGGCTACTGGTAGGGGATGAAAACTTAGGAGGTGAGACCTAGTTGAAGGGCATGGTCCTTGGGGACATCCCCTTGGGACTAGATCTCTGCCCTCATCTTCCTTCCTTGCTGCCATGATGTAAACAGTCTCCTCTTCCACATGCTCCACCTGCCATAATGTTCTGCCTCAATTCAAGTCCAAGTAATGGAGTCCGTGGATCACAGACTAAAACTTCTGAAACCATGAGCCAAAAAAACCCTTTCCTCCTTTAACTTATTTTCCTCAGTTATTTTGTCACAGTGATGGGAAGCTGACTAACACAGTGCTCACCATAGTGAAAAATACAAAAATTATGTTTATGTAACATTGACAAGAAAACTGCAAAAGCCCTTTTGGGAAATATATTGTTAAAAAATGAGAAAGGGCAGAATATCTATATCTATCTATACCTATCTATATCCATACATTTGAAGAATGACAGAAGCTTAAAATTATGTTAATTGTCTCATTTTATCTAAGTTAAATCTACTCTTTATATTTTACACATATCTTGAGGAGTATCATACATTTATCCAGAAATTACAATGTTTTTATTCTCTTTCTTCTGTTTCAAGGACGCCTCACATCTCTTCCTTAGCCTACCTGTCATGGGCCTATGTGAGGTCTTTCTTGACCCTGATCAACAAAGTGAAACTCACAGCCAATTGTAGTGCTCAGGTTGGTATTTGAAAAGCATCGAAAATATTTTAGCTCACAGGTATGAATAAGCGTACTTTTCATTCAAGCGACTGTTACAGTATTTTGTGACCCTGGGGTGTTCTTGCTGGGTTTTTAAGGATCACTGCCACAGGGTCGGAAATCACATTCAGAGACACACCTGAAAGCTAAGTGTCAGGTAAAAGGGCCAAAGACCAAGACCAGACCAGGCCACAACAAGCCTTTATTAGGGGAATAGATCTGCCAGGCTGTCTCTGAACAAAGGAGAGACAAAAGCAATATGGCTGGGGCAGGGAGAGTCTTTTATAGAGACTGGGGTGGGGCTTGTAGGGGCTGAGGCAGGGTTGAATGAGGTAGTGACTAGGGAATGGAGGAGCCGGTGATGTCACTAGGTGGTAGGAGGTGAGCGTGGATTAGGTTACTGTCTAGGTGGGAACAGGGGCATGCTGGGAAGAAGGGTTTGTTCTTTGGTGGGAGCAACCATCTTGGCATGATGTCACACAGGGGAGGGGGCAAGTCACCATAGGAAGAGGGCAGCTACTATACTTAATAGCTGCTGAGGTGGTGGGAGACCTATCACTAAGGACTTCCCAGGAGAACAGGGAGAGGTGAGGAGAGGGTCAGGTGAAGACCCAAGAGGGAGTGGACTGAGGGAAGCTGCCTATACTAGGGGTCAGGTCGCATCCTGAATGAAAGGGCAAGAGTCTCCCGATGCTTTGCAGTGTCTTCAAGTCAGTCACGGGAGGGCAGGAAGGGGCCTTGTGGCAGGGACGAGTCTATCACACTGATGCAATCTGCTGCGTGGGAAAGCGCTAACAGCCTTTTGGGGCGATGTTGAGGCATAGAGTAATGTAAACATTTGAAATTTACAGTAAAGTGTGCTTACTTATGGCCTGAAGAGCATCTGAAACAACAAGTTCTCTAGAGCACAAGTGTGTGTCTCCGGAAAGAGTGAGACACACTTCTTCCTCCGCCTCGGGATATCCTTAACAGCCGTTCCGCCCGCCGAGTACAGGTCAGCGGAAGCTCATCCGCGCTGTGCAGGCTGGACTTCATTACCCAGAAGGCAGCGGGACGGCAGTGGGCTTTGCCAATGCCGGCACCGGAAGGGCGGGACCGATGGCCTGTGCGACAGAAAGGACTTCCGGTGTCGGTGGAGTGAGGAGGCTACGTTTCCTGGGTTCTTGGTCCCTAAGCCGAGCCCGCTGGCAAAGCCGGAAGGTGGTGACCGTGGGGCAGCTCCGCGCCGCGTGGACGGGGAGGCGCCGGCCTCGGGATGGCGGCGCGGGCGGAGGCGGCGCGGGTGAGTGGACGGCGCCCGTGCCCTCGCGAGGCCGTGTCTGCCGGGTGGGCAGGGTGGGTCGCGCCGGGGCGGATGGCGGCTTCCGGACCCTCCTGACCCGCACGCGGCCCGAACGCGTCCGTGTGGTTCCCGTTCTGCCCTGCGGGGACGCGGCTTTCAGAAAGGGTCCCGGCTGCCGCCGCCTGCTGATCCCTTGGCCCGGGAAACTAGAGGGCCCGGGCCGACGCGTGTCTCCCCGGAGCGCCGCTCCGCTTGCGGCTGCTGCCCGGCGAAGTCTGTCTCTGCACAGCTCGGGGCTGCGGTCCGGGCTGGGAGCTGCCGCTGTGCAGAGCAGTGAAAGTAGCAGTAGGCGGTGGAATTTATCGCCCGGTTTAGGATGAGTGGAGTGGAGCTGGGTTGCACCAGACCAAAGTGTGTGTTTCCAGTGCACACGAGGGATGGTGTCCAGGCCTTTGCACAGAAACCTGTGAGGCCCGGATTACTGTCTCGCAGTTACCATGATGGCTCAATATGGCCTAGAATACGGCCAGACCCGTGTTACCTGTTAGTTTCTTATCCCTCTCTCACTTTGTTTCAGAAGCCTTCCAATTTCTGTCTGGTAAAGAGGCTTTACTGTTGGTCCATCCAAAGTTGACCTAAGTATCTTTGGTCTCTGCACTGTTTCTTGTGTTCAGAACCGTTAGGGCCCTCCGAAATGGACTCGCTCATTTATTTGGTTGGTTATATAGTGTCTATTTCCAGCCCTTGCATATGAACTCGTGTTGCTACTCTGTCCCAAGACCTAGAACAGCCTACACCGATTGCTCTCAGTAATGAGTAGGTACCCCCTTCAAGGGCTCCCACCACATGTAGAATAAACCCCACCCCCAGCCTCCCAACATGGCCCACAGGCTCTACCACTTGATCTGCTTTCTGTTTTTCCTGGTACTGGGGACTGCACCCAGGGACACTGTACCACTTATGTACATCCTCTGCCTTAGCATAGCATATTGCTAAGTTACCTAAGCTGGCTTTAAACATGAAATCCTCCTGCCTCAGCCTCCTGAATAGCTGAGATTACTGGCATGTGACACCATGCCCAGCCAGTTCCTTTTGATTTGCTCTTTTAGTCACCTCTGCTTCCTCTTCCTCTGTGCCCTGGCCCACCGTGTCAGCCAAAGGGTTCTGAACTTGCCAAGGTCTCTCTGCCTTTGTGCAGCCTTTGTCCTTGCACTTCTTTTGCTGTGGGACATTGTCCTCGATCTCCTGCTCCACTCAGCCTTTCTGTGCATCAGGCCTGCTGGTTCTAGCTGAAGCATATCCCGACCCCGGCAACTTTATGACGTCTTTTTTTTTTGGTACCCGGGATCGAACTTGGGTCCTTGCGCTTGGGAGGCAGGCGGTGGAACTACTAAGCTAAATCCCCAGCCCTTTATGATGTCTTTTACCAGATGTGTAAATCCTGCATGTGTTTTGTTTTGTTTTGTTTTGTTTGTGGTGCTGGGAATTGGACCCATGGCTCTAGCGCTAATCTACATCCTTAGCCCTTTCTAAATTTTGAGACAAGTTCTGCTGTGCCTAAGTGTGGGATCCTCCTGCCTTAGCCTCCAAAGGTGCTTCTTACTAAATACAGTGGTACCTTGGATCACACACTTAGATCTTTCCACGATTCTGGAATGACTTCTGTGACCAGAATCATGGAAAGAATTAAGCTTGTGAACTGAGGCACCATTGTATGAGACTGTGGTTGACTTCTAAAGCCAAGCCATGGTTTACTGACCCTAACATGAGAATGATGATGGCATTTACTTGTGGTGTTTCTGGAAGACTAATGAAAGTTGCAGAGCACGTGACACACTTAATTACATGTTGTAGGTACTCCACTCATTGCCTTGGGAATATTTTCTCTTTAGTTCTCAGAACTACACAGTAATGTAGGAATGGTTATGATATTGATTTGGAAATTGAGACTTAGAGAAATAGTTTGACATTTTCATGGTCAAGCAACTGGCAAATATGAGATGTAAGAGGACTGATTCTGGCCTCAGTGCTGGGGCCCCTTATTTGCATTACCATGGCATGCACAGCCTTCAGCCTGAGGCTGGTACACTGTGAACACCAGAAGTTCAGCTGCTGCTGCTATCATGGTGAGAATTAGCAAAGTTGTTTCCCTTTCTTTCTTTGTATCTCAGAGCACTCAAGCTGTGCCTGCCACAGTCTTCACCGATTGCCATTTTGTGTGTTCTCTTTAGTGGCTTTCCCATGGGAAGCTTTTCTCCTGCCCATAGTTGCCTTATGTCTAAAGACCACATCTACCTCCCCATTGAACCCAACACAGAACTCGGCCCTCAGGAGCCCTCAGTGATTCAGGCCTCTGGACCTTCACCAGAGCCTGAATGACAGGCCCTGATCCTATCCAGACACACAAGGTCCATGGCAGTGCTTCTGTTTGACTTTCTAGGTCTTGGTGACCTTCAGTGACGTGGCTGTTACCTTCACCCCGGAGGAGTGGAGACAGCTGGACTTGGCCCAGAGGACTCTGTATCAGGAGGTGATGCTGGAGACCTGTGCAATTCTGGTCTCACTAGGTAACCACTCACCTCTCACCCCTGGAGACCCCGCCTCCTTGATTCATGGGTGGGCAAGAAGGTCTCAAGAGCTCTCTTGCTTCCTCCCCTCAGCTCTTGTGGCTTTCTGGTCCCACCTCCTGCTGCCTGGTCTCCCTGTGTCTGCATCAGATACATGAAGTTTAAACACAAACCCCCACTCTCCTGCCCAGGACACTGTGGAGGAGTCAGCTGTCCTCACTGCCTGCTCATGGCTGTGGGTTATGAGGTGTTTTAAGAGAAGGTGTAAGTCAGCCCTCTGGGCATCACCACACATATCTTCCTAGCAACACCATCTTGGTGCAAAGGCCACGGACACTTTCATAATCACTGCTTGTTTCCTGAGGCTGGACCTCAGCCCTCTACCAGTTGAGGAGGTTAATGTCCTCAAAACAGCATGTGTGGGGTTGGGGATTTAGCTCAGCGGTTCTGCCATCTGCCTTGCAAGCACAAGGTCCTGAGTTCGATCCCCAGTACCAAGAAAACGCCCCCAAAAAACAGCATGTGTGGAGACAGCTGATGCTTCTACCTTCGTGTCCAGCCTTCTGTTTAATGTCATGGAAACATCTCAGATTGGTGCTGAGTCTTCTCTCATCCACCCAGCTGTGGTTAATTTCTCCTCTTGACACAGAAGATGGCATCCAGCTCTCAGCCCTGAGCAGGCTACCCATGATCACTGGGACTGAATGACATTTTTATTTCATTGTTGGGTTCTGTTGTTGACTTTTCATTTACCAGAGTGAAACAGAGTTCCCTTTCAGAATAAAATATTTCAGAAAAGTGAGTCAGGTTAAAGAGAAGCCATTAGAAATATTGGCATGCTGCATGCTACACATATCCATCACTCTGAGTTCAGATAAGATGTCAATCCTTAGATGATAATTCCAGTGAATATCAGAGAGGAAACAGGAGAATTTAAAGAATAAATATCCAGGGGATCATAACCCATCAGGGTGCTTCAGGGAAGGCATATCAGGAAATGACAGTGGGGCTGAGATGTGAATGCTGAGTAGGACGTGGCCAAGTGAGAGGAAGTGGAGAAGTGTGCCAGGTGGGGAAAGCCCTGATGTGACAGGGAACCCAGGTCCTGGTGGACTTGAAGGACCAACAGCTTGACTTTTTCCAAATCCCAAAGCCCAGAGCCAGGCATGTAGCTCCCTTTGGAGAACATTGCTGAGACGTGTTGGTGAGTTGTAAACGAGAGCCTGACAGTTATTTCTGTAAGTCTTGTGTTTCCAGATAGGGCTCTCCTATTTTTAATTGATGGAGATCAAACTTGGAAGGACATTTGCTTCTCCCTAAGGAGATACCTCAAAGTGTGGCTGGCTCAGGCTTCCTGTATACAGCAGCCCTGTGGTGTCATCAAAGACTTTGAGTTTTCTGTTTCTCTCTTGGCAGAGCCACCACTGTTGTCTGCAGGTCCATTCCCTCAGGGACAACAGGCCCCTGGGTCCAGCCTTCTCTCCCACATTGGAATAAAGGTTCCTCTTTACCATGAAAATACGGCTGAGGTGACCTGCCTGTCTCATGCTACTGATGGCCAGGGATGCCATTCACCAATTTATTTCAAGCAGAGAGTTTTCTCTGGGCACCAGAATTTTTCAAAAGTGTTGATGCCCAAACCTCATCCCATGAAAGTTTGTTAAATTGCTTAGAGTTTGGAATGCAGCTTTTTCAGGAGACTGAAGCACAGGTATTTGAGAATCAGTGACTTTGATGAATCCAAAGACACATCTGGATGGAGTCCTCACCCTTGCTGTGTCCCCTGGCTGTTTGTGAAAGTGGTGTGCAGATGAATGGTGTTGGGTTTCAGAGATGGAGGTCAAGGCCAGTGGGGTTGTGTAGATAGCACTGCCCTCTTCAGCAGCTGAATTTCCAGGTTTAGTCATGTCGAGCTAGGATTTCAACATTTGTATTTTGGAGGGACACAGTTCAGTCACAGAAGTGCCCTTGGGTTTCAGGTCTCAGAGGAATGTTTTGCTTTCTCGTGGTCTGGCTCCTCTCATGATGTCCCAGACAAGGTGGAGACTTCATTCTTCTCATCCAGTTACCCGTTTCCTGCTTCCTTTGCCATCAACAGGGCACCAGGTTCCTAAACCAGAGTTGATCTACCTGCCAGAACACGGACAGGAGCTGTGGACAGTGAAGAAAGGCCTCTTGCCTAGCACCTATGCAGGTAGGCAACCACAACCTTGTCAGGTGATGTCATGGCATCTTCAGCCTGACAGGACCATGGTCCCTGGACTACTGTGTGGTACTTATTTTCATGACCTCATGACCTCAAACAACCTCTGGTTGTTTCTTGCTGCAGGCCAAACCTGAAGATGGCCCTTCATCTCTTCTCTGCTCCTTTTCTCCTCCCTGCTCCTTTTCTCCCCCATAGATTAGAGAGTCAAACAGTCTGTTTGACTCCTATTGTAGACCCTGGATGGCACAGCCCCAGGAGACAGAGACATTGTGTATCCTCCCCTGTTCCCCTCCTGTGCATGCCCAATCAAGAAACAATTGTGCTATGTCCTGCCTTGGCCATGTAGGCCCTGTAGCACTATTTGCCCCACCTTCTCTTCCTGTTTGCCTTCCACTACAAATAAAGAGCTGGTGGTGCTCCAGGTGGCCATTAGCTCCTGACAAGCTATGGTTCCACCTGGTCCCAGCTTTCAAGCATAATCTTGGTATGTATCCTTCTTTCTTGGTTTCTTCATCTTTTCTTCATCTCTCACTGCTCTCCTTGGCTTCGGACCCTATGCTGTGTGGGTTGCTGGCAATTTCTAACCCACCTCAAGGTCCGGTGTGCTTCAGCAGGTAAGCTCTGAACCACAAAGTTACTCTGAGATCCAGTGCCTTCACCTGTGATGAGGCAGCTTTCGATTGCTCTGCACATGATCCAGTAGCTGAAGGCAACCGATAGAGGAGCAGGACATGCACATATGTCCCTTGTATGTATTCTGGACAAGAAATAGGCATTTGGCCACACCTGCATCCTTATGACTTAGAAATGTGGTTTAGCTCTGTGGCCAAGGAGAACAGTAAAAGCATTGGTTTACATCACGCAGGCTGCTATACTCAAAAAATCAGAGTGGAAGTAACTCTGTCATTGAGTTGTTTGTGGATATAATGAGATCCTGTGAGTTACTACTTAAGTCAGTGGCTGACCCATAGTATCAACAGAAGTCACCTATTAGTATTATGTTTAATAGTATTAGTCATGAGTAAAAGTAATGACATACTTTTCCTTCTGGACTCGAAGAAAAAGGTACCTAGCCTCATTAAACAAAGTCAATACACAGAAATCAGTCATGTTCTTCCACTTCAATAATGAACCCAGTGAGAAAAATCAGGAAAACAATTACATTCATAGTAACTTCAAAAAAATTAAATGCCTAGGAATCAGCCTAACCAATGTGGTAAAATACCTCTATAATGAACATTATAGAACCCTAAAGAATGAAATGGAAGAGGACAGTAGAAAATGGAAAGACATCCTTTGTTCCTGGATAGGCAGAATTAATATTGTTAGAGGTTATACAGTTACACTTTTATTCTTGAACTCTTTTTAACCATTCATCTCTGTTGTATACTTGTGGCCTCCCTTTTTAACCCCCATGGGAGGGATCTTACCTCTAACCTTGACCAGTCTCTCGCGCAGCTACATTAGACTTTCTGTGTTTTCAGGGAACCTGTTTCTTAACTTCTGCATTGTCTGTACCTTCATCCTCTATACTCACCATAAAAATGTGTGTATGTTGCTTACATTTGGGGAAAAGAGGCACAAATTGCTTTTTGATATACAATAGAGGAATAGGTAGTGTACATATAAAGGCAAGATCCTTGAAGGACTTCTAACTCATGTTTGAAAGATGTATATACTTGTATATTTTTTGTCTTAAATTCTTAAATTTATTTAAAAAAAAACCCTGAGGAATAAGTGCTGTGCACAGATCTTATGGTTCAGATTAAATTTTTGGCTGAGGTGTAAACTGCAGTGTTCTCCATCTGGGTCAAACTTGAGAATACATCTGTCTCCTCAGAAGGCTTGTGTTGTGCCCTTGTCAGGAGCTCCTACACTGGTACACTAGTGAAAATCATGATTTGGTTTTGACTGGTTGTGAATGAATAGAATTGGAACCCCAAGGTACACAATACAAAGAATACATAGAATACATTTTTGTATTCTTTTCATCATCAAGTGTTCATCAGCAGGGTTCGTCTTGTATCCTGTAGCATTGTGTGCAAGGACAGAATGAATTCACTGTTCTCCCATTGATGGCCATGTGTTTTATTTACTTTGTGTGGATATTAAGAGGAATCCTGCTATAAAAGTTGTTTTCATCATATTCACTGGATGTAACACACGTTTCTTTTGTGTGTTAGTGTATACCCAGGGGAGGAGAGGGTCAGTCATGGAATGGCTTGGTCTGTGCTCAGCTGTTAAGTCAAGCTGCCACATACTGGTCCAGGGTGGTGGCCCCATTTCCTGTCCTCATTAAGCAGCTGTATGACTGCCATTGCACTGAGTCCTCCTAAAAATGGAGAATGCCCACATTACTCTTTCAGGCACAGTAGTTGGAGTCTTCAGACCACAAATGTGAAATTGGCAACAGTGAGAATGAGCAGGAGTGGGCTCAAGCAAGCATGGATGTCACATCAGGAGCTACGTGGTTCATAGCCACTTCCTCATTTAGCTCTTAGTGCAGGCTGAGAAATGGAGCACCCACAGCTCTTAGACGAGGATATTGGACTTCATAGAGAAAGGAGTCCATCCAGTAACAGCCAGCTTGGCAGAGGCAGGTCTTGAACCATGTCTTCCTTTCCCTCTAGTGCCTTGACCTCACTCTACCCACCTTGCTGCTATTGTTGCCTGAGGATGCAGCAGCAGTGATACTGGTCTTCATTTTTTGTGCCGTTTATTCTTTCTTCATTCTCTTCTACCAATTCCTTCAGTGTTTGCTTCCCCAGGCAGCTGTGCCCTTTGCTTCTAAGTCTCAGCCCCTCTCCGAGGGTAAATCTCCCCATGCTTACTCCCTCACTTTACCACAGTGCCTTTGTCCCCATCTGGCAAACACTCTGGTTTCTCAGTTATGTCCCAGTTCCATCTCTTAGGACACTCCTCTGGGAAGCCTTTCATGATCGACCTATTCTCTCTGTCTCTGTCTCTGCCTCTCTTTTCCCAATCTTATTATATGCCACTTTCCCATACTTTCACGACACCAATCGACATCAGTTCTTAGACCAAATGCCCTCTGGACAATGTCATCGAAATTCTATCCTCCCTTCCTATCTGTGGACTGCAGAGATGCAGTCTCCACTCCTGATTCTCTGTTCCCTTGTCCAGCATGGTGTCTTGATTTTCCCTTTACTGGTTTCATGGCGGCAAGGACTCTTGGAGGATTAATTGGAACCTAGGATACAGAGATGTGAAGACACAGGAAGTACAGTATCAGAGGTTTTGTTCCCATCTTTATTTCTCACTGAAATGTTTGTTTTGATAATTCTGCATTGCATCACCAACAGTTTCCTCTTTGTGTATTGGATTGCCTTTCAGATGACAGAGCACAACTTCAGACCAGAATGCCAACCACCTGTTTCCCAGTTAAATCTGAGGGAATCTTGCTCCGGGGAAGGCTGACTCAGGAAGGGATTTTGAAAAGGCAAAAAAGCTGTCCTAAGGAGACCTGTCCTGTGAGCACATGTCCTGAAGATGATGGTTTGGAAACAGATGGTGGTTTGCACCCCAGGGTGTTACAGGAGCAAACCCGTCCAGATGTTCTCTGTGTACATCCAGATGACTCTCAGCGACCTGGGAAAGACACCTCAGTTCTTGCAGGGACGAACCCATACAGATGCAAGCAGTGTGGGAAAGGTTTTAGCAGGAAGTGGTATCTTGTTCGACATCAGTGGGTTCATACCGGTCTGAAGCCCTATGTGTGCAGTGCATGTGGGAAAGCCTTCAGTCAGAACTCAACCCTCATTCGTCACTACTTCATTCACACTGGGGAGAAGCCATACACATGTGTCGAGTGTGGGAAGGCCTTCAAACGCAGGGCATACCTGAAACAGCACCATCCTGTCCACACTGGGGAGAAGCCCTATGAGTGTGTGCAGTGTGGGAAGGCCTTCACCCACCGCTCTACATTTATTCGCCATAGTAGGACACACACTGGAGAAAAACCCTTTGAGTGCAAAGAATGTGAGAAAACCTTCACCAGTAAAGCACACCTGATTCAACACTATCTTGTTCACACTGGAGAGAAGCCCTACAAGTGCATGGACTGTGGGAAGGCCTTCCGGTGCAGTGCGGAACTGGTGCAGCACCAGCGGGTCCACACTGGGGAGAAGCCCTATGAGTGTGCCCAGTGCGGAAAGGCCTTCCACCGCAGCATGTACCTGGTCCAGCACTTGGTCATCCACACTGGGGAGATGCCCTACAAGTGCATTGAGTGTGGCAAGGCTTTCAAACGCCGGTCACACCTCCTGCAGCACCAGCGGGTCCACTCTTGAGGGAAACTTTGCAGTGCAGTGCATGAGGGTTGTTCATCACATGCTACTTGTCTTTTGTCTTTGCTAGTGGGGCCCACATGGAAGGAAAACCCTTGGAGTGTAAGGAATGGTGGGAAGCATCACTTTTATTTCCATATTCTTTGGTCACTTCCACTAAACTTATGAGCAGTGACATCGGAGAAGAGCCCTGTGAGTGTTGTAAATGTAAGAAAACATCCATTTCTGCTCAGTCTTAGGCATCATGGAAGGTTTCAGGTCAGAAATGAGGGGAGGCTTTGTACCAAGGCATCAACCTCAGAGAACTCAGGCTGAGGAAGACACTGAACCATCTGCTTATGACTCTCCACCAGAAGGAAGACCTTACTTCCATCCTAGAATCCCTAGTGTAGGATTTCTGCATAATTGTCGCTACGAGAAACCTTTATGACAGTGGATCACTCACATGTCCTGGAAAGCATTGTGTTGGAATCCAACTCTCTTTGGAATTTGGCCTGTGGAGTCACAGAAGGCCTCAGCCTGCCAGTCTCCACGGTTAACATGGGAAGCTGTCTCAGCATCATTTAGAAAGACATAAGAGCGAACAAAGAGTGGGAGGAAAAGGTATTCTGTTACATCTCATTCAGACTTCATTGCCAAGCCTTTCACAGTTTTCTTCAGTTTTACTTTTGGTGGGATGTCTGAGACGTTAATTTTTATGCATGACCACAGTCCTGTGTCAGGAGAGTGGTATTGTGGCAGCCCATCATTGTTCCAGACATGACACGTGAGGAAGGCAGTACTTTCTGAGAGGTGAAGGGTTGAGTGATGAGTGCTTGAACTTAGGAGAAATTTGGGTACCACTTTAAAATGTGCACTGCATAACACTGTGCAAGGGTTTGCTTTTTTTTTTTTTTCTTAAAGGTTTGTTTTGGAAGACTAGATGGGAAGAATGAGGCGTAATTGGCTTCTTTGGTTAGCACAAGAAGAAAGTGGGCATGCAAGCATACTAACATGCTGCAGGGAAAAGTAAAAACACCTGAGGTTAAATTTACATGGGGAAGTACTATGGAGGGTGGGAGAAAGATGAATCCTGTGGAGCTCTAATTGCTTGTGCCTGTGTCTAAATGAATAAAGCGAAGATATGCCAGACATTTGGAGCTCTATGTTGGAGGGAGCCATGACCCCCTTTGTCCCCCAGATTTTAACCTGTTTCTGTGTCTTTATTTTTCATCCTTGTCACCACTTGGTCAGGTTCAGGCTGGTTCCTACAGGGTTTTTTTTTTGTTTTTAATAAACCCATTCATGTGATTTTAACTAGCACTCAGTTTTCAGCCTGCCCTATCTGCCCCAGTGTCTTTTGCCCCAGTTCCCACTGGTCATACCCACTGCAAATCCCTGTGATTGTCACTGTCTCATAGATCCCTCATTGCCTAGCTCTGGGTCTCCAACTAGGTCCAAGTCCTTGTTCCTCTGTCTTTAAGGCTCCTGGTCCTAACTCAGTCACCATCCTCTGAGTGATCCTTTGGTTTGCGCTTTCCTTACTCACCTGCTCAGGATAATATGTCTCGAAAATATCTTGCTTGCTGGGCTCCTCTCCATTGGAGGGGAG
Organism: Heterocephalus glaber; assembly: GCF_053883595.1. Lineage (NCBI taxonomy): Eukaryota > Metazoa > Chordata > Mammalia > Rodentia > Bathyergidae > Heterocephalus > Heterocephalus glaber. Next base: position 2,832,086 of record NW_028258451.1, read on the forward strand.
TTAGGACAAGTGGGCATTGGGTGGTCGTTGAGCACCAGCCATGATATGTATAGATTGGTGGGGGCCAAACTACACGCCCCAGTCATGAGACAGAGGTTGATGTAATCTGTAATCCCTTAACTCCTGAGATCCAGAGGCAAGATAGGTCTGCTGAGGACAGCACGAAGAAAGCAAGTACCCAGATATGGGGAAGGATCTTAACTTGTGCCTTTTGTGATGCTAAACCTGTTCCTCATTCTACCTTATGCTTACTGCAGTTACTGTTCCAAGAAGAGTACACTACCCCAGCCCTACACTTCTCACTGGCTAATAAAAGTGGGCCAGCCGAAGAGGTCTTGCCTTTTGCCCAGTCTAAGGCACTGATCTCCCAGTCCCCCCCGTACTTGCAGATTTGTCACTGTTCCCCCGAGGGTAACTGAGGGCCTGACCAATGCTTGGTAGACAGTGGTTGCCAGGCTGGGCATGAGCTGAAGCCTGGAAGCTCCTGCTGTACTTGGAAATCTGAACTTTTCCCAAGGTTTCATGTTCACAGGACCTGAGCTGTGTGTGGTACTGGGATTGAGAAGTGGCCCTGTTACTCTAAACACCTTGGTTACTGGATTTTATCTTGTGGGCTTCTCCTTCAAGTTGTCTTCCTTCTCCTAAGTTGTCTCCTTCAAGTATGTCTTCCCTTCCTATCTGGGCCTTGGTGAGCATCTTTCAAGTGTCACACGAATGCTACTTCTACCCTACCATCAAGATTTTTAAAAACACCAAAGAATCTGTTAGGGTAAACTGAGGCACAACTGAGCTCACTGGAGCAGGCAAGAAATGAAGTAACAAGCAAGATTTTATTTCCAGCCTGGGTGCAGGCGAGTCAGGGGTGATAAGACCCTTAACCTTGGGGGTTTGGGCAAGGGGAAATTTTATAGGAGAGTTTGGTAGGGGAGGGGTAGCACCATGAAGAGTGGGAGTTTTGTCTTGGAGTGAGGAAGTCTGGTGGTCTCCAGGGGTATCTGAACCTACAGGTGTTGCTGCGTGGGGCTGGCTGTTTATCTTGAACCTGGGCCTTGGCTTCCTGTTATCTTTTGCACCTTGCAGGATGTGTAACAGGATTTCCCTGGGAAGTTTTTCTCTTCTGCCTGGGCAGAATCAGTTGAGAGCTACCAGCAACAGACTTTTGACCTCCAAATGTGTCTGCACTGTAGCCCACACATACCCCACTGTCCTGATACAGGTAGGAAACAGTGGCAGCATGTGCCATGGTTCCTCAGGAAATACTTTTCCCGTGTATGTGGAGATACCTTTGTTTCCAAACCTGGAGAGAGCATAAATATACTACACAGAGCACTTGTGCTGGGACTCCTGATCCTTCCCTTGATGCACAGTCCACTCATTCCAACTGTCACTGCAGCTATAGTGTCCAAACAGGGAGTTGAAATAATGAGGAAAACATTTGTGAAATGTGGATATACTGAAAGTTATTAGTGAAGATTACATTATTATTAGTTAAAGGAGCAGCTCAGGGAAAACCTGTCTGTAGCATTCATCAAATGTCATATTCTCAGTGAAATAAACACAGAATGAAGCTGGGCACATAGCTGTGGTAGAACTTGGCAAGCTTCAAATTTTTGTGTCTGAAGTGTGGTTGTTTCCTTCTAGAAAGAATACCTACTTTGTAAATCACCCAAGAGGCTATTAGAAAGACTTCCCAGAATGGAAAAAATAAAAAAGGAAGGGGGATCTGTTACGGTTGTCCCCAAATCTAACATGTTCAATGAGCGACTAGTAGATTTTAGGCATCGTTGTCGGTGCCTGGGAGATGTTGGGAAATGCTCATGCCTCATGGAGCTCATGGTCTACTCAAGGAGAAGAGGGAACAGACAAGTACTAAGTTACATAAAATTTTATAATATGGCAGGCACAATGGAAAGAAGGAAAGGAGATGAGTGTGCTGAGAAAATGGGGAGATCATTCATAGCAGTCTTCCTAAATAAGAGAAGTCAAGCCAACATGAGGACATGAGACCCTGAGCCATGTGGGCATTTCTGAGAATAATTTTCAGGGTGCAAGACATGCCCATTACAAGGTTCAAAGGGCAGAGCTGTCCTGTTCTGTAAGCCTGATAAAAACAGGGAGAGGCAAAATGCAGACTCTTGAGAGCTGTGGAAAAGCCAGACCACGAGGTGGCACGCACTGGTGAATGTTTTCCATTTTACAGCAAGGGCATCCTGTTGTAGATATTAAAACAGTGGTGACACAGGACTAAGAACACCATTGGTGAACCACATTGTCCCCATGTAGAAAATGGACTGTGGAGGGCTAATGGAAGCAAGATGCTCTCTTGAAGACAGCGCAGAAACTCCTCTGGGAGGGAGAGTGGTTCTGACTAGATATTTACTGTGGAGGTGATGGTTGTGCTCTGTGATAGTTTGAAAGAAGAGCCAAACAAATTTCATGTTGGGTTGGATAGAGAAGGGGGGTGGCACTGAATAGGATGACACTCCCACATGTGCCCAAGACATTGAAGAGCTACTGAACTGACAGGGAAACAGTCACAGGCCCTTATTGTGGTCACACCAAGAGGGAAACAAGTCTGGTTGATCTTTTTGGTCAGTGCTCTCTCTGTCCCTTGGGTTTATACAGAAAGAGTGCTGGACTGGATTCAGTAGCCCCTCACTTCCCCATGCTTCTCAGGCCTAGAAGGATCACAAAACAGTAATTTCAAAACAGCTCACCATGGGGTGCTTCTTTAGGGCTCATGGTGTGTGCTGTGCTCAGAGGGAAGCTTTGCCCCAGCAGCTCCTGGCAGACCTACCTTCTCACTGGGCATGCTCCTGTCAGACACTTCTGGGGGACAGTATGCCAGAGACTCACACATGACTTAAAAAACTGAGTAAAGTTGACTTTAAAAAGTACCACATCCTGAGTAGCTTACAGAAATTTATTTTCTTAGAATTCCAAAGCCTGGAAGTTCAGAGCAGATGTGAGTGGAGCTGCTTCTCCTGGGGCCTTTCCTGTTGGGAACAATGCTACATAATTCTAGGGAAAAATCATTTGGTTAGCCTAGTTCTCTTGCCTACAGCCAAGCTACAGAATAACTCCAGTTTGGCCTCCTGTCACAACTGAGACTTCAGTGATCCAGTGATGCTGTGATTCTCCAAGAAACATCCTGGGAGAATAAACATCTGCTCAGTTCCGCATTGTTCTTGGACTGATTAATATCTTGTTTGCCGGAGATGTACTGAACTCTCTGCAAGCCTTCCGTTACACCTTGTTTATCCCAATGTGAACTATTGAACTCTCTGCAAGTCATTTCTTACATTTGTTTCTCCCAATATACTGAATAAAAGGTGTGGTAAGCTGGGGGCTTTGTCTTTGCTGCCCAGAGCAGCACTGATCAGAACCAAAGCTCAGCTTCTTCTCAGTCTCGTTTTTCTACCTTTCCTGTAATTCGCCGTGTGCTGCCGTGGCTCGCAGGAGACCAGGACTCACTGCAGAGGTTCTGGTAACGTCCCCTTCCCCTGTCCCCTACACTTTCCCTTTGGTTTATTGATGGTGTGTTCTGGGCCTTCACATGGTCATCTCTGTGCCTCTGTGTCCTAATCTTTTCCTGAGGACACCAGGTGGATTGGCTTAGGCCCATTCATTTGAACTCAATTTACCTCTTTAAGGGGTCTGTTTCCATGTACAGCCATTTCTTGAGATGCTGGGGGTTAATACAGTGCTTTTATATGAGTTTTGAGAGGACAAAACTGAGCCACTAACAAGAGTCCAAGAATATGCTAAATCTTCCCTCCCCAACTTCAAATGAACTGGGAGATCTTTGGTAGCCCTGGAAAGTCAACCCCAGACAGCTTCAGTGGCATATGGACTAAAATAGAATTTGAGAGCAGAACTTAAGAATACCTTTGAAATGTCAGAGAGAAGGTAAGTATAGTAATACTTCAGTCCATAAACACTTCTATTTGCAGTTTGGTTTACACACAAAAGCATATGGCCAAATTTTGCTTCTGTTCTCTGCATTGGGTGACAAATACGACAATGGCCATCTTCCCCAAAGAAACACAAATGCAGCCATCTTGCCCGAAATCATAAATTCAGTTCATAAACCAAGGTATTACTGTACTTGAAACCAGAAGATTAATGTTTTGGAATTTATCATGAAATTACTTTACTTGATATATAAAATACATGACCAAGTATATTCATTTTACTCAAATGAAGATCATGGAAAAAATCTTGAAGCAAACTAAAAGTGTATCAAAAGGACAATGAGTAGACACACTGTGGTTCACATGCAGTGAGTCCTGGCAAGGGAGTTGTGTTGAAGTGGTTCTATATATGTTTGCATGGGAACATGTAGACAGATTTATATTTTAAAAAGAAAAAAATATAAGCTAATGGATGCACGCTAAATGCATGTGTTCAAAAAAGAATATTTAAACACAAAACAAGAATTCTGTTTGGCTGCTCTATGGACCCTGCATTAAGCTGGAGTTTGCTCAGCTGGTTCTACAGCCCAGATCCTCAACAGTCACATGCAGGCAGGGCTGGGCATGGGCCAGCAAGTTCTGTGTTTTGGAGTGATGTGGAAACTCATCACCCTAGTGCTTACTTGTGAGTTATTACAGGCCACATGGAGCTCAGACAACTTCCACAAGATAATGTTCCAGAAAATCACAGAAAGAAATGCACGGAGACACAGAATTTGGGTAAAATAATGAAAGTTTTACTTGCAAGCAGGCAGGACCACCAGAAACTGGTCTGGTTGGCGTCTGCGCATCGTGTTCTTTGTTAGTCACCTTTTATACTTTTGTTAGTCATTATCTCATCCCTAGTGGTCTTTGTTAAGTAAATAAAATTACAATTTCTGTTTAATGGTTAAACACAGGTGGTTTCTGTCACTGATTACAGTCCTAAACACATGATAGTTACAGCACATATATCACGTTTGTTCAAGGATTTCCACTTTGTTCTTCAGAGCTAAGATGTTATCTATAGTGGAGTTACAGATCAAAGGAGCTATATAACCTTTACTTTAAACAACAAAAGCAATGGGCTAAGGCAAGCTTTTAAAGGGATACACTAAAGTGGTTTTCACAACCACTTTAATAGCTAATCTACTAAACTTACTTTAAAACTTTTCACTATCAATAAAAAGTATTCTTTCCTAGTCCCCTGAAGGCTACAATGCAAATGGACACTTGCTTTCACAGAATTACTTAGGTACAAAATGTGACCATGCAAAGCTGAAAGGTAATAGGTGATCTCTTATGTAGACATTCATATGCAGCCATGCACTAGACTGTGTGCCGTTCATTGTAGCAAGTTCATCTGGAGACAGAAGAGAAGGTGGCAAATGGTGTGGATACAGGAGGGATGGGTTTGGGCAACTCTGAAGCAGGTGGACAAGGGTAGGACTTTTCCTCTGGTTCGGTCTCAGCCTGCCTGTGTTGCTGCACCAGAACACCACAGACTAGGTAATTTGTAAAGAACAGAAATGTATCCCTTCACAGGCCTGAAGGCTGCAAGTCGGAGATCCAGGCTCTGGCATCTGGTGTGGGCCTTTGTGCTCCATTGTCACATGGTAGAAGAGGAGAGGAGAGAATCCTGCTCCACATGCACTTTCACACAGACACATGCTATGCATAGATCTACAAAACACTATTCTACGTGGAAGAGGCCAGGTGCAAAAGGCCACATGTTAATTAAGTATATAAGTCATATATCTAAAGTATGAATATCTTTGAACACAAAACAAATGAGTAGTTGTCAGGCATGAGGTGGAAAGGTGGAATGGGAGAGAACTATTCAAGGCATATGGGGTTTCTTTTTGAGGTGATGAAATGTTTTGGAAGTAGATGGAGATGACTGGCCAACATTATGAATACACTAAATGCTATTGAATTATTCACTTTACAGTAGTTAATTTTCTATTATGTAAATTTAAACTAATTTAATAAAAATATCACTCAACTAGGAAGAGTAAGGAAATCAAAGATGAAAGATATAAGAAGCAAATGAAAGAATTATCTGAGGAATATAAACCCTAGTGTCCCAGGGGAATTGGGAGTTACCAACTTAGACCACAAATTGAGCAAACATCTTCAGCCAGCCAGTGACAAGATCTTCCTCACAAAATATTTATTGTTCCTAGGAACACGCATGAATGTGCACAGTGAGATGTGTTAGTATAAAATGCTCAAGAATTTATAATATTCATCCTGAAAAATAAGAGCTGAAGGACATATGATGCAACAGAGCCAGGTCAGCTCCTTCAAACCGAAGGTCCAGGCAGAATGGGCTCAGGGTGCCTCATGAGCCCAGGGACTGCACACTTGGAACAGGCCTGGCTCAGATGCATGGGTTGGGGCTGTGATAGGGGATTTTATGTACATCCTGCAATCTGGTTCTGGATTGTGCAAGACACAGGGAAAACATGTCTAGTTGCTGAGCATATGGAAAAAATATCTGATTCATTTTTTAAAGCAAATTTTCTCCCTACTCCCTGAATCCACAGATACTTGGAGGGCATTACCAAGTTCCATTATTAAAGGCCCAGCACCTGACCCTGAATGGCTTTCCCATCAATGTCCTGGTGTATGTGTAAGTCCCCATGGAGTCTTCTGTCATTGACACAAGTGACAGGTTCTCTAGTGGTGTGATTCCCTACCAGTACACATAGCATTGAACCTTCATGCACTGCTTCTGCATTCTCACCCCATTTTGTGTCCACCTTTGTTGGAAGCAGATAACACCAGTGAGCTGAAGTAGAGGTGGGCTCTTCCTATGCTGAGATCCCTACCACAAGATGAATGGATGTGCAGAGCTTTCACCTAGTTCCAGCAGAGCAGAGCACAAAACACATGGTTTATCTTGAGAACACAAAATAGACAAGACAGTTCTGGGATGTTCATCCCATGGAACATCAAGGAGCAATGAGAATGAGCTGACCACCCCTGAATTAATATAGAGACCAGTTCAACCAACATGAATGGAAGAATCTAGCCACAGAAAAATGCATATGTACAAAAAGTGTGATTTTAAATGGACAATTACAAACTAGAAAACCATACTGAATAGGATTCACACAACATGTGGTGGTGAAAGTATGAAAATATCAAGGGAAAGTTTTGCAGGGAATATGAACCTTAAGTTGCAAAATTGAGGGAGAAAGGCAGAAGCTTTGAAACAACACATTTGTGTATGACTTGAGTAGCAGTTACACACCTGTGCTCATTACTGAAAGCATGAAATTCTGAATATGCAACTGTGATTGGAGAGTGCAATGGAGGTTGTGTGAGAGAAAACTGGTTCATAGCAGTGAAAAATCTTACCATTTTTCATGTAAAGCATAAGTAAACATGTAATAGTAAGTAGATGCAGTATATCTTTGTATTCAGAGTTTCATGTTTCTGCCACTCAGCTACCTCTTGGATTACAGTTACCTTGAATGCACCATGCTTTCACCATCACCAAGGGAGGCTCTGGGGGTTGGGCAGAGATTTTGTGCCCTCAGAGAACTGCCATGGACTGTGGCAAGCAGCCTCTAGTGCAGAACACAGTTTTGGATGCTCTTGCATAACTTGCCTTCCATCTATGATAGGATGTGTGAGTTCAGATTTTCTGTAAAAGGGAGAGGAGTTTCAGTGAAGAGCAGGCTCAGGCATCACCTGACTCCTCAGGGAGAAAAATCCCTGGAGCTGGACTGAGAATCTAGTCTGGAAACCAAGACAGTAAAAAACCATGTGGGCCACATGCACCAAGGTTATGGAGAATTTTGAGCAAAATTAATCTCAGATCTGAAGCAATGTGCTTATGGCCAGGCTAGAATACTCAATAAAATGTCCTAGGGATAGCAAGGACCAAAGGCGAGAAATATTTCTAGTGCTAGTATGAGGGATCACACCTTTCAGTGCTAGCAGGAATTCACTGAGTCTCCTGATGACTGCAAAAACAAATTCAAAAGAGGACAGTGTTGTGAGTGTTATGGGACTCTGAGGTAGCTTTCAAAATACTCAAAAGAAAACTGCTGCAAACCAACTAAGAGGCGGAATCTATTCTAGAATATCAACCTTGGCTTGGAGAAACTTGGAAGAAAAATCTAGAGAAAGTTGCAAAACACTAATCACACTAATATATAATGCAAACTTTTTAATACTTTTAAAATATAATATAGAAAGTTTTTACCTGACTATTAATTTTCATGCTTGTGAAAATTAAGGCAGCATTGAGGAAAAGCAGTTGTCACAGACTAGAGTGTGAAAATAAATTCCAGGAATGTTAATGAACTATGTGAAATTAATTGTTTTAAAGACATACAAGTAAAAAAAAAAGACATACAAGTAACAGTGACAAATTTGAAATCCAGCACAATTAAAAGGCCCATAAATTTGGTATAATAAATACTACTGACATTTCAAGATATAGTATGCAACTAGACGTTATGCTGATAAACACAGAACTCATATAAAAATATTTGGAGATTTCAGTAAGGTCAAAGAAAAATGTAAAAAAGTGGTCTCAAGATCCTGGCAAGCAGTGGTGTGGACCAGAGTGGTGTGGCTGCAGGCAGGTCCAGCCAGGACCCTGCCCAGACCCCAGCAGCTTGAGCACACAGGCCCAAGCCAAAGGCCTGCCTGGAAAAGAGCTGCACAGGCACAGAAGCAACAGAGGCCCACCTCGATACCATTGGTAAGTGGGCACAGATCCCAGCAAGCAACAGTGTGGACCAGAGCAGTTCAGCTTCAGGCAGGTCCAGCCAGGGCCCCACCCCGACCCCCACCACTTGGGTACATAGGTCCAATCAAACAGCCTTCATGGAAAAGACCTGCACAGGTACACAAGCAACAGTCAGAGGCTCACCCTGATACCATCAGTAAGTGCGTGGAGATCCTGGCCAGAAGCCTGCTCAGACACCAGGGTCTGGGGTGCACAGACCCCATCCAAAGACAACAGCTACATGGGGGCAGGCCCTAGCAAGAGGCATGCTTAGATACCATCACAACTGTCCACAGGCCCCAGCCAGATGCCCACCTAGAAAACAGGTCAGCTCAGGGATCAAGAAGGCAAGCATTCTTAGCCCAGGAATTGGTACACTGGTGAGCAGCAGAGAAACCCCACTCAGTGGCTTGCTGAGAATTGAAGACCACTGGGTGATCAAAAAGTTGCCTCAACAAAGCCACAGCAGGCCAGATCTTTTGAAATGAGAAGACACATAAACAAGTCTCAAAAACAGACTTCCAGATCACCTAAGGCAACCCCAAAGGGCAACAAGATGGAACAATCTGATAATCATCTGGACTCCCTAAACTGGGAACAAAAGAAGATCGGGAAGAAATGAAATCAGAAATAATTTCTCAGATAACAGAAATTGTCCCTAATGCAAGACATGATTGATAAATCTAGAGCAGACACAGATTAAAAAAATAGAGGAGCCAAGGAACATGATGGAATTCCGACATAGGGATCAAATTCAATCCATAAAACAGATGCAAACAGATTTCCAGAAGATTAAAAACTCCATTGAAAGTTTACCCAGCAGAATGAGCCAATGGGAGGACAGAATTTCTTTTCTTTTTTTTTCTAAGTTCTTTTATTGGTACATTTTATGTATATAATTTGTTTGTATTTATCATTGGGTGTTTGTACCTGTACATGATGTATCTTGGTTCTTATTTTTTCCCCATTATCTGTGCACCCTTCACCCCGTCCACCCTTCCCTATTTACACAGACATCATTTCCATTGTTTTTCTTTTCTCATAGTTTTTCCTTTCCCTCCTTTCTGTTCCCTTCCCCCCCCTTCACCCCTTCATCTTTGGACCTTTTTTCCTATTTCAAATTATCAATTATTCATTTTAATCATTTTAACCCTTGTTTACACTATCAATTTCTCATACTAGTGAAACTATTTGGTATTTACACATGTGTGGAGGACAGAATTTCAGATACAGAAGATGAGATTGCAGTTAGTGACCAGGAGAAGAAATCTTTCTTAACAATAGTAAGGGACCACAAGAAATCAATCCAGCAGCTGGTAGACAATGCAAAGAAAAATAACATAAGACTGATTGGAGTCAATGAACAAATAGGATAAAATGCAGATGACATAAAAAACTGTTCACAGAAGTAATGGCAGAAAACATCCCAAGCAGGAAAAAAGCTTGACATACAGATGAGTGAGGCATACAGGACACGAACAAGCAGTGATCAAAAAAAATCTACACATAGGCGTATAATAGTTAAAATTCCAGAAACCCAACAGAAGAACAAAATTCTACCAACAGTCAGAGAAAGGAAACAAATCACATACAAAGGAAAGCCCATCAGAATTCCAGCAGACTTCTCAATACAAACCCTCAAGGCAAGAAGAACTGGGAGTTACATATTTCAACCCCTAAATGAAAACAACCTCCAACCCAGATTGATGTACCCTGCAAAACTATCTTTCAAAATTGATGGAGAAATAAAATACTTTCATGACAAAGAGTACCTTAGGAACCTCATGAATACCAAACCATCACTCCATAAATTTTAAACAATATCCTAGGAAAAGACAATCAGGATCACAGCCCCAGGTAGCCCAGAAGAATGAATCCTTCAGGCACAAGAAGAAATTAAATGCAAAGGGGGAGAATCCAACAAAAAGAAAAAGTCATGACAAGGATAAGTCAATACATATGAGTTATAACCATCAATGTTAATGTCTCAATTCACCAATCAAAAAAAATAGACTGGTAGAATGGGTCAAGAAACAAGATCCAAAAATATGCTGCATATAAAAAACACACTTAATTCAAAATGAAACTCATAGACTGAAAGTTAAAGGATAGAAAACAATACTCTATGTGACAGGAACCTGAAAAAAAGCAGGAGTAGCTATCCTCTTTGCAGATCACATGGAATTCAAACCAACATTAAGAGAGACAAAGAAGGACACTACATTCTTGTAAAGGGAACAATCCAAGAGGAAGAGATGACAATCATAAATATACGTGCACCAAACACTAGTGTGCCCAACTATATAAAATAAATACTAATGGACATGGAAAATCAAATTAGCACTAATACAATAGGAGTGCGGGACCTCAGTACCCCATTGTCACAAATACATAGATCAACTAGACAAACAATAAACCACAAAATACTAGAACTCAATCAAACTGGTGAACAAATGAACTTAACAGATGGTTACAGAGTGTTCCATCCCAAAAATCAGAATACACGTTCTTTTCAGATGCACACAGGTCATTCTCTGAAATAGACCACAGACTTGCTCATAGAACATGTTTAATTAAGTGCAAAGATACTGAAGTTATCCCCTGTATATGGAGATCAATAGCAAAAGAAACTGCAAGAATTTCATAAACACATGGAAATTGAACAACACACTTCTGAACAACCAGTGGGTCACAGAGGAAATTAAAGAAGAAATCAGACAGTTTCTACAATTAAATGAGAATGTCAATACAACATATCAGAATATATGGGACAAAATGAAAGCAGTCTTTTGAGGGAAATTCATAGCCATGAATACTCATACCAGGAAAACAGAGCCAGGTCAATTAAACAACCTAATGCTGAACCTTAATCTTGTAGAAAAAGAAGAGCAGGACAAACCTAAAGTTCATACAAGGGAGGAAATTATAAAGATCAGAGGAGAAATCAATCCAATGGAGACTAGGAGAATGATACAAAAAAATCAATGAAGCAAAGAGTTGGTTCTTTGAAAGAATAAACAAAATTGACATACCTTTAGTCAACCTTATCAAAAAAGGAAAGAAAAGGCCCAAATCCATGCAATTAGGAATAAAAAGGGTGAAATTACAATGAACCCAGCAGAAATACAGACAATAATCAATACCTACTTCGAGAACCTATACACCAATAAGATGGAAAACAGAAGAAATTGACAGATTCCTACATACGTATGAATTACCAAAGTTGAACAAAGAAGACTTAAAAATTCTAAACAACTAAATATCAATCAAAAAAATTGAAAATGAAAAAAATTAAATGAAAAATGTAATTAAAAACTTACCAACTGAGAGATGTATGGGCCCTGATGGCCTCCCTGCTGAATTCTACAAGACATTTAGAGAGGAACTATTGCCACTACTGTTAAAACTCTTCAATGAATTTGAAAGGGAAGCACTATTCCCAAATTCATTCCTGGCAGCATCAAGCATCATCTTGATCCCCAAAGCAGAGAAAGACCCAACTGAAAAAGAGAACTATAGGCCAATCTCACTGATGAACATAGATGCAAAAATCCCTAATAAGATAATGGCAAGTAGAATGCAGAAGATCATCAAGAAGATCATATACCCTGACCAAATGGGATTCATCCCAGGGTTGCAGGGATGGTGCAACATACACAAACCAAAAACTGTAATACACTATATTAATAGAGCCAAGGCACAGTTTGTAATAGCTAAAACTTGGAAATAGCTAAATTGTCCATCAACTGGAGACTGGATAAACAAGATGTGGTTTTTTAAGAAAATGGAGTACTAGTCAACCATAAAGAATGAGAAACTAGAGACATTTATAGCTAAGTGGATGCACATTGGGGCAATACTCTTAAATGAAATAAATAGGACACACATGTATAAATACTGAATAGTTTCTCTGGTGTGAAAAACTAAGTGTAAATACGAATCAAAATGTATAATTGATATTGTGAAATAGGAAGAAAATATTTAAAGGACTAGGGGAAATGGGAGGGGAAGCGGAAAGGAAAACAGGGAAAAGAAAAAAATATGAGAAAAGGAAAAACATGGAAACAAAGTCTTTGCAAATAGGGAACGGTGGGCAGGGGAATGGGAAAAAAATAGGAACCAAGATACATCATGTAAAGGTACAACATCCCAATGATGAATGTAACTGTATTGTATACCTAAAATGTACTGATAAACTAAATGGAAAAAAAAGAGCCAAGGACAAAAAACATATGATCATTTCAATCAATGCAGAAAAAGCATTCAACAAAATCCAACACACATTCAGATAAAAACCCTACAAAAAATTGGAATAGACGGTCTCTACCTCAATCTGATAAAAGCCATCTATGAAAAACCAACAGCCAATATCATACTAAATGGTCAAAAACTGAAATCCTTCACACTAAAATCAGGAACAAGACAAGGATGTCCACTATCACCACTCTTGTTCAATATAGTTCTGGAAACATTAGCCATGGTAATTAGAGAAGAGAAAGAAATAAAAGAAATAAAGATAGGAAATGAAGAAGTCAAATTGTCATTATTGGCAGATGACATGATACTCTATACAGAAGACCCCAAGAACTCCACCAAAAGTCTTCTAGACTTAATAACCAAATTCAGTAGTGTAGCTGGATACAAAGACAACATACAAAAATCAATAGCTTTTCTGTACACAAACAGACTCACTGAGAGAGAAATAGGGCAAACAATTCCTTTCATAATAGCATCCAAAAAGTTGAAATACCTAGGTATCAACCTAACGAAAGAAATCAAAGACCTCTACTCCGAAAACTACAGCACTCTGAAAAGAGAGATTAAAGATGATATCAGAAAATGGAAAGACATCCCCTGTTCCTGGGTAGGAAGAACCAACATAGTGAAAATGGCCATACTTCCAAAACTGCTACATAGATTCAGTGCAATCCCAATTGAAATTCCAGCAGCATACTTCACGGACCTTGAGAAAACAATCCAAATATTCATTTGGAACAAGAAGCAACCTAGAATAGCAAAAGCAATTCTAGGCAATAAAGACAAGGTAGGGGGCATCACAATCCCCAACTTGAAACTATACTACAAAGGTACTGTGATAAAAACGGCATGGTACTGGCAAAGAAACAGACCTGAGGACCAGTGGAACAGGTTAGAATAGGCAGAAACAACTCCAGGCACACTCAGCCACTTGATCTTTGACAAAGGAGCCAAATACCCTCACTGGAGGCAAGTTAGCCTCTTTAATAAATGGTGCTGGAAAAATTAGGTTTCAACTTGCCAAAGATTAAAACTAGACCTATATTTCTCACCATGCACTAAACTAAAATTGAAATGGATTAGAGATCTAAATATTAAAACAGAAACAATAAATCAGTTGGAATATAAGTTAGGTAGAACTCTTGAAGATATTGGTGTAGGAAAAGATTTTATGAACAAAACCTCAGTTGCATGTGAACTAGTACAAACAAAAAACAAGTAGGATCTCTTCTTATTAAAAAAACTTGTGCACAGCAAGAGAAACCACCAGCAGTGTGAAGAGACAACCCACAATGTGGGAAAAAATTTTCACCAGCTTTTCCTCAGACAAAGGTTTATTATCTAGAATATATAAAGAACTTAAATCAGGCCTCCCAAATTTAAAGACCCAGTCCAAAAATGGGCATCTGAAATGAACAGACATTTCTCAGACAAAAAAGTAGAAATAGCAAATAAACATATGAAAAAATGTTCAACATCACTCATTCAAGAAATGCAAATGAAAGCAATGCCGAGATTTCACCTCACTCCAGAAAGAATGGCTGCTATGATAAAATCAACCAATAACAAATGTTGGTGGGGCTGTGGGGAAAGAGGAACCCTGCTCCACTGCTAGTGGGAGTGTAGACTGGTGCAAGCACTGTGGAAATCAGTATGGAGATACCTCAAAGAACTAGGACTAGAGGTCCCATTTGACCCAGCTATTCTCCTGCTGGGTATCTTCCCAAAGAATTTAAAGGATCATACCACAGTGATATATGTGCACCCATGTTCACAGTGGCACAATTTGTAATAGCTAAAACTTGGAAGCAGCCCAAATGCCCATCAACTGGAGACTGGATAAAGAAAACGTGGTTTTTTAATAAAATGGAGTACTACTCAGCCATAAAAAATGAGAAATTAGAGACATTTATAGCTAAATGGATGCACATTGAGGTGATACTCTTAAGTGAAATAAACAAGACACACGTGTAAATACCGAATAGTTTCTCTAGTGTGAGAAACTGAAAGTGTAAGTAAGGTTCAAAATGTATAACAGATAATGTGAAAAAGGAAGGAAAGGGCCAAAGGGGAAGGGGAACTGGGAGGGGTAGGGGAAAGGAAAGAAGAGAATGGAATTAATATGAGAAAATAAAATGGAAAGGAAGTCTTTGTAAAGAGGGAGGGCACAGGAATGGGGAAAAAAGAAGAACCAAGAGAGATTACGTAAAGGCAAAAATTTCCAATGGTGAATGTCATTATATTGCATAACTAAAATGAACCAATAAAATTAATTAAAAAATAGTGGTCTCAGCTTACTAGAAGATAATAGATGTTTTCAAAATCAGCTTTACTCTTTTGAAATTTGTTGCTCAGGTGAAAATAGGTAAGATAGTATTTTGTAAATGATAGAAATTGAATTCTGGGTATTACAAATTGATAATACATTTTCTTTGAGGACTAATTAAAGATCATGTATAAAATTTAATGTACCAAGATGAAATTATTAAATAGAAAATGTTGGAATTAAATATTTTGTATTTAATTGGAAATAAGGATAACTGATTTATTTTACCCATAGTTTGCTCTCCATCTCTAGCCTAATACCTGACCAGACTAATATGTATTGCAATTATAATGTTCAAAGAAATGTCTGTTTCTTGTCCTTTCCTAAGTGTGCACCTAGAACCAGGTATTACATTTCTATTTAGAGTCTTGTATTATTGCTCTCTACATTGGTATGCACCCTGGTCACACCAGGGATTTCACCCTCCCTTGAGGTTTCATCTGTCATTCTTAACACAGGACTTTGCAGTAGCTTTTTGTCTATCAGGAAGAACTTGATCCAATTATGCTTAAGAATATGTATTTGTAAAACATTACTTCCATGTATTCTCATAAGGCCAAAAGTGATGGGTGTGCACTAATTGGCCAAAGTTAGAAATTTGTAGTACACTATTTCAGATTTTTCTGAAACACAAGTAGACCAAGCAATCTTTCATAAGTAAGTATGCAGGGCTTATTTTAGCTCTATTAGAAGATCCATGTGCACAAGTACATTATTGGTCTTCTTTGCCATGACATCAGAAATTCCTATAATATATTAGATAACTAAATGTTAACAAATGTTGAAATAACACTATGCAAAGAGGAGAATAAATTCACACAACTTCAACTACTTAGGAAGAACAATTTGCTTCTCCCTGCAGGCAAAGCAGAACAGAGAGATTCTGGAGTCCCTGACGATGAGCACAAAGGGGCTTAATGCTGGGAAACATGAGGCCACCAGCACAGAGCTGTTCACTATCCACTGGCCACGATTTGAGACTAGAGTCATCCAAATGGTCAAAATAGTATAGAGTGAATAAAGGGTAACAAAGGAGCTCACCAGGATCAGGATTGTGCATGTAGCTCTGGCCTCGTGGGAAGGACTGGGGGAGAAGCAGTGGCTGCGAATGTGCTGGACTCGGTGCCTGTGTCTGTGCAGGACCAGGCCCATAGAGCCACTGGCCCAGATCATGAAGCCCACACTGATAAAGTCAAGGGAAAAATATAAGAATGCATATAACGAGCTATATCTCTCTGGCATTGCCCAGGAGCAGTGTCCACAACTGGTTCTCACAGTAACATTTTTGCAATTGAGTGGACCATTCACTATTACAATGATGCATGAATTTACTGAAAGATTCGGAATCCAGCACAGGAAACAGCAGAACCCAATAAATGTTAGGGATTGAATCTTGAGCTCCGTCCATCTACAAATACTAGGGTTGAGCTTAATAGCCTGGAACCCATTGAGAAGGCAGACAGTGCTGAAGGAAACCCCTGTGGCTACTCTGTGAAAATAGAAGACAAGTTTACATCCAACATTGTCCAGGAAAGAGTTCCACCCAAATGCCACTATTGTTTGCAATATCCCTTTGGAGAGCAGGACCAGAGAGTTGGCTAAGACCAGTTGGTTGAGAATTAGGTCTATGAGTCTCAATTTGTGTCCAGTGAGCAGGCAGAAGGTGTAAAAACAAAGGAGGAAAGAATTTCCAAAGACCCCGACTGCAGTCTGAGTGAGGAAGATAATCCCCAAATCCAAATTTCCTGCAGCCATTGCATCAAAGTCTGGGGCTGTTGACATCATCTGATTTCAGAGGAACCAGTAGAAAAGGAAGAGCAATAAATGCCTTGACACCAAGATGGACACAATTAGTCTGTGTGTGTCCTATGTCATATTTTCTCACTTTAATTGGACATGTAGGCTTTATGCTTATTTGCACAAAGGCAATCAATGAAGAATTACACTGGAAGCAGTAGGGTGTCCACTTCCAAGTGGTTAATGAGGGGGAGCACAAGTGGACCACAGATCTCTGCAACCGCAGACATGAATGAAGATCTCTGTGTACTGATCCAACTAGTGTGGTTTCATTCTTTCTCCAAAGAAGACTGACAAATTAGGACACACTTTGAGCTCATAGAAAAATTTAAGTTTGCTTATAGCTGTTTTGTCTACAAAAAAGACTAGATGAATGGAGAAATTTTCACTCAGCTGAAATCTGCAGTTCAGTAATATAAAATCCATAGAACCCCACAACTAAACACCTGCAAGCTGGCACAGTTTGCCACCTGGTAGAAGTGAATCCACCCACTGTTGATGTTTCAACTTTTGATGTGAGCTTAGGCAACCTCCTACTCCTTTCCTTTAACACCCAAGCTACAGGACTTCAACATCCACTTCAAAAAGAAATTTTCAGACTTTCCAAAGTGCCATATTTGTTTTCATTTGTATATTTTTCACACTCCTATCATGTGTAAATCTGTGCTGTAATCTTAATACTCCAGGCTCTACTTTTCAAAAGTTTCATTTATGACATTGTTTGGGTCCCAGTGAGTTCTGGGATTCCTATGTGGAGTGTGCACTGGTCTGTAGTTCACAGGAATGCGTACACTACATGACACCAGAAGTGACTCATGAAATTTCCTCTAAGATGTATTCCTAAGCGAAGGACGGTGACTCCTACACAACATGTGCCCTGTCTTTCAGTTGTGCAAAAGAGGGTACATTTAAGGACAGAAATGTGACAGGTTGGATCAACAGGCATGAAAAGTTACATTAAAAATTTACAGTTTTGAGTTATGCAAATCTAAGAACTTTTTGAAATATTTAAACAATGTTGAATCAACATGAAATTTTTAAATCCAAGAAAGAAAATTAAATGAGTAAAAAAAAACTACTTTAACTGTGTGTCAAACTGATGGTCCATCCAGAGTAACAATAATAACAAAAGCCTTTATATGGCTTCAAAACTCACACCAAACAGACAACCATACACCTCTAACTGTAAGTAAAAGTAATGATATCTGAATCACAGTACATAGTGTCATTGTCATGATTCTTTTAAAATTTTTTGTTTTTGTTTGGATTTTTATGAAACACCTGGGCTAGAACCCAGAGCCCCACAATGCTAGAGAAGCACTCTACCCCTAAGCTACCCTTTTATTTTGATATTATAACATAGTTTTGCAAAATGGTATCAGTGGAGTAAATTGAGTAAAATAAACATGGGATCTCTCTGTATTACTTCATACAACAGCAAATGAATCACCAGTTGTCTCTAAAAATTTCAATTAAAAAATCCAAGTGCTGGGGATGTAGCTTAGTAGTAGAGTATGCATGAGGGCCTAGGTTCAATCCCAGCACTGCAACCCCCCCCGCCCAATCCAAATAATGCTGAGTATGTAGGGCACTTATGAAGTATGTGTGGGAGCAGGCTTTCAATACCTCAAAAAAGAAAAAAGAGCCAAAAGAAAACAACCTCCCCACTAAACCCATAAAGAGTATATACAAGGCAGGAGGAGAAAATATCTAAGAAATCATCTCAAAGTTAGATTCCAAATAAAGTTTTGGTAAATATCTTGGTTAGATTCATTGAGAAAATATAAACTTATTATTTAAAATGTGGCAACATTGGATTAAAATTAGTAATTTAAACAAAAATAGATGTGAAATTTAAACCTATTAAATATGAGAATTGGAAAACAGTAACAGAGAAACAGCCCAATATAAAATTCATAGGTATTTGAATATAGCATAGATATGCTATTTAATAATTCCAATCTAAATGACAATATTTCTAACTTTTCTCAATTAGTTACAAAATATCACAATTGTACAAATAGGTACAAACTAAAATGAATGAAGGTAATGTATTTTTATAATTTAAATTTGTGAAATCTTCACTCTATGTAGTTCAAACCAGTTACCTTTATATATTTTAACAAACAATAAGTACTGTATTATGCATATTAAAATTAAATGTAAAATATTTAATTAGATACAACATATAATAGGAAGCTATCAACACTAGTGTGAGAAATGATATTACTAAGAAAATGAAAGATGAAAAACAAGTGATGGCAAATATATGAACAGTCAATACTTACTAGTTACATTTACATGTTTAAAAATAAGTCTGCTTGGCAAATAAACAAAAATTCTTAAAAAATTGCAAAGGACATTATATTATTTTAAATCTAACATATATTAACATGACAAAATCTTATGGCTTATATTTCTATAATACAGAATTTAAATTTTGTTTCTGTCACAAACCACAATGAATTAAATACTATTCAAAAATTGGAATAAAGAGGTATGAAAAAGAAGTCATTTGAAACGTTCTGCATGCATAAAGTGTACATATCTACATCGTTCAAAAAACATTACTCTTACTAACACACTATATGTCAGCAGCCTTTCTTTAGAGTCTGAAAGTTGTGATTTTTTTCAGAGCTGTTTATTTTCAATAAGAGAAGATCTAGGTATTTTGGAATCTTATTTCAGTTGTGTTCGTCATTGTGTAATTGCAGTCATTAATGTTTAGAGGGTGAAAGTGAAACATACATGTCAGTTAACCAGTGGGTCCTGACTGTGGGTTTCAAGGTCCTAACCTCACCAGCAATGATTCCTTGCTGAGTTGGAGTCTCAGGACTTGGATAGGGACCGAGCAGGCTTCACCAGGCCGAGGTCCAGCAGAGGGAGCTTGCGAGCTCCTGGGGAAATCTCTCCTGGAGGATCCACACCAAGTGCCAGCCTTGTGCTTTCTGAAGGCTGGGAGCAGCAGGGAGCTAGTGTCAACGTTAGCTTCACCTTAACTTCATAGAGTTGTGGATTTGTGCTCCTGAATAACTATAATTTTATGACACCCTTTGAGGCTGAAATAAAAATATAAGAACAAATAGTGTAATGAAAAATGGTAAATAAAATAAGGGAAGGGAAAGTGGAAAGGGTCAGGCATCATTTCAAGAGGTGTCACCTGGAGGTGCTATGGAGACCTGGGGAGGATCTTCATGCTCTCAGAGCGCAGGGTGGTGGAGGGTAGATGGGTAATCTAACATGTGACCAGTAAGAATTCTTTTGATTTTCTTTTCCTTTGAAATGAATTATTAAGTAGTATATGTGGTTGAGTTGGGCACATGTGATTAAGCTAGGCAGAGAGAGAGAGAGAGAGAGAGAGAGAGAGAGAGAGAGAGAGAGAGAGAGGAGGGAGGCTGTTGATACAGGAATGTGTCAGTCCAGAATGGCAGCCCAAGTAGGGCAGCGGCTAATTCTTATGTTCTTGTGAGATAAACATACAAAGGACTTTTAGAATGTGGTTAAATGCCTGAGTCACCTTTGTAGTTTGAGATGTAAGGGCCTTATTACTATATTTTTGCACATGCGCAATCATTTTTGTTGTATTCAAGTTTTCATAATATTTTCACTTCTACAAATGACAGACAAATGAGCCTTTCAATGGTCTAAATGAGGGGTGTGATTACCTGAATTCTGCTGGTGACGGAAAGTTAGAGGCACAGTGTCAAGTGCTCCATCTGGCACAGCACGCCCCTGCAGAAGCCTGCACAAAACAGAGAAACATCAGATGCATCCACACAGCAGCAGCTGGTACCACAGACGCTGTGTCTCCCGGAGTGGGAGCTCACCTTCCTCATCTTATCGTTAGAAGCAGGGCTATACCCTGCAGTGCTCAGAGTGAGCCCTCCAGTGGGGAGTGTGCTTAGTATAAGGCGAGCAAGAGGAGTTTCTGAAAGACGAAGTGAGAGGAGAGAGGTGAGATGCCAGGCAGCCCTAGGCAGGCTGACAAGATTGGCCAGATGCCTCTGCTTACCTATTTATCTATCATCTATCTGTCTAGTTCTCTATCATCTGCTATATATTATTGATCATATATGCATGTCATCTATTTAGCAACCATTCATATATAATCTGACTACCTATATGTGCACTAGCTATGTATCATCTATGTATCTATCATCTATCTGTCTGTGTCTGTATGCATGCATGTATGTATGTATGTATGATCTACATAAGAGTTTTTGCTTCTAATCTCAGGAAGACATTTTTTTTTAAAGAACAGAAAATCTTGGATTTACTGACATAGAAATTTCTAAGAAAGTTTTACTCACCTGAAGGGAGGAGCTGTTTACCACATTTGGACTCTCCCTGGAACTACAGAAGCATTGTGTGTGAAGTGTGTGGTAAAGGTTCAGGACACTATGATCTCACCTCCTCAAAGGGAGTGATTATCATGTCATCTGCTTGTGCAGTGACAGAGTCTGCATTGGGAGTGGAGATTACCTCTGAGAAACATTTGGGGCCATGTAAGGCACTGAATGCTATTATGAGCAATTTAAACAGACATCCAGTAGCAATGTCTGAACCAGGTAGGGAAAGTAAACTTTTGAAAAAAACAAAATCCCCATGGAACATGAGATGAGGACTCTGAGATGTGATGAATGAGAGAAGGATACAAATCAATGTCCACCCATAGTTTTTAGTCATTTCTTTCCAAAAGCCAAATCCTCCCTCTTCACAGGATGACTGAGGGTGGAGGATGGCAAGGGAAAGAATGAGGAGAATTAGAGCATGCATCCAGAGTTGTACACATGAACGGAATATTCATATTTTTGATCAGTATCTTGGTAAATATTTATGGGGTAGCTTATGTGTATCAGGCCTGTTTCTAGGCACATGACATGTTTATGTCCACAAAATATAGAAATTATCTTGCTAGTGCTTACTGTGCTGTTGATGGGAAGGAGAAGAATCAGGGCATTTGTGGTCCCAGTCATACTGTGGATTAGAAGGTGTCAAGCTCTAGCAAATAAGAGGAGAAGGCACACCTGAGCAAATTTCAGGGTTAAAAGATGGGATGAAGTGAATTTGGTGTGAATGTTTGGGCTCCAAGTGAAGACAATATTTAGAAAAATATTTTAGGTAGAAAAGGACATATTTATTTCTTCTTTCAGCATTGTTGGTTGTACATTACACTTGATCTTAGCCAAAAGGTTGAGAAGCAATGTTGGTTGTACATTAATTTTCTTGCCTTACTGCATGAAGATCTTGATTGCAATCCTGAGAAAGATGCAAAGAGCAACTTCCTTCTTTCTGCTTTAATCTCATAGGAATATTTTAATAGGGCCAGGGATGTAGCTCAGTGGAGCCATGCCTGCCTGGCAAGCACAAGGTCCTGAGTTCAATCATTGATAGCAGAAAAAAAAAAGAATATATTTTTTTCCCTCAAATTCTTTTATTGGTACATTTTAGGTATACAACACATTTACATTTCTCATTGGGAACTTGTACCTTTACATGATGCATCTTGGTTCTTATTTTTTCCCTATCCCCAGCCCTCCCTTCACCCCCTCCACCCTTCCCTATTTACAAAGACTTTGTTTCCATTTTTTCCATTTCTCATCATTTTTCCTTTCCCTTCTTTCCTTTCCTCTACCCCTCCCACTTCCCCAACCCCTGGGGAACATTTCTTCCCACTTCACATTATCAATTATACCTTTTAGTCCTTATTTACACTTTCAGTTTCTCACACTAGAGAAACTATTCGATATTTACACATGTGTGTCCTATTTATTTCACTTAAGAGTATCGCCTCAATGTGCATCCATTTAGCTACAAATGTCTCTAATTTCTCATTCTTTATGACTGAGTAGTACTCTGTCTTATAAAAACACCCCCACATTTTCTTGATCCAGTCTCCAGTTGATGGGCATCTGGGCTGCTTCCAAGTTTTAGCTATTACAAATTGTGCTACTATGAATATGGATACACATATATCACTGTGGTATGATTCTTTTAATTCTTTGAGGAAGATACCCAGCAGGGGAATAGCTTGGTCAAAAGGGACTTCCAGTCCTAGTTCTTTGAGGTATCTCCATACTGATTTCCACAGTGGTTGCACCAGTCTACACTCCCATCAGCAGTGGGGCAGGGTTCCTCTTTCCCCACAGCCCCACCAGCATTTGTTATTGGTTGATTTCATGATAGCAGCCATTCTTTCTGGAGTGAGGTGGAATCTAGGCATTGTTTTCATTTGCATCTCTTGAATGACCAGTGATGTTGAGCATTTTTTCATATGTTTATTTGCTATTTCTACTTTTTTGTCTGAGAAATGTCTGTTCATTTCAGATGCCCATTTTCGGATTGGGTCTTTAAATTTGGGAGGTCTGATCTTTTGAAGTACTTTATGGATTCGAGATACTAGGCCTTTGTCTGAGGAACAGCAGGTGAAGATTTTTTTCCCACATTGTGGGTTGTCTCTTTACATTGTTGGTGGTTTCTCTTGCTGTGTAGAAGTTTTTTAATAAGAAGAGATCCCACTTGTTGATTGTTTGTGCTAGTTCATGGGCAACTGAGGTTTTGTTCATAAAATCTTTTCCTACACCAATGTCTTCAAGAGTTCTACCTAACTTCTGTTCCAGCCGGTTCAGCATTTCTATTTTAATATTTAGATCTTTAATCCATTTCAATTTTAGTTTAGTGCATGGTGAGAGATATAGGTTTAGTTTTAACTTTTGGCAAGTTGAAACCCAATTTTTCCAGCACCATTTATTAAAGAGGCTATCTTTCCTCCAGTGAGGGTGTTTGGCTCCTTTGTTGAAGATCAAGTGGCTGAGTGTGTCTGGAGTTGTTTCTGCATCTTCTAATCTGTTCCACTGGTCCTCAGGTCTGTTTCTTTGCCAGTACCATGCTGTTTTTATCACAGTAGCTTTGTAGTATAGTTGCAAGTTGGGGATTGTGATACTCCCTACCTTGTCTTTATTGCCTAGAATTGCTTTTGCTATTCTGGATCTCTTCTTGGTCCAAATGAATTTTTGGATTGTTTTCTCAAGGCCCATGAAGTATGCTGCTGGGATTTCAATTGGGATTGCATTAAATCTACATAGCAGTTTTGGAAGTATGGCCATTTTCACTATGTTGATCCTTCCTACCCAACAGCAGGGGACGTCTTTCCATTTTCTGATATCATCTTCAATCTCTCTTTTCAGAGTACTATTGTTTTCAAAGGAGATGTCTTTGATTTCTTTTGTTAGGTTGATTCCTAGGTATTTCAGTTTTTTGCATGCTATTGTGAAAGGAATTGTTTGCCCTATTTCTCTTTCAGTGAGTCTGCTGTTCATGTAGAGGAAAGCTATTGATTTTTGTGTGTTGACTTTGTATCCAGCTACACTACTGAATTTGGTTATTAAGTCTAGAAGACTTTTGGTGGAGTTCTTGGGGTCTTCTATATAGAGTATCATGTCATCCTGTAAATAATGACAACTTGATTTCTTCATTTCCTATCTTTATTCCTTTTATTTCTTTCTCTTGTCTAATTGCTGTGGCTAATGTTTCTAAAACTATATTGAACAAAAGTGGTGATAGTGGACATCCTTGTCTTGTTCCTGATTTTAGTGTGAAGGATTTCAGGTTTTTACCATTTAGTATGATCCTGGCTGTTGGTTTTTCATAGATGGCTTTTATCAGATTGAGGTAGAGACCATCTATTCCAATTTTTTGTAGGGCTTTTTATCATAAATGTGTGTTGGATTTTTAAAAATTCTTTTAGTTCTTTTATTGTTACATTTTAGGTATACAATTCATTTACATTTATCATTGGGTGTTTGTACCTGTACATGACATATCTTGGTTCTTATTTTTTTCCCCTTTACCTGTACACCCTTCACCCCGTCCACCCTTCCCTATTTACGTAGATTTCATTTCCATTTTTGTTTCTTTTCTCATAGTTTTTCCTTTCCCTCTTTTCCTTTCCCTTTCCCCTCCCTTCACTCCTTTGTCTTTGGACCTTTTTTCCTATTTCAAATTATCAATTATTCATTTTAATCATTTTAACCCTTGTTTACACTATCAGTTTCTCACACTAGTGCAACTATTCAGTATTTACACATGTGTGTCCTATTTATTTCACTTAAGAGTATGGCCTCAATATGCGTCCATTTAGCTATAAATGACTCTAGTTTTTCATTCTTTAAGTACTCCATTTTATAAAAAAGCCACATTTTCTTTATCCAATTTCCAGTTGATGGGGACTTGGGCTGCTTCCAAGCTTTAGCTATTACAAACTGTGCTGCTATGAAGATGGGTGCACATATATCACAGTGGTATGATTGTTTTAATTCTTTTGGGAATATACCCAGCAGGGGAATAGCTGGGTTAAATGGGACCTCTAGTCCTAGTTCTTTGAGGTATCTCCATACTGACTTCCACAGTGGTTGCACCAGTCTGCACTCCCACCAGCAATGGAGAAGGGTTCCTTTCTCCCCACAACCCTGCCAGCATTTGTTATTTGTTGATTTCTTCATAGCAGCCATTCTTTCTGGGGTGAGGTGGAATCTCAGTGTTGTTTTCATCTGCATCTCTCGAATGACCAGTGATGTTGAACACTTTTTCATGTATTTGTTTGCTGGTTTTACCTCCTTGTCTGAGAAATGTCTGTTCATTTCAGATCCCCATTTTTGAATTGGGTCTTTGAATTTGGGGGGTCTGATTTTTTTCAATTCTTTATATATTCTAGATAGTAGTCCTTTGTCTGAGGTACAGCTGCTAAAATTTTTTTCCCATATTGTTAGTTGTCTGTTAGCTCTGTTGGTGGTTTCTTTTGCAGTGCAGAAGCTTTTTAATAAGATGAGATCCCAGTTGTTGATTCTTTCTGCTAGTTCCCATGCTGCTGAGGTTTTGTTCATGAAGTCTTTTCCTATGCCAGTGTCTTCAAGAGTTCTACCTAACTTATCTTCCAGCAAGTTTAGTGTTTCTCTCTTAATATTTAGATCTTTAATCCACTTCGATCTCAGTTTAGTGCATGGTGATAGGTATGGGTCTAGTTTCAATCTTTGGCAGGTTGAGATACAGTTTTTCCAACACTATTTATTAAATAGGCTATCTTTTCTCCAATGATGGTGGTTGGCTTCTTTGTCAAAGATGAGGTGGCTGAGCATGTCTGGAGTTGTTTCTGCATTGTCTAATCTATTCTACTGATCCTCAGGTCTGTTCCTTTGCCAGTATCATGCTGATTTTATCACAGTAGCTTTGTAGTAGAGTTTCAAGTTGGGGATTGTGATAACCCCAGCCATGTCTCTGTTGCTTAGAATTGCTTTAGCTATTCTAGGTCTCTTATGGTTCCAAATGAATTTTTGGATTGTTTTCTCTAGTTCTGTGAAGTATATTGTTGGAATTTCAATTGGCATTGCATTGAATCTATATAGTAGTTTTGGAAGTATGGCCATTTTCACTATATTGGTTCTTCCTACCCAGGAGTAAGGCATGTCTTTCCATTTTCTTGTATCCTCTTCAATCTCTTTTTTCAGAGTGCTGTAGTTTTCAGTGTAGAGGTCTTTTGCTTCGTTAGATTGATTCCTAGATATTTTGTTTTTTGGATGCTATTGTAAAAGGAATTGTTTCCCTAATTTCTCTCTCAGTGAGTCTGTTATTTGTGTACAAGGAGGCTATTGTTTTTTGAGTGTTGACCTTGTATCAGGCTACTCTACTGAATCTGTCAATTAAGTCTAGAAGTCTTTTGACAGAGTTTTTTGGGTCTTCTGTGTAAAGTATCATATCATCAGCAAATAATGACAGTTTAACTTCTTCTTTTCCTATATTTATTCCTTTTATTTCTTTCTCTTTTCTAATTGCTGTGGCTAATGTTTCCAGAACTATATTGAACAGGAGTGGTGATAGTGGGCATCCTTGTCTTGTTTCTGATTTTAGCATGAAAGTTTTCAGTTTTTGACCATTTAGTATGGTGTTGGCTGTTGGTTTTTCATAGATAGCCTTAATCAGGTTGAGATAAAGACCTTCTATTCCAATTTTCTGTATGGTTTTTATCATGAATGGGTGCTGGATTTTGTCAAATGCTTTTTCTGCATCTATTGAGATGATCATATGGTTTTAAGTCCTTGACTCTGTTAATATGGTGTATTACATTTATTGATTTATGAATGTTGAACCATCCTTGCATCCCTGGGATAAATCCGATTTGGTCAGGGTGTATAATCTTCTTGATGACCCTCTGTATTCTGTCTGCCAGTATATTGTTGAGGAATTTTGCATCTATGTTCATTAGGGAGATTGGCCTGTAGTTCTCTTTTTTGGTTGGGTCTTTCCCTGGTTTTGGAATCAAAGTAACACTTGCTTCCAGGAATGAATTTGGAAGTATTGCTTCCCTTTCAATTTCCTTGATGAGTTTAAAGAGTAATGGCATTAGTTCTTCTTTAAATGTCTTGTAAAATTCAGCACTGAAGCCATCTGGACCTGGGCTTTTCTTTGTTGGTAAATATTTTATTACATTTTCAATTTCACTCATTGTAATTGAGGTGTTTAGAATTTTTATATCTTCTTCATTTAACTTTGGTAATTCATATGTACCTAGGAATCTGCCCATTTCTTCTGTGTTTTCCATTTTATTGGAGTAGAGGTTCTTGAAGTAGGTATTGATGATCCTCTGGATTTCTGTTGGATCTGTTGTGACTTCACCTTTTTCATTCTTAATTGCATGTATTTGTGCCTTTTCTTTCCTTTTTTTGATAAGGTTGGCTATAGGTTTATTGATTTTATTTATTCTTTCAAAAAACCAACTCTTTGATTCATTGATTTTTTTGTATTGTTCTCTTAGTCTCCATTGCATTGATTTCCGCCCTGATCTTTATAATTTCCTCTCTTGTACGAGCTTTGGATTCATTATGCTCTTCTTTTTCTAGGAGCTTGAGGTTCTGCATTAGGGTATTTATCTGAGTTTTCTCTGTTTTCCTAATATGGGCATTCACTGCTATGAATTTCCCACATAGAACTGTTTTCATTGTGTCCCATAGATTCCTGTATGTTGTACTGGCATTTTCATTTACTTGTAGAAACTGTTTAATTTCTTCTTTAAT
Source organism: Heterocephalus glaber (assembly GCF_053883595.1). Lineage (NCBI taxonomy): Eukaryota > Metazoa > Chordata > Mammalia > Rodentia > Bathyergidae > Heterocephalus > Heterocephalus glaber. The sequence goes on from NW_028258451.1 coordinate 2,860,235, forward strand.
TACTTCTGTGACCCATTGGTTGTTCAAGAGGGTGTTATTCAGTTTCCATGTGTTTGTTGGGGTTTTGCAGTTTCTTTTTTTTCTTTATTTCTTTTTTTTGCTAAATTTAATTGCATTCATTTCGTTCAAAAACAAAAAAATTACAAAATCATACCTTGAATGTGACCAGTGGAATTTGTTGCTGTTTATTTTGTGAAATTACCACATTCTTCCTAGGTAGCATTTGCATCACCTAACAGAATTACATTTTGGATATATGGAGAAAACACTAAAAACAACTTTTGGCAAATTGTAATGCTATGTGGGCACCACACCAATCACTGTAGTTTCTATGAGATCCATGCCATTTTGTACTCTACAAGGGAAATATTGTACTTTCTCATTAACATCCCTCAACTTCCCTACCCACACGTGGCAACCATCACGGAACTCTCTGCTTCTTTAAAGTTGTCTAAAACAAATAGGATCAAGCTTTAATTTCTCTATGCCTGGCATATTTCATGTAATGATCTCTTGGTTAATCTACATTGTCATAAAGGAAGGATTTTCTTTCAAGACTCAATAGAATTTCATTGTATACATAAACTTCACTTTACCAATACAACTATGATGATTGTATGTAAAACGTCCCTTAAAGACCATGTATTGAAGACTTGGATGCAAGGTTCTGTTATTCTGAATTTAACCTTATGTATTTTCCAACCCCATCAGTGCATTAGTTCATAGATATATTGGAGGAAGACTGTCTCTGAATGTGTGCTTTCAAACTGCATCTTACTCTTAACACAGCTCTATGTCTCTGTCACTCTGATTTCTAGCTTTCTCAGTCAGTATTTATACTAAATCTCACTTTGAGTTTGTGTGTTTTCTGGTATTAGGAGAATCATAGAAGCTTTTCACACATTATTTACATAAGTTTTCTCTTCAGAGCTCTTTCATATTTTTTAAGGTAAGTGGAAAAGTAAATGGTTTCTTATATTTACTGCATACGTATGGCTTCCCTCTCTAGTTAATTCTTTCACGAACTTGAATGCACTGAGAAAAATAAAACCTCCAGGTTGTGATACAGGGAAACCATTAGAGTCAAAACACAAACCTCAAGTCTCTCTCTACTGCCATGAGTTGAGCAGCTGTTCTCCCCAGGTCCCTATCCCATGCTACATTTGCATTGGAGCCAGCTAACTTTGAACTGAACCTACTGGCATCATGAGGCAAAGTAAAGCACTTCTTTAATTTGTAAGTGGGTATTTTGTCCCAGTCACTGGAAAATGAAATCACTCCCATGATGAAGATAGGGTGAAGTTCCAACATGTGTGTTTGTTATACATATTTCTTAATTTTGGGCCAGTGATTTAGCTCAGTGATGCTGCTCCTGCCTTGCAAGTGCAAAGTCCTGAGTTCAATCCCTGGTACCAAAAAAATTTCTTAATTTTTAATGAAAAGAGGAATTTTTTTTTTTTTTTGGTACCAGAGATCAAACTCGGGACCTTGCACTTGCAAGGCAGGAGGTGGAACCACTGAGCTAAATCCCTGGCCTGAAAAGAGAAATATTATTCAATAGCCATTAAAAGTAGGTCAGTGGTATTAAAACATTATATGAAAAAAGATATACAGGTGGCAAAGAAGCAAGTCAAAAAATGTTCAGGGCTGGGGATTTAGCTCAGTGGTGCCAGTGTCTGCCTTCGCAAGCACAAGGTTGTGAGTTTGATTCCTGGTACCAAAAAAAAAATAAAGTTCAACATCATGATACAACAGAGAAGTATAGTTAAAATAATGAGATGACACTACACACATATTAATATAACTAAAATTAGAAAGAATGACAATATCATCAATATAAAAAAAAAACAATGAAGGCTTTCATGCCCATTCACTGCCAAATATGCCAAACTTGTGGTGGAACAGGAACAATGATAGTGTGTGGGACTGCAACTGACACATTCAGTTTAGATAACAATTTAGCAGTCTTTTAAAAGTGAAACATTCTCAAATCTGAAATTATTAAAATGTATTTTCATATAAAGAATTGTATACTTGTGAGTCTCCACTCCCCCCTCCAACCAAGAAGGCCTGACAGTCTCTAGCCCCCAAGTCCAAGGTGGCATCCGCCTTGCCGGGCCTGCCCAAGGGAGAAAGAAAAACAAGAAACAATTGAACATATTGATGAAATACAAAATGAAATAGCTAGACTTAATGAACAAGCCAGTGAGGAGATATTGAAAGTAGAACAGAAATATAACAAACACTGCCAACCATTTTTTTCAGAAGAGGTCAGAATTGATCGCCAAAATCCCAAATTTTTGGGTAACATTTGTTAACTATCCACAGGTGTCTGCACTGCTTGGGAAGGAAGATGAAGAGGCACTGCATTATTTGACCAGAGTCGAAGTGACAGAATTTGAAGATATAAAATCAGGTTACAGAATAGATTTTTATTTTGATGAAAATCCTTACTTCGAAAATGAAATTCTCTCCAAAGAATTTCATCTGAATGAGAGTGGTGATCCATCTTCAAAGTCCACTGAAATGAAATGGAAATCTGGAAAGGATTTAATGAAACATTCAAGTCACACACAGAATAAAGCCAGTAGGAAGAAGCAGCATGGAGAACCCGGGATCTTCTTTACCTGCTTTACCAACCATGCTGTTGTGGGTGCAGATGAGTTAGGAGAGGTCATTAAAGGTGAGATTTGGCCAAATCCATTGCAGTACTACTTGGTTCCTGATATGGATAACGAGTGTGAGACCAAGATGAACCTAAGAAACACCATCTTAGCCTGAAGATGAACTCCCCTCATACCCCTCCTCTTACAGAGTGCATTTTTGTAACTGCTTGTTCTGCTTCTGTAAACCAGCTTCATCGCTTCTCAGAAAGGGATGGTGCCTGGTGCCTCCCTTTCCTGTGAATTGCCCTAACCTGAAAGGCAGCAAGATAGCTGAGTTGTGAAAAATATTTTGCAACTAGTCAAAAACATGTTAACCTCCCCTTGAACTTCTCTTCTTTAAATAACACCTATAAAAGCTATGCTGCTATGACACCCTATATAAACTGTGCTGTTTCTGGACTCAAGGCTTCACTTCGCTTAGGGAGTGGAGTCCACCTACATGAATAAATTCCTTTCAGTTTAACTTTGTCATTGGTCCCAGTGTTTGGTAATTTATGGGCTCGCTTGGCACAACAACGAGGAAGGGGAAGGAGAAGACGATGATGATGATGATGATGAAGAAGGATTGGAAGACATTGATGAAGAAGGGGATGAGGATGAAGGTGAAGATGATCTGATGAAGGGGAGGAAGGAGAGGAAGATGACTAATTGAACACTGATGGATTCCAACCTTTTTAAAAAAAATTTTTCTCCAGTCCCTGGGAGCAATTTGCAGTCTTTTTCCCCCCTCTTGTGCTCAGTCGCCCTGTTCTTGAAGTCTTTTCTCAAACACCATGGTTCTCAACTTACTTTGTGGGGAGATACCTTGAGCAGAACACAATGGGAAAAGGGTCTCTACAGCTTCTGTCCTAAATTCATTTTGATCCCCTCCTGTCTCACACAAACTGTGTGGAATCAACACCATCGTGCTGTGGGAAAAAAGAAAACCCTTCTGCTCCCTTAGCTCTGTGGGAAGCTGGAGGGTGCTCAGCCCCTGTGTAGTAGTGCATAGAAATCTAGCTCTTTTCCTCCTTTCTCTGTATATTGGGCTCAGAGATTACACTGTGACTCTATGTGAATATGGACAGTTAGCATTTACCAACATGTACTTGTCTACTTTCTCTTCTTTAAAAAAAGAAAAAAACTTTTAAAAATGGGGTATAGAAGGTCAGCAAAGGGTGGGTTTGAGATGTTTGGGTGGGTTAAGTGGGCATTTGACAACATGGCTTCTCCTTTGGCATGTTCAATTGTGACATTAACAGCCATCCTTGCAGTTTAAGATGACACTTTTAAAATAAACTCCTCTCCTAATGATGACTTGAGCCCTGCCACTCTATGGGAGAATCAGCAGAACCTGTAGCGTCTTATTTGGAATTGACATTCTCTATTGTAATTTTGTTGGTTTGTTTTTAAATTCTTTTTTGTTTTCACTGGAAAGGAAAAGGTGATGTGCAGTTTTAAACGTTCAAAGTGTACAAGTTGCTTTGTTACAATGAAACGTGTATGCAAAAAAAAAAACTGTATACTTGTGTTCATTGTAGCTTTGTTAACAGCTCCAAATTGGAAACAATTCATCTGGCATTAATATATGAATAAACATAGAATATAATATTATTCAGTAATGAAAATAAAGTTTACATAAGCAAGATTAATGAACCTAAAATTATCCGTGAAAAACAGAAAAGTAAACACTTTATGATTCCAATCATATAAAATTGTAAAAATACAAAGTAACCCACTGTGAAAGAAAGTAGATAGGTGGACATATGAAGGCTTCAAGAAACCAGCAATACTGTACAAGAGCACAAGATAAATTCTCGGTATGTTCATCATAATAATGGCTTCATGGATTTATATATGTGACAAAATTTCCTAAATTATATATTTCAAATATATTCAAGTTGTTATATATCAGTCACACCTCAATACATTTTTAATAAAATTATCTGAGAAAAATATCTTTTTTTTTTTTTGGAAACCAAGTTTGACAAACTCATATTCACACTATTATCTTCTTCCTCAAATCTGGGGAAGGGCACTCTTGTGTCAGTGGATGAAAATAGCAATACTTGCCAGACAAACTTTTTCGCATAATGGAACTTCATTCTGACTCCCTTTTTGTCTATATAGTAACTAGACTTAGATGAGCATTCCAAAAAGAAAACAGGATTCTGCAAAACCTTAAATCTTCTTAGGATACCTTCCTAAACTATAGGATATACAGATTTGGTAGTAGTGTGGTTGTGGAGAGACATATTTGAGAATCTGAGGTGTACTTTTATAAAAATTAATTTTATTGCTATACTTCTTATATGATCACATTCACATAGGAAATTTGTACCTGTACATAAAATATCTTGTTTTTTCCCATCCCCTCCCATCCTTTCTTCCAGCAGCATATTCCACCTGGTTTTCTGCCAGCTCCTTCACTTCCTATGACACTCTGTATCTCTGTACTAATTCTTGTTCATACCTTGACCCTGCATCTTACTATTGATATCAACCTATGAAATTATTGACCTAAGAGCACATGACTCTTTGTAGAATGTAGGGAAAAGTTTACCCTCAACAATGTTGGGCATTATGTGCAATCATGTGGGAATAATGTAATAAATGCAGGGTATTCCAAGAAGTGCTGAATGTAGTCACTAAATGATGCTTCTTCTGGGTGACCACTGGTACAAAGGAACAAACAAATACAGTGGACCCATGAGTTATGATTGGCTTGACAAACAACTTGGGTTATAGCCAGAATTTTAGTTTTAACTTATGACCAAAGTCTTGAGTTATGACCCAAATGCCAGCCACCTGTGCTTGCAGATGGTCTCAGATTTAACCCTTAAGAGTTCTGGAAGGAACATTACAACATCCTTTCCTGTAGGAAGTTGAGAAATCCTGGGCCAATGTCTAAGGACACTGAGATCTGTCTGTACAAGAGAGAGACTTTGAAGGCTATGTAGAGGAGCCTGATCCTTCAATTGACCAACTTGAGTTACAACCAGCCCTTGGGGATAAATAAGTTTTTACGTCAAGGGTTCATTGTATAATAGAGGCAGTCTCAAACCTGGGCCATGGATTCCTGCATGTCCCACTGGAGGACTTGGGTAGCAACATAAATTTAGCAGAACAGAATGAGAATTACTCTGCCATTAGAATGTCCCTACTAAGTCACACAAAGTAGCAATCTATATTAAGTTGTCCAATCTTTCACACAGTGTTAATATTCCATCCATCCAAGGCCTGAACACACCCTAGAAAACTAGAGCAATATGGTAAGATGATACTGGTTAGTGATATGGACTCTGTAAACAATTGATCACAAAGGTTACATGCAACTGGAAATTTAAAGGAAGTTATGTCTTTCCTGCAAGCCCCCAGCAGAACCCAGACTATCCTTCTAGCAAAAATATGACCAGACCCTCTATATACCCAAAAAGAAAAGTAACTCTTTGGTCTTAGGCTACTGGGGATGTCTCTGAGGGGAAGGGAGAGAACAGATATCTGCCTTCCCTTGACATGTTGGTGTGAGTGGTGCATACTGTGCAAGGAGCTAGATGTGATGGCTTTTGTGAAATAATATGGCAGCCATTTACCTCTGACAAGGCCCCAAAGACAAGGGTAGAATGTGCAGACCAGCTCCCATACACCTCACACATGCATGGAAATCAAGGGCACTTCACTCCTCTGGATGCTTGAAAGTATGAGGTGCATTTTCAAGCAAATAGCTCCCTCACAAAAGCTCATTCAATAGCACATTTCTGGCAAGGCTAACACCCCAATTGTGGGCTTTCAGGAGCTAAATGATGTCAGACCTTGAGCTGAGGGAGTTTCTGCATTTGCTGCCTTCATGAGGCCTCTCCATGGTGACACTTTTGGTGTTGAAAGAAGCTGGAGCGTTGGCTGAAAGATTTTCTACATTTGCTGCATTCATAGGGCCTTTCTCCAGTGTGAACCACCTGATGTTGAATGAGGACAGACTTTTGCCTAAAAGATTTTCCACACTGACCACATTCATATGGCCTCTCCCCAGTGTGAATTCTGCAGTGTTGAATAAGGCTGGTGCTTCGACTAAAGGTTTTCTCACATTCGCCACATTTGTAAGGCCTTTCTCCAGTGTGAACTCTCTGGTGTTTAATGAAGGCAGCTCTTCGACTGAAGGATTTGCTACACTGGCCACATTCATAAGGCCTTGTTCTAGTGTGAATCCTCTGGTGTTCAACAAGGCTATAACTTTGCCTGAAGAATTTCCCACATTCAACACACTCATATGGCCTTTCTCCAGTGTGAATTCTCTGGTGGCGGTCAAGTTTGGATTTGTATCCAAAGGCTTTCCCACACTGACTGCACTCATAAGGTCTTTCTCCAGTATGAACTCTCTGGTGTCTAATAAGGGTGGCTCTCTGGCTAAAGGATTTTCCACACTGGCTACACTCATAAATCTTTGTTGTCATGTGAATTCTGCGGTGTTCAATGAGACTGAAATTTTGTCTAAAGAATTTCCCACATTCCCCACACTCATAAGGCCGTTCTCCTGTGTGAATTCTCTGGTGTCTAATGAGGGTGGCTCTTTGACTAAAAGATTTGCCACATTCCCCACATTCATAAGGCCTTTCTCCAGTGTGAATTCTGCAGTGCTCAATAAGGTTGGAGCTTTGGCTGAAGGATTTTCCACATTCACCGCACTTATATGGCCTTTCTCCAGTGTGAACTCTCTGGTGTATAATAAGAGTGGCTTTTTGACTGAAGGATTTCTCACAGTGGCTGCATTCATAAGGCCTCTCTGTGGTATGAATTCTCTGGTGTTCAACAAGGCTGAAGCTTTGCCTAAAGAACTTCCCACATTCAGCACACTCATATGGCCTTTCTCCTGTGTGAGTTCTCTGATGCCGAACAAGATTGGATTTGCATCCAAAGGCTTTCCCACATTGCCCACACACATAAGGCCTTTCTCCACTGTGAATTCTGCAGTGTTCAATGAGGTTAGAGCTTTGACTAAAAGACTTTCCACATTCACTACATGTATATGGTTTTTCTCCAGTATGAACTCTCTGGTGTACAATAAGGGTAGCTTTTTGGCTAAAAGACTTTCCACATTCACTGCAATCATAAGGCCTTTCTACAGTGTGGATCCTCTGGAGTGGAACAAGTGAATACTTGTCTTGGAAGGCTTTCCCACATTTGCTAGACTCAAAATATCTTTCTGCATTAATGACTTTTGGGTGCTGAACAAATGAGTGTTTGGGGCTGGGAGCTTTTTGGCATTGATTTGACTTGCAATAACTCTTCCCAGTGTGTATAGCCTCTACACCTGTTGTAACTTTGTTTGGCTTCTGATCTTTGGGGATGGCCTGAAGACAACTCCACTTAGCTGAGAAGTCCTGTCCAATGTTTCTACAGAAGAGGGAATTCCCTGACACATGGAATAAACAGCTCTTCACAAAAGAGGCACTGACTGGGTCTCTTTTTAACAGATTTTCTGTACTATGATGCTTCTGTTCCTGGAGATGATTTGTACAGGCCCTAACAAAGCACTGCTTCCGTCCAGGCAGATCATCCCGATGCAGAATGTCTTTCAGGGCTGGGACACAGATATCACAGGCATGCGCCTTCTGGGTAGATGGACCTGCCTTTAGGGTCTTGACCTGGGATGCTACTTCTACAGAAACACTCTGCACAGAAGGTGCCTCTCCATCCTCTGTTTCCTGCCCACAAACTGAAAGAGAAATAATGAAATGCATGTTATCTCTGGTGGAGCTATGTTTTAAATTTTTCTGTTTAATAAGATTTTTTGATATCTTAAAAAAATGGTGCTGGTCAGGAAGACTGTGCTCCCTCCCCTAGGGCTAGCTGATTTTCTTTTCTTTTTTTGGTACCGAGGATCGAACTCAGGTCCTTGCGCTTGTGCAGTAGGTGGCAAAACCACTAAGCTAAATCCCCGGCCCAGGGCTAGATGATTTTGAAGAGACAGCAAAGGGAGAATACAGTTCATATTATAATGACACAATCCAGAACAATACTGCAGACCACAGTATTGTAATTGTACACTCTTGGAGTACACACCTTTGTCCTAACTACCTAGGCCCAGGCACTAGATAATGAAGGCCAGCCTCCTTCCCAAAGCTCACCAAGATTATCCCACTCAGCCAACATGACCTATTAGGCAGAAAGTTTAGCAGGCCTGGAGAACGCAATTGGGGGCCAGATGAAATGCAGATGAAGTGATAATTTTTTTCCCCTTTCTTTCGTTTGCTTAATCATTAGCTGAAGATAAAATCCAATAGCTTCTAATTTCAAATGTTAGGCCACGATTATGTAGCCTCTTGTAATTGTGTCGATAGGGTCCATGGCTCATGCAAACCCCAGACCAAGAGTGAGGGATTAGTAAAACCTCAAGATCTCAAAACAAACTAACCAGAAATATTCCACCCACAGAGTAAACAGGTATTTTCTTCCCTTTAAAGTTGGTCTACACTGCCCATTTTCCTTGTAGAAGAACAATGACCTCTAAAGAAGCATTTATATGATTCATTAATCATACAAATGCAGCCTGAGACCTCATTTGGTGTAACTGTCATCTTGGTGCTTGTCCACCTCCTTTTTTTAAAGTATATTTTCTATTGCTCTGCAAATCTATCTTTTTCAATAAACTCTAACCATACTCTGTAAGACTGCCTATGCATCTCGTCTGAAATTTTCTGTTGAAGATACAAAGAACGGAGGTGGAAGAGTGCTGGCTCCTTGTGGTTTTAGGAACCAGCTTCTTACTACATGTGCAGCTTGCCCTGCACTGTCCTATAGAAACCAAAGGCTGTAGCCTAATGCATTCCTCTCTTGCTTCTGCCTCCTGATGAGCTGCTGCTTCCCCATGTCACCCTGCATGATGCCACATACAGTATACCTCCTGCTCTCACAAACTGAACTTAGAAATTCTTCTTTCAGGGGCATTTACTTCTCTGTACTGCACTAAATTTCTTCTACAAATTAAAATCCTTGGGTACCTCTTAAAGTGACTGGCACAGAGGTCAGGATGCCCCACATAAGAGGCTTTTCCTTGGACCATTCTGGGCTTCTTGCCTGGCTGCACCACTTAGCATCTGCTGCCAGAGGACTCTACTGAGTTGGTGCATTTGTGCTTTGGCTGGTGCCTCCTTGTGCAGTGTCTGATTTTGCACGCTTGGGTCTTACAACCTAAAGCATTGTTGACAGACACAGTCTTAGCATAAGTTGGGTCCTGGGTGTTAAGTCTGTTTCTTGGCATAAGTGCTGCATGTAACGGGCTTGTCTCTGGGACACTGCAATTCTGGGCACCTGATGGTTACAATGGGATGGGCTAGTGTAGTACCAGGAAAGCACAAGGCCAGTGGTTAGCCTACTGAGCGAGAAGGCTCAAAAGAAACAGGGAGAAGCTTTTTTCAATATAGCTGAAAATGACTGGGGTTAAATCTGACCTCTGGCATGCAGCACCAAACTAGATGGTGAGGGAACCTTGGAGGGTTAGTGGCTGGCCCTGAGCTCCAGGTAGCATTCCCCACCAACTTCACAACCTATTCTCTACCTTCTTGCTTAGACACAATGCCACTAATCTTTACAAATATTCTAGAAAGATGTTGGCTCATAACCTCCAACAAAATAACTTTTGGACTTGCCACCCTGAGCATAGCACATTTCTAACACAATTTACATCTTTAGCAAGATATTGTTGGAAAAATATCCAGGTCTATTTTTTGGTTAGTGCCATAGGAAAATTAATTAAGGGCTGGTTTCTGAGATTTTTTTATACTTCAATTTGTTCTCCTATCTTACTCTCATATTTAAATATTTTCCTATCCTACTTAGGGATAATAAGAATTTTTAAAATTCTATTATCACGCCAAGGTTTCCTTAATATAAGGTGAAAATATCTGAGAACTGATTGTATTTATCACGTTTTAAATTTTCGCTTTTTATTGTCACTCAGTGATCACAAATTAAAATATACCCCAGGACATATTTCATATCAGTGAAGGGGAAACCTTATCATGTATACAACAAGGACTGAGTTGTTAGGTTTTTCTGGGATGAGGGAACTCAGGGAAGGCTGGAAAAGGGGCTGTGTCGCAGTATCCGACATCTTCAGATCCAGAATGAGGGTGGCCTGGCCAAGCAGAAGACTGAAGAAGGGGTGTGGTTGTCCTTAGGAAGGAGAGGAAGGGTCTCCAACTCAGCTCACTGTGAGGGTTTTCAGCAGGACCTCATCTCTGGAGACACGTGCATTCTGTGCAGAATGCTGGTTGTGTCCAGTGGGAAATGAGTATCACATATTCAGGATTGTTTAACGGTAATGTACATATACAGAATGCAGGTCAGTGCTGGAAACACTGTAGCAGGGCTCTTGGAAGGGGCACAAGAGAACAAAGTCTGGGGCAACCCAGGACAAGAATACACAGTTGAAATGAAAAGTAAGAAAAGAAATTAATGAGGTGCAGCCTGTGGCACTTTCACCAAAATACTACTGGACACTCTGCAGGCCCCTGGAATGATTTAAACACAATCTTGACATCATTCCGTTCCCAGCTGCCACTGACCTGGGCAAAGCTTCTGTGGAGACCATATTTTCATGTTTATCTTCGGAAATAACCAGGTATCCCCACACCCCAAAGCTGTATAACTACATGTGAAGTGCATAAGGCAAGTCTTACAGAAAGACAACTAAGACAAATAATCAGCAGCAGCCAAGGGCAGCTCAACACCCAAAAGATCATTACAAGAAAAACTGAGTATTACAGAAACCCTGGAAGAAGCGTCTGGCAAGTAGTCCATGGTCCACACAAGCAGCAATCATGACAATGCCTGCAATTCCTGACACAGGCAGCTAGAAGGGGATAAAGTTGGAGCAGAAAGCAGGGTGAAGGCTGCTGAGGCAGTGCACTCAGCTAAAGTGCTGGCCCCACAACTCCTGAGCAAAGACAGGGAGAAGTTGGCAGAGCCTGCGATCTGGCTGCAGAAAGGATAGAGCCGCCTCTGGGGGAGAAGAGGACAGACAGAATCCCGGAGCCTGGTGTGGTGTGAGGGCCTTACCCAGTGAGGTGGTAAGTGCAAAGTTCTCCAGCATCACATCAAGGTACAGGAACCTCTGAGTCTCATCCAGAAGCCCCCACTCTTCCTGGGAGAAATACACAGCGATGTCCTCAAAGGTCACATGGCCCTGTCATGATGGGGACACACTCAACAATCAACTTCTCCCTTAGGATTCCAAGTGTACCCCAACCCCCCAGTCTCCTCTATCTCGCAACTCTGTGGAGACATCAGGCCCCAGTGCCAATGGGGGAGGCTCACGTCTCTCATGATCCCATCACCACTGTGTTCTCCCACAGCACCAGCAGGCAGGTAGCTGGAGAAGCCATTGTGAACTCTGGACTTGGCAAAAGAAGGTGATAACCCCTTTTTGTTGGGCAATTATTTCAGGGTTCCCTAGGTTGTTCCTCTCACACACGACGCAGTATGAGCTCATCCTTTATGTCCCAGATGCCAGGGCTGCAGGTCTTCAGTTCACACTTCCTCTCTGAGTGCATTTCTCCTTGACCATGGTCCGCTCACATGGATGACTCCCAACTCCACAGGCATCTCCCTGGTCTCCCCATGATTTCTTGGCACAGGTGCCCAGAGAAAGCTGAGCAAATGGATCCAGAATCCATTATTACCCAGTTCTTTGATGATTCTTACTGTTAGATGCAGGCCACATCCTGTTCTGAATGCCTCCCTGCCTCACGGTTCCTTGCTTTGGTCTCAGCCACCAAGAACAACCTGGGGAATCACAGACCCCAATGGCCTTTGTCTACTTCTGCTGTATTTAATGTCCTATCACCAGTCCCACTCTTCCTTTACTCATCTAACAATAATTCAATGCCATGCCCCAAGGGCACTCCAGTCCAGACCCAGTGATCCTACCAGATGACTACTTGGGCCCCTCAGGGAATCCATTGTTCTGACTGAAATTCCCCAACACACAAAGCATCACTCCTAAATCCTGCTAAGTTCAGAGGTTGGTGAATAGGCATGAATACTTGCCCTGCATTTTCTAAGTTTCTGCATCTGACTCATGTTCACTTTTCTCAAGGAAGTCCAGGGTGGCCTCAAACTTGGAATTTTCCTGCCTCAGCCTCTAGAGTAGCTGGGATTACAGACTTATGCCACTACACCTAGCTCAAAACTCTCTCTTAAAATGGCCCAAACTAACTCCTGATATCCTCAACAAAAAGTAGTTCTATTATCAATTTTAACATCCCAGTTGATGGAGCTTCTATCTTTCCAGCTGCTAAAACCAAAACCCTTAGCATCACTCAGCTTGGTCCCTGACCAACCTCAGCCTCATGTCTTAGCATTTCCACATTTTGGGACCCATACCTGGGGAAACTTTTCATTTCTCACTCCACTGGTTGCTAAGCGTTGCAAGAGAAACCATCCATATAACCTCCAGCCTGGGTTTACTACCTTTGGCTTGGGGTTTCTTCAGGGTCATGAGGTGCACGGGGTGGAAGAGTGTCAGGCAGAGTTCTGCGACACAATTCCAGAGATGCAGTGAGTTCACACCAGGGACACTCTCCACTCACCTTCTGCAGTTATGGGATCTGTGGGAAGAAGGTCGTGTGTGGCAAGTGAGTATGGAGGGGGGCCCCAGGAGTTCAGGACTCCCTGCATCCCACGCAGCCCTGGCTCTAGGAGACCCCAGGAAGCTTGGATCCTCCTCAAAGATGACTCAGCAGCCGCGGGACACCGACAAAGGACGCGGCGTTCTGGGCCTCTTCCCCTTTCCCAGGCTGTTCTAACTCTCGTCCAAGCTCTGGAGCCAGACTCCGCACCCACGCCCAGCACGGAGGTCGGAGGCGGGTCCGCGGGCTCCGGGCTCGGTGGGCGGAGGACAGGCGCTCACCTGGGCCGGGGCCTTTGAGCCGGCCGCCGCCATCGATTCCACCGTAGCCGCCCCTCGTACCAGCTGGTGGGCAGCGGGGTCGACCCTGCCCCCGCGTCTCTCCGGTGTCGCCACCTTGTTCTGAGTCACATTCCTGAATTTCCTAAGGTCAATACACTCCAGAGCTGCTCGGAGGACCAACCGGCAGCTGGGCAGGAAGTACCGCCCTGAATCTGTGGCCCAACACGGAAACAACCCTCTTCTGAGGGCTCATTGGGTTGGCCTGTTGCCACTCGGATAGTGGCATTGTGGGTAGTGTAGTTTTCACAGAGACGCTGCCCTGGCTAAGGGCTCTCTATACCTGGAGGCTGAAGTCCAGCGGCCCAAGGCCGCCTGGCCCCCGCCCCGTCCTGCCTGGGGGGATCCGGATAAAAAGTCTACTTCCTTTCTGATCGGTCTGTTCTCCATCCTGGATGCCAGCACCCCTCGCCATGTCTCCCTGCACAGGGTGGTTGGAACAGCATGATCAGTACCCAGTAGGGTCTCCTCATGTAGAAAGGTGGGAACCTTCGCCTGTGGTGGGACCAGAGTGTTGAGCTTGACCGCGGAGAGAGCTCTTTGATCACTCATACTTTCCCTTACTCTCACTCGTCCATTTTTATTGACCATGAGATCAAATTTTGGGAAGTTACGAATTTGTGGAGGCATCTTAATGCCTTGTTTTCTCAAGATTTCAGTGGGGTTTTTGGGATTGTTTTGGTGAGTTATTAAGTCATTGAGTGTAGAAAGCTCTGTCCTTATTGTGAAGAACTCTTTAGTAAGTGGGTTTCTCCCTGTGTTGTGACACTGGCTTTGGATATCATAGTAAATTTTACTCCTATCTTTGATCACTTAAGTGCAGTCATATCCCCTGTCTGCCTTGGGTATATCCTCATCCTGAGCTGGAACCAGTGTTTACAAGAAAGTGCTATGTCTGTCTTTTGACTGCTGCATCAGAAGTGATTATTCCTTCCCCTTCTGAGCTGCTGTTCATTTGGTGCTGGGGCACATTGCTCAATCACTTTTTTTTTCCTTTCTTATTACCACTCTTTCTGGGCTTTGTCTAGTTACTTCCACTCTAAGGTTGTGAACTCACAAGTCTTGAAATATTCCAGTCTTCTCACAGAGTCCTGTAAGCAGACCTTAGAGCTGTTCTTGGATCCAGGCTGTCCCTCTCTAGGCAAGTGATTTTTGACAAAGGTCCCAAGAACATATCATGGAGAAAAACATTCTCTTCAATAAATTGTGCTGGCTAATTGAATGTGCATATGCAGAAGAATGAGTCTAGATTGCTTCCTCTCACTGTTTATAAAAGACAACCTAAAATGGATCAAAAATGTAAAACCTCTAACTATGAAATAAATATAAGAAACCATAGGAAAGAACTTCAAGAAAATGAAGTTTAAGGGCTGGGGATTTAGCTCAGTGGTTTCGCCGCCTGCTACACAAGTGCGAGGACCCGAGTTCGATCCCCAGTACCAAAAATAAAAAAATAAAATAAAATAAAGTTTAGATAGGACACAAAGACGCAGGCAACGGACTAAAAATAGACAAATTAAGAAGCTTCTAACATGCAAAGGAAATAATCCACTGAATCATTAGACAAGCTATGGAACAGGAGAGAATGTTTATAAATTATTCATTTGACAAGAGAGTTATATTCCAAATACATAAGGAACTCAAGAAAGTGAACACCAAAAAATCCAATAACTCAATAAAAATACTCTAAATATTTGTACATGTTTCTCAAAGACATATAAATGACCAACACCTATATGAAAAAATGCTCAGTTTTACTGATACCAAGGAAATAAAATCAATATCACCATATCATCTAACCTCAGATAGAATGACTATCATCAAGAAACCAGAAATAACCCAATGTTGATAAGGGTAAGGAGAAAGAGGAACTCTTACACTGTTGGTGGAAAGTTAAATTAGTATAGCCAATATAGAAAAGAGTAGGGATAGTCCTCCAAAACCTAAAAAGAGAATTCTCAAAATTCCATTTCTCTCTCTCTCCCTCCCTCTCTCTTTCTCTCTCCCTCCCTCTCTCTCTGTCTCTCTGTCTCTCTCTTTCTCTCTCTGATGAAATCATTATGTCAAAAAAACTGGCACTTTTGTGTTTATTTTGACACTATTTGCCATATTTAGAATATGGAAACAACCTACATGCTCATCACTGGATGAAAATACTATAGGTACATTTAGCGATAAAAAAGTGAAATCCTATCATTCTTACCAACAAAGATGGAACTGGAGGTCATGTTAAAATGAAATAAATCAGACACCAACAGACATATTCCACATGTTCTTGCACATTTTGGGAAGTAAAAAGGTGATTTCTCAGACTAGAAGAAAAGAGCATGTTTACAAGATACCGGGAAGGGCATGGAAGAAAGGAAAGAGAAAAGAATTAAATAGGGGACAAGGAAACACAGGAAACATTAGTTTTGGTTTTCTACAGCACAATAAAGTAACTATTGCTTAAACAACCCTTGCTATGCTTCACAATAAAGAATGTTGAATTCTCAATACGTTAAAATGATGTATGTCTGAAAAGATGGCAGTGATTATTTACACGAATTGATGTTTAAAATTGTATACATGTATTGAATTACCTTAATGTACCTCATAACATGTACAAGCAGTTATTTTTCAATGAAAAATATTTTAGAGAAAGAATCTAATTTAAAAGTCAAAAGCTTTAGTTGCAAGCCATTTGAACTCAAGAAGTAAGATCCTTTCTGAAATATAAATGCAGATTATCTGCATGTTGAAATAAAAATAAAAGAAAAATGACTGTAAAATGACAAGGCAACATTATTTTTTAATTAATTTTATTGGTACATTTTAGGTATACAATATAATGACATTCATCATTGGGAATTTGCACCTTTACATAATCTCTCTTGGTTCTTGTTTTTCCCCATTCCCCTGCCCTCCCTTCAACCCCTCCATCCCTCCCTATTTACATAGACTTTGTTTCCATTTTTTCATTTTCTCATATTACTTCCATTCCTTTCTTTCCTTTCCCCTACCCCTCCCACTTTGTTTTCCCCTTTGCTCCTTTTCTTCCCATTTCACATTATCTTTTATACCTTTTAGTCCTTATTTACACTTTCAGTTTCTCACACTAGAGAAACTATTCAGTATTTACACATGTGTGTCCTGTTTATTTCACTTCATAGTATGGGCTCAATGTGCATCCATTTAGCTATAAATGTCTCTACTTTCTCATTCTTTATGGCTGAGTAGTACTCCATTTTATTTAAAAACCACATCTTCTTTATCCAGGCTCCAGCTGATGGGCACTTGGGCTGTTTTCAAGTTTTAGCTATTACAAACTATGCTGCTATAAACATGGGTGCACATATATCGCTGTGGTATGATTCTTTTAATTCTTTGGGGAAGATACCGAGCAGTGGAATAGCGGGGTCAAATGGGACCTCTAGTCCTAGTTCTTTGAGTTACCTCCATACTGATTTCCACAGTGGCTGCACCTGAGGATATTCCCAAGTGTATCTGGAACAAGACAGTCACAGTACTCATCACTCTATAAACTCCCTAATTTCTTGCTGTGGTCATTTCGGTGGGAGGAAATAATGCCTGTGAGTCATCACTATCATATTTTGAAATAATAAATGCTCATTTATATTCATAAAATTTCCTTTGAAAACACTATAGAGTCACATAAAATATCACTGGAATTAATAATACGTTGACTTACAAAAAACTACATAAAATGAGAAAACAATAGATATCTTGTCTATAGGCAATGTTACTTTTAAATGTAAAAGATTTCTTACATAACAGTCATTAGAATTTTTAAAAACAACCATAAAATAATTGTAGGTATTATTGTAAAAGTAAAAACAATGTATCTATATCAGAATGAAATAACAGTAGGAACAGATTGTAGACTGAGTGAAAAAACCAAGCATTTCATATAATTCAAGTCTACAAAAGATAAAACAAAAGGCCCAGTCAAAAAATGGACAAGTGAAATGAACAGACATTTCTCAGATGAAGAAATGGAAATGGCCAACAAATATATAAAAAAATTCAACGTCCCTGGCTATTAGAGAAATGCAAATTAAAACAACATTAAGAGTTCATCTTACATCAGAAAGAACGGCAATCAAGAAATCAAAAAATAACAAATGCTGGCATGACTGCAGTGAAAAAGGAACCCTCCTGCATTGTTGATAGGAATGAAAACTAGAACAAACATTATACAAATCAATATGGAAATTCCTTAAAGAACTAAAATTAGAACTTCCATATGACCCAGCTATCCCTCTCCTAGATATCTTCCCCAAGGAGCTAAAGGTATCAATACTATAGTGATACATCCATACCAATGTTTATAGCAGCATAATTCATTAGAGCTAAATCCTGAAAGCAGCCTTTATAACCAGATGAATGGGTAAAGAAAATATGGTACCTATACATAATGTAATGCTGCTTGGCTATAAAGAAGGACACATTCTAGTCATTGCAGGAAAGTGGATGCACCTGGAAAATATAATGTTGAGTGAAATAAATCAGACACACAAGCTTAAATACTGTATAGTATCGCTCATTTGAATAAAGCAAAATACAAAGAGCCTAATAAAGGATAGGTAAAAGGAGACAAAGGGATAGATGTCTTTCTAATGGGAAGGGGTGCAAGAGAATGTGAGTGAGAGGAGAGGGAGACAAGAAGGGGAAATAAGTGGAATAAATATATGCCATGTACATGAATATATTCATGAATATAAATGAATATAAACAATTTATGTCATAAACATGAGATAAAAGTAATAATATCAACAAGAACTGAACTTGGGAAAGGGCATTTAAAGGAGGAGGGAAGGGCATGGGAGGGAAAGGAATTTAAAAAACAAGAACTGAGCTGTATTATGTATATACACCCACTCCCCAAGATGACTATAAATTGCATGTACTGCAAGCATGTACTGAGAAAATACAAACAGATATTTAAAAAGATACATCTTATTAATTTACCACCAGTCAAACGTAACATAAAGATTCCCTCTAGTAATTTCAAAGAATAAAAAATAAGCTTAAAATGTGCAATGAAGATAATTTGTCCTGAAAAAGATAGAATGCACTAGCAAAATCTTTTACTGTTATACAGTATATAGTTAGCTCAGTGGCACAAAATAGAATGTAATACAAACAGTCACCTATAATTTTAAATAGTTGTTAAATAATTTTGTTAAATAATTTCAGATGGGAAATAATTTATTAATTATATCATATTAAACTTTACATTTCTGGAAATAGATATAAATTTTAACCTTACACAAGAGGGAGCTATAGAAACAACTTCTCAAGGCAATGAGTGACCATTCTACATAGAATAGTGATATATAGATATAGTTATAGAGGTATTAGCAGTCATTGTCTTATAGCAGAGGCTATTTTATTTCATAAAATATGGCACAAACTAAAATTAAACCAGAAATGTATAAATATGCAGGATGCAAAAGAGAAAACTACTGATAGTCACTTCAATTCTGATCCCAATTAGTTAAATAAAAGACAAAAAGCTTGACATTTGTGCAAAGAGTCAGTACAGATAAAAAGAAAAAATTTATAAGATATTTTTCCCACATATCAAAATGCAGAATAATTTAAATTGTATAATTAATAATTGATAACAGAAAAGGTTAATTCACCAAGACAAGAGGACTGTGCTGGAAGCTTCACAATCACCTAAAGGGAAGATGTGGAATACAAAATAGAAATAAACCTAAGCGGTTCAGCAAGCAAGAAATGCAAATTAAATTTAAAATGACATTTTTTGCTGCTAGAATCACATCTTAATTTGCCAAAGTTTTATAATGGGTCACTTTCTCTGATATGAGTTTTAAATTTTATTTTCTTACCACTGTAATTAATGAAACATGATTTAAAATTGGTAGTTCTTTTTAGAAGACCCAGTATTTTAAAAAGTTGGAAATCTGAGCACTGAATACTCACATATTTAAATATAAACATATTTACATTTATTATCTACTTTTACCTCAAGGTTATTTCTTTTTTTTTTTCTTTTCTTTTTTTTTTTTGGTACCTGGGATTGAACTCGGGTCCTTGTGCTTGTGCAGCAGGCGGCAAAACCACTGAGTTAAATCCCCGGCCCTTCAAGGTTATTTCTTAACATCTTCTAAGTTTTGTGTCTAGACATTTAATTGAGGAAGCATAGGAACAAGAAATCATTTTTATAGTCCTCTTTCAGTAATCTCCACTACATCAGTGATTTACTATTCCAAACCAAGAAGAAAGGGCATTATGGTTTGGAGGAAGAAATGTTTTTAGGTAATTTGCACATCAGCAGAGAAGACAATAGCACCAGGCAGTAGAAGCAAGGATCCCCCGACAGCAATCCTGTGAGGCTCTTACGTCACTCACCAGCCAGTTCTGCAAAGGGGATGTGGGGAATTCTCTTGGCAGGAAACCAAGCAGGCAAGAGTTTAGAAAATGCCTGTAGAGTAACAGCAATGCCTCTTGAGAGAGGCTCAGTAAGTACAGACTGCGTTCTCTCCCTTGGGTTAAAGAGAAGCAGTGGAAGGAGACAAGGATGCAGAGGGAATGTTCACTTGGACTGTGTCCATACATGGATTCATTCAAAACACTCACAGTAAGTGCACTTTTGAAAAATATTTAAAATTCTAATGAAACACGACAACAATAAAAGAAAGCAAAAGAAAAGAAAAAGGATAAAGAATTATTTTGAAGATGAATGAATGAATTTAAATAACAAAACATAAATCAAGAGACATGGCAAAGAAATTAATAAGGTTTTCTTAAACTGGAGAAACCACATTGCTACGATTACTCTACAACCCTTGAGAACTTCAGCTCGAGCACATCAGCTTTCCCTTGAGCACATCAGCTGTTCAAAGCAGAGTGAGGTCTCAACTGAGTGCCTTCTGGTTATGGGAATAGGCAGCTACTCACACTGGGGAAACAGTCTGCAGTAAAGTTTTTGGTTGACAGAGAACCTTCCTAAATAAGACAAATGTCAAGGCAGTAAGGGGAGAGAGAAGGAAGAGGGAGAATTTGGAAGCTATGTTGAGTGACTAGCATTTTAAAATACAGTTAACTGACTCTACATTTATATCATAATTTTATGCCCCTTGATTATTTCTTAGCAAAATTTCTACCAATATTTATCTTCCTATAATATGGGAGTGCTTCTAAATAAGAGAAAAATGAGACTCATACTTCTCTAGATGCTGTGGAAACATTCTGTTAGTGGATTCTACTCAAGATAAATACATGGAGATACATTATTAGACTCCCTCAGCAAGACGCCCTCTGCCACTGAACGGTCACACTTGGCAGCCGGTCTCAACTTAGTCTGAGAACTCACCTCTGTTACCTCATGGCTCTTCGTGTTCCTGAGGTTTGAAGCTGGTGGAGTGAAGGCTGTGTGATTCAGACCCAGGGGTCAGAGCAAAAGGGGGGATTACAGAGAGGGTTTAACCTGGAGGAGAGCAGGGAGATGTTAACTTGTCCGAAGGCTGCTGGGCAAAAGAGGAATTTGGCCTCTGACTTTCAACAAATCTGTTTCCTAAATGCCAAAAGATCTGTGCATGCTCCACCCTCTAAAGCAGAAATGTTTTAAAGTGAATAGTTACTTCTGGATGTTCTGGGATCAGCTTTGTAAAAATGTTATTTATCTGAAAAGAACAGCTGCTTACCCACTTGGCACTTGCTGTAAATCAAAGGGTAGAGGGATGGCATCCACAGCATGTGTGTTCAGCAACTGGACCCCAAGATAAAGGTTCAGGATTCCAAGACCTCATCTCTTTGCTGAAAGCGATTATTATTTCACTTGTAAGTGCAGTGACAGTGTCTGCCTGGGGAGCAGAGGTTATCTGTGCAAAGCACTGATGAATTATATATAATACATGAAACCACTAAAATTTAACGAGGATTTCCACCAGGTGTGATGAAATGGTTGTGAACGACAATTCTCAGGGAATATCAGGGGAAAAGGTTGAGAAAGGAGCTCATTAAAGGTGGGCAGAGAACAGTGACATCTAATATGTAAAAGAATGAAATTGAGCAAATGGTTCTACTGGTTTCTTGGCCACCTTATCTACAAAACATTTGTTTCCATCAAGAGAACAATGTGAGTACTGAAACAGGAGGGAAAGCAAAGGAGTGAATGGAGTCCTTAAAATTTCTGGAGTGATACAGTGAGTGCACTGTAAACCACGGCTGCCATGTTGGTTGAGAGCTTCTACAAATATTGATACTAAGCCTTCTGTGGGCAAGGTACAATGTCAATGGGGTATATCAACACACAAAACATGGAAGAAATTCACTCACGATAGAAACAATGCTTCCACACTTAGTGTCAGTCCATATATCCCCCAGTTGCCAGGGAGAAGTTGGCCAGAACTCCCTTGCGTCTACTTGTAGGTATAGAATTACTCTCCCCATCTTGAGGACTTTGATGAAATTTTGCCTTGACTCTCTTGCAGGACAAAGACAATACATGAGAGTCTGGACCACAAGTACCCCAAAAGTGATTTAGGACAGAATTTAGAATCAGCAGCTGGACTGTGGTTCAGTGTGGTACTCTGTCAGCAGCTACTGGGGGGAAATCCTCATGCCATGGAAACATCCAGAGGTAGTCTCCAGGTGGAATGGGCACATCATTGGATGTTCAAGGTGGAGATGTCCTGTGAACAATTGATCTTGAGGAGTCTGGAGACAAAATGTCATCTAATAACATTCAGCACAGTTCCTTGAATAATCTCATGGGAAATGGAGAATAGTTCCTGAAGAAATTAATCAATTTCTAAGAAATTTATCACGCATAATCAGGTGGATGTCAAGCTTCCCCACAGTTCACAGTGTCCCCAGTGCAGGACAGCTGGGTCAGACCCTGGAGCACATCTAGCTCCAGTCCCACCTTTGGAGAGCACAGCTTAATTCTGCTCACGTGGCTTCCTGAGTGCTGCCTGCACAAGCTCCTGTGTGTACAGAGAGCTTGCTTGGTTTTGCTATCTGCTGTTTGTTTCTGCCCTTAAAACAATAAAACAATAAAGGGTGGCACTTTTGTACTAGGTTTGTACAATGATGTGCTTGTGTTTGTGACTCGGTAGACCCTTTGTTCCTTTAAAGGAGGGAAGGTTTATTTTGGCTCACAGTTTATAGAGGTTTCAGTCCATAGTGGGCTCCAAGGCAGGGTGGATGGCAAAGGGGCATCACGGAGGAGAAATACCCTATGGCAGGCAGAAGATAGCAAAAGCAAGCAAGAGATGAGACAAGCCTCTTTCTGTCCCTTATAATTTCTCCAGATTACTTGCCCTTTGGACAGTTAGCATTCACACCCTTAATCCTAGCACCCCTAATCCTAGCATTGCACCGTGAATCAATCTCAGCATCACACACTCTAGATCAGCCACCTCTAAAAAGCCCCACCTATGACTGAATGAGGCTTTAGGTGGACATCTAGACACAGCCATAACACTGCCTTTACTACAACAGTGACTACTTTCAGCAGGTTAATGCCATAACCATTGTTCATATTATTCCTTTGTCATTGGGACCAGTATAGAATAATGCAGCAAGTTTATAACCAGGTCCTCAATGCTGTCCCTTGGATGATCCATGTTTAAATAATTAAGGCTCTTGGGCCTACTTCACAGCAATTATTTCAATAGTTCTCTTTCCCCTCATAAGTTTCCATGTGCTCATTCATTCCAGGCATTCTTCTGTAACACAGAGAAGATGGAAATCTTTTTTAAAAATTAATTTTATTGGTGCGCTTTTGTTATACATAATGCTAACATTTACCGTAGGAAATTTTTGCCTGTACATAACATAACTTGATTCTTCTTTTTTCTCCATTCCCCTTCCCTCTCTTCAACCCTTCTTCCCCTCCTTATTTACAAAATCTTTGTTTCTATTTTTCTTTTTGTTCTCTCTCTTTTTCACTTTTTTTTTCTTTTTAGATAAAGGTGGGTTTGTTTACATACTTATGTACTAGCCTTGGCCCAAAACAGACCAAAGGTGCTGAAAATAGTTATAGTAACTTGAACAAATACATAACAGAAATATCCAATATCTTAATATATTATTCTCCCCAAAAGCTGGCTGCTTCCAAACTTGATTTAATGTTTTGCATGTTTTCTCTCCATTGCTCAGTGAATATATTTGCTTCTCCTTTCTGTAGTCAATGTCTGACAGCTGAATTTTGCTGTTTTGTTAACTGACGTTTCACCTTTTGTTTTATCAATTCTGGAGGAATTGTTGAACAGCTTACAAAACTCCCTGCAGAAGTAACACTCAGAGTTCTTGTTTAATACTGATCAATATTTCCCCTATTTTCTTCATCCCTGAAAGGCCTGAACTCTGTTTAATGACGACAGGTTAATGAGGCAAGGGCAGTCACCTTCATCCTCCTCAGAGCCAGCAGGGCTTCCTCCCTGACCTGTCTGGCCTTCTTGCATGGTGTCATTTTCATTTCTGGTCTCCTCAGAAAACTCAGTTGTACAACTGTTTTCAACAATCTGCTCTTTTATTTCTTCTAAAGGTTGACTGAATTCAGTCATTTCAAAATTTTGTGCATGGCCACTCTCTTCTGATAAGCTGTCTTCTTTTATCTGTTCACGCTCTGAGGTGGAGCAGCAGCCTCTCGATTCATCTACAGCATGCTGTTCACTTTCAACTTCTGACCCACAAACTTTTGTTTTTTCTGACACGTCATCATCAGAAAAGGAAAAATTGAATCCCTCCTGTTTCAGTGTTTTTATCATCTGGACCTACTGGATGTAAAAGTTCATCATCTGCTTGCATTTCCTTTGTAAAACCACTGGCAGAAACCTCAACATCAAGAGACTCCTCCATCCTGGTATCACTAAAGGCTGGATAAAGCTCACTTGCATAGATAAAACATCTCATGAAGAAATCTCTGTTGCATTTAACATCTTGGTCAAAATGCCATTCAGCCTTGGAATGAGAAGTTGAAACCATCTGTGGAAAATCAATCATGGTAATATGGTCATCTTTATCCAATATGAGATTGAATTCATTGAAATCTCCATAAATCAGCCCGTGATTTGCAAGTTTGACAATGAGTTCTGTCCCTTCATCATATACTGATGCAGGATCTTCAATGTCGTGTATTTGACATAGGGGATAACCAGTTATGAGCTCCATGACCATGGCATGGCGATTATAATCAACTGGCTTTGGAACTGGAAATTTTCTATAGTGCAATGCCTTCATATAAGCAAATTCCTTCATGGCAGAGAGACAAGGCAAATAAAGCCAAGAAACATTATGCCTGTGCTTACAGTAATCACACTTGTTTTTCAGATTTTGGGAGGAGGTTCTTCCTAGTCTATGAAGCTTTAATGCAAACTGCTGTCCTTCATTTACAACAATGTAAATATCTGATTCTTTGCCAACACCCATCTGGTTTCCAACAGACTCAACTACCTGTCTAGAAGAAACTGTTTTCAAAGCTAGGTAATCATGGCCCTCATTTGTCAACCGATATCCCTGGACAGTTTTGGTACTTTCCCAAGCTGTGAGTTTGTTTCACTAATTCTCTTCAAATTTTATTACAGCCACCATGTTTCAGGCTGGCAATAGAAACAATCAAACTGCAGGGAACTATTTCATGGTTCTTCATACCCATTTCAACCACAGTCAAAAGCCTGAAGTCATCCCGGCTCATGTAACGCAGCTTGGCTACATCTACCTTCCCCATGGTGGCTCCAGACCCACCCTGAAGGTGCACACATGACAGTTGGACCGCGAAGGGCTGCTGGGTAATCTCTCCTGCCTTTTTTACTTTCTCTTCCGTCTCTTCCCTCTCTCCTCTCCCTTGCTCTCTTTTCCATTTGAACATTTTCTTTCTACTTCCTAATATCTATCATCCATTTTAGTTCTTATTTACTCTTTTGGTTTCTCACACAAGAGAAACAATACAATATTTAAACCTGTGTGTCTTATTTATTTCATTTAAAATTAAGAGAACAGGGCCGGGTATTTAGTTCAGTGGTTCCACTGCCTGCCTCGCAAGCTCAAGGTCCCGAGTTCGATCCCTGGTACCAAAAAACAAAAACAAGAACAAAAAAATAAAAGTAAGAGAACATGGAAGTCTTAGCTTTAATACTGTATTCTTCCTAACATAAACCACTGAACTTTACACTGAGGTATACCTATACATAAACATGAGACTCACGCCTCTCATCCAACTTGGATAAATACTGCTACTATTTTTGAAGGTAGATCTCATTGCTTTTTGACTGACAATTGAACTATGTTTCTTCATAACTTCACCACTGAGTGGTGGCAGCACCACTGAGCTAAATCCCTGGTCCTCTTCATAACTTCTTTTTAAAAAACAGCAAACTTATTCACATTATGTGAAAAATAACTTTCTATATGTTCCTCGGCCCAGTGCCCCCTCCATCATTTTTACAATCACCTGATTTTTCTTTTCACTGTTTCTACCAAATCCTGTAAATTTTACTATTTCTTCCTTCATGCTTCTTGCCTTGTTTTCCTTGAATGATACGTAAGCTTTTCTCCTGAGCCATATATACCTGTGAAAGTGTGGAAAACTCAGGAAATGCTCATGAACTATCCCTTATAGCAATGAATAAACATGGTGCCATTAACTGTTACTACTCTATTACTACTCTTACTACTCTATTAATGTTTTATAAATAGTTTCTTAAAGTGAATAGTGCTCAGTGTTTTCAGAAATCAAAAAGTTAACATCTTGAAGGCAAAACTCCAGGATGGCAGAGTTTCAAGTACAGGTGTTATGGGGTAGGCACACAAACCATGTTTGTGTCTCATGGTGCCATAGAATGGACTCAAGGATGTGGGAGATACATTGGAAGAAAGTTTATTAGAGGAAAGCTGAAAGCAGGAGACCCAAAGTGGATTTCCATGGGGACTGTCTGTCTAGGCTTTTTATACATGAAAATGATCACATCTGAGGCCACTCTGGGCCAAGTTGAGGTCAATGTATGGGGTTACAAGCAGAAGAGTTTGACAAGAAGTGGGCCTATAGAAACTCAAGGCACATAGCAAGTGTACTTTTACAAGTACCATTAATTGTAACTTTTCTAAAATTATCAGCACAAGGACAAGGACATTCTTCAGAGAGAGTAGGAATAGAGATTTGGTGGATTGGTTATCTATCACCTTGTTTTATCTTCTTCCTGGGCAGGAGGATCCCACCAATTGAACATGAGACCTTTGTTTTTCAGACTACTGGAGATCCAGGCTTGGCCACTGTATCTCCATCCTGGAGCCTGGTTTTCTATCAGCCCTACATCTCAGGCTTTGTCTTATCTGGTCTTTCACTGGCTCTCTCTTGGGTCTGGCTTTTCCCTAGGTGCCTGTTCTATCTGCTGCAATATAGACACATCCTCAGCTTCATGCTGAACTTCTGAAACTTGAATAACCCTTGCTCAATCGTCCCTAAAATCATAACTTTTTACATTTGTACTAAACATGTTTCCCTACATCACTTTCTGATTTTATAACAATTACATCTTCTGCATGTACTAATTATTACTAATGACTTTCAGAAATTTAAAGAATTAATCAGTCCTCATCAGACTCTGAAGTGGTGCAGAGGTCCCCATTCTGGACTGGGCTGGGCACCGAGGGTGATGTCTCAGAGCCTCACCCCCCCCAGCTCCATGTGGCAGGGATGATGCACGCCTGCTCTCCACTTTGGGCTCTAGATCAAGTCAAGTCCACCCAGACCCAGGGCTCAGAGGCGCCATCTGGAAACCTACATGGTGCAGGATAGAAATTATTGTTCCATAGGAGGACACTGGAAGTTTGAAAGAAAACCCCCCCACTTCCATGCTCATTGGCTGAGTCCTCCAGTCCTTGGCACAGTGTGTTATTGGTAATGTTTCCTGGTTCCTGGATCTCCATGAATGCATGCTAAGATCTAGGAATGGGGATTGCAAATGACATTTTGCTCCTACTATGCTAGGAGCAGTAACTTCACTCTTCTTCAGTCTTACAGGCTGATTACTGAGTGCAGTCTAAGTTGGGTTCCAAACTGTTTACAAGCATTATTTGATATTTTGGGTAGCTCAGCATTTTAATAAATGCTAACGAAATTATTTTATCTGCTTCTAAAGGTAAGGTCCAAATGTTACCAGATGGGGTCCCAGGGTCTCCTTTCCAGGTCCTTGGTGTTCTGAACAAAGAATTGGATAAGACACACAGAAAAGCCAGTGAGAGTGCAGATTCATTGAAGGCATAAGGAAGTATACTCTTTCTGGGTGGAAGCAGGCATGTGAGGGGGGCTCACAGCAGCCCCCAGGTTAAAGGGAAAGGGGTTTTCGGTATCCAAAATAGCTGGATTGGCCCCACCTCATGTAAATATGGTAGTGGCACAACTGTCCTATCAAAAAACTCATTTGGCCCGAGCCAGATGTAATGAAGGATTAGGAACAGTGCCTTTAATTGGTCATGCCCAGATATAAAAGGACTAGAGATAGCATCTTCTGATTGGTCTTGTGTCAGAACAGTGCCAGATTCAAATGAATTATTAGACATAGTGAGTTCTGACTGGTCTCATGAACAATGTTCCAAAGCCATAAGCCTAGGGTCATTTGGGTCACATGTTCTGTGTGTCTTTTCTTTTCAGAAAATATCTTGCTCAATCAGTTAGCCATTGGATTTTTAGGACTTCAGGCATATTCTGCCTGGTTGGTTTTCTGGTTTGCTCCAGTCCCAATCTCTTACCTCACAAATGGACACATCATTCCATAGAGTCAGGCACACAATGTGTGTCCATCCCAGAAGAGGAAACTGACAAGTAGAAGCCTTATCCATTCCCTTTCCTCTTAGTAATCAGAACAAAACAATGAGGAAACTACTATACCACTTTAGGTAGGTACAAGTCCAAAGAGTAGGATTTTGCTCTTTAGGAAAGGCCAAGTCCCTGAAGAAATTTGATAAGCTTAATCTAGATACCACAGTAGCTAAGACAAGTAGAATTACCCTCAGCTTGCATAAGTTGAGGAACTCCCTCAGATCTCATGGGAAGACACTTTTGCCTTTTGGAAAAAGGTAGGAGCAGTTAAGAAATTTGAAACTTTCTATGTGCAGCCTTGGGCAAAAGTGACAGTTCCCTTTTGTTTTGCACATGCTCTGCCATATCTATGACATTGTTTGCAATGAAGTAACAGAAAAGTCATGTTGTGAAGTAACAGGAAAAATGTGTGTCTTAGATAAAAAGTAACTGAAATAAATCAGAGTCACACTTTCTCATTCTTCCAAGTATATCTGTAATATTAATCAGTGAGAAAGGACAATTTGCTGATCATTGGCTTCAGATCAAAAGATTGTCCACCACTGGAAGCTGGGATTTAAGTTAGATCCTAATGCTATAAATTCAAAGCAATAAGGTGTATAATGATCACCCACACATATATACATGCACATGCATGCACACACACACAAACACACATCAAACAGGATCAGTTCTGTGTCTATAACCAATAGCTGCATGCTCGCTCTGGAATACATATCCATACATGGCTTCAAGATTATCTCTTGCTTTTGGCCTTCTCTTCCTTCGGGATCAAGACCACACTACATATCTATAACCACCCACCACCAATGGATTAAAAAGTTAACTTTTGAGTTTACTGCCCACTTCTCCTATTCTTGGTCAGTAACAAAATTCTCCTTTGCTGCTCAAAAATAAAGCAAAATAAGAAAGAAAGGATAAGTGATATGATAGATATTAGTCTGGTGTTTCACTGAATTTTTCTACAATGCAAACATAGACAAAACATCACATTGTATCCTATGAATACACACAATTATTTATAATTTAAAATGAATTCATTTACAAGAGAAATAATAAACAGAAACTTTCTGAGAATTTCAAAAAGGCTCCAAGTAAGAGACTTCCATGGGTCCATAAACTCAGAATTTCCTACATTATTATGATATTTTAAAATATTCTGAACTCCACACCCATCTGCTCTCACCTGGAAGAATGTAAGAGTTAGGATGACAAATCTAAGTTTACCTAAGTATCCAGTTTAATTTTTAGTTCCATGATGCAACTGGAGCGAATAGAGACTTGGCTGTCTTTGTGGGAGATAAGGTCACACGGTCTTGACAAAAGGAGTCCTCAAATAATAACAGATTTTGAAATAAAATTCAAATATCTTGAGAAGAGCATACTTTCAAAATGCCAAGAGGATTAGGAAAAAACTTTTGTCTTCTCTCTGCAGGCAAACCAGCGCTGTGAGATCCTGGAGTCACTGATGATGAGCACAAAGGGGCTGAATGCTGGGAAACATGAGGCCACCAGGACAGAGCTGTTCACCATCCACTGGCCTTGATGTGTGACTAGAGTCATCCAGATGCTGAAAATAACATAGACTGAATAAAAGGTCACAAAAGAGCTCACCAGGACCAGGATGGTGCGTGTGGCTCTGGCCTCATGGGAAGGGTTGGGGGAAAAGCTGTGTCTGCGAATGTGCTGGACTCGCAGCCTATGTCTGTGCAGGACCAGGACCATGGAGCCACTGGCCCAGATCATGAAGATGAGACTCATTAGGTTAGGGAAAAAATACAAGGCTGTATATAATGGGCTATATCCTTGTGGCGTTATCCAAGAACAATACTCATAATTATTTTCTATGCTGAGATTTTTCTTACTCAATGGACCATATACTATTAAAGGAAGAAATGAATTTATCAAGAGATGTGGGATCCAACACAGGCAACAGCAGAAGCCAGTAAACTTTAGGGATCTAATCTTGAGCTCCATCCATCTACAAATACTGGGGTTGATCTTAATAGTGTGGAAGCCATTGAGGAGGCAGACAGTGCTGAAGGACACTCCAGTGCTCACTCTGTAAAAGTAGAAGACAAGTTTACACCCAGCATCATCCAGGAAATATTCCCATCCCAAAGTTGACAATGTCTGAGGGACACCTTTCGAGAAAAGAACCACCAAATTGGTCAATACCAGTTGATTAAGAATCAAATCTGTCGGTTTCAAGTGATGTCCAATGAGCACAGTGAAGTTATACATACAGAGCAGGTAGGAGTTTCCCACAAGGCCAAGTCCTGTCTGAGTGAGGAAGACAATCCCCAAATCCAAGTTGGCAGAGCACATCCTACAAGGCCTTTGGAGGGCACCAGTTTTAAGTCAGACGAGTGAAGAGTTAACCAAATGGCGATAAATGTTATCACAGTCACTGAGTCCCTCAATTCTCAATATTTAGCATATTCAGAATATTTTTATTTCAAATGACATAGAATTTTGCTTAAATATGCAAAGGCAACTCAGTGAGGACCTCAGCATCTCAGTGCTGCAAATGGCCTCAGCGTCTGCTTCAGGGTGATGGATGCACAGCAGGGTGGGCTGCAGCCCAGGGATAAGCAAGGGAAGCTGTGTGCACTGATGCGGGCTGTCCTCTCAAGTACCTTGTCCACGAAAAGGCCAGATACAGAACATGTGCAGCATAGGATCCCACTATTATAGCACTAGAAGAATATAAATATAGGAGGAGAAATCAAACAGCATGGAAAAGTAGAAATGAAGTTTATGAAGTGGCCTGATTTATAGTTTGGGTAGTTTAAGTATTTCACATAATTACTGAAAAATATTAATCACGTGAAATATCAAAATCAGTAATATTCCCCGTAAAATGAAAATCTGAGCTTGATTATATATCACGGTGGTGCTCTATGTGTACTTACCAAAAATAGTTCAAGTAACTATAATTTTATAGTAACTTTCTCTTCAATGAAGCAATGTAACATTTGTAAACAGCCTTGCAGCCTTATGCCAAGTACCAAGACCATAGTATCTAAAACAGTTCTTACTAAAGGAAGGCAAAACATCTCGAAGACACATGATGTGTGAGAAAAATGCTGCAGGTGTCCTTAAAATTTCTCAAAGAAAAAAGCCAAGATGCCCCAGATATGCCGGCTGTATTTGAAGAGGACATATTATTCAACTTGGAAAGAAGAGATGTGGGTCACTCCAGGAGGGCTGGGTGTAGAGGGCAGGAGGGTCAGGGTGTTCATTCATCTGACCTTTGCGCTCTGTGAGTTGGTTCAGAATCATCACTGTAAGGTTCATGACTTTAAAGAATCATGTAAGATTTCAAAGGGGAATTTAAAAATCAGTCATGGAGAAAGGACACATGGTAAAACAAAACAATGAAGTAAACTCAGAGGAGGAGGGAAACAATGGGAAAAATTGAAAGATAACCCTGAAATGATTTCACAAAACAAGTAGGGAACTCAGAGGGGTAAATTAGGAATCTTAAGGCTTGTTACAAAACCAAGTCTATGACAAGAGCCCATGAACTTTGAAGTTGTGGTGTGTTTTAATCACTGAGGCTTATTAATGCAGAACAACACAGGGCAAGGAAGGCTCAGAGTTTGGAGACACAGGGCTGATCTTAATAACTCCAACTCTTGGAGAAGGACATGAACCTGCCATCTCAGTGAGAGCAAAAATGTTGATATTTTACAAAATAAATTTAGAGGGTATTCTGAGTAGCAGATTAATAATACAATGAAAATAATATAGCCCTTCTCTCTCTCGCCACTATAGTGAGCCACACATTTCCCTGAATACCACCCCCCTTTTTAAATCACTAACATGGGAAAAAGAATGAGCTTTCTTTTTCTTTAAATAAATGCCACCATCTTCTAATAAGGACATACATTTTAGAAATGTTTCTACAGACTCCCCAGAGATCTTCATGCTTTCAATAAAAAATGATAACAAGCAGAAGCTTCTTGCCATCTGCCGGACAGCTGGGAACCCACCATCTGACCTGTCCCATGCCTGTAGGGGAACGCGATGCCTGTGAGGGAGCTGTGTTGGTCAGGGATGAGTGAGGGCAACTTCAGAGAGAGCTGTAGCAGTGGAGAGAAGAGAGAAGCCCCGCCACCATCGTGCAGGGGATAGGGTGCTGGTAGGCCAAAGGTTTTCTAAAATAAAAGCTGTCCCAAATGTACCTGCATGTGTGTGTGTGTTTATTGTTTTATGTTCCAAAGCCTGGGTTCTCTGGGCTGGAGTCCTTCTCAGAATCTGAGCCTACCTTCCCACCTGTACACAATCAACTCTTACCTGAGGCAGAGCAGCTGTGGTGGATGGGTTTGGAAGCCGAGGACTCAGTGCCAGTGACATAGCATAGCTGGGAGCCATCAGAGGCGCTGTAGGGTTCCCGGTGTCATTCCGTCCATAGTTGGTCCATTTGCAAGGGACACTGGCATCACAACGGTCCTGTACAGAGGTCGCCCATGGACAAGACCCCGGATGCAGATCTGTGTGACAGGCACAGAGCCCTGCAGACTCGGGTCCAGAGCACCAGGAGAGCCGGTGAGGTGAGCAGAGGTGCGGAGAGCAGAGCAGAGTGGAGGGCGCTCCCTGACATCAAGTGCGAAGACTCTAAATTTGCAACCATAAAAACCCTCAGTCTCAAAGAAATAATATAAAATTACT
Source organism: Heterocephalus glaber (assembly GCF_053883595.1). Classification (NCBI taxonomy): domain Eukaryota; kingdom Metazoa; phylum Chordata; class Mammalia; order Rodentia; family Bathyergidae; genus Heterocephalus; species Heterocephalus glaber. The sequence goes on from NW_028258451.1 coordinate 2,893,320, forward strand.
CGGGTAATTTGCCATGGATCAGTTGTACAACTGATTAGAAGCAACAAAACGAACATACATTTCACAAACTGCCCAACACAAAAGAAAAAGCAACCAAACAAAAATCCAAAGCATTTCTACTCACCTGACTGGAGCTTGCTGTCAGGTGGTGGGGTTCAGGCAGCATTGTCAGGTGTGGAAAGGGGCCACTGATAAAAGTTTGGGAACCTGTGACCTCACCTCCTGGCCGGGAAGTGATTGTCACTTCACCATGAGTGCAGTGACAGCATCTGCTAAGGGAGATCTCTAAGAAACATTTGTGTATGTGCAAGTCTCTGAAGGATCTTTGAAATGATTAGTAACGAGGCTCACCAGGAGGGGCAGAGACTCGGGGTGGGACCCCATATCAAAATAAGCAATAATCCTGGTGGAAGCTGAGTAGAGACATATGGCTCTAATGAATGAAAGAGAAAAATAAGCACACAACTGTGTGAAATTTATAATCACTCTTACAATCTTGACTGAAAATACAAATATTTATTCCTGAGAACTTGAAGGCACTGGAACTCAATGGAAGACAGTATATAAATAAAACTGGGTCAAATGGACAGGAATATCATGGGGCATAGTCACTCAGTGCTTGAAGACATTTATTTAATAACCTAAGTGGATCAGATGATTTTCTGCTTATTGGGCATGTCTTAGAACATAGACATTAAGTCTTTGATCTGTTGAGAAGGTTCTGTTCTACTTCTAGTCTCCTGATAGCTTTTACCATGAACAGCTGTAGAATTTAGTCCAATACTCTTTCTCCAACTAGTGACAGGATCATATGGCTTTTTCCTTTCCTCTGTTAAAATGATTACTTTTGGGGGTTGATCTTCCAATGTTGAACCAACACTGCCATCCCTATAATAAAACCACTTTCTACATACTGCCAGATCTGACTTCTAAGAGTTTGTTTTGTTAAACAAATTTCTATCTATGTTCATACTTTTTTCTTCTATTATCTTTATCCAGTTTTAGGATTAGCACAATGTTGATTTCCTTAAATGAGGGGAGAAGTGTTCCTTCTTTTTTCTGCTTTAAATGTTTGATATAATTTATCAGTTAAAATGTTTATGAGCCTGCTGTTGTCATATAGGTAGGTTTTCAAGCTAGGAATATACTTTCTTTAATAGGTGCTATTCAAATTTTATATTTCCTCCAGAGTTAGTTTCATTGATTTGTCTTCCAAGGTACTTCTTAGAAGTTGTCAAATTTATTTCAAAAAAGATTTTTGTAATATGCTTTCTATATCCTTTTAAATTCTGTAAAATCTGTGGTAATGTCTCCTAGATCTTAATATTGTAATTAATTTAAATACTGTATAACTGATATTGTGTAACAGGAAGAAAAGGTCTAAAAGAGCAGGGGAATTGTGAGGGGTAGGGGAAGGGAAAAAAGGGAAAGGAAAAAATATGAGAAGAGGAAAAAATTGGAAACAAGGTCTTTGCAAACAGGGAAGGGTGGAGGGGGTGAAGGGAGGGCAAGGGAAGGGGACAAAATAAGAACGAAGAACATAGACATTAAGATAATTTTGCCCACAAATGGCCTGTTTCTCTCAACCAAATTCATTGAAGTTACTATTATATTGTCAGAAGCAGTAAGTTCCATGGATAAGAGAGAAGAGCAGAGTGTGTGTTCAGTGAATTGTGGCCACAGGGACGGGTCACACAGAGCATAGGATGCCCACAGTAGGACCAGTCCTATGGATGCTATTTTAGGAAATGCTTTAATGTATGAGCAGGAACATTCCTTCTCCATTCATGTATATGTTTGGTTTTATTTTCTAGGTAAAATCTATTAAATGGTCCTTATAGCCCAATGTTTAACAGCAAAATAAACTGCTGTAGTTCTTTCACCACGTGAACTTAGGTAAGATAGATTACTAATTATTTTGTCAAACTTCTCTCATATCTTACCTGCTTTCTCATTGCTGAGACAAAACCCTCAACATTGTGCTGCTTCAAAATGATCCACTGAGAAGGGAATATTACTTTTGGATATTCTAACCAAACCATATATAGCCTTGAACTGTCCATAAGAGAATGTCATATATTTCAACTTGGGGGACATTTCAGAAATCACCTAACCATTACATTCCAAAAGTATTAGAAATTAAGATGTCATAATGAAAACTGAGGAACTGCATGTATTTGGAGAGACCAGGGAGGCATGACACCTGAATATAGTGTGGTATTCTGACTGGATTTTGGAACAGAAAAAAAGACATAAATAAAAACCTGGCAAACTTAAATAGAATTTACAATTTATCTCACAGTACAGTATAAATGTTCATTTTCTAGCCCTAATTATTTTATTATGGTACATAAAATGCTAATTTGGGGGGAAACTGGGAAAGTGTATTATGAGAATTCTTTGAGGTGTGTTCTACAGCTTTTCTATAAATTTAAAATTATTTGAAATTAAAAATAATTACCATAGGGTGCTGGGGATTTAGCTAGTGGTGCCGCCGCCTGGCAAGCACAAAGTCCCGAGTTTGATCCCCAGTACCAAAAAAGAACTCTTGATATATAAACATAATTACCATAAAATGATAGCTAAGAACAGATAGCTAAGTGAGGTGATGAATTTGTTAATTGATTTAAACATTGCACTTCGTATATATGTATCAAAACATCACATTGTACCTCATAAATGTATACAACTATGATTATTTAATCAGCAATGTTAATAAGAAAAATTTAAATTATTGTGATAACTCCCTATTTACAAAATAGGAAGGGAGGGAAGGGGAATGGGGAAAAATAAGAACTATGATCTATCATGTAGAGGTACAAATTCCCAATGATGAATGTGATCATAATGTATACCTGAAATGTACCAATATAGTTAATTTAAAAAAAATTATTGTCATAACAAGATAATATACATAATGACAAACACACGGGTCACTGGAATAAGCACAATGCCTGGAAATAGATACACACATAGACACATACACACATGGACACCTACACACACAGACATACATACATGTCCTCATGGATTATTTTTAAAAGCCAAAGCAATTTCCATAAAAGTGTGTTGAAATAATCTAAATTCCATAAATAAAAGAGACTGTCCTCTAAAAATTTGAAAATGACTTCATAACCTTAGTTCTTATCATTTAGTTGTATTTAGAATCTATAAAGACAATGTTCACATAAGGCAGTAAAAGGCAAAAGATTTGGAAATACATTTTGTGATGGAACATTCTCAAATATATGCTCGTATGTGTTTTCATTTCTTTTTCTCTCTGCTCTTTTCTGTCCCTCCCCGACCTTGAGTGTCTTCAGAAGCCGCTGAACCCCCAGTACTTGAAGTCTTCATCACAGGGCCCAGACCCACAAGCCTCGGATGTTTTGCATAGAACAATGATGCCAGATGCATAAAAATTCAACAATCTAAGACCAGTAAACTGTGACTCCAGAAGGGTCCAAGTACATCTCAAGAAGGAGCAGCTTTCGGAACTGTACTCCTGGCCAGTGAAAAGTGTCATCGTTCAGCCCGACCTAGAAAATCGATAAAAACCTGCTGTTCTCTTTGCTCTGGGAGCAGCAGTTGGGACAGTCTCTCGGCCAGTCAGGGACACCCTCCATCTGAAGCTCCAGTTCAGCTGATGGCCCTCTCCTGCCTCCAGAGCGTTCGCCTGTGCAGTAGTGTGTGTGCTTGCGCTATTTGGCCAATCTACTTCCACTGCACCTGTGTCAAAAGCTCCCATTGTCTGATGTCATTTCCAGCAATATCTTGGCCCATATCGAAACCCTCTCTTGCCCCAGGAACTTGTGACCGCCCATGTTCTTTTCCTTTTTTCCTTCTGACATAGAAATAATTGAGTAAGTTAATTTTGCTTAATATTGGGTGTTTCCCTCTCTAGCAGCTGGATTACATGTTCCCTACACTGTTGGTTCACTGTAGTTATCAAAGTGCCCAATAAATGCCTGGCGGACACTAAATGAGTATGATATCATACATTTCTGTCCCATCTGAACCAATGAGCTGTTCTTACTATTTCTTCTCACTCACTGACTTCTTTTCAACTTCAGTCAGTGAACTAGTCAGTGAACTTCAGTACTGTCAGTGAACTAGGTCTGAAAAGAAAGCATATTTTGACTAGAAACAGGGAGATAAACTTTGTGGAGAAGGAAGGGCTCTGGGTGGGGGAAGATGGGAGGAAGGGGAGAGAAAGGGTAAGTGAAAAGGATATGCAATATGTGTATGTACCAATTCCCCAAAGTGAATGTTTTTATTTTTAATGTTTATTTAATTTTTATCAGTACATGTTTGCAGTGCATAATGTTTACATTTATCTTAGGGAGTAGGTACATGGACTTCACTTTTTCTTTTTTGGGGTACTGGAGATTGAACTCAGGACCTTGGGCTTTCAAGGCAGGTGTGGCACCACTGAGCTACATCCTCAGCCCTCATATCTTAATTCTTTTTATTCCCCCACTCTCTCCCCCAACTCTAAATCCCTTCCCATTTGCAAAAGATACAGCTCCCTGTTTTCTATTGTCTATCTTTTACTTTGCTTTGTAAATGATTTTTACTCTGAGTTTCTCATATAAGGCACAGGAAAGGACTTTCTAAGCAGAACCCCAATGTCACAAGGATATATTTACTATGTATTGCAAATATATACTAACTTTAAGAATGAAAACAATAATAAGATAACATCTAAAAAAGAAATCAAAATTTGAGACAAACTTTAAAATGATTGATAATCCTAAAGGACATGCTTAGTATTTCTATACTTATTAGTTAACTTTTCTTTTCTGTCTTGTTCGGTATTACCCAAGACTTTTGTTTTTATTTGTAATTATTTCGATAACAAGTTGTTTCCCACCTATTTCTATGACTTTTGATGGAGCTTTAGAATTCAATGTCAATACCTTTCAGTAATTTGTACAAGTGTAAATGTTTTCCAGAGATGATCCCAACTCCGTCTGTAGATACTGTCTCTGTAATTACAGCTGAAATGCTAATCACTTCCCAGGCAGGGCAACCTTTATCTTGGCTCAGATTCCTCCTTCCCACACCTGAACAGATGCTGAGCTAGCACCCACTGGTCCGACCTCAAATGTCATTTGGTAAGTGTCTATATTTTTCATATCAGTGTTAGATTTACAAAAGAATCACATCATAAAAAATTCAGTCAAAAACTCTCTCTCTCTCCTTCTATCTCCCCTCCTCTCTTTTCTCTCTCTTACATTTTCTCTGGGATGGGCACAAACACTATCTATCGACTAGGGATTGATATTTTCTGATAATATTGATGCTTACTGAGTCCCTTCCCACCTGCCTTCAGCCTGCCTAGTGTCTCTCTTCGTCCCTCACTGCAATAGCTTCTGAATCTGTCATTTTTTCCTGAGCGTAGCTCAGTGGCAGAGTGTTTGCCTAGTACATGTGTAAGGTCCTAGATTAAATCCCCAGCACCACCACAAATAAGCAAAAGACACGCTTTCCCACTACGCATCCCTCCTCTGGCTGGTTCCATTATCAGTAGTCAGCAGTTTGTTTACCAAAAGTGACGTTTCCCCCACACTCACATATGAATTATTCCCTTTATTTTGGTTATTGAAACATGATTGCAATATTTTTACAAAAGATTTTAAATACTCAATGTTAAATTGCAAGATTTCTCAGGAAAACAATAGAAAAGATATACAAATGTCATGTATTTAGCATTCTGAATGGTTATTAAAAAGGTATAGATCTGCAAGTGTTCATTTCACATGATAGTCTGTCAGATGCAACCCCAATAGAGAACACAGGAGACGCACACATTGCTTATATCCACAGGCCTTAGAGGGACAGGCACCCCAAGCCTATGGAATAAGGTGTGGGATCAGCAAAGAATGGGTGGAGAGGGTAGGGAAACATATTCAGTCTAATTTTTTTGTAAAATCATGTATACTAAAAATATTTTGGAACCTCAGGGCTGACACATACACAGTAATACTTAGCTCAGGCAAAATTATGAAAAATATATTGCAATATTTTTGTCTAAGAGATTTGCCATTTTTTATATTTACACTCATTGTTTGTTTCTAAGATTAAACCTAGAAACGTACCTGTAAAATCTTAACTAATTCTCCATAAATTTTAATATTATTAAGTCAGCCATTATCACAAATAATTCATCATTCACTTTAACAAGACGTAAGTTCCTATCAACTTTTCTTATGTAAGTATCTGCAAACATAGGTCATTTTCAAGTTGTGTCCTGTTTCGTTTCTCTGCTCTTTAGCAGCAAATTACAGTTACTGTTATACTTTATACATGGTACGATACATATTTTTTATTAAACTGGTTTAAAAATTTTTGTATTAGTAAAAGAACTTCATAAATGTCAACATTTTCATTGAAATTTTATTCAATAACATACTAGTGTGCACTGAATTACTAACATTGGAAAAAATTCATCTAGGACAACAGTCTCCTTTGCTACTATTTAAAAAGAATTTTGTTATTTAAATACCATTTTTTTGTTAGCAATCAATGTTTCCTTCCCCATACTTAATGTTTCTAAAATCTCCCTTGTCTTTCACTAATATATTTTTGGTTTTCAGTTTAAGGAAACTATTAAAATATAAATGAAAATTTCTGACTATTTTGATTTGTGTTTTTTCTAAATAATATTATTGATCCTAATAGCATTTCCTGTTTTCCTAGAATGCACCTCAAATGTGCAAACATTTCAATCCTCAGCCGTGAAAATGGATATGCATCTCACAGCTGTGATTCCTACTCCATAGAAATGTCTGTGACTGTCCAGAAGGATAGTGACTCAGTAAGGTGCTGTCCAGCTGGGAGCTTTGTTTCTTCTTGAGTTGCAGACATCCCAATGCTTCATGACTTAATACCAAAACATCAGTGTGTCTGCAAGGGGGTGTTGTTTTAAGGGGATGTCTCCCCTAAAATGGTGAAATTATTGTTTCATTCCTTCATTTTGTCTTTACAGATGACAGAACATATTTTTGTGTGGCTTCAAGTCTCACCCACAACAGGTCAGGTTTGTTTGCCTGGAGAGAGATTTCTTAACATGAACTATAGCCGTACACACAGGTATGAGAAAGGGTTGATATTCTATCAGTTTTCAGAAAAATGAGTTGTTCTCCAAATATCTCCCAGTATTAACCTTAGAGGCTGTGTATCATTTTTTACCAGATGTATTACTTCCTGTGCATCAATTCTTGGAATTAGGATTGCACAATATTGTTAAGTTTAGCTTCTTCGAAAGGAATCCTGGATTGTGACCCATTCAAATGACCTACATGAATGCTTCTATTAGTTTCATCACCTTCATTATTTGACTAGATCATTCAATAAAATCTTGGAAAATTCCTACATCAGACCCAGGATAAGCTTTTTCTATTCCTAAAGTCTTCTCCAATCACTAGAAGACACTTTGCTTTCTTATACTGAGAAATTGTATTGACTCAAAAATCTAGGTGCTAGAATTAAGCAATGTTACATGGCTGTCTGTAATTTCTAGATTTTTTTCAATATGAAGAGAAAGAGGGCCAGCGATTTAGCTCAGTGGTTCTGCTGCCTGCCTCGAAAGCGCAAGGTCCTGAGTTTGATCCCCGGTACCAAAAAAAAAAAAAAAATGAAGAGAAAGGATATATATTTCTATATTCTTTTTATACTTTAAATATACATTTAAAATTCATTAAGAAATCTGGGAATGTAGCACAGTGGAATACTGCAAGTCCATGAGTTCAACTGCCAGCACCAAAAAAAGATAAAGTATTAAATGAGTTAATATTGCTTATTCCTATCAAGTTATGTTAGTTTTACTTATTTTACCTTTATATTTCCATGTACATAGAACTTTATATTTCTTACATAGAAAGCCTTGTTTTTCATATATATGTTTGCTTGTTTCAAAAATAACATGCAAAGATTTTTAGTAAAATATATATACAAAGATTAAGATATATTTACAGATAGCTCAGCTCAACACATTACTTCTACCATATAGAGTGAAATTTTGTGTTTTCAATTCACTTGAAGTATTTCATTGTAATAAAGATGCCACCAACTGGATATTCAGCCATTTTTTAACATCTGAAGTTTATGTTTTGAAAACATTTAATTCATTCAGTAATGTTTAAAAATTGTGTGAAATAATTATATTCATATAAAGTAATCACTATGGCAAAATTTTCTTCTAAATGCCTATGCTATATATATTCTGCTTATGTATTTATACATATTCTGTTCCTGTATTTCTATTGTTCCACATACTTACATAAGCTTTAGCATATTTCACGCAGTTCTGCATGTGGCTTCTCATTTCAGAAAGCATCCACTTGGAAACTAGACCAGAGTGTTGGTGATCTTCCTCATTCTGTTTATTAGTATGGAAACCTATTGTATAGATGGACCATTACGCATTGACCTGGGTCCTGCAGATAGACATGTAAACTGTTTCAAAATAGAACTTTCATCAATAGCCACTGTTCCCAACAAGTACACATACTTAATGCCCATTTAAACTGAGGAAATGTGTTATGTTCAGCACTGACACTGACTGAGCCTGGTGATGGTAACATTTATTTTTTTCTTGTCAAACTATCCTTCCTTTGGCTTCAATCTAAATCCTTGTCCCAAATATACTGGTGTGATGGCTGCCGTTACATTGAGAATGGGGGTTATCTTCCTTATTCAGACAGCAGTGGGAATCCTTGGAAACTTCTCCCTCCTCTGTCTTCATAGTTTCAATTTGCTCATGGGAAACAATGTGAGACCCACTGACATGATCCTCAACTGGCTTGTCTTAGCCAGTTCCTTTGTACTTGTCTCTAGAGGGATCCCTCAGACAATGGTAGCTTTTGGATTGAACTGTTTACTAGGTGAGACTGGATGTAAACTTGTCTTCTACCTACACATAGTGGCCAGAGGGTTTACCCTCAGCACTATGTATACTCAATGGCTTTCAGGCTATAAAACGTTGTCCCAATTTCTCTACATGGCTAGAGCTCAGAGTAAGATCCTCAAAGTGCACTGGGTTCAGGTGCTTCCTCTACTGGATCCTGCATCCGCTGGTAAATTTCTTTGCTCCCCTCAAAGTGACTGGTCAAATGTACAGCAAAAATTTAAGTGTGAAAATAAATTATGGATGCTGTTCCTCATTCATTCCACATAGATCCATAAAATTTCTAGTTGTATTCTTATTCTTCCCAATTGACTTTATATGTTTTGCACTCATGGTCGGGACCAGTGGCTCCATAGTCCTGGTCCTGCACAGACACAACCAGCGAGTCCAACATATCCATAGCCACAGTGTTAAGGAAAATGTAAAATAACTGCTTGCTTCATTCTGCTTCTATAACTTGCTTCACTTGTTTCGCTTTCTCAGAATAGCAATACCAGATGTTTTACCATCAACCACAAGATTGTAAGCATGAGATAAGCAAATGCCTGCAACACTGCGTAACCGCAACTTCCCACCCAAGTGAGGCCAGATGTCTGAACCAAGATAACAGTCACCATGCCTCACAAACAAAAGTACACATAGACCCTAAGGTTTCTGTGAATCACATGACCAGAGTTCCCAGTTTAGAGTATAAATGTAAGCCACCAATGTAACTCCGGGTCAGTCCCTGAAGGCATGTTCCTGTGGGGCTGGCCTGCTAGCAAATAAATTTTGTTGTTTTACCCTTGCTCCTCCATCTCCTGTGAGTCTTTCAGTTGCTCCCAGCGAAATCCACAACAATAGCTGTTATCCCAGACCTTCCCGTGAGGCCAGAGCCACACGCACCATTTTGATCTTTGTAATCTCCTTTTGTTCATTTTACTCACTCTGTTCCATTTTGCATGTTTGCATAACTTTATTTGCAATTCCAGGCCAGTGGCTGCTGAATACTTCTATGATATCATTTTCATGTTTCCAAACATTCAGTGCCTTTTTTGTACTCACTCACAGTGATACTCATTTCTCTGAGTTCTATTTTCCCTGCCAGACAAGAAAACAACTTTTCTTAGTTTGGCAATGACCATGAGACTTTTTCTGTACATCAATCATTCCTTCTATCACTGTCAATATTTACAGTAGTAATAATTTTCACATTCCTGGTAGGAATGTGTCATTCTATGTAGATTGGAGCCATTAGATCCTATAAGGGATTTAACATGGACTTTATGTGTGCAACTACTTTAGCTTCAGTGGAAAAGTTCATGGAAGTTTGAAATAGTACTGTAGAGGGAAAGTTTTGAGTTGTGGATTTGGAGAAGCTCTTACTTGGGGTGCTTTTGGCATATAGTAGTAAATTATATGTAATGTAAAATTCAGTGTTGTGTTTTCTTTTTTCGGTTTTTATTTATGAGTATGTATTTTCAGTACATAATGATTACTTTCCTTGTGGGAATTGATACATGTACATAACACATCTCAATTTTATCCTCTGTCCTTCCATTTCCTCCCCTTCCATCATCTTTTGATCCCATTTCCATGTGCAAAAGATCTATCTCCCTATTTTTTGTTACTGACCTTTTATTTATGTTTTGGGTCTCTCCTGTAAGAGAAACCATGCTTGTGTTTCTTGTATATTTCAATTAACATTATTGCTGTGCACATACTCCACTGTTTCCAAAACTCTATTATTATTATTTTTTGAAATAAGATCTTGCTATGTAGTTTAGGCTGGAGTTGAACTCACTATGGAGCCCAATCCATCTTTGATCTCATGACAATCCTCCTGACTCAGCCTCCCAAGTATTAAGATTACAGGTGTGCACCACCATGCCTGGCTTCAAAACTATTTTAATCAACCCAAACAGAAATTGTGTAAACAGTAAACAGTAACTCCTCTTTCTTCCCTCCATCTAGCCCTTGGTACCCTCTAACTTGCCTTCTGTCTCTATAAATTTGTCTATTTTATATACTTCATAAATATGGAACTGAACAATATTTGTCACATACATGTATCTGGCTTATACCACTTGGCATAGTTTTCAAAGTTCATCCTTGTTGTGACATATATCATAACTGATCTTCTTTTTATGGTTGAATACTATTTCATTATTTGAAGGTTTCACTTTTTAAAATCCATTCATCCATTGATGGACATTTAGGTTGATTTCACCTTTTGGATACTGTGGATAATTCTGCTATTGATGTGGGTATACAGATATCTGTTTGAATCCCTGTTTTCAGTTCTTCAGAGTATATAGCCAAGAATGGAATTGTGGTATCATATGGAAATTTCTATATTTAACTTTTTGAGGAACTGCTACAGTGTTTTCCACAATAACTGCCTCATATCACATTCTCACCATCAGTGTATGAGCGTTTCAATTTACCAAAAGCCTTGTTATTGTTTTTGCTTATGTTTCAACAGCCATCCTGGTAGATGTGAAATAGTCTATCATCATAGTTTTGATGTGCCTATTCTTAGTAATTATATATTGATATTTGATGTAATGTACTCCTGTTTTTGATATTCCCTTTTCTCATCTATCTTTCCCTCGCTTCTTACCCACTACCAGTGCACAAACATGGGCTGATGCCTCTTCTGGGGCCCCAGAGCCTCTTTAAAAGCCTATTCCATTTCTAGAGGTTCCCTTGCTCTTCCCCATGCTAATTTCTATCAGACTTTCAGCCCAAATGTTCAACCCTTCCCGCCACATTCCACTCCTGCTGGGAGCAATTCTACATAATTTTGGGGAAAAATCATTTCACAATTAAATTATGATTGAGCCTAGTTCTCCGCCTACAGGCCAGCTATGGCAGGTCGAGACTTAACTCCATTTTGGCCTCCGGCCATGGCTAAAACCTCAATGGTCTGGTGATATTGTGATGCTCCAGAGCAGGATTATACCAGCTGAAGACATCCTGGTGAGGAACAAAATCTTCATCTGCATAGTTCTTCATTGTTCTAGGATTCACACACACACACACATACACACACACACCCCTCCTCTGAGCCACCTGTTACATTTATTTCTCCCGATGTACCGAATAAAGGTGTGGCAAGCTCAGGGTCTTTCCTCTTTGTGCCCAGAGCGGCACTGATCAGGCCCAAAGCTCAGCTTCTTCTCCACGTCTCATTTTTCTATCTTTTCTATTTAATAAATTAATTCACCTTGTGCTGTTGTGGCTCTCAGGAGACTAGGACTTACTGCAGAGGTTCTAGTAACAATCCCTTTCCCTGTTCCCTACACTCTCCCATTTCCTAGGTGACCTTAGGGAAATTCAGACTCCTTCTAGCAAGCAAACTCCACAGAGCAAAATAAATCTACAGCAGGAATTGGAAACATCCCTTTTGAATTAAGGTAAATATATAATATGACCTGAGCCTCTCATTTTGGGATTTTTCTTCCCTTATTCAGCTGGGAAAATAATTTTTCAAATTCAAGTGATTTCTAGAAAGAGAAATCTTCTTTAAATAAGATTATCTTCTTTTTTTTAGATAGGTTTGAGATTTCATACTGTTCTCTGTGCACTTCCATGGACACAGAGCTCAGGGCCGAGGAAGCAGCTAGAATTCAAGTGTCAGCCTGACAAAGGAGGAGAGGCATAAAGATGAAGCCTAAAGATGCTTCAGAAGCATCATGGCTCACAAGGTGTTTGGTGTGACACTGAGCTGTGGGCTGTGCAGGATGTGACTCCCTAGGGCTCAGCAGAGAAGGGCTGCAGGGCTCAGAACTGGCTACAATGGGCGGGTGGTATTAGAATTCCTAGTACCCAGGAGATGACTCCTCCTGAACAGCCTAAACTGTCTCAGTGGAGACCCAGCAAGGCTCCACCTTAGGAGAGACAGGTGACGTAACAGGTCCCTTTGTGGAGGGGCAGAACTGCAAGCTGATCACAGGGTCAGGAGGAACTCAGAGCAACAGTTATCCCTGGTGGCCTCTACTTAGACTACTCTTGTCCCATGAGGGATCCTCACTCTCCGACCTCTCTCCAAGTATTTTTCAACTTTCTTTTTTGATAACTGTAGGTCAGTTGTTCAGAAGGAATTCACTCTTGGCTTGGACTGCTTTTCAGACACCACTCCAGTGAGATTTGGGTCTTCATGTACTCCAGCCTTGCTGGTCCTCAGTGGGCTCTTCCTTAGGGTGGACAGGGCACATGTCCTCCTGGCACCTCACGGGGGCAGGTCTCAAATGAGGTCTCATGCTCAGCCTTCCTGAGGTGACATCCTTAGTTCTTTTCAGAGATGTAAAGGAAGGTGAGGGACCAAGTCAAGGGTTGGGAGCAGGTGCACAGAGACACCAGATGCCATGGTGCAAGGCCACCAGCAAAGTCACAGGGAGTACTCAGCTCCTTTGCGGAGGTCATCAAAGCCTCCTCCCCCACTAAGTCCTGCATGTCTCCTCAGCAGCCAAATCCTAACTCTCCCATTCTGCAGACCCCAGGGGGCTGTGTAGGCTGCAGAAAGGTCCAAGGCTTCCCCAAACAAGCTGAGACAGGAGAGACGGGCTCAAAGCTCCCCTTGAGCCACTTATTTTTCTTTCCTGGCTGCCCAAGTGCCTCACAGCCAGCCACAGCTACTCCAGGAGACATTTGGTTTGGTTGCAACAAACTTCCCTCCTAGAATTATCTGCGATGACTCTGGCCCTCTGCAGCTCTCCTCATTCAGGTCCCCAAGAAGCTCCCCTCCTGCCCATGATCAAACAGAAAGTCTGATACTGTGCCTAGGGCCTGGACCTTTATTCTTTCATAAGAAATATCCCCATACCCTTAGCTGTCAGTCTTCCTGCTTAATCCCAGTGCTATAGCAGAAATCCTAATAAAGCACCTTTTGAATGGCATATTTTTGCCCATTCATGATTTGTACCTTGAGTACAGTATGCTGAGCTCGTACACTAAGTGCTGGTAACACCTAAGGGCACTGGTACAAAATGGCCTAAGAGCCAAAAGTGGCCAAGAGTTGGGGCTGGGGACACTGGACGCAGCTAGCAGCAGAGAATAAGGGATTGCATGCATACTCACTGGAGTCACCATTTCAGAGGCTGGCAGGAACTCAAGGCCCATCTGTAATTTGCTCCAACAAGCAAGGAGGGCTGCCAACGATAAGAGCTGATAGAGCTGGCGCTGAAGGTGGAGCTGCATTCCCTAATCTGTAAATTCTCCACATGAGCTGAGCAAAGAACCCCACAGCCCATTGGCAGCATCTTCCCTTTAGGGTCCTGAAGGGGGCAAGCACACAGGGTGAAAACTCTCTGCACCCAAACTTCTTTCATAACACACTTCTTCCCAGCAAGTCCTGGACAGTCATGAAGCTCTGCACTAATGAGGTCTAAAACAAACACAAGATAACAGTAAATACAAAAACTACCCTTTCCTCCCCTGGGCTAATGTTATAGCTTTCCCAAAATGATTAACATTCAGATACCCTTATCTAAGTTTTGACACCCTTTTTTGAGGCCTAAACCATCAGGCCTGCCCTAAATCAACAGGAAAAAACAGGCTGCTTTTAGCGAATACTAGCAGCTTCCCAGTAAGTAGGGCAAATGGACTAAAAAATGTGTTTTACAACCCCTTGGCGCCGAAAAGTTCAGTAATTGTATACATACCTGAACAGACCTTCCCTGGGCATCTGAGTCGTAAATATGTCACCCCAGATTCCTTAGCTCATTCAATACCTATATAAGTCTAATTCCTTTCCCAGTTAATTGCTAATATCTTTCTCCCCTGGTGTTAGCCCATCCACTCATGGATGAAATCTCTCCCAGCTAGGTGCCACGATCTCTCTCCCATTGTTAGCCCATCCACACACGAATGTGATAAACTCGGCTTTCCCCAGCTAGCTGCTAAAAATCTCCTAATTTCTAGCCCTTGTTAAATAGAATAAACTTTTCTTTTTTTCTTACAACAAAAAGCCTGTTTTGGGTGGGGGGCGTTGCCAATAGATTCTTTATAACATAAGCAAGAGCAATTTTCAGCTTCGATGTACAACGTTAGCTGCAATGACGATCTTGTGAAAGGGCAATGAAGGCCAGGATGCGTGGGAAAGGTATTTTTAAGACATCACATTTGCCAACTCAGCCTCTTTGCTGCGCCTTCACCTCCAACCTCTCAGCCTGACTGCCCGCTGTCCCTTCTGTGTTCTCAGTGGCCTAAATAAACGCTTATCTTTCCCATATTCTTTGTCTATCGGTAAATTCTGGGTGTCTCACACAGAAGCGACTGCACAGAAGGGGATCGCGGACGCTCTAAGAGAAGTAAGTTGCCCTCCCCCGCCCTGCCTAGGCGGCTGGAGGTCAAGCCATTTCTGGTGTTCCTGCCGTGGCCGCCAGGCCAGGTTTCCGGACGAGTGACCAGGGAAAACCCGGAGGAGGGGCTGCGAGAACTACACTACCCAGAACGCCGCGCATCACGGGCCGAGACGCTGAGCCAAGGAGCGCCCCTCGTCGGCTCCTGTGTCCACTGCAGAGGTCAGGGCGGGACTTCCGCTATTGCTTCCCGGAGTCATTTTCTTGGCTCCGTGGACCAGTCATTCACTCTCGCGTTGGGATCCGGGGGAGAGCTGTGGGCGGGCCCAGACCTGGGAGTCCTCCCTGGTGTTCGTGAGCAGCGCTGAGCAGCGGTGACAGCCGCATCCTGGACCTCGCCCCGCCGCAGTGTCCAATGGCGGCGGTCGCTGTGTGCGACTCGGCTTGGGCGAGCGCGGCGACCTCGGCCTCACCGCGTCCGGAGCCCGGAGCAGTGCGGGCTCGGGTGCGGTCTCCGTCCGGGTACTGGAGCGGGGCTGTGGAAGAGCTTGGGTTTTCAGGGAGCTGTCCCATGTTAGATCGGCCCGGGAGGGAATGACGCCGAGCCTGGAAGGCTGAAGCCTCGTGTTCGCGGATCACGGCACCACTCAGTCATCCCTGGGTCGCTGGGCTCTGGGGCTGGGCAGGGGACGAGGAGGCCCGAGCCCGTGGAGGCCCATAGCGGTCACTGGCCTCTCACTTCCTTCCTCTTCCCACAGGTTCCCGTGACTCCACAAGCGCTGATGGACTTCGCACAGGTGAGTGGAGGTTGTGCCAAGGCCTCACTGGTACTCATCTCTCTTTGTCGCGGGGACTTCTCTGTTCAGGCGGCCTTGGCGCTCTTGTAGCCCTTGGCTCCAAGTACTGAACAGACGTTAAACCCAGGACCACACAGCCAGGCTAGTGGCTCTATGAAGTTGTTCCTATTGCTGGAAACCAGTTCCAGTAAGCCGTGGGAAGGTTATCCCAGGCTTAAATACCAGGTGAGCGAATGCTGAAGGAAAGTTTTAGGGAACCCCAGGTCTCCTTTATTTCTTATGGAGATTAAAATCTGGAGTGCAGGGGTCAGACCTATAATGACTCTCAAATGTTGGTGTCTCTTTGGGAATGAGTTGGGCAGTGGGAGCTTTGTGTACCAGGAAGGAGGTGATTAGACCTAGGTCCTCACAGGCACCCTGTGGCTGCAACATTGAGTTTGAGGGTGAGATAGGAAGAGTGAGAAGTCTGCTGGAGTAGTCCAGGTGACTGTTGGTGGTGGCCAGATCATTGTGTTGGCCATAGAGGTGGTTGTTGTTGGATTTTAAATCAGTTTTTTAAGTGGGGAAGGCCAGACTTACAGATTTTTGAAGGTGTGAGAGAGTAAGTCAGGGTTTGTAAAAGCAAGATTGTTTGGGTTTGACAGCCAGAAGTATTGAAGCTCCATTAACTGGGATGAATTTTGTATTAGGGTCACTTATAACTGGGGAGATCAAGTTTTGTTTTGGGACATCTTTGGAGTCTGAGATGTTTCAAACAACAGTTAGTTTAGACACCAAATGGGTAGTTGACCAGCCACAAGGGACTTGGACTGTGAGGAGGGATTCAGTATAGCTACAGCCACAAGCTGTTGGTCTGTGCTTGCCCAATGAGGTTAGGTCACAGTTAGAAAGGGGAGGCCTAGTCTTGCTGGTAATGCAGTTAGTAGCCCAGGAAAAGGAGAGTGGGGTCAATACTGGGCCTTATGCTTTTATACCTAGTGGTTGTGGGAATCACAAAGACATGTGAGAGAGAAGTAGCTGTGAGGAATGTGTTAAGAGGAAGAGCTGACAGGTTGCCAAAGCTCTAAGGGATGAGTGGACGTGAGACTAATATGAAAGCCTAGGAGTAACTGAGGCACTGAAACTAGGTTTAGTGTTTTTTTGCACGCTTCAGATCCACTGGGATTTTTAAATAATCTTTGGTGTGTCTGGAAGCTTCAGTCATGTGCATAAACTTAGAGGCACAAGTATTCATCTGAGAGAGTCACTGAGCCTGAGGTAGAGGGCTGCTGTGGCTGGGCATTGAGTGTGAACAGGAGAAGAAGACATTTAACAGAGATGGGATGTCAAGTGTGGTACATGTAGAAGAGGGCTATGGGTGTCAGATCTACAGGGGGTTCTGGGTGGCAGAATAGGCAAGAAGCTTCTGTGGTTTAGATATGGCTTGAGTGTTCCCCAAAGCTTCATATGTTGAAATGTAATGCCCAGTGTAAGGTTTTAAGAGGCCAGAAGCTCATTCCAACTGGTGATTAGAACTAGAGTAAATCTTTAGCATAGAGACCCATGATTGAGTCCTGATGGCTTTACCAGAAGAGAGACTGTGCACACATGTCTCCTCTCATACATTCCTCCTGTCCCTTGGCATATAAGACTGCCATCAAGAAGGCCATTCCAAAGAGGCTTGTAGAACTTCTATCTCCAGAACCATGAGCCAAAATAGATCTCTTTTCTTTATAAAGTAGCTTTCCTCAGATAATTTTTCTAGTAATGAATGCAGACTAATTCAGAGGCCTTCAGAGCAGGATAGGGGCTGCATCTGGCAGTTGGGCCCATCAGAGGTCTGAGTGGTACTGGACCCTATGTCAGTTTGGAGGGAGCACCATAGATGCCTGTGATGTTAGGCAGGAGGGTGGAGGTGGCCACTGGAATGAGGCTGTGTGAGAAGTGTGGTACAAAGGCTAAAATCACATGGAGGGGAGTATGAGCTATAGGACTGTGGAGGGCATCAGAATGAAGGGCGAGCCTACATTTGAGACCCTCAGGAAAACTGCCTGACTAGTAGGGATCCAGTCTTGAATGCCAGAGTTTAGATGACATCTCCTGGCCCACCTGCCTGTTGGGAGGACACAGTGATTGGTGGGACCATGAGGAGAGGGTGGGCATCAGTGCCACCTGTAACTGCCCAGAGGTGGGTGTTAGGAAAGTAGGTGAGCAGTGGGAACATATGGGAGGATGAACTTGGGGCTGCGGGAGGGAAGCTGATCATGGAAAGATCTGTCCTCACCATGGCAGGACTGTGTGACCTTTGAGGACGTGGCCATTTCCTTCTCCCAGGAAGAGTGGGGGCTTCTTGATGAGACTCAGAGGCTCCTGTACCTCGGTGTGATGCTGGAGAACTTTGCACTTGTAACTTCACTGGGTAAGGCCCTCACACTGACTCTGCACTCTTGAACTGGTTTCTGTCTATCCACTTTTCCTCCAGAGTTAGGACTGTTCTCGCCAGACCTAGGCCCTGCAGACTTTCCCAGTCTTGGCATATGTGCCGTGGTGTCAGGGATGAGGTGTGTGTCCTTCCTGAGAAGTCTGAAATGTACTGCTCCAAAGAATGCAGGAGAGAATCCAGAGCTCTTGAGTCTGCCTAATTGGTTTCACCTTTCTTATCCATAGCCTCTTTGGATCACAGTGTCCTCACCTGTGTGACTTTATGTCACAAGTTCTGCACTTCCTCCTAGGTGACCTTGCATTGTGTCAGGATTTGGGGCCATTTTTTCTGATCAATATTTAGACAGACCATGGGGTGTTTTTGCCAGAATCTTCTTCAAGATCTCTGTAATAATGTTCTGTCCTGTGGTCTCTGGTGTGCTGAGTGGCATTAGGCCAGTACTAGAGGCTTACCTATCCTCTTTTTTTCCTTAGCACTTGTTTCATGTGAGTCCCATGTAGTCCTACAAGTAGGGATGTGAGATCCCTGAACAGGCATTATAGTTTCAGAAGACACCTGGCCTTAATGAGTGGCAAGCAGGAAAAGCACAGCATTTACTATATTTCTTCATTTTGTTTTTTGTTTGTTTTTTTTGAGATGGTCTTGATATATAGTTCAAACTGGCCTTGAACTAATGGCCCTCCTGCCTCAGTCTTCCAAGTGCTAGGATTATAGGTGTGCACCCATTTTAGGCTGTTTTCTAATCCTGCGTCTCCCAGAACTGTGGAGCTAATTCCTTTGGGCACCTTGCTTCTACTTTTTCTCAATTTTATTTGACACTTTACTGACTTGTTTAATCTGCAGCCTCCAGCCTTATGCAGCTCTCACCTTTCTGTCCTGCACGGGTCACCTCTTCTTTGCTGTGCCCCCTCTACAGTATTTCTTAGCACTGACCCACACACAACTGTGTCCTGAGGTGTGCGTATATCATTAAATAATTGCTTGAACACAGTGGAGTATCTTACTCAATTCCAGTTAAGTTTTCTTGCTTCTAGACTCTGCCAACCTTCAGCACAGCATAGCACACCAGATGACAAGGTCCTGCTGAAATATGTTGGCAGAGGAATATATTGGAGGCCCTGCTTGTCCTTCATGTGGTATACCCCTGTCTTCTGCCTTTTGTCTGGTGAGGCCTCTATTTTATGGCTCCTAGAGGCCCCATTCTGCTGGGCAGCCCCTTTCTTGCCCTGCCTGTAGCTCCCTCATCCTCAGAAAAATTCACTATAGATTTGTTCCTTGATAGGTATCTGATGAGGCTTCCCCTTTCCTATTTCAGCATGTACCTGTAGTTAAACTTATAGAGGTAATTGAGTGACAGCATGGAAAGATTAACGGCAGTGATAGAATTAATTACTTGTGGTGACAATAGAACATGAGCACTACACCAAATGGGGCCATTTGAAGAAGCGCCTGGTGGTCAGAGCAGAAAGGGCAGAACAGAAACGTTAAGCCACAACCTTTATTGGAGTTTCTGCACAAAAGGCACATCATGGTAAACAGTTTAGGACTGGTAGTCTGAATAATTTCAGAAGGCTTTGGGGCAAAGTGTCTCACCTTAGTTGCTACTAAGGGCAGAGGAATATTACATTCTGAATATTACATTCAGGCCATATAGAAAATATGGTATGGAATATGGGCTCTTGATTGATTAATTTGCATTTGAATGGTGTGCTGAATTGTCTTGCTCTGAGAGAGGCAGTCTCTTCCCCGGCCAGCAAAATGTTTTTTTGTTGGTTTTGTTAATAGAGTCTTGCTATATTGCCCAGGCTGTCCCTGAACTCCTAGGTTCAAATGATCCTCCTGCCTCAGCTTTCTGAGTAACTGGGACTATAGATACATGTCACCAAGGTTGGCTTTTGGCAAAGTTATCAGAAAATCAGGCTGGGGTTGTAGCTCAATGGTAGAGCACTTGTCTAGCATCCATAAGACCCTAGTTTAAGCCCCATCACCACCAAAAAAAAAGTCACAAAATATTTTTAAAAATAATTAATACAACTCCCACCATAGCCAACATATATTTTATCAATACTTTTCTGCTTTCAGTTTGTTGGCATGGAATGGAGAACGAAGAGATTGCTTCTGAGCAGGTTTCTACAGAAGGATCATCACAGGTCACAACTCCAAAGAGAAGTTCATCCACCCAGGACACTCACCCCTGTGAAGTTTGTGTCCCAGTCCTAAAAGATATTTTGCAAATGACAGATGAACCTGCACAGAAACCATACTTGATGGGTGCACATCCAAACCTTCACCAGGACCAGAACACTCACAATTCAGAGGAAGCTTTGAAAAGGGAATTGGACAACACTTCATTTAGGAAGAGCTGCAGATTGCATGTGTCAGGAAAGACCTTCACCTGGGGGATAGTTGGAAAGGACTTCTTGTCCACATTGGATTTTATCCAGCCTCCGTCCAGTCCCAGCTGTGAGAAGTCAAACACAATCACTGAGTTTGGGGAGACCTTTCCTACTGGAATAAGCCATTACAAATGGGGTGAATTAAGAAAAGCTTCCAGCCACAAACACACTTTTGTTCACCACCCAAGAATCTGTACTGGAAAAAGGCTTTATGAATCTACCAAATAT
Organism: Heterocephalus glaber; assembly: GCF_053883595.1. Taxonomy (NCBI): domain Eukaryota; kingdom Metazoa; phylum Chordata; class Mammalia; order Rodentia; family Bathyergidae; genus Heterocephalus; species Heterocephalus glaber. The sequence goes on from NW_028258451.1 coordinate 2,914,355, forward strand.
GGGAAAGCCTACCCCTGCAAGTACTCACTTACTCAGCTTCAGAAAATGCACAATAGAGAAAGGCCTTACGAGTGCAGTGTCTGTGGGAAATCTTTTAGCCAAACCTCCCACTTGAATGACCACCACAGAATCCACACTGGAGAAAGACCTTATGAGTGTGATCAGTGTAGAAAATCATTTAGCCAAAGAGCTACTCTTATTAAACATTACAGAGTTCACACTGGAGAAAGGCCCTATGAGTGTGGTAAATGTGGAAAATCCTTTAGCCAAAGTTCTAACCTCATTGAACACTGCAGAATTCACACTGGAGAAAGGCCTTATGAGTGTGAAGAATGTGGGAAAGCATTTGGGTCCAAATCCACTCTTGTTCGGCACCAGAGAACTCACACAGGTGAAAAGCCTTATGAGTGTGGTGAATGTGGGAAATTCTTCACACAGAGCCACAGCTTGCTTGAACACCGGATAATTCACACTGGAGCAAGGCCTTATGAGTGTAGCCAGTGTGGAAAATCCTTTGGCCTAAAGTACAGCCTCATTCAACATCAGTTAATTCACAGTGGAGCTAGGCCTTTTGAGTGTGACCAGTGTGGAAAATCTTTTAGCCAAAGGGCGACCCTCAATAAACATCACAAAGTTCACACTGCAGAAAGGCCTTATGAATGTAGGGAATGTGGGAAGGCATTTATGTTCAAATCCAAACTTGTTCGGCACCAGCGGACGCACACTGGAGAAAGACCTTTTGAGTGCAGTGAGTGTGGGAAATTCTTTAGACAAAGCTACACCCTTGTTGAACACCAGAAAATTCACACTGGATTAAGGCCTTATGAATGTGGTCAGTGTGGGAAGTCCTTTATCCAAAAGTCTGCCCTTATTCAACACCAGGTAGTTCACACTGGAGAAAGGCCTTATGAGTGTGGCAGATGTGGGAAATCTTTTACACAACACTCTGGTCTCATTCTCCACCGAAAATCTCACACCATGGAGAGGACTTGTGAAGACAACAAATATGGAGAAGCCTGAAGCTTGAGGTCGAGCACCATTTAACTCCTGAAAGTTCATACTTTAGAAAGGCCTCAGACCTATAGGGAATGTGTTATTTCTTTTTTCAGTATTAGCCTTTGTGAGGGAACCACTTGCTTGAAGTTAAACCTCATACTTCCATATACCTAGCAAAATGAGATTCCCCCTGAGTTCTAAGTATGGATGAAGCTTAGGGGAGCTGCTGTGCCTGTTCTAAACAGTCCAAGGCCCTTGTCAATGTTCTGTCACTGCCAGTTTTTCTGGTAGAAGCCATTTTCCTCTACCGCCTTGCACCGTTATCAGTTTCCCCAGCATGCTAAGGAAAATCAAATACTGCTTGCTTATTTCCTAGAGGAAGTCTTAAACAGCCTGGGCCTTCAGGGGGGAGTTCATTTTTCTGACTGATTAAAATGTACATCTGACCCATTTGTTATTTGAAGATCTGATCTGCAGTCTGCTAGATGCTTCCTGGAGTGGCTGACCTTCATGAAGATTCTTTGTCTCATGACATTTATGGTTGATTTTTGCAGCCTTCCATTCACCAGCTGGTAACTCAGCCTCAGACTGCTCTGGTTTATGCACTAATAAATGCTTTATTATTGAAATCTAGCTGCAGTCTTTGAAGTTGTATTCACAATTTTTGATGGGAGTAAAGCTGTATTAAAAAGAATCAGCTTTTGTGGTGCCCCCACTTTGTATATCTCAGTAGAGATATAGAGCAAAAAGTCTTATTTGTCATTCTTTGGCCTACTTTGCTCTGCTGTCTGAGACCTAGGAAGCTATGTGGGGCTTTATAGCCCTCATTTGTGGCCCCCGTGCCTCTGTTTTTAGTGAAACTTGAGATTACTATGAGGGCCAGAGTGTAGCTCAGTTGTAGGGTGTGTACCTAACATGCACTTTGGGATCAATGCCTCATTGGAGGGGGAATATGTCACTATGGAGTCAGTTGTTACTGTAGTGGTTCTAAGAATATCAATTTGTCCAATTCTCACCAACTGCCACATAATTTCCCATACTGTTGAGAGGAAGCTTTCCCCATTCTACAAGGAAGACATGTGCCTTTTTGTTTATAGGAATTCCATAGAGGGTTTCACTCAAGCATATGAGAGCCAAGGATGAGCTATAACTGGTACAGAAATAGTGTGATTAATCAAATAGGAAGTGGAGGACCCTGCAGCAAAAGAAGTGGACTGTGACTTGTAAAAGTGCTCCCACAAATTTGGTGACTGGCTGTGTTTTTGTTTGTTTCCATGAAATAACACAATCACATGGTATGCATGCAGTAAGCATTACAATGTAGGCACATGCTGGTTTGGAGAGAACAACCTCATCATCCTGCAGATGCAGTAATGAAATGATGCATGTTAGAACATGGGACCAGGTACACACCTTGGCACAATGCGAAGTTCCTATAGGATGTTTGATGCAACTACAGGAGGACACATTGGGGGAGATCATCACAAGCCTTGGTCATAGACACCTTGACTTAAAAATGGCATCTCCTCTTTTCCAAAAGCCTGTGTGTTAAAAGGCTTTGTCCCCAGCTCATAGTACTACTAGGAGAATATTTAATGGACAGTGTTGGTAAGTCCTCAGGAAGTTAAGCCATTATCTTATTGAAGGTTATATCTGGACCTTGACTTTTATTGCTTCCATGAGATGAGTACCACACACTCCCTGCTGTAATATAATGCCTTACCAAAGGTCCAAAGCAGCAGGGCCAACCAGTCATGGACTGCCTACTCTGAAAGTGTGAGCCTAAGTGGTTTTTTCAATATGATTATCTCAGGTATATTCATTATAGTAAGGGAAAACTAATACAACCTAAATTAAACATCCCAATGTGTTATTGAAATAACCATGCAAGAAGGATAATGACTCAGTAGATGCTGTTTAGTAATATGATCAAGTTTCTTTTCAGTTTGAAAACAACTGCATGCAGAATCATTCAATACTGAAACATGAGTGTATTTCTTGAAAAAGAAATGGTTCTCGTGAGGAAGTCTCACCTAACATATTGATAGAATTTATTATTTTACATTGTTTTCATAGAAATCACACTGTCACACTTTCTAATGAGGCCAGGAGAATGTACACCATCTTTATCCTGTGAGCACTTTATTGCCATATTACTCTTCACTTTTGTCCCTTTGGATAACTATCATTCCAGCTGGTAGACACCTCTTTTGTTTTCGTATTTTCCAGCATTCAGAACTTTTGTGTTCATTTGCAGAGACCCCAAGTTTGTCAGTTTTGCCTACTTGCAAAACACTTTAAATTTGGTTGTGGTCATTTAACTATTTTCTACAGGAAGCTTAACAATTCTTTCTGCGATGGTTAATCTTAATTGTCAACTTGATTGGCTGAAGAGATGCCTAGGAGATTAGTAAAGAACATGTTCTTATGTCTGTGTGAGTCCTGTGGGCATGACTTTGGGAACTATGTCTGACCCCTGGCTACTTTCTTGCTGGCTCTCTGCTTCCTAGCTGCCATGATGTGAGCAGCTTTCCTCCACCATGCCTTTCCACCGTGATGTTTGTGCTCTGGAGCCAGCCAACCATAGACTGAAGCCTCTGAAACTTTGAGCCAAAACAAACCTTTCATTAATTTGTGATGTTAGGTATTTTGTCCCAGCCTTGGAAAGATGACTAATGTAGAAAATTGGTACTGAGACTAGGGCATTTTTGTGAATGTACTATGAGGCTCAGAAGGTTTTGGAACTATTTTGCAGGAGTTTTAAAAGGTTTGGAGAACTGGACTAGAGTAATCCTAGAATGATGTAAGGAGAGCTCGAACAGCAATTCTGGTAGGCTTTTTTTTGCGGGGGGGGAGTACTGGGGATCAAAGGACCTTGTGGTTGTGAGGCAGGTGGTGGCACCACTAAGCTAAATCCCCGGCCCTCTGGTGGGGTTTTATAAGACTAGAATATAAAGTTTTGGATGAGAATGATGAATCTATAGAAAATTAGACTAGAGACTATTTGTGTTAACATGTTGGCAAAGAATTGTCTACATTTTGTCCATGTCCTAAGACTGCAGCTAAATTTAGAGTGGCAGAAATATTACTTTGGTGTAGCAAATATCAGTGCAGCCCAACACTCAAGCTGTGGCATGAGTACTGCATCACTTTTAGCCAGATTTGCAGTAAAAATTGAAAGCAAAAATAGAGCAGACAGATGTGAAAATTTTAGTTTGGCCAGAAAGGAAGCAAACTTAAAGTTTATACAAAGAGAATGTGGTATCTGAAGAGATTAGTGCCATAGAAAAGAAGTAAATTACTTTTCCCTAAGACAATAGGAAATATGCTGGGAGGAAGTATCAGGAATTGGCCAGACCCCACTATTACAGGCTCAAGTGTGTAAAATTGTAAAGTTTTGAGATTTTGTTTTGAGAAAAGAGCTACAGTGAGGTCCACTCCTGATAACCTTCCCAGGAAATTGTTTTGCTAGGATTTGTATATATTCCAGGACAAAATCAACCAAAGAAGCTAACTGGAGGACCAAGTCTTGTCTCGCATAGTTAAGCTGGTTGTTTTACTGTCAAAGAAAAGGCACTGTCCTCTCCATTAAGAACAGAGATGCACTTCCTACCTCCCTTCACAACAGAGAAAAGAAGTGACCTTGGCTGGAATCCTGGCATTGCTCTGCCTTTAGCCCAAGGAGAGATGCTTGCTGCTACAAGGGGAAAACCCACTTGAAGCAGAACTGGTAGACACTGCTCAATAAAAGCCATTACTCAAAAGAAATGTATTTATTTAAGTCTGAGCCTTTCTGTCCAGTTTATAGACCAAAAAACTAACCTCTAAGAGAAAAGGTGTTGTCAAATATGTTTCTGTCTCCAGCTCTATCTTTCCCTGCCATCCTAGGGCCTTCACCTGGACATGGTATGGCCATTGTCCATGTTCCTTGCTGGCCTTTCTGAGCCAAGTGGACATACCTACCCTTGGTACCCAAGGAGAGCCAGGCAGGTTTACTCACTAATTTCATCGACCATCACAACTTCTGGTATAACCACTCAATAAACAACAGTGAAAAGTGTTCTTAAATCTAAACATAAGTATCATCTTTTTATTTGTCTCAATTGCATATAATAAAATTATGCAAACTTCTTTGGAATAATTTGAGAAACTTTTGTCCTTTGGCAGAAGGGTGAAATGTGTGTAGTACTTCAAATTCTAAATATAACTATCTCCAAGCTGCCATAACTTTTTTTTTTTGTTTCTATAGAAACAGTCCATCTGTTACACCAGGTAAGGTCTGGGAAAAGCCATAACTGAGTCCATCTCTGAGAAAAAAAATTACAAGAGTAATGAAATTGCTGCTATAAAATTAATACTTGGCTTAATGTAGGCCTCAAATTCACTACAATTGTAAACTTATATGCTTTCTTTTAAAATCTTTTTTAAAAAGTACTTTGGGAAGGAAATGTAGTTTTTAAATATTGCTAAAATTATGTGCATGCGAAATTTCATATCGCATTTCAAGGCAGGAGAATTAAAGTTTTAATTATGTGATGCCTCCAGTACCTTGGTTTATTTCAAAATATCTATAATATCAAAAAATCAAGACTTCCCAACACAAAGAGGTATACCAGCACTCCGTGACTGGAGCTTGTTTCCATGGGATTTAACCCATGAGCTTGATCAGTGTCCTCCAGGGGGATGTAGAGCCGGGGCTCACATGCCATTGCTGAAGTTAAGGTGTATTTTGATTACTAATGATATGAAAGGATAAGACAGCCTTACCCAGAATTAATGTTAGCAGAATGCCACTTTAGTTCACATTAAGTTAGAAATTTGACAACCTAAAGTAACTTTATTTTATTTAAAAATAATTATACTGGGCTGGGGATTTAGCTCAGTGGTTTTGCCGCCTACTGCACAAGCACAAAGGACCCGAGTTCAATCCCCCATAACAACAACAACATAAATAAATAAATAAATTATACTGTATCTTGGTGACACAATTTATGTCTGAGATGTGGAACAGAGTTGTTTAGCATTAATTAACCCCGGTCCGTAAGGAAAAACAGTTCTAGTAAAACAAGATTGTATATATTTATTTTAACCAAAAAGTTTAATAAATTTTAAATGTTTAACTGGAAAAAAAAAAAGAAAGAAAACAGTAGGAGAGGGAGGACAAGTCAGGTACCAGGGCTGGGGGAACAGATGTTAGAGGAGCGTGGAAATCAAGACACCCAGCGTCCTCCAGGTGAGTCCCTGTGGCCTGAATCCACCCATGGCCCCAGAGGGCAAGTCCCCAACGTGAGACCAAAGTGAACCTAAGAAATGAACTCCCCTCACACCCCTCCCCTTATAGAGTGCAGGAATTCCCAAAATAGCCGCTTGCTCTGCTTCTGTAAACATGCTTTATCGCTCCCCGGGAACAGATGGTGCCCAGCGCCTCCCTGTAACCACCGAACCCTGTAGCTACAGAAGGCCCTATCTTGGCAAGATAGGTGGGATGAAAAAATATTTCACAGCTGGCTGAAGGACACAGTGGCCTCTCCCTGAACTTCTTTGAGTTTCCTATAAACCTGTACTGTCCCCTGCTTCGGGGCTTCACTTCTCCTAGAGAGTGGAGTCCACGAGCGTAAATAAACTCCTTTTAGTTGTAACTCTGTCTTTGTCCCGGCGTTTGGTGATTTCCTGGCTGGCGTGGCACAATACCCAACACTACTAGCTCAGGCCACAGGGCACCTGGCTCGACGCTGCCCCTGTCCCGCCCCTGATCCCGTCACGCAGCGCCCTCGGGTCTTCCCTAGAGACCTCAAGAGCCACCGTCCTGGGCCGGGTAGGAAAACAACAGAGCAGTTCAAAGCCACAGCTCAAGTGGCACTCACAAACGAGAGCTACAGAATCTACCCTAGGAGACACCTGACTGGAACCCGCCCTCGGAAGGCTTGACGTCACTTCCGGGCGACAGCAGCGTTTCTGGTGAAGGGGCTCCTCGGCGACCAGCCGTTGCACGGCCGGTGGGAACTACGCTACCCAGAATGTCACGGGAATGACGCCGAGCCAATGAGCCTCCCAAGTAGGGGCGCTTCCGTGTTCCGGTGGAGGACGGCCGGGGCGACTTCCGGGCAGTATCTGTGGTGCTCGTTTTCCTGGTGTCTGTGTCCATCCCCGCCATCCGAACGGCGAGAGCTCTTTGTCTGGCGGGAGGTGACCGGAGTGGAAGGCGCTTGGGAGGTGTTGCCTCCCCGAATCCCTGCCAGCGGCTGGTCTGAGTGGCCCCGGCCCATTTGTCTCCGCACAGGCGGTCCACCGAGTCCGAGGGCTGCGGTCACGGCTAGGGGCGCGGCTCAGGTGAGCGCCCACCCGCTTTCACTTCACTCCAGTCCTAAAGTCCCGCAGAGCGGATCTGCTTAGGACTCTAGGCAGATGGCTGTGTCCAGTGCAGTAGGAGTTTGTAGCTGGATCTCCATTCCTAGCGAGATGAGGTGTAGCAAGTGAGACCGGCAGAGGCCGTGGTGTATGGAAATTCTCAGAGGGCGGTCGAGCGGTGACATTCGTATCTACAGTGACAAGGTGATGTGTTCATGGCACCGGGAACCATGGTTGCACACATAAGATTTATATGGTCTGAGTTGAACTTTTCAAATTTTCAGCAAAAGCTCACTGTTAGAAAGGCAGGTGTTAATTCCGCCTCGCCGAAAAGGTTGAGTCCTTGTTTAAGGCACCGCAGCTAGTCATAGCCCCGAGGACGGGAACACTGAGGTTAAGATGTAATATCAGCATCCACAGGTGACCTTGCTCCGGCCTGCGCGTCAGAACAAGGAACCTTGAGCTTCAGAGACTTCCAGTGATCATCTTTTGGTCATGAGCTCCTTCTTCTTACAGGTTTCTAGGACTGCAGAAGTGCGCATGGACCTCGAACAGGTGAGTGGAGAATGTCTCAGGCCCTCACTGGTCCTGACCCCACCCTGGGGATTTTGTGGATATCATCCCTTGGCACTTATCCACTCTTTGCACCGAGGACCCTTAAAAAACCCAAGCCTAGGATCCCGGTTCTAAATTGGGGGTTATTTGGATTAATAGTTCCTCTTGGTGGCAGACAGTGGGATGAAATATAAAAGAAGGTTGTTTCAGACATAAGTAATCCTTGAGGGTGAGGCAGAACTGGTTTATGGGACACCAAGTCTCCTTTTATCTTGGAACTGAAAGCATGGCAAGATTCAGATTTGGACTGATTCTCAGAAACTTTATTTTGGAGGTAATAGAAGCACTGAGAAGGTTAGAGAAGAGGCAGGTTGATCTGTTGCTAGGATCATCAACTTCCGTGTTACTGTAGCATGGATAGTCATGTTGGTGTGAGGGAGACAATAGAAACACTAGGGAAGAAGATAGAATAGTCCAGGTGAGTGTTGATAGGGCTGGGTCAGTATGGTGGTTATGGAAGTGGAAGAATTTCTAGGATTTTGGATTCATTTTTAAATTAGGGCTGCTGGATATTTAAGATTTTGAGGTTAAGTGACAGAAACATAATAGTAAAGCATTACTCCAAGGCTTTTAGGTTTAGTATCTAGAGGGATGGAAGATTGATTGCCTGGATTTTAAAGTTGATAGTGAAGTTAATTTTTATTGGTGATGCCAATTTTGCTTTTAGCTGCCTTCTAAGAAAATTTTCAATGTGTTTTTTGTGGCATTGTCAAGTGATGGCTGGCAGTATGGGTCTGGAATTTCTGAAGTGGTTTAAGATGGAGACATCCAAAAACTGGTAGTCAGTGTTGAGCACAGGGTCTAGTTATGTGTTATACTTGGGAAGATTTATATTCATCATGGTGGCAATGGTGTTAGTTGCCCAGGAGAGGGAAAGTGAGGCTATGTCTAGGTCTTGTACTTGAACAAGTGGTGAACATCACAAACAAGGTGGAAAGAAATGGCCATGGAAAAGGTAGGAAATAGAGGATTAACTGGCCAGTGGCCAAGGATTCTGAGGAATAAGGGACATAAAACAGTCACAGAGACAGAAGATGACACTGAGGCCAGTACTGAATGTTTTTATTCCCCCCAAAATTTTGAAATTGTAATCTTGGTGCATTAGTATTAAGAAGTGGGACCTTTGAGAGGTAATGAGGTCATGAGGATAGAACCCTTGTGGGATTAGTGAGCCCTTGTAAGAATAGGCCAGAGAACTAGCATATGCTATTTCCACTATGTGAGGATGCAACGGAAAGTCAGGAGTCTGCAGCTGGAAGAGGGCCCACATCAGAACTTGTCCATAATAGTACTCTAACCTCAGATTTACAGTCCCTAAATCTGTGAGAAAGAAATTTCTGTTGTTGATAAGCCACCAGTGTTTCGTATTTTGTTACAGCAACCCTTACTGACTTAATGCACCAGGAGTAGTGGTTAGTCACCATGCTGCAAACTCACCAGGATTTTGTTGTGACCCTAGGTGGTTGAGTCAACTGGGTGGGTAAGTTTAGGGGCACAAGTGTTCCACTGGATCTGGGGAAGAGAGCCACTGAGAATGAATGAGATTTAAGAGGGAAGAGAAGGCTGTGACTGATGAGAAGAAATCAAGATCTCCAGAAGTAGACTAAAAAGTGTCAGATCCACAGGTGGTTTTGGGTAGCTGAAGTTAAAGCAAAAAGCAGAGTCATTCAGGAAGCCCTTCAGAGCAGAATCTTCAGTTACTTGTGACATCAAGGACCATTAGAGGGCTAGGGTAATACTGGATCCTGTTTGAATTTGCTAATTACTCTCTGGATGCCACATGCTAAGTAGGTAGGGAGGACAATAAGATGAGTAAAGTATGGAGCAGGGATTTGGAGGTTCCTGCAGAAGGGAGATTGAGCATGTGGTCCAAAGAGTGATATGCACATTGAGAAGAAATGTGAACAGAGAAGGACCTAGGCCTCAGGCATTGAGAGCATAATGGTGGGAGGGTGATCTCACATTTGGTTTTGTGTCAGAGGCACCATATGGAGGACTCCTGAGGAATTGTCTGACAAGAGGGGATACAGCCTTACACGTCAAATCCTTATTTTAGATGGTATCTTTCTGCCCACCTGCATTGTAGAATACAGTAACCATGGGATAATTACGAGAGGGGGCATCAGTGGTAGCCGGTCATGATATTCCTCTCATGGAGTGTAGGCAGGAGAGTCACAGAGAATTGATGTGTAGATAAATGAATCTGGGATCCTCACAGAGAAATGGATTTTGGAGTGACCTTTCCCCATCATGGCAGGGTTGTGTGACTTTTGACGATGTGGCCATTTACTTCACATGGGAAGAATGGAGACTTCTTGATGAGGCTCAGAGGCTCCTGTATTTCAATGTAATGCTGCAGAACTTTGCACTTACAAGCTCACTAGGTAAGGTTTACTCATTCACTTTAGTTTCTGTCCTTATTTACCTCAGAAGCAGTTTCATCTTCTCCAGAGCTAGAGGTTGGGTGTGTCTTAACTTCTCCACTTCTTTAGTATGTGTGCTATGTGTGGCAGCACTGAGTTGTGTGCACACCATGAGGAGTGCACTTCCTGAACTGCCTCCCCACACACCCGCCCCACCCCTGTAGAGATACTCAGATGTGGGATCAAGTATTTCCAGTCAGATAAATGCATCTTGTCTTGCTTGCTTTGTCCCTGGCTGTGGAATCAGAGAATCTGGAATCATGGCACCTTATATCACAAGTTCCCCCTTTCTCCTAGCTGACCTCTTTTGGCTGCCTCTGGCAAGATTGCAGACATTATCTTGGTCCATTCTTACATGATGTTTTTATCACACTGTCCTTTTTTGCTTTTTAAGTATAATGTTTTCTTTCCTGTGATCTGTTGTATACTGAGATGCTTTTATCCATACCGACCACTTACTTGTTTTATCTTTTTGTTCTTTTGGATCCTGCTTTGCGCTGGTGCCATGTAGTGACACTGATTAGAATGTGGAGAGAAGCCTAGTTTTTTCAGAAAATGAGTATGGTTTCAGAGGCAGCCTGGGCCTGGTGAATGGCAAATAGAGGAAGCCATGACATCTGGGCAGTTTTCAAATCATAAGAGGAAACCATCCTGTGTACCCCAGTGTTTTGGTGCAAATGTGCCCAGCCAAACCTTGTTTTTATATTTTCTTTACCACATGTGACACTTTTCTGGATTATCATTTAATCTTTGACTTCCAGTGCATGGCTCTCCACCGTTTTTTTGGTACCGGGGATCAAACTCGGGTCCTTGCGCTAGCACAGCAGGTGGTGAAACCACTGAGCTAAATCCCCAGCCCCCACCTTTCTGATTTCCATTTATCACTTGTTCTTCTACAGTACTCCTTCTGTGATGTTTTCTAGCACAGCTTCACACTGTCCAGTGAAGCATGCACATATCCTTGCATAAACATGAACACTTGCTAGTCAAATGCAATTGGATTTTCCTGGGCTTGAATACACCCAACCTGTACATAGCATGTGCTTGTCACTAGCAGGCAAGATCCTGCTGAAAACTGTGTCATGAGTTCTGGGAGTTTTGAGGCTGCTGAAGGATAACTGTATGAACGCGGTGTCACAGTAGTTTAAGGCTATCAGTGGAGTACTGTGTTGAAGACCCTGTGATCTGTTTCTTCCTGTGTCCTTCATCTGGTAAGGCCTCCCCAATTCTGTGAATTTTAGGAATCCATTATTGCCATACAACCTCTTTTTCAACCTCCCTTCAGGTCCCTTAATCTCAATAAAATCATAGAATCACTCTTTGGAAAATGTGTTGTGGGGCTTTCTCCTTCAAACATAATCAACATATGTTTTATCAGTAATTCTCTGCTTTCAGGTTGTGGGCATGGAACACAGGATGAAGAGGCACCTTCTGAGCAGATAGGTTCTGTAGGAGTGTCACAGGCTCAGACTTGTAAGACAGGTCCATCCATAAAGAAGACTTACCTTTGTGAACAGTGTGTCCCAGGTCTGCAAGACATTTTGCACCTGGCTGATCCATTGGCACAGGAACCCAAGCATGGGACATGTATAACACTTCACAACAAAAAACATCACAGTACTTTAAAGAAACCCTTAAATAGGGTCATTGACAGTGTCTCATATTTGAAATGCTACCTATTGCACATGTCAGGAAAGCCCTTTCCCAGTTGGGATGTTGAGAAGGACCTTCCAGCCATGTTGAGCCTTCTCAAGTCCCTGGCCTTTCCTAGCAGTAAGAAGCCTAACTCAGTCATCAAAGGTGGAAAGGACATTCATAATCATAAAAGTCTTAAGTCAAGAGAATATGAGAAATCTAACCACAATCACACTGTTGTTCACCACTCAAGATCCTCCACTGGAAAAAAGCTTTATGAGTGCAGCAAATGTGGGAAAGCCTTCCGTGGAAAGTACTCACTTGATCAACACCAAAGAATCCATACGGGAGAAAAGCCTTGGGAGTGCAGTGAATGTGGGAAATTCTTTAGCCAAACCTCCCACCTGAATGATCATCGGAGAATCCACACTGGAGAAAGACCATATGAATGCAATGAATGTGGAAAATTATTTAGACAAAATTCTAGCCTCATTGACCACCAGAAAATTCATACTGGAGCAAGGCCTTATGAGTGTGACCAGTGTGGGAAATCCTTTAGCCAAAAAGCTACCCTCATTAAACACCAAAGAGTTCACACTGGAGAAAGACCTTACAAGTGTACTGAATGTGGCAATTCTTTTAGTCAAAGTGCCATTCTTAACCAACATCAAAGAATCCATACTGGAGCAAAGCCTTATGAGTGTGGCCAGTGTGGGAAATCCTTTAGCCAAAAAGCTACTCTTATTAAACACCAGAGAGTTCACACTGGAGAAAGGCCCTATAAGTGTGGTGAATGTGGAAAATCCTTTAGTCAAAGCTCCATTCTTATTCAGCATCGGAGAATTCATACTGGAGCAAGGCCCTATGAATGTAGGCAATGTGGAAAATCTTTTAGTCAAAAGTCTGGCCTCATTCAACACCAGGTAGTCCACACTGGAGAAAGACCTTATGAGTGTGACACATGTGGGAATTCCTTTAGCCAGTGCTCTAGCCTCATTCACCACCAAAAATGTCACAACATGTAGGGACCTTATGATAGATATAATGTGAAGTCTTCAGCCCAGCACCTAACATTTAGCTGTTGCACTTAGCTCTTACACATCCACACTTGGGAAAGGCCTTCAACCTGTAGGAAATGTCTTTTTTCAGTATTAGGTCAAAAGAGTGCCATTGTTAAGTGAACTACTTGCTTGAGTGTAAGACTCATATTTCCAAACATCTACAGCAGTGAGATTCCCTATGAGTTCTAAGTATGGGAGAGGTTTACAGGGGCTGATATGTACATTGTAAACTGACTATGGCTATTACCATAGTTTTATCGCTCAGTTTCTCTGGAAAAAGCCATCTTCTGTGACCTTCTATAGTGCAGAAGTCACCTCAGCATTCTAAGGAAAATCAAATGTGTGCTTATTTTTTGGAGGAAGTCTTGAACATCCTGGTCCTTTAGGAACAATTTGCTCCCTTTTCTGGCTGATTGAAGTACATCTAACCCAATTTTTACCAGTAGAATTCAGTCTGCCCTCTGCTAGTGGCTTCTAGGAATGACCTAGCTTTTTGGAAAAGTTTTTTAATCAGTCTCACATGAAAGGTTAATTTTTCCAGCCTTCCATTCACCAACTGGTTACTGCATGCCTCACATTGCTCTGGTTTATGCACTAATAAATAAATGCCTTACTGTGAAGGCTACCTTTAATGTTAGGGTTTAGTTTACCATGTGGGGAAGCTGGAAAGCAGACTTTATATTCTGTTTATATGAAAGGATAGTGTTCATGGGTGTCAACTTTTGTGCCTTCCTATAGGGACAGAATAACCACAAAGTAGTTTTCATTCTGGTTTTGCTCAAGTTTGCATTGCTGTCCAAGACAGCTTAGGGAACATGCAAGGATTCTGTTGTCCTAATTTGTGGCTTAGATACCTACACTTTTCTGTGAGACTAAAAATCATACTGGGAGAGGCCAGCTGTTGTGGCAAGTTGGAATAGAATGAATTCGCTCTATTGTTCCTAAAGGATGTCTTAATTATGCTCAGCACATAGAGAAGCAGCTCCTCACAGTGTTGTACAGGAAGCTGTATTTCCTGATGTCAACCAGCCCATTTTTTTTTACATCACCACAGCCAGATATAAACCATAATTCTTACAGAAATACTGCTCGTATCAACCTGAAGCAAACCAGATGGAATGTGCCTCTTGTAAAAATGCATCCACAAGTCTTCCAGTTACAGCCAGTGAGTATTCACATGACCTAGAGATCATTGTATGTCCTGTCACTGAGGTCACTGTCAAGAAATTAAAAATTGTGTGGGTTCTTGTCTTTTTGAGTTATTTACCCCACAACCATTGATGTAGAAGTGGGAAAGAGGATGGAGATCATGGTGGTCTTGTAGTCCTGGGAAGTATAGCTCTTGAGACCCAGCCACTATTCTGTTGCAACAGTGCTCATTGTTTGCCAGTATTTCTCCTACACTGAAGTAGGGATGCCCTTCCCCATGTATGAGAACAGAGGTACTGTTTTCAACATTGGGTTACCATGCCTTCTGGTTTTGAGAAAAGAATTTAGATTTTTCATTTTGAATCATTTTAAAATAAAACTTATTGATGTACAAATGACATGTATAATCTATGGTGTGTAATTTGAGTTGACAACTCATGAACCCATCATGACAATTAGCACAAACATCTGTGGTTTTCCTCATGCCCTGTTGAAATATCTCCCTGCCTTCCCAGGTTTGCAAGTGTTTAGTAGTTTTCATTCACAAGAGGGTAGTTTGTGTGTGAAATCATAACATGTTTACTCTTGTAGTTTTCACACTACATGATTATTTTGAAATCCATTGCTACTCCTTATGTTCATCATTGTTTTTTACTGAGTAGTATTTAATTCTATGAATATGCCACTATTCAGTTCTTCATGGATAGTTGGCTTGTTTTTTCCTATTTTATAGTATTAACAAAATATATGTAGTTTTATTTCTCCTATGCTAATACTTTGTCTTACATGAATGTTTCATTTTTTAAGTAACTGTCAAACTTATCTAAATTGATGGTATTCCTATGAACAGTATTCAAGGGCTGATAAAAATAATATGATGTTTAAATTGTTATAGTAAAAGGCACGTTGCTCTTAATCCCCCTCAAAATACTTGCCTCACTTTCTGACAATAACAATGTCTTTTACTTTAAACACTCACCGTACTTTTTGATCATACCTTTCTACCAGCACTCCTGTTTCTGTGCTTCCTCTCTCTCCTTCTCCCTCTCATCCCCCTGTGTAGTTTAGCCTGCTCTAGAACTCATTATGTAGCCCAGGCTGGCCTCAAGCTCACAGTGATCCTCCTGAGTACTGGGATTACAGGCATATGCTACCATGACTGGCTGATTCTCTATAGTCTTGGTGTGGTTAGTTTAATTTGAACTGTTTGTGTAGGTAAATATCACTGTAATTTTATTGTTATTATCTGATGTTTCATGGTTTTGAGCATATTTTCATGTTTATTTACTGCCTGTTTATCCTCTTTGGAAAAAATTGTTAGTACCCTTTGCTATTTTTTTTTTTTTTTTTTGGTACCGGGGATTGAACTTGGGTCCTTGTGCTTGCCCAGCAGGCGGTGAAACCACTGAGCTAAATCCTTGGCCCACCCCCCCTTTGCTATTTTTAAATGGATTTTGATCATGTTCTTTTTTATTGATACATAGACATAAGAAAAATATATATTGGAACCTCACTCATTCCATAGCAGTTATGGTCTTCTTTGCTAAATGGGAAGGTTTTTTGGGATTTTAAAAATTTCTTCTTTTTTGAGTACTGCAAAAGTTTTGTTGTTGTTTTTATTTTGTTTTTGGTTTTGGTACTGGGTATCGAACTCGGGACCTTACACTTGCGAGGCAGGTGGTGGAACCACTGAGCTAAATCCCGGGCCCCCAAAATTATTTTCTTAATTTAAAAAATCTGTTCACAGTGTAACAATCATACTGTATATTTTAAGCATTGCCTGTGTTAACTTATTCTCTACCTTTTTCTTAATTCTAGCCATTAACAAGCAAGCCCTGGTTTTTGTATTTCTCAGTTACACTGGTAAAATATTCCCACCATAGTCAGTTTCAGGCTGCCAAAATAATGCCATTGAACATGGAGTTGGGAAGAGACATATAGTAGTACACATATTTTATTCTCATCATATTGACACAGTAGTCACAAGTAACTTCAAGGACATACATGTATAAAAGAGTAAATTAGGAAGTGACAACTTTTGAGTATTAGCTTTGATTTAAAGGTAGCATTAATAAACTCTAGTTGCCTTATGATAAAGTATACATATCTAAAATATGATTTCTGTTTTGATATATGTGCTTAAAACCAGAAGTTACCCCATGCCTTTTAAATCCATTCCTCTTAATATAAAATTGGTACAAGGATAATATTCTACCTTTTCTAGTGGATATTTCCAAAAATATGCACAAATGGGAAGGACTATGAGGAGGAGCTATGAACACTTCTCATCTTGCATTTTGTCAGTCATTTTGTTGCTGCTCTTGCTTCAGTGGTCTTCACACACATTACTGGATTCTTTGATTTGTAATCCCCACATCTTGTAATTCATTGTCACATCTCTTCAAAATGTGTTTTCACAAAAAAAATGTTTTCACAATATCAAAAATTTTCATAACCATTATAATTTTATTAAAAATGTTCAAAGCACAAATATCAGTGCTATATCCTCAATTGTCTCTGAAATCTATGACCTTTAAGACGAGTAATTGCACCCAAAATGTGTGGGAGTGTGTGTGTGACTTGTAGTAGTTGTGTTTGGTTAATCCTTATTATCCCACATCAAATGGGGATTTATTTATTTATTTGTATTTATTTTTTGAGAAATGGTCTCACTATGTAGTTGAACTTACTATGTAGCCCAGGCTGGCCTCAAACTCACAGTGACCCTCCTGCCTCAACCTCCTGAGTGTTAAGATTACAGGCATATTGGGGCCAGGGATTTAGCTCAGTGCTTCTGCTGCCTGCCTTACAAGTGCAAGGTCCCCAGTTCGATCCCCGGTACCAAAAAAAAAAAAAAAAATTACAGGCATATGCCACTGTCCCTGACTAAGGCTTCTAAAAATTAGACTTATTTGTTGAATTTGATTTTTGTCAATCAGAATGCCACACTATGGGTTTGTTTTTTGCATTTCTCTGATGTTTAATGTGCTACCTCTCTATACACTGTGTACTAGGTATTTTATCGTGGTTTTCTAGGGGAAACATAACGAACAGAATGTATATAGAAGAGGGACTCTATTAGATTTGACTTACATGGTCAGAGTCTGGCTTGTCCCACAATGGCTGTATTCAGATTGGAGAGTTGGGGTAACAGTAGCTATTCAGTCCAAGAAGCCTGAAACCCCAGAACAAGAGAGACCAATCATGCAGCCCTAGACTAAAGTCAAAGGCCTGAATGCTCACTGGAGAGTCCGCAATTTGAGTCCACACACCAAAGTTGAACAGTATGGAGTTTAATGTCTGCAGGTGATGGGAGCAATAAAAAGTGTACCTGCTGTAGAATAATTGAGTTTACACATGTAGGAGTTGCCCTTTTCTTCTACTTTTTATTCCGTTTGGGCTACTACACTATTGAATGGTGCTGCCCACGTCAGGTGGTCTTACCCCTCAGCTTGCTAACACATATGCCAACTGACTGTTGAAACACCCTCACAGATTCACAGATACATTGTTAAAGAAATGTGCTTTAGCAATTGTTGAAGAATCTCAATCTGGTCAAGCTAACAACCAAGATTAAGCATTGCCTTAATGAGAGGATTGAGTGAAGTGTGGTTCTGCCTCCAAGTATGGTAATAACACACCTATGTAGCCTGGGTGTTCCCACTTGGATCTCTTCACAAGGCAAGAGATGAGGCACTATATACTTTAAGCAATGTTTGCAAACAGTGCAATCTGCTAACATATCACAGCTCAGCATGGAAACAAAAACGTTTCTGATATGGTATTTTGTGGTATGTGTTTCTGTGTTTGGTAGTTTCAGAGCAACACATATTTCAAAAACTCTAAGTGTATGACACTGACACACCTGAGCACAGCCTGTACGTATACATATGTATGTCATGCACAACGAAGGCAGGTGTTAGAGACAAAATCAACTAATGGCATATGCAACATAAACCAGAGAGCTATAAGACAAAGGTCAGAACATGAATAAATGACAGCTTTCCCATTTTCTCCCCACAGGCTGGCTGGAGAAAGACACATATGCTCCCCTAACCAATTATATCACATGCTGTGATACTTGTCACTCTACCACCTGCTACCCTGTTCCAACAGTTGCCATTAGAGTATTTCCATATTTTCCTTAAATTTAATTATAAAGCTTTGCTCCTCTGCCTCCTTGGTTCCCTGACAAACACAAATGATCATTGATTCCTTTACCATAGCAAAGTAACACTTTCTCATTCTCATTTGAGTGATCTTCACTTATTTCTGCCATTAACACATAGTCTGTGTTAATTTTCTTTTAGATAGGGTCTCACTCTGATTCAGGCTGGGCTTGAACTCACTATGTAGCCCAGGCTGGCCTCAAACTCCTGGCGCTCCTCATGTCTCAGCCTCCTGGGTCCTGGGATTACAGGCATGTGTCATCATGCCTGGCTCATAGTTTTAACTGTATCTTATGATGCATCCCCTCATGGAAATCAAGGTGCAATAGAGTACTAACTATTGCTTCAACATAACGTGTCTTTGTGATTCTTACTCTACTACTTTCAGACATTTTAGGGATCCCATTCATGGAGTCTGGCAGCTTCATGAAAAAGCAAAAGGGTCCTGAAGATGTTTTCTTACTTGATGCGCAATTTGAAATAGTGTTAAATCAGTTACCGTAGGTCCAGTAATAATGTTCCTTGCTTTTACTCAAATGAGTTGGAAACATAATGACCACTGCAAACTTGGGCACAAATACTTAGAGGAGTTTTGTTTTTAATTGGTGCAAGGAATTATATGAAATATTGCCATGGAAGGATGCCGATACTGAGGACACTGAATACTCAAAGTGTAGAAGGTTGAAAGTAGCCTCTTTTAAAAGAAGTTTCCCTAAGGGGCAAGAGAAGGATTATGGGAGCAATGTATCAAGGAATTGTAACACTTGAAAACCGTAAGTATATCCCTCGATGTGCTGGGAGAGTACGTGTTTGGGAGAAGAGAACTGATAAATATGAGGCCAAAGTGCACAACTTACAAGGGGTGAAATGTATCATTCAGATGAGGGAGAAGTACACAGTTGGAAATGAGAATCTCACTTTTTTTCTATTACAGTCTGGGAATTGAAGCCAGTGCCTCCTCACTCTTGCTAGGTAAGTGCTCTACCACTAGGATACACCCTCAACTCTTGTCTTTTATTCTGATACGGAGCCTTTCTAGATTGCCTAGGTCTTCTTTGACCTTGCCATCCTCTTTTTCCAGCCTCCTAAGTAACTGGGATTGCAGGCGTGTGGCACTGTAGCATAGGACCTTAGTTTTATTTTTGTTAAAATGGAAGGAAGAAATGAGTACATGAGAAGTATCTTTATTGATTATATGGAAGGGAGTTAACAGAGTCCCCACCTGAATATTTCTTTTTTCTTTATGATGGAGGGGGAAATTATATGTGAAGAAAGAGGAGATTGGGGCAGGTTAGAAAAATGTAGATCACAGCACAATTTAAACTTCGTGATAAACTTAGAAAGTTGAGGTAGGTGTTGATGAAGTTCTAATGCCAACAGTATACTAAATTTATTACAATTTTTCTGTTGGTTCATGTTTTTCTGTTCTGATATATAGACTATAGGGATACATATAGCACAGAGACAGCTGTTAACCCCATACCCCTTGATTCATTGAGAGAAGAGCCTTAGGTCACATAATGTGTGACTATTATTGTTGCTATTACCATTTGTGGCAAGTTGAGTGCCTTCATATAAGGTCCACACACACTTGTGGAAGAAAGCAAATTTTCCTTTAAGGATGCTTTTAAATGCATAAAAGTGTAACAGTAATATTCTGATGAACACCAATATACTCATCCTCTAGGTATAACTGCTGTGTATGTATCACCAACTCCTGCCACTGTCTATGCGTTTGAGGTGATTGTCTAAGAACAGGATGTTTTTTCATAGCCACTATGTCGTGACTAAATTTGGGAAAGTTAAAAACCACTCCTATCTACTACCACTCCATTTTATACTCACAATTGCTCCATATATTTCCTTTATAAAATGTTATTTTCTGATTGGGGATCCATTCTAGGTTAACACCTATTGTTATCCATGTCTCTGTCCCTTCTATCTCTAACATATTGTGAGCCTCTGTCATTTATGGATTTGCCTTTTTGGAAATTTATGACCAGATATAAGGGCATATTTAATTAAGTTCTGATTATTGTCTTTGTGGAAAATCTAAAATCACCTGTCACCACTTTTAATTCTATTTCCACATATTAAGATGGCTAAATAAAACCCACATCATTGTGCCTGAGAATGTACAGTGGGTTTGTATAGCTGCACAATATCGATTAAAAGCACTCCCAAAGAAAAGGAGACATAAATATAAAAATCTGACAAGTGCCACTAATATATGAAAGGGAGCTATGGATTATCTTTAAATTTGAATGGAGAGGACAAACTATTTCAATATATTAATTTTGAGAGTCATGTTATAAGTAACTTAAACATCAACATGCAGAATTAGGAATAAAAATGCATTTAAAGAATAATCTTCAGAAAGGATCAGATTAAATGAAATTCAAAGTCAAGAGGAGACAGTATCTCAATTTCTGTCATGTCCATTTTAGCATGAGTTCCTTTTCTGAAACACTGTCAAGCATAAAATAATTCACTCAGTATGTCACCAAGTGACTTGAGTAAAGGGCGTCTATGCATATTTCCTACAAGATCTGAAAAATGTAAAGATTTATTTGCAATGATTTGGGGAAATGCTACCACATAAGTAAAAAAAATTGAAAAGATATTTAACTATAGGATCTCCCCTAAATGCTTAAAAAACAGGAAAAGTAAAAAGATACAAAGAAATGCAAATGATCCTGATTTGATGGTTACACATTTTATGCATTTATTTTATGTATCAATTTAAAAAGAAAGACACGAGAGAAAAGCAAGACCATGTTTTCCCAGAATGAGTCCTACAGAAAAAAAAAAGCTTATGAAATTGGAATGACTGAGGAAAAAAGAGAATGAAAACAAACAAAAAAGAAAAACAAAACTCACAAGTGAATACAGCAATATTTCAGACCATGGAAAATACTCCTGTTATATAGTAAAATAACTAAATGGTTATGTTTTAGACAGTTGGATAAATCACTTGATTAAAGTGAAATTGAAGTGATAACATGATTTAAAATATTAACAAATAGAACATTCAGATAGAGCCGAGATAATCTATTATTTATTAAGTTTGTTGGTACATTTTAGGTATACATTATGATCACATTCATCACTGGGATTTTGTACCTGTACATGATATATATTGGTTCTTGTTTTTCCCATTCCCCTTCCCTCCCTTCCACCCCTTCACCCCTTCCTATTTACAAAAGCTTTGTTTCCACTTTTTCCTTCTTATTTTTTTTCTTCTTTCCTCTCCCCCCCCCCCCCTCTCTAGTTCCCCTTCCCCTTTGAACCTTTTCTTCCTATTTCACATTATCTATTATACAATTTGGTCCTCATTTACACTTTCAGTTTCTCACACCAGAGAAACGATTCAGTATTTACACATGTATGTCCTATTTATTTCACTTAAGAGTATGGCCTCAAGGTGCATCCAAATAAGAAATGGATGAACAAAGGTCCAGTGAAATACTGTTACTCAGAGTGGAGCTTAAAAACAAAATAGTAGAGGGAAACAAATCAGAAACACCAGTTGAATAGACAAATGCAAAATTTGTCTTTGCATAATAGCAAAAGACCTCAGCAGAGAAAAGTCATCAGATAGAAAACTAGATTCATTGTGTGTGATTCTTAGGAGGAATGAATAGTGCAGTCATTCTTCCTATTGAAATACTCCTTTTCTGGGTTAGCCATTGAACCATGGTTTTGAGAGGGAGCTCAGATGAGTATCAGGCATGCAAGTGTATTGTCAAAGATAAAAGCCATACAAGGATTGAGATAGAAACCCATCAGTTGAGCTAAAACCTTCTTAAGAGGGCCACAGTACTATGGGATATGATCCCCATTACCTGAGCTGTGACTTCTCTCACCTTCATGGAGTATGCTTTTTCTCTTTACAAACTCTCACCCTCATTCAGATTAGAACCAGAACTGTCATAAGTAATTCAGTTCTTCATCAGTCCCATGAGAGCATATCTATTCATATAAGCTTTGTGCTTGTATGAACATGTGCTTATATCAACCAGCAGCACAAAATTCATAATTCTCTCTTTTCCAAATGTGTGATGCCTCCTGATAGCTCCAAAAGGATCATTAAAGGAAAGCTTGCTTTTCTCTAAAATTATGTCTGGAGTTTGAGGGCATCCAACTTGCTACACATACTTTTAGGCTCAATAATAGCAATTTCTTGTTCCCAAGTGATTTAAGAATTTTATCCCAATGAAACTGGGGAAGGAGTTTCTTGTATATATTGAAAAAGTAATTTCTTTTTTTCTCTTTAATCCTCATTATTTTATTTTATGTTTTAGAATTAATTTTATTGGTATGTTTTTGACATACATAAAGATCACATTCATCATAGGGAATGTATACCTGTATATGATATAGCTTAATTTTTCCCCATTACTATCCTCGCCCTTCAATATTTATTCCCCACTCCATTTACAAAACATTGTTTCTATTATTTCCTTCCATTCTTTTTTTTTTTTGGTACCAGGGATCGAACTTGGGTCCCAGGAAACTATCATGATCTTTTATAATCTTTCTCTGTCCTCCCTGGACTTCTAAGTGTCTATTTCTTTCACAGTGGATTTGTTTGCATATTATTGGAATCATAAAGTGTTTACCTTTTTAAAAAATCTAGCTAAGCATGGTGGTAAACACCTAAAATGTGGAGGTTGAGCCAGAATGGTCAAAATTTCAAGCCCTGCCTCTGCAACTTAGTGACTAATTGAGACCATGTCTCAAAAAATTAAATGCTCAGAAGCACAGTACTAAGTTTGTGGGTTCAAGCTCCAATACTGCAAAAAAAGAAAACACCCTATAGAATTATTTGTGTTACATAATTATTTTGAGATTCGTCAGTAATGTTTATGTAAGTAGTTCATTCTTTTTATTGCTTAATAGTTCTCTGGATATCCTACTATTTGTTTTTCTGTTCAACTGTTAATGGATGTTTAGGTGGTTTCCAGTTTGTGTCTATTACATATAAAGTTGCATAAATCACTTTTTGGCTTTTTGGCTAAGATCAAGTGCAAATAAAGTTTCATAAATGAAGTGTACAGTTTTTATGTTTTGATATGTATTTAAACTGTTTCTGAAACCAAAAGTTTCTTCCTTTTTAATTCATTCACCTTACTTGAATCACTGCTACAACAATGTAACCTACCTTTTGTAATGTATATTTCCAACATGCAGTAAAGGACTGTGTTATGAAGTCTCATGACCATTTTCCTTACCTTCCATCCTTCCTGATAATTTCACAATAGTTCTGTCTCCAAGCATGTTACCAGAATTTTTTTCACTTATTCTCCCAGATATTATGTAATTGGAATTATTTCTTTAGAATGCATTTCTAGTATGCACATTTTCATAACACCAATAACTTTAGAGTCACATCTATGCAGGCCATATTGCCTGGGAACACATCAGAATTGCCATAAATCAAGCTACAGCTTATCAGTGTCCAGGGTACAATGTGCACTAATATGAGAATATGCTGTACACTTGTGGGGGATCAATGAGTAGAAGCACAGCATGGTGCCCCAAATTCTCCTTCACTGCCCTTAACTGAGCACCTTGGTCCTGCCCCCAGCCAGATTACTCTTTGGCATGGCATCATCTGCAGAGGCCTTGTCGTCCTGCAAATTTATGTTCCAGGTCTCGACCATTTGTTTCCCATGGGGAACCTTCCTCTTCTGGAACTGTTGATTAGGGCAGAATTGTCTTTAAAGGGGTCACAGCATGTCATTTGGCTGCTCTCAGTCTGCTTGGGCTCCTGCTTCTCTCCAGCTTGAACTTTTTGCTCTTTTCTGTGCCCCTCATTGTCTCTTATGACTACTGTGGCTGCCTCACTCCCAATTCTAGATCTGCCTCTTGGCTCCTGGTGACTGCCAGGTCCAGCTACCCCAGCAGCCTTGGTCAAGCTCCTCCCAGCATCCACTGGCTAAATGCCTCTGGTGTCACTATCAGGCACTGATTGTCCCATATCAAGCACCCATATGATGTGCATCAGTTCTGTGTACACATGGTCTCTCTAGTGTCCATACTGCTCTTATAAGTCACTCTATTGTAAACTCTGAGAGCCTTAACACAGTCATTTGGGCAAGATCTGCTGTGTGCTGCTTTCCTTGTCGTGGCTCTAGCCTGGGTCATGGGCCTGCCTCCAGCTCTGACTTGAATTCAGATTTAATTTCTGTTTGTAGTGGCATGGACTTCATACTTGGGCCTAAAGCCTGGGAAGCAGGCTCTGGCCTTTTCCTAGCTCCACTGCTGCTCTTTTTTTACCTTCATGGGCCCCCTGGACTATATCACTGCTCTTTTTCCGGTATCACCACCAGATGGGCCTTCCTGCATGGAAGCAGCTTGGCATCTTGAGTCCCTGAGCTGTCTTTGTTGATGAGTTCAGTTATGTCAGCAGCATGCATTCTTTCTGGACATGATTTATGAGCAGCATATATCTCTTCCTTCAACACTTTGCTTTGGGCTGGTCTGCTTTTAACCCTTGGCCACAGGTGCCTCCTCTTAATGATGCTTCTACCTTGGCCTGGGCTGTGTTGAATCCTGCTGCACTATGCCAGTTGTCTTGAAACCAGTTCAGACTGGGGAGGTTCACTTGAGATTCAGGTAGCCCGAAGAAGAGTTGCAGAACCTGGACTGGATTCCACATCTTTATTCTCATGTGCTGCTTGGACATGCACACTGGCAGTCCTCGGGCCCCTAGGCTACCCATCCTCACAGCAGTCCTTGGCCACTTAATCTCCCCCCAACCCTTGTGGCAGTCTACATTTATACCAAAATACACAGTAGGGGCCATGTGCCAGTAATGACCTTGGTTACATAAGTTATTTACACTAGCCAGAATCAATCTTGGTTATGTCGGTTATTTACACTGAGACTAATGAGGTGCCCCTGCACTGAAATGTTGCTGACCTGGGATTAATTTCCACTGGAAATCACCCCCCTCTATACACACCCTCAACCAAAGTGTAGCCATCTTAGGCTTCATTTTTTCCCTTTACTTAAAGAAGCTGCTTGTGGGAGCATCTTTGTTATAAAGATGTAGGGACATATAGAAGTCAACACCATTGAAAGAAAAAAAAAATGTAATTCACGGTTCCCCTAGAAATAAGAGACATTGCATGCCATGCAAGGCGACAGGAAGAACACCAGATTTTAGTTGGGAGGCAGAAGCAGGTGCAATGGGAAAGCCCAGGCCAGGTCCTTTAAGTTTTCCATGGAGAAGGCAGAATACAGCCAATAGCTGAGGACTGGCTAGTCTGAGTAAGTCCAGTAGGCTTTTTGTTCCAGAGGTGGAATCTAGTTACTTGAAACCTGGCCCTGGGTTGATTTAGGGCATGGAAAATATTGACTTGGTGTGTAATACTTAGTCAAAGAGGATGGTTAGCTTGCATGCTTCCAAGTAAGTTATTTACTACATTTAGGAATTAGCTAGCTTATGAAGTGGCAATTTCTCCCCCCATCCAAAAAGGTTTTCATGGTGTAAAAACACCATGAAACCCAGAAAATAGCAAACACAATGCAGAGGATTCCATGATGAGAGCCTGGCTGAGCAAACAGGTGAAAGATGAGGGCCCTGTATTAGTCAATTTCCCATTGCTAGGACAAAATACTTGAAATCACAACTTAAAAATAGAGAGGTTTATTTTTGCCATCAAAGTAAAAACAATGCCTGTGACTCTGGATATATACTGTCTGCACTGAGACAGGATCTCTATCTGTCTGTGACCTGAGTACATCTTGAGAGTGGACATCCTCCAGGGGTTGAGATGGCAAACAAGGATGGTCTCTGCAGACATAGCTGCTGAGAGCCAAGGACAATTCACCTTCACATGAGAAGAAGGGCAATGAATGTTCACTGTGTTGCCACAGGGTTACTTGTACAACCCTACTATGTGCCATGGGCTGATGGCAGAGGACTTAGCTGCATGTCCAGCCCTGTAGAACATGTGGTTATTTCATTGTATTGACTATATCATGTTTACCTCTAATTCTCTTACAGGTCTGGAGCAGCTGGTGGTTTCCAGCAGTGCCTCGCAGCATGTAGATGGGCCATTGGCAAGCCCAAGGTTCAGGGACCTGGGCTCTCTGTCAAGTTTTTGAGAGTTGTCTGGTCAGGCAGGACAGAGGCAATTCCAGAGGCTGTTACCCATAAGACATAGAAGCGTCCTCATCCTACCACAATGAAATAGTTAAAAACTTTCCTAGGAACTTCTGGGGGTATTGGAGGGCTTTTATTTCCTGCTTATCCCAGATCTTAAAATTCTTGTACAACCTGAGTAAAAGGGTATAACCTGAGGAGGGCAGAAGATGCTAAGCAGGTGGATAGGGCAATGGATGCAAAGCAGGCTGGACAAAAGATGCTGAGCAGACATTTGGGGTGGCAAAGCAGGCTGTGTAGCAGGCATAAACCCTGCAGGTGCACAACCCCTATGAACTGGACACTCATGTAGCAGCCAAGGCCTTTGCTTGGGGTTTGTGGTAGCACAGAGAACAGCTGTGCATGCCTTTAGGATTTTAGTCACAATTACAGAAGGGAGAGGTCTGCTATTCCTTCACAGAGAAGGAGCTAGCTGCATATGTAGCCTTGCAGGCCCGTGAATCAGTCACCAGGGAGGTCCCCTTGTAAAGGTACAAGCTACCTACTCAGTGGCTGGGTGGCTTCTTCATAGACATTTGTCCCCAAGACAGAGGTCACTTAAGCACCAATGCTGGCCTAATACAGAACATATTTAGAGTAACAGAGTACAGAGCACAAGTTCTCTTTCTTCTGAGTTACAGAAGGTGTTTAGACAGGTGGAGTGTAGATGATGTTCTACCATTGTTCTGTCTACCTAAGGAACCAAAGAAAACCCCCTACAAAGAAATTTAGCTACCAAGACTGCCAAGTTCCTGGTATACAGATGGGTTGAGCTATAGGCCCATCGCACAATAGACGGCTGTTGCTGTGCAGGCCCATCGCACAATAAACAGACAGTATTTAGTTTGATACTGGTACTAGATAGTCAATGGACTGAGCTGAGGGCCAAGAGGGTAGTGATTATCTACCCTCATGGAGGACCCCCTTACCACATACACTGATAGTAGGGTGGTATATAAAGGCCTAGTGTTAAGGCTTTCTATGTAGAAGGACACAGGTTTGGCTAGTTGGCCAGGTAAATGGGTAAAATAGGCCAGGAAACAGCCAGTAATGTGGCTGCAGAAAGGCCAGTAGTGCCCCGTTGTACAATTTTACAGGTTGTGTACTGTATCAAAGTCCACAAAAAAGAGGGGTTTTCCCAGTGGGGAGAGCCACTTTCCACTACCTACAAAGGTGCTGTCAAGAGCTAGTTCAGTCCAACAGGCAAAAGCCCTTGTGCTCAGCTCCTTGGAAATGCCAGGGTACCTAGGCCCAGGAAAAGAACTAGATGCGACATATGAATAAAACTGGGAAGCCAGTTTGAGTCCCAGCCTTGGCCAGCTGAGTCTGTCTGTCAGCCTAGCTCCCAAAAGTGACTACAGGCATGGGCATCCAGGAACAATGCTGGGAGAATTAGTATTATGGCCTTTACCGGGGGCAGGAATGCCCACGCGTCGCTGATGACGATTGCCCGTAGGAACTACATTACCCAGAAGAACTTGCGCTGGCCGGCGTGGGGCGGGACTTCCGGAATCTTCCTTTCAGACATCTTGTAGGCCTTGGGGCAGAACCATCAGAGCAGCGGCCCAGACTTTTGGGTTACTCAGAACTTGTCAGACACGGGAAAGGGCGAGAGGACACAGTGTCCCCGTTAAAAAGAGGCTGGCGGTGGCGGCGCCGAGGAAAACCCCTCCTCTGTCGAGGCCGCGGAATGGGCCTAGCGCGGGCGGGGGCAGCCTTCTCGGACCTTGGCCCCTCGCAGTCCTCTTTCATGAACTGCTGAACCCTAGTGAGCGTGGCCCAGGTCTGGCGTCCGAGTCAGGCTCGCGGGCGGGAGGTCGGCGCTCTAGACACCTGCGCGCAAGGGCAGGCTCCGCAGGAGCCCAGGCGCACGACCGAACGACCGCGAATCGCGAGCGCCAGCCTCCGCCGAGCAGGGTGCATATCCGGGGTGCCTGGACCCTAGGGTGAGTAGACCACCTTTATTGCTAGGGCGCTGGGAGTCGTAGAGGTTCTGTAGGGCAGAAGAAAGTGACCCTTGAAAGAGTTAAGCGTTCGGTGTTCACTCGGGAAAACAGACTGAGATGAGGCGGGACCGTAATGATAGAGGCAGGGAGACTTGTAAGAAGGCTTCTTACGGAACCTAACACCAAGAGGGTTGCAGTGACTCAACCACAGCAGTGGCTGGAGGATCTGGAAGTGGAGAAACTAATAGATTCTGGGTAGAATTTTGAAGCTAGAACCAACAAGGTTTCCTGCTGATTCAGATGTGCTTGTGAACAAAGGGTGTGAGACGCTAACCAAGTGTCTCTCTTTTCTTTCTGAACATCTGAAAGAATGAAAATCGGTTAGTGAGAGCAGGGACTATCTTTCAAGAGAATCAGAAATTAGGTTTGAGGCATTTGACTCTAAGGTTTTGCTCAGTGGAGGCAGCACATGGGCAACTGGACACTGAGGTCTGGAGTCCTGAGGAGAAAGTTGTGCCAGAGATCTCACAGGTGAGGCATCAGATCTAGAGATCAGATTTACTGGAAGTCATTAAACATGTTATATTTTATGTGGTTCCTTGCAGTGAGAGACAGGAGGGTTAAAGCCAAGGACTGTTTACCATTTCACCTAAGGCCATTTTGGTGACTTTGGTGACCCAAGACCTTTGACAGTGACTTTGTGTACTTTTCCTGGGAGAAGTGGAGGCTGGTTGATGAGTCTCAGGGACTTGTATCACAATTCAGTGCTTTCTGTGACTCACACTTAACGGTTTCCCTAAGGCCCCACTTTGCCCAGTTTTCTGGGCTGTGGTCAGCTCATCCTTTTTTCCCAGGGGTTGGTCTTTTCATTTGTGGAACATAGGCACTCCTGTTTTTCCTGATTCCCTCACATAGGGCTTTTGGATGCCAAGGCTCAGCCATTATGTATTGTCTCCTTGCTCTCTGTGTTCCCTAACTACTTCCCTGAAGCCTTGCTAGGAAGAGTTTGGGAGCCAGGAATCTCAAGGTTAACCCAAAAGGTGACACCTTGCTTGCCCTTTTGAGAGAGCTGTCCACAGTCTTAATGACCCCTTTGGGCTTAAGATTGCCATCTTTCTCTAATTGACATTTTCTTGCTCCACCTGTCATGAGCTTCAGTTCTTAGGGTCATTGTGCCCACTGGGCTGTACCTTAAGACAGTCTTCATTTTGTTTTATAGTAAAAACTTGGTATGTGAGCATAATTTATCCTGGAAACAGGACTGTAATCCAAAGCTCTTGTATATTAAGGCAAATTTCTCCATAAGAAATAATAGAGGCTCAGATGATTTGTTCCACAACCCAAAAATATTCATATAAAAAGGATTACCATACAGTGGTACTTAGGTTCATGAACTCCATTCTGTTCATGATTCTGGTCACAAACCAAACTGGATGAGGACTGAATCATTTAATCTAACCATTGAATTTAATTTGGTTCTCATCCAACTTGGTTTGTGACCAGAATCATGGAAAAGATCAAGTTTGTGAACCAAGGACCACTGTACTGTAATCTAATACAAAATATAAAGAAAAATAAATTAACCTGCACTTACCTTTGAAAACCATGGTGGTGTGAGGGAGAGGAAAGCGAGGAGGATTATTGTGTATGATAACTTTTACTATCACTAATGGAATCACTGATATCTGTTGGCTCAATGGAATCTTCTTTTCATGGACCTTTAACAAGGAACCTATCCAAAGGCACTTGCTTTTGCCTTCTTTTGAGGATCCCACAGAAATGTTACATTGCATTTTTGTTAAACAGATTCAAAACTGACATTGCTACATCCCTATTTGGGCGGTGCTTTTTAGAAAATTTAGTACTGTTTCCCACATTTTACACATCCCATTTGAAGTGAGGGATTCCTCTGCTATTTTTCTCCTTCCCTAACCTTTTGGGATTGGGATATGATCACCCACAATTCTTTAATGAAGGTTGAGGGAGAAGAACCGTTGGCTCAGTTGTGAGCATGTGACATTTGGCATCACATACTCATATTGCAAGACATGGCTTGTTTAGCAAGTAAAAAGTTATTAGAAATGTTTGCTTGTCTTGTGGAACACCTGCAGAACAAGTTACCTACCATCAAAGGTTTTACTGTATTATTTTGGAGTCTTACATTGGTGGGTTATTCTGGGCTAGTGCTTTCTCACTTATCTGTCCTGTCTTTACCCAGTGACTTATATCTTCCAGATCCTTTGTGGTTGCTGAACTGTTGTAAGGGGGAGAAGCCTGGGTGCCTGACTGAGAGGGCATGACTCTAAGCACAGCAGGAGGGGGTTGGACAGACCCTGGTGAGTGAGAGTGGAGGAGTGTGTTCAGATAGTATCAGACCTTGTGTTCAGTACTGTTTGATGCCAAGGCTGGAAGCCATACTTTATTTCTATCTTTTCTTCCCTACTCTGCACACTTTAATTACCTCTGTTCTTATTTCAAACACAAGGCTTCCCTCTCTAACCCTTTACTTGAAGGGTTTTCTGATGCTCCCTTTGTAGTATTTTCCAGTATTGGACTACCCTAACATTACCAGTTGTGCATATATAGTTCTTGAACATCAGTCATTTTCTTTTCTTTTCTTTTCTTTTTTTTTTTTTGGTACTGGGGTTTGAACTCAGGACCCTGTGCTTGCGAGGCAGGTGGTAGCAGCACCACTGAGCTAAATCCCTGTCCCTATCAGTCATTTTCAAGTAGATATTTCTGGGCCTGGATGTGAATTTTTTTTCCCCCCATTAACTTTATTGGTACATTTTAGGCATAAAATACAGTTGCATTCATCATCGGGATCTTGTACCATTGCATGAGTATCTTGGTTCTTATTTTCTTTCCCCTTCCCTTCCCCTCCCTTCACCCCCTCCACCCTTCCCTATTTGCAAAGACTTTGTTTCCATTTTTTTCCTTTTCTCATATTTTTTCTTTTCTCTTTTTTCCTTTCCCCTACTCCTCCCACTTCCCCTGCTCCTTTAGACCTTTTCTTCCTGTTACACAATATCAGTTATACATTTTTTTAAATTACAATATTAAGATCTAGGAGACATTACCACAGATTTTACAGAATTTAAAAGGATATAGAAAGCATATTATGAAAATCTTTTTTGAAATAAATTTGACAACTTCTAAGAAGTACCTTGGAAGACAAATTAATGAAACTAACTCTGGAAGAAATATAAAATCTGGATGTGAATTTTTGCATAGCATTCACTTGTCACCAACAACCAGCCCAGGCCCTGCTAAAAGTTATCTTCATTAGGTTGAAGACTGTGCCTACTTTTTTCCATGCACTCCGCCTGTCCTTATGTTTTTGTCTCTCTAATGCCTTCCACATCTGTGACCCTTAGATCCCAGTACTATACATCAAACTTTGATCCTGATTGTTGCCCTGTCCTGCCAGTGACCACATAGACATAAGAGTCCTGAGTATACTAGACACATATATGTTTTCCCCTCCCACTAAAATCATGGTGTATGACAACAGTATTTTTATCACTTTAGGTTGTTGGAATGCAGTGAAGGATGAAGAGGCATCTGCTGAGGAGAACATTTCTGTAGCAGTGTTACCTTTTAGTACTTCTAAGGCAGGTTTGTCCACCCAGGTGGCTCAGTCTTGTGACATATGTGGCCCAATCTTGAAAGATATTTTGTACTTGGACGAACACCAGAGAACATACCACAGACCTAACACTTACACATGTGAAACCTGTGGGAGACAGTTCTGGTTCAGTGCAAACTTTCACCCAAATCTAAAGCATTACATTGCAGAGAAACCTTCACAAAGAGATGAAGGCAAAGTCTCATTGGTGAAGAACTGGACAGTTTGTGAAGAAGAACCTCACTTGTCAGAGAAGCCCTTTATGTGCGAAGTACAGCAGAAAAACTTCCAGACCAGTTTGGGTGATCACCAGCAAAAGGTCACCCATAGGAAGAGGAAGGTGGCCAGGAGCACTGAGAGTAGGGAGGCCTTTCATGTTGGGCAAATGCATTACAAGTGCAGTGAATGTGGAAAAGCTTTTAGCCGCAAAGATACACTTGCCCAGCACCAGAAAATCCATAGTGGAGAAAAGCCTTATGAGTGCAGTGACTGTGGGAAAGCCTTCAGCCGCAAAGCTACACTTGTCCAACACCAGAGGATCCATACTGGAGAAAAGCCTTATGAATGCAGTGAATGTGGAAAAGCTTTTAGTCGAAAAGACAACCTTACTCAACACAAGCGGATCCACACTGGAGAAATGCCTTACAAGTGTGGTGAATGTGGGAAATACTTTAGCCATCACTCCAATTTAATTGTGCACCAGAGAGTTCACAATGGAGTGAGGCCTTATAAATGCAATGATTGTGAGAAAGTCTTCAGACACAAATCCACACTTGCTCAACATGAGAGTATACACACTGGAGAAAATCCTTATGATTGCAGTGATTGTGGGAAATCCTTTGGCCACAAATATACCCTTATTAAGCATCAGAGAATTCACACAGAGTCAAAGCCTTTTAAATGCACAGATTGTGGAAAATTCTTTAGTCGAAGCTCTGACTTTATTGCCCACCAGAGGATTCACACTGGTGAAAGGCCTTTTGTGTGCAGCAAATGTGGGAAAGACTTCATCAGAACCTCCCACCTTGTTCGGCACCAGAAGGTTCACACTGGAGAAAGGCCATATGAGTGCAGTGAATGTGGGAAAGCTTACAGCTTAAGCTCCCACCTGATTCGGCACCAGAAAATTCATGCTGCAAGTAGATTTTAGGGGAGCTTTTAATATACTAGGATTCATCAGATATTAAACTTGAACATGTCTTATGAATACCAAGTATATGGGACACTTCAAATACTATTTTGCACATTTTGACCTCAAAATTTCCAAAGTTAGTCACTGTCAATACCTATGGCTGAAACCCTCTCAACTTCTCCAGCTTAGTAACTAAACCATCCCCAGGGAAGGCAGGAATTTGCACACTTTATCCAATCTCTAGTGAATTGTGAGACACCTGAAGTCAGCAGAGGTCATTCTCTTTTGACTGATATTTTAGGTAAGAACTCCTTAGTCAAGAGGACTTGAGCTATGTTCTGGTAACTTACCGAAAATGTCTTTTGTTTGTGGACCTTATTCCTAATGACATTGTTTGTTTGTTTGAGACGGTCTTGCTCTTTTGCCTAGGCAGGCCTTGAACTCTTTGGCTTAGTTGATCCTTGGCTTTAGATCCCATAATAGGTGGGATTTCAGACATGTGCCACTGTGCCTGGCTCTTACCTGAAATTTGTAATGAATGGACTTTTCTTGTCTCTAAGTCACCTGGCCAGGAAAGTATCTGTTTCATGTTGTTCTGATTTGTAATAATAAAGTCTTTATAATTTAAACTATCTTTGATCTTGCAACCCCCCCCCTCCCCGCCCCAAAATCTGGAATGGAATGAAAACAGACTTGCAAACTGAATCAGCCTTTGTGGAACTTTGTACATCAGAAAGGTTGGTGAAAAATTCTCAGTCCACTTTTGGTATTTTAGTTTTGACAGAAACATCTTAAGTCAGAATTCTGATCTTTGTGAATCTGATTTCACAATTTGAGAGCTCATCACCTTGAGGGAGGATGCTGCCATTATGACAGACCACAGAATTTGGGATTAGTGAGCTGTGTGGATTTAGTGTCTTCCTTACAGCGTATGTCCCATATTCCCTAGCAGTGTTGGGAGGAAACTTCTCTCAGGACCACTTTCTCCAAAGCTGAAGTGTGATGTACAGGTCAGTGACAGAAAGACCTAAAGTGCCACTAAACAAAAGTACAAAAATTTAAAGGTATGAATAATCAAGATTGAGGAGACTATAGTAAACTATAGTGGAAAGTGCCCATTGTAAAAACATCTCCAAATATTCCTGTCACTATAGCTGTGTGAATTGGTGTACAGAAATTTTTGGGATTTACAGGGCCAAGTCACTCTATGGTCACAGTTAATAGCCCAGGAAAAAGATGCAATTTTCTTAGATTTTTATGTCTCTCTAGGTTCTTCCTCTAACATTTCAGTTGCACAGGCAGGAACCCTGAGATCGAAGAGCTATTGTGGTCTTGGTATTATAATCATTTTCCTGTCACTGGGACAAAATGCCTGGCACCTACAACTTAAGAGATTAATTTTGGCTCACAGTTTCAATGGATTCAGTCCATGGTCAACTGGCTGTAAGGCAAAAGCAGCGTGGCAGAACAGCATAATAGAGGAAAGCTGTTCACTGCATGGCAGCCAGGAGCAGAGAAGGGAGGAGCTGGGGACAAGAATATACTCTTGTAAATTACACCTTCCCCCAACCCCAGTGACTTGCCTCTTTCAAGTAGGTCCACCTCTGAACATATGAGACTTTTGTGGGACAAGGTGAGAGTTAAGATGTAACTTTCTGCTCCTGGCCCCCCAAAAGACTCATATTCATCTCATGCAAAATGCATTTGGTTAATCTCTGAGCTGGCAAAGTTTTAAAACAGTTTCAGCACTCTGAAAAAGACCAAATTCAAATTCTGAGACTCAAGGCAAAATCTTAGCTGTAAGCCTT
This sequence comes from Heterocephalus glaber, assembly GCF_053883595.1. Taxonomy (NCBI): domain Eukaryota; kingdom Metazoa; phylum Chordata; class Mammalia; order Rodentia; family Bathyergidae; genus Heterocephalus; species Heterocephalus glaber. The sequence goes on from NW_028258451.1 coordinate 2,949,420, forward strand.
TTAAAAACTAAATCAATTCCAACTTCCAGTGGCACAAGGCAAATATTCCCATCCCAAAAGGAATAGGGGAATAGAAATTGGACCAAAGCAAGACCAAAACCCAGCGGGGCAAACATTAAAACCTGTAGCTCTGTGTGTAGTGTTTGAGGTGGATTGTGGTAAGATGTGATCTCCAAGGGGCTTGGGCAGCCCCATTTCCTATGACTTTGCTGGTTGTAACTCACATGGCCTATCTCTACTTACTGCTTGTGGTTTTCCTCAGTAAACACTCCATGTTCCCATCATTTCCAGCTGCCTGGAATCCACTGCAACTACAGCTTCATGCATTGCCCTTTTATGGAATTCTGGGAGGGACTGTGGTCCACACACTGGAGAGTTGACCTGTGTCTGGCATAAGCTTGTGCTGGACAGTGGCAGGCAGCAGTGGTATAGATGATTACATGACAGACTTGACCTATAATATATGGCACAAGTCATCAGGATGGCAGGGGCCAGCAGAGGCAGTGACCACTGGCCACCTGTGTCCACTCTTGGGATCCAGCATCAACCAGTCTCACCTTGTGACATCAGAACACCTAGAAAACCTACCCTTTGACATGAGAGAGCTCATATTGTCCATCTAAGTCAAGCAAAAGAATCCTCAGCTGATTAGCAAAAATTGTACATCACACATGGTTGTTATATTTGGTGGATATAAGAATAATGAATACTTCCTTATATGTTTATAAAAATGCAATGAAGATATTTCAAATTCATATGGATATTCAATAAAAATACATACATAATTAAGCAGTAGTTTATTTCAGGTATTTTGTCGGGGTGATGGCAGATGAGCAGGTGGGATGCTGTCACTTGGGGATGACAGGATGTGGTCCCTGCTCTGCTCACAGGTGGCCAGTTCTGCACAGATCCACATTAATTGCAGCCATTCATCATGTTTTTAATCAAATCCATTTATGTCCAGAATTCATAGTAATGTTTAGAAATAAATTCCATTTTGAACTATTCAGAAAGTTTGACTTAGTTATTGAAAAAAACCTTTTTGTGCACAAAAGATATACATAACGGTGAAGTGGAAATTCAGTATTTGTGATGAAATTTGAACTTTGCAATTTTCTATTCCATTGTTTTCTTATTTAATTCCTTGCTATTAGGATTCTTCCTAATTTCTTTCTTTTCTTACTATTTTTAAAAGTTCAGTCCAACAAGCAACTGCTTTATGTAGTATTTGTACATAGAAAAAACCAAGAAGAGAAATGACTAAGGTCAAATCACATCAAATAAAAAATAAATTCCAAAGCTGTAGATGTGTACTATAAATAGCACACGGTGCTACAGGACTGTCTTACATCATACCACAGCAATATATGCACACCCATGTTTATAACAGCACAGTTTGTAATAGCTAAATCTTGGAAACAGTCCAAATGCCCATCAACTGATGAATGGATAAAGAAGATATATTTTTATACAACAATGTACCACTTCGTCATAAATAAGGATAAACTTGAGACATTTCTAGCTAAATGGATCCACCTTGACACTATACTCATAAGTGAAATAAATTACACACACGTTTAAATACTGCATTGCTCCTCTAGTGTGAGAAACTGAAAGTGTAAGTAAGAACCAAAATGTATAAAAGAAAATGGGAAGAAAATTTTCAAATGAGAAGGGGAATAAAGGGGAGGAGAAGAGGGGTGAAAGGGAGGGGAAGGGAATGGGTAAAAAAGAATCAAGATATATCGTGTACAGGTACAAATTCCTCATGATGAATGCTATCGTTATGTGTCTCTAAAATGTTCCAACAAAGACAAGGAAAACAAAACAAAAAGTATAAGACACAAACCAAGAAGATTCTTGCAAAACAAATAAACATAAACTTTCTTTTCAGTGAACATAGGATGAAATTTTAACCTAGATGAACACTGAGTTTCCTTATCCTTGTCAAGAACCTCATTCCAAGTTCCAACATCACTGACTAGAGGAGTAGTCAGTTTTCAAGTACTGAGAGGATTCATTAGAGCCACAGGTACTCTGTGGCAGGGGAGGGCCTGATGCATTGAAATAGAAATTTAATAAGAAAGATGGTATGTAAAGATCAAGCCTAACATCTGGATCACTGAAGAGAAGTGGAGCCACCACACCTGGTCCACTGTGACTGCTTCAGCCACCAACCCCTGAGAACTGCTGTTATCAGAGCATCCTAAGCTGCCTGAGGGAATGAATGAATGAAGATGAAGATGCAAAGGCTGGACTCGGGTCAGATTCTGCAGACGCTACCCCCTGTTCCCACCTCCCTCCAAACCATGGAGAATGCTGCAGCCCAGAAGCAGCCTCAAGAGTGCAAGGGAAGCCCCCACCCTGGGCAGGGAGAAGATAAACAAGGGAATAAGGCCAAGGACTCCCATGGGCATGAACTCCAATCCACTGACACTGTGGACCCCTGCCTGAAAGTGAACTGCCTGTGCCTGCCACCCTGGTCCCACACCAAAGAGCAAACACATTGTCTGATTTCCACAGACCCCCCCACACACACCTGCACTGGAACACACCCACACACAAACTCCTGCAAGAATCCCTCCTGGGAACAAACTGACTCTTCCACTATCACACCTAGGGCTGGAGACACCCTACGCCACAGCCAGGGACAGCATCAGATTCTGCCTGTGAGCTGGAGGGGAGAATTATTGAGACTGGGTTTGTTTGGGTCTTGAGTGCAAGGGGAAGGGGAAGTTGGTGTGGTTGCCTGCAATCAGACCACAGTGAAAGCAGGAATGAAATTGTGTGGATACTCAGACTTTCTGGCACAATGGCCGTGGGTGAATTGCGTGTACCTTGTCTTCTTCAAGTATTTGATCTGGGTTCCTACTGAATTTGATTTTATTTTTGTTTCGGGGGGTGGTTGCTTCAATTTAGTTGTTAATTTTCTCTCACTCTTCTTGTCTCCCTACTTTGTCTCTTCAACTCAAGCTTCTGTAGCAATAGTCTATTGTTATCTTTTACTTGTTTCTCCAACTTTTCAAATTCTTCCTCTCAAATTTTTTGTTTGGTATAGTCTGCTCTCTCAGTCACTCCTGTCTTCCCTTGTACTAGCCTTCTGCACTCTCTATTCTATCCTTTTGCTTTCCTTACCTGGACTCCTCTTTTTTCTTGCTTCTGTTCTACTTTTTAGATGCACAAATATATCAACAGGTTCAGACAACTTCATATCTTCCCTCAATCCCAATGTACACATCCCTCTTTCTATATCCTGTCCTTGCTGCCACAAGTATCTTCTTAAAACCTTCAAGACTAACCCTTCAATCAAACTAAAAAGCCTCCAATGAATCTGGCCTATACCTAATTTTTCCCCATGATTATTTCTCCTATTTACATTTCCCCCTCACACTCCTTTTTCACCCTTCTCTCCATCTCTTCCTTCGACTTTTCCTTCCACATTGAAGAACAACTGCTGATAACAATAGAATACAGGCTGTAAAGAGTATTGAAAAAGGGTGAAAGTGTGAACAGAGAGTTTATTACATATAAAAGATGTATGATCAGATCTGTTGATGCTATTACATCCGGAGGCAAAACTTTACTCAAAATACAGACTTCAAACCACTTAAGTTAAATAGTTAAAGGGATAAATACTATCTGTTGTCAGATAATTTTGAAATCACATCACATGGAGGTGGTATCTTACTAAAAAGACCTTGAAATCAATGACATAAAGTCATTTATGACAAACCAATGGTGAACATCATATTAAATGGGAAAAAAACTGAAAACATTCCCTCTAAAATCAGGAACAAGACAAAGATGTCCATTATCACCACTTCTATTCAACAAAGTACTGGAAACATTAGCCACAACAATCAGGCAAGAGAAAGAAATTAAAAGAACATGGGAAAGTCAAATTATCATTTACAGATGACATGATACTCTATATAGAGCATTTAATGAATTTCACCAAAAACTGCTTAGACTTAATAATGTCAGCAATGTAGTAGGATACACAATCAACACAAGAATTAATAGCATTCATGTATACAATAATGAACTCACTGAATAGAAAAGTAGGAAAACAATACCATTCACCATAACATGAAGAAAAATTGAATGTCTAGAAATTACCTAACCAAGGAAATGAAAGACTGCTACAGTGAAAATTACAGTCCTCTGAAAAAGGAGATTGAAAAGAACATCAGAAAATTGAAAGATATCCCCTGTTCCTCAATAAGCAGAACCAATATTGTCAATATGGTCATACTCCGAAAATTCATATGTAGATTCAATGCAATTCCAATCAAAATACTAAGCATTAGAACTGAGAATCCTGAAATTCACATGGAACCAAAAGAGACTCAGAATAACAAAGACAATCTTGGATAACAAGAGAAAAGCAGGAAGCATCACAACAGCTGACTTCAAACTATACTACAGAGCAACAGTGATAAAAAGTGGCATGGTATTGGCACAAAAACAGACATTGAATCAATGGGACAGAATAGAGGATACAGAAACATCCTCACATTCAGCTATTTGATCAACAAAGGACCCAAAAACATACGTTGGAAGAAAGACAACCTCTTTAACAAGCTGTGCTGGGGAAACTGGCCATCTGTATGCCAGAGAGACACATATCTCTCACCATGTACTAAACTAAAATCAAAATGAATGAAGGATCTAAACAGAAAAACAAATAATCAACCTGCTGGAAGATAAAATAGGTAAAACTCTGAAGTTATAGGCATAGGCGAGAAATTTGTAAACAGAATTCCAATTTCACAAGAAATAACATCAAGAACCAACAAATGGGATTATATCAAATTATAAAGTTTCTGTACAGCAAAATAAATGACAACAGAGTGAACTGACAACCTAAAGAACGGAAATTAATTTGCCAGCTATTTCTCAGAAGACTAATACCTAGAATATATAAAGTACTAAAACAAAAGGACCCCTCCAAAATAAAAGACCCAATTAAAAAAATAAGCAACTGAAATAAATAGACACTCTTAGGCTGGGGATTTAGCTCTGTGGTTTCGCCACCTGCTGTGCAAGCGCAAGTACCCAAGTTCAATCCCCGGTACAAAAAAACAAAAACAAAAACAAACAAAAAATACTTCAGAAGAAGTATAAATGACCAACAAATAGATGAATAAATGTTCGTTGTCACTGACCATTTCAGAAATTCACATTAAGACAACACTCAATATTCTATCTTATCCCAGAAAGAATAGAAATCATCAAGAAATCAAATGATAACAAATGCTGTTGTGGCTGCAGTTTAAAAGGAACCCTCCTGAAAAAATGGAAACAAAGTCTTTGTGAATAGTTTTCCTCAACTTGATTCTATGGTTCCCATGTTCATTTTATATTCTTGTGCTGTATTTTATTTCAATGTTTTACAAGTTAGATAATCAGTTTAATTTGAATATTTATCTAAAATACTGACATAACCACACATTTCCTATCCAGGTTTAATTTAGTTTGCTTTCAAAACATTTCATCACTACTTAAATATCGTTTCCCAGGCATAGGACAAACTACAATATTTTTCTGTAATTTATGTCCTCTGTTCTTCTGGCAAGAAGTGAAATGAATACTTTTATTCTTATTATAGTTTTTATATATTTATCCACATTCAACAAACAAACTGGGTATGGTAAATTACTCAATGTATGCACATTTATTAAGAATTTTCAAACTTGATTCTTTATTCTTCAATATGTATTGGACAGTTGAATAATATTTAGATAACAATAATATTTCAAAAACCCAACTATGAAATATTTTTATTGTTCAATAATGTACACGTTTTTATTTTTGAACAACACAACTAGGGAACTGGGTACCATATACAGTGTTACAAGGTAACATGATGTTGTTACAAGGAGGTTATTCTGGTTCAAAGTCAGATTCCATTAATATTTCAGTGAGTCCTTGTGGCTAAAGTCTCCTGGAATATAAAGAATAGTAGTAGTGACTGAATTATGCTGCTGTAAAATTTAAATTTATTATTGATATGCAAAACTTTAGTGAATGTGGTCCATACATTGTATGTGCACTACAAAGAAACTATAAAGCTCGGTAAATATCTAAATAAAAGCAAAGCGTGCTTATGAAAGAAACAATAACAGTAAAAATGAAAAAATTCAACGTAGTTTTCCGTGAATAAAATATGCAACTCCTATGTTCATGCAGAATCTGGTATTTAAAAATGCAAATGCAGAGAACATAGCTGAACTGGTCTCCATGGATGTGAATATTGGACTGGTCTTCCTTGTCCAGATTGTCATTGGAACCCTGGGGAATTTTTCACTCTTCAGTCAGTATTTATTTCTCTACTTCAGTGGATGAAGGTAAAGGTCGATAGATTTGATCCTCAGGCATCTGATTGTGGCCAACCTCTTGGTCATTCTCTCAAGGGGGATCCCAGAGACCATGGCAGCGTTTGGGGTGGAGCACTTCCTCAGTGATTTTGCATGCAAACTTGTTTTCTGTGTTCACAGAGTGGGTAGGGGTGTGACCACTGGTAATACCTGCCTCTTGGGAGTCTTCCAGGCCGTCATAATGAACTCCAAGGGTTCTAAGTGGGCAGAGCTTAAAGTAACAGCTCAGAAGTACATGAGCATGTGTGCTGTGCACTGGTGGGTCCTGCATTTACTGCTGAATATCCCTTTTCCTGCAAGTGTGACTGCCAGATGGAAAAACACAAACATCACCAATGAATCAGACTTTTCCTACTGTTCTGCTAGAGGTTATGAGGAATTTTTATCAGTTGCTGTCATATTCTTCTCCATCCCTGATGCTTTGTGTATGGTGCTCATGCTCTGGGCCAGCATCTCCATGGTTTTCATCCTACACAGGCACAAGCAGCAGGTGGAACACATCCACAGGACCAATGTCTCTTCTACATCCTCCCCTGAGACCAGAGCCATCTACAGCATCCTCATCCTGGTGTGCACATATATAAATTTTTACACCATCTCCTGCTTCATCCAAGTGTATTTGACTGTTTTTCATAATCATCACTCCTTATTGAGAATCGCTGCCTTCATTAATGCTTGTTTCCCGACTTTTTGCCCTTTTTTGCTCACGAACTGTGACCATAGTCTATCCAGAACCTGCGGCTACTATTGTGAAAACAGTACACCATCACCTAAATTCAAAAGAAAAAAATATATATTGTCTGTTTTCTCCCTGTCTTTTGCAATTCTCTTGTTCAGTCCCCATCAAATTCTGCACAATTCAGAGGACTCAGGCTCCATTCTTCGCCCTGCTTCGTGTTTCCTTCCTGACTTGACTACTTGACTGCACCATTTAGCCTATTTGCTCCCTGAACCACCTCAGCTGTTTTCACCTTGAAGTCTTAAACTCTTCCTGGTCTTTTTCAACACTCAATATGATGAGACTTTCACAGTCCAGTGGCTGGGTGAGACCTTCTCTTTATGAAAGGCATTTATGTATCAGAACTGGAGTTAAAGCTCTCAATAAAATTTTCCTCTGTGGGCTTCATCACTCAACATGGAAGAATAATTCGAACACTTTCCAGAAAACAAATCTAAGGGAAACCTGCACATGAGCCAAACAAAGATCTAAATATCAGCTTTAAAACCTGGCATGGTAAATAAATAGCAGGAGAGGGCATTTGGGATGCTCTCTGAACAGAGCTTCCCTGCGCTTTATTTTTTATTTATTTATTTATTTTTTATGGTACTGGAGATTGAACTCAGGACTTTGCACTTGCAAGGCAGGCACAGTGCCGCTGAGATAAATTCCCGGCCCTGAGCTTCCCTGGTCTTAATTGTTGGGTGTGAGGTCCGTTGCACAGCTTGCCCCTGGCAGTCCCTTGCTATCTCCGATTCTTCACTTCCATGTTCCAGTGTCCTAGTTGTTGTCTTTGGGAGACAATGCTCAAGGTAAATTAATTCCATGATGGTCCTGTCCTGTCCTACACACTGGGGAGCCTCAGGGGTAGGTCTCCCCTGAGATTTGTGCCTATTCCTCTGGGGTACGCTAGAGGGAAGGACTGTAAATTTCACAGGGACTCAACTGGACAGTACTGGGAAGTGTTGGGCTGTTATGAAGGGCCAGTGGATCCACACCTGACAGCGTTGACCAGTTTCTTTGTTTTTCTGAAACTAAGTTTCACACTGATAATTATTTCCCTTTCTCAAATTATTTACATTTGATTATTGAATTTGTGAACTCATTTACATCTACTTTTATCTACTTTCTTAACTTATTGTGCTTAGCCTTTTATTCCTTTAAATTCCTGTTATTTTAGCATAATGAAAATATAAACTATGTATACATTTTACCAAATGTACATTTTATTTGCATTATAAATTTTCAAGGAACTGTTTTGGAATGTTAGTAAAATTTTGCATTATCTATATGTGGATGTAAATTACATCAAGTGCATATTTTATTATTGCTATTAGGCTTTGTTAATATTATTTAAATGTTTTTATAATACTTTAAATTGCAGATATTAAAAATTAAGTCTGTTACTTTAATTAATATAAATGACCTTTTAATATTAGTATTTAATTTTGCTTAGGTATTCAATTATTTGTGCACTTTCATCACATTTAGCATCTTCCTTACAACTTCTCATGTAATAAATATGATGCTCTTATTGTATTTAGAATTATATTTTAAAATTTTGTTTGTATCATTTAGACAAAGAAATCTAATGTATTGACTGTGTGTGTTGTGTGGGACTTCAAATGTTCCAGTATCTATGGACATGTGTCTGCATATATATGCATGTGTGTGTGCATACAAAAGTGTCACTGCATGTGTGTGCCAATGGGTGGGGTCTGTCCATTTGTGCTTGTACTGAGCTTTTCCCCTTAGTCCCTGAAAACCAGGATCTTATGTTGTCCTCCTGGGAATCATTTACAAGAAGAGGTAATTGATCCACTATCAGGTTGTATGAAAAGCTTATTAATTTTAGATGTATTTGAACTTTCATTTACACACTGTAGATTAAATGAATTATTTGATAAAATATTAATACAAATGTGTGTCTTTTCACAGCCTTGTTAAGAATAAAAAAGAAAAGTAGATGATAACTGGAAGACAGACTGAGAAAACTGAGAGAGGAGATATATAAGAGGAGAGGACAGAGAGAATAGGAAAAGAAGCAGAAAGGAGAGAAGGAAAAAGAAGGGAACCTAGTAAAGAAGATGGGAGAAAGAAACATTAACTTGAGTGAACATCAGAAGAAGAGAAATAGGAAGAAATGGAGCAGAGGAACAGGGAAGAAGAGGACTAAGAGAAAAATACAGATCACAAATTGGAGGAAAAAAAGAAATGGGAGGTATAAACTGACAGCCAGTAACAAAGATAACAGCGGTGTGTGTGTGTTTGTGTGCGCGCACGCATGTGATGAAAGGGTGAAAAAGGGTTGAGAGTACAGAAGAGGGAAAATCAAGTGTGCAGACACTTACGCAGGAAAATTGGAATAAGACCAAAAATAAGGACTAACAGCAGTACTTTGGAGTGAAACAGGGAGAAGTCCGAGAGAGCACCAGGAAGCCATGTTGGGGAAGAGATGAAAAAGAAGTGAGGATATGTACAGTACTTTCTCACTTAGCAAACTTGTTAAATTACCTAATTAATTCAGTAATGCTTTACTGTTACCTGTTCTGTAGGTTTTCTATATATCATGGCAAACTTTTGGCCTGCCTGTGCTGCAGTAAGTGTAGAGAAACTGTTGTGAGCCCGTATAAAATATATAATATAGTCAATGTTGCTGAGTAACAAAACTCCCTCTCAAATATTTCTATTTTAATATTTAAAAAAATAATGGCAAGTGGTCTGTGAGCTGCAAGTTGGACAACCCCCGCTAAACCATATCATCGACATATATGTTGAAGGTTGGCTTCGTTCAGTTTTTGTTTTTGAAAATAGGATTTCCAATTGTGCAACTTGTGATATATATGCTGGAATCTCTAATCACAGGTAGGTAACATTGGTGACAGTGACTTTACATTTCATTCAGATGTTTGGGAGTTTTCCTTTTATAATCACACTTGCTCCTGTTTCACAGTCAGGAGTCCCACCTCACTATGAATCTACTTGGATAGTTTTCCTTTATCGGTAACATATATTTCCTGCTTCTTTCTTTGTAATATTTTCTGTTTATCTTTAGAAAGGAGGAATTACACGAAGTAATATCTATGCAACTATCTTTTCCTGTCATTCAGTCTAGAACTCAATAATTTTGGAAAAAAAACCCAGTTGTAATTATACAATAGCATTTTAAAAAATTGTGATAAGATAAACAATTTAAACTTTGCCACTTGGACCCGTTAAAATATAAGGATAAGTGGTGTTAAATACCTTCACAGTGGATTCCATGGTGCATACAGATGGCACTGTGGGATGTACCCTGAGAGGGGGTGCAGCTGCAATTGTGCAGCTTATGGGGCACCCTCAGGTGCCCGTATCTGTCCCAGGAGCTCTCAGCGAGCAGAGCAAAGAGGCTCAGCACACAAGCTTACCTTAGTGTTCACCAGACAACCTGTCCTGTCCGGGGTGCCCGGTGTGGTTAGAGGACACGGGGAGTGTTTACATTAGTTTCTTCTGCAAATGGGAAGGAGACAGAGATGGAGATAAGGGAGAAGGAGCGGAGCGAAGTAAAAAGAACTGAGATGTATAATGTACTTGCACCAAACCTCTCGAGGAATGTAATCATTATGTACTGCAGACTTGTACTAATAAAATTAAAAATTACAAAATAAATTGTTAAAAACTTATTAGATTAAAAGACGCATTGCCTTAATCGCCCTCAGAATGCACTCATCCCCTCGTCCTCTCAACTTTCTGAAGCAGCGCGGCAGTCCTCTTCCCTGAGTGTCTTTAACTGCCCTGTCCTGGCTGCCTCGATGCCTTGAATCGATTCAAAATGTTTCCCTCTCATGGTCACTTTGACTGGGGAAGAGCCAGAAGTCGCAGGGTGCCAGATCCGGTGAGTACGGTGGATGAGGACACCGTGTGTTTTAAGAGCTGCCTTGGCGCCAGCAGGCGCTGGGCAGCAGCAAGTCACCATTTCCGATCCGCGGTGATCAGAGCAGGTCCAGAAGCAGCAGTGGTCTGGTTTCTCCAGGGCAGGGCGTGGCCAGTGTCAGAAACTAAGGTGAGAGCCTGCTCCCGAGGAACCCTCGGCCCCTCCACCTCGCCCCGGTTGTCCTTTCCGGTCTGGGCTCCATCTCTGCAGCCCGCACGGCTGCCTGTGAGCTGCACTTACTTTCACCTCCAGCGGAGGGCGCCTCGGCTCTGCTGCAAGAGTCTCAACCTCTAAGATTTAAGCGATCCCTTCCACCGCAGATTTGGGCGTGATGGCACAAGCTTGTAATACCAACATTCTGGGAGGCTGAAACAGGAGGATCACCAATTCCAGCTCAGGCTGGACGAATTAGTGACTTTGTGAGGTTTAGTCTCAAAATAACAAAAAATTTAAATTTAAATTTAAAAAAGGGATGTGGATGCAGCTGAGTGCGAACAATCTCCAGACACACAAACACGCACACACATACATAGACGCACACATACTACACTCGACTCCCCAATCCAAGGCATCCATCCACGGGCTCCCCGAGAGGTCGAAGACGTTTCCCGGCACCCAGCGCGTGGCGAGTGAGTCTTTTCTCGCACTGGTAGGGCATGGGCTGCCCCTCGCGGCGCTGCAGTAGCAGTGGGCATTGCATTACCCAGAAACGCTTCGGGAGGCAGAGGCAGGAAGATCGCCATGAGTTGGAGGCCAGCCTGGGCTACATGGCGAGTTCAAGGATAACCTGACCTACACAGTGAGACGCTATTAAAAAAAAAAAAAAAAAAAAAAAGGCCCGGTACCCAGAAACGCTTGCAGCGACGCAGTGCGTAGTTCCCTTGGCGACCCGGGGACCGGGCCCCGCCAGCGGGCGTAAACTTGGGGAGGGACTTCCGGCTTCTCTCTGGCGGTCATTTTGGCCGTCTCTGCTGTCGGGCCTGTCGACAGCCCCTCCGGTGTCCCGCGTTGAGACGCAGTGACTGACCGGGGCCTGAGTGGGGGACGCCGCATGTCTGGATCGGTGGTGCCCGCCCCGGGCGCCCCAGAGTCGATGGCGGCGGCTGCGCCGAGGGGCCCGGCCCAGGTGAGCGCCGCTTCTCCCCCGGGAGGACTCGGGAGCCCTGGCCGCGTAATCACCGCGGACGGACCTCAGCTGCGGGACACCGAGGAGAGGCCTCCTCGCCCCGGGCCCCGCGCCATGCAGACGCGGGCTGGTTGGGGTTGCGGAGTGCCCGAGGGCCGCTCAGCGGAGGAGGGGCGCGGGAACGGAGACCTGGGGTCTGTACGCTTGCTTTCACGGCCGACAGCTGATAGAGGTCGGTTACGCAGGCCCTGAGGCACGAGGCTGGCCCTCGACTTGGGCGCAGTTGCTTGGCTCTGGGGCAGTGCCGGGGTCCAGGGAGCCTCTCTGGTCTGGCTGTTCCCGCAGGTTCCCAAGCCTGCTGAGGTGCTGCTGGAACCTGCTCAGGTAAGTGGAGCATGTCCCAGTCACCCACTGCTCCAAGCCGCCACCCACATTTTCTTCAGATTTCTGGTAATTTTAGATTGGGACCCTGGGGAACCACCAAGATCAGGGACTTGGAGTTGCATGGAGAAGTTCCCATTTAGGGCCACCAGAGAAAGAGCTTGTCACAGGTATGCAGATACCAGCCTACAGAACTGGTTGGAAGTGAGAGTGTTTAGGGAACTGTGGTCCTTTTCATTGGCAAAGAATTCCAGACAAGAGGAGACAGGAGGCAGGCTTGGACTGAGCACCTGTGAAGTTAGGCATCTATTGTGGAGGCAGTGAGAGTTTTGGATCAGGGGAGGGAAGTTATCTTTTCCAGAGGTTGATAAGTTCTGTCTGGTTGCAGAATGGAAAACAGCGTGAATGAACAGAGAGCTGGCACTAATGACATCAGACTGGTATCTCCTCAGGTTTGGGGAGCTTGGGAGGAAGGTGGTCATGAGAGTGGATGTGTGGGACATGGATGGTGGGTCTTTCAGAGAAACAGTGGTCACGGTTTGATCAGTCCCTGTCTTGCCAGGGTAGTGTCACCTTTGAAGATGTGGCTGTGTACTTCTCTTGGGAGGAGTGGGATCTTCTTGATGAGGCCCAGAGACACCTGTACCTTGACGTGATGCTGGAGAACTTGGCACTTACATCCTCTCTGGGTAAGTCTTGTATGCCCATTCTTGTCCTCTAGGTTAGATTCTGCCTTTTTCCTTCTCCTGAGGAGCAGCATTGTCCTGAGATCTGGACCATGGGTACGCTGCTTTTCCCAGTTTCCTGGTAGGTGCTGTGGACTGGGAGCATTCCTGTTGCCCTCTCATCACAGTACCTGCTGTCCCAGAGCCTCAAGGTGAGGATTCAGGATCAATAATCTTATAATGAGCCTAAGAGATGTCATCCAACTTGTCTTCACCCAGTCTGGTAACTGTCTAGGTCCATGCACTCAAGTTTTCTTCTTTCTTATACCTGACACTTATCCATTCCCGACTATGCTGTGAAATCTTCTCATTGAAATTGTCAGTCTGATATAAATTGTTCTTGGAAGAATCTCCTCTAAGGTGCCATTTGTTTTTTTGTGATAAGATATATGTAACAAAGTTTATCACTTTAATCATTGTAAGTGTACAGTTCAGTGGAATTTAGTACATTCACATTATTGTGCAACAATCATCACCACCCTTCCGTAAGGTTTTGCTCTTGCAAAATTGAAACAACCTGTTAAACGATAATTCCTTTCATCCCCTGCCAACCACCATTCTTTTTTTCTTTCTGTACATTTGACCTAAGTACCTCATGGGTGGAAGCAGACAATAGTTATTCTTTTGCATCTGACTCATTTCACTTAGCACAGTATTTTGAAGCTATACCTATGTTGGAGGACAAGGCCGAATCGAACGTCCTTTCCTTTTAAGGATAATATTCCATTGCATGTTTGCACTACATTGTGTTTGCTCACCATCCATCAGTGTATGCTGTGTTATTTCCACCTTTATGCTCTTTTGTAAGTAATGGTGCTGTGAATATTGGTGTACAGATATCTTCCCATGCTTTTAATTCCTTTGGACATGCAGTATGTGCAAAAGTGGAATTGCTGGATGATATAGTAATTCTATTTTTAATTATTTTGGGAGCAGTCATACTTTTATTTCACTGCATCATGTAGTACTTTTTTTATTTTTTTAGCCAGTGATGCATCAAAGTTCCAGTTTGTCCACAGCCTTGTCAACACTCATTTTGTATTATTGTAGTAATTGCCATCCAAACTGGTGTACGGTATACTTCATTAAGGTTGTGATTTACATTTTCCTATAGATTAGTGATATTGAGGGAGATGAGCTAATTGGCCTTTTGTATGTTTTCAAAAAATTTCTATTCCAGTCCCTTGGCTGTTTTTTAATTTGGATTATTGTTGTTGAGTTTTAGGAATTCTCTGTATGCTTTGGATCAGATGTGCTCTGGATCAAAGCTATGTGATTTATAAATGTTTGCTCCATTCTGTGGGTTGGCTTTTTATTGTTAGTGTCCTTTTATATATGTGATTTTTGTTTTGATAAAATCCAGTTTGTCTGTTTTCTCTTTTATTGCCTTTGCGTCATTTCGAAGGAGTCCTTGATAAATCCCATATCATAAGCTTTTCCTCTATTTTCTTCTGAGGGTTTTATAGTTTTAGCTCCAACATTTAGATCTTTGATCCAGTTTTTTTTGTGTGGTTTTGTTTTGTTTTGTTTGATTTGGTTGAGATTGGGTTTTGCTGTGTTAATACAGAGTTCACCTATGTGGCCCAAGCTGATCTCGGGCTGAAGTGATCCTCCAAGTGCTGTAAGAGTGCACCACCATGTCCAGCTTGGTCCATTTTGCGATAGTTACTGTATGTGAGGTCAGGTTAAGTTCCAGCTTTATTCTTTCACATGTAGATATTCACTTTTCCTAGCTTATGTATTAGAAGGTATGTCCTTTCAGTCTTGGCTCCCTTTGTGGAAAATTATTGGCCAGACATTTGAGAGTTTTATTTTTGGACTCTATTCCATCATTGATCTATGTGTCTGTCTTTATGGAAGAACAACATTTAATTGCCATAGCTTTGCAGTAAGTTTTGATCTTGCTCAAGATCACTTTAGCTATTCAGTGACCCTTGAATATGAATTCTAAGATGGATTTTTGTTTTCCAAAAAAAGAAAAAAAAAATCATTGAGGTTTTGATGGCTATTTCATTCAATCTGTAAATCACTTTGGAGTACTATAGACATCTTAATAATATTAACTAGTCCAGTCCATAAACATGTAGTATCTTCCTATTTTTTATTCTTTATTTTTTTTGGCAATATTTATAGTTTTTATAGTGCACATGTTTTACTTCCTTGGTTAATTCCTTAGTGTCATATTCTTTTTGATGTTATAGTGTATAGCAACTGATATTTGTGTGTTGTTTTTGCCTTTGTTTGCTGAATTTATTAGCCATAATTGTTTTTTGGTACAATCTTTAGGGTTTTGTACTGTTACATGTGAACAGAAATAATTTTGCTTTTTTTTTGCCATTTTGATCTATTCTCTTTTTCTTGCCTGTATTACCATGACTAGATCTTCAAATACTATTTGGATGGATGCAGGCAGACTTGTCTTGTTTTTGCTCTTCCAGGAAGTGTTTGGTCTTTCAACATTTAGTATAATTGTAGCTGTCAGGTTTTTTTCTGTGACTTTTTTTATGTTAAGGACCCCTCTGTATAACTGGTTTGCTTAGAGATTTCCTCATACAAAGATATTGAATGTTGTCTAATGGTTCTGTACATCAGTTGAGGTGATTGTGTGTGTTTTTCTTTTGCCTTTTCTTTTGATTGATTTTCTTAGGTCGAAGCACCCATACCTTTTTTTTTTTCCCTTTGGTACTGGAGATTGAACTTGGGACCTTGCACTTGCAAGGCAGATGGCAGAACCACTGAGCTAAATCCCCAGCCCAGGTTGAAGCAACCATATATTGCAGGAGTAAATTATTTGGTCACTGTATAGTCCCCTTAGTATGCTCCATAATTCAGATATTTGCTAATACTTTCTGGATAATTTTTACATCAGTCATCAAGAATTGGGCCAGGGATTTAGCTCAGTGGTTCCACCGCCTGCCTTGCAAGCACAGGGTCCCAGGTTCGATTCCTGGTGAAAAAAAAAAGAATAGTGTCTTTTTCTGCTTTGGAATCAAAATATTGTTGGCCTTATACAATGTAGTTAGAAGTCATGCTACAGTTTGGGTGAGCATTAAGGACAGGTATTAGTTCTTCATTAAATGTTTACTTGAATTCACCAGTGAAACCACCAGATCCAAGAGTTTTCTTTATTGCTCAGCTTTTTTCCATTACTGGTTCAGTTTTCCTGCTATTTATTAATGTGTTCAGGTTTTCTATTTCTTCATGATTTAGTCCTGGTTGGTTTTGTGTACCTGAGAATTTGCCTGTTCTCTCTGTTACAGAGTCAGTTTATGTTTCTGTAGAATTGGTAGTAATTCCCCCCACTTTAATTTATGTAAAGGTTCATCAATTTTGGTAACCTTTTCAAAGAACCATTTTTTGATTTCATTGATTTTTCTGTATTGTTTTCTCTATTATATTAATTTTGGTTCTCATATTTTTTAAAAATTAGTTTTGTGTTTTATTTGTTCTTTTGTTTGTAGGTCCTTCAGGTATACAGGTAGACTGATGAATTGAGATCTTTCTTTTTTGATATGTTTATAGCATATGTTTCCCCAAACATTGCTTTTGCTGCATCCCAAAAGTTTAGTTATATTGTGCTTTTATTTTTATTCATCTGTAAGTATTTTCTAATTTCCTTTGTTATTTCTTCTTTGCCTATTAAAGGAAATGCTGCTTGATTTCTCCATATTTGTAAATTTTGTTTTTCTTCTGTTATTTCCAACTTATACCCCATTGTAGTTAGAGAATATACTTTGTATGATGTAAAAAAAAAATAATGGGGATTAATGTGTGTCCTAACATGGTCAATCTTGAATGTCTGAAGTGCACTTGAAAGCTATGTATATTTTGCCATTGTGGGATGGAGTGCTCTCCTCATATTTATTAGGTCTGCTTGGTTTATTGTATTATTTAGGTCCTTTATTTTCTCACTCTTCTCTCTGTCTATTACTGGGATTGGGGTATTGCTATCTTCAGTTTTGATTGTAGAACTGTTTTTCTCCCTTCAATTCATTCAGTTTTTTCTTTGTGTGTTTTGATTATGTTAATTGGGTAATAAAGCAAAGTCCATCTTTGTGTCTTATAATCTTTTTTGATTTAAAGTCTGTATTATCTGATATTAATATAGCCATCCTTGCTGTCTTTAGGTTACTATTTAAATAGAATGTCTTTTTCTAAGCTGTCACTTTCAACTTATTTGTGTCTTTTAATCTAAAATGATAGTTGGATCATGGTTGTTTTCTTTTTTGTTTTTTAACCCATTCTGCTAATCTTTTTGTGTAGAGTTTAATTCATTTACATTTAGAATAATTACCAGTAAGGAGAGACTGACCTCTGTCATCTTGCCATTTGTTTTCTATATGCTTTATAGCTTTTTTATCCCTAATTTCTTGCATTGCTATTTTTGTGTTCAATTCATTTTTTTTCACTGTGAAAAATTCTAATTCCTTGTCCTTTACTTTGTGAACTTTTTTTTTGGTACCGGGGATCGAACTTGGGTCCTTGTGCTTGCAAGGCAGGCGCTGGAACCATCGTGCTAAATCCCCGGCCCTACTTTGTGAACTTTTCTGAAGCTATTTTTTACAGTTACCATGCAAATTATATTTCATATCCTATTTTTAATGCTCTAATTTGAATCTATACCAACTTGACAGCTAACATTTTCCTGTGTATCGTTGAGAGCTGTGTTGTTCAGGGCCAGTGTTAGCTGCTCTTAATGGTCCGTCTTTCCCTGAGGATTTGCACCATCCTGGTCTAACTCCTCAATAGGGACCAGGAGAAGACTCCTCCATGCTTCCCCAGGATGTTCATGACTCCAGCTGTAAAAAGATGGATTCAGAGAGATCCTGACCAAGGGGATGGCAGGACATTTGGACTGTTTTCAACTAGGAACCTGTGGTTTTGACCAGTTTCTTGATGTTATTAGCATTTGCAACTCACTATTACTTTCCCTTCTCTGTTTTTGACAATTTATCCACTTGTGATTTTTATTTTCACTTCCATCCCAGAGCAAATCCCTACCTGTCTGTAATCTGTATCTTATGTATTCCTCACACCACTTTCTCTGTTTATTTTATACTATGTCCTGAAGTATACATATATCCTTTAATAGTTCCTGAACACCAGTTACTGCTCAAGTGACATTTTCCTGGGTCTAGATTATAGTTCATAGCATCACATGTCACTAGCTGATACGGTCCAGCTAAAACCATTTAACAAGGAAATGAGTTGAACAAGCCTTTTGCCCTGGATGATGCCTCCTCCTTATGTCTTGAGTCTGGGAAGGCTTGCTCTCCTCTGTGACCTTAAGGGCCCTGTATTGTAGAGCAGCTGTTTCCACAGCCAAAGCCCAATTTCCTTTTTCTGAAAACAGTCCCATGCACTGGTTCTTTCCAGTATCGGGGGGGGGGGGGGTGTGTAATAGAAAGCAGTTCACCATGGCCCAAAGTTTTTATTAGTCAATGTGAATAGACTTTCTTGAGGATGGAGATAACAGAAAATCTCTAGACAGGGAGATATTGAGGAGTTAGCCTGGGTTTGGCCTATACTTAGATGTAGAGAGAGTGTTATAACATCAGGTGGTGCTATGGAATCAAGATCTTCAAATTATCTACAATAATGGAAAAAATTAATTTTGCAGTTAAAGACATTACGGTGTTTAATTTTTATCTGACACTTGTTTATAAATTATGAAATAAAGGGATGTTTTAGAAAATTCAAGTAAGACAGTGGATTCCTACCAACAATGAACTGTAAAACAAAAGTTACACTGACGTCTAGTGGTTACATACAAAAGAATGCAGGTTTTACCAAATCTTGCCATCAGTTCTTTTGACAAATTTCACTTCTTTTCTGATACATTTTCCTAAACTCTTCACCAGGCGTATCAACATCATCTTCTGTTTTAAAAACTCCTTTAGGAAGATACCCTAGTCATTTTGTAGTATGTTCTTTGAGAAGTTTTAGCCTTTCTTCTTCAGAAATTGCATTGATACACCCTTGTCTTCTTTGCTGCAATTGCCATTCTCAAGTTCACATTGCTTGTCTGCAAGGAACTGGTTACCACGCTCTTCAGTAAGTTTTTTCACAGCCCTTCTATGTTCCAGTTGCTTCATTCTTTGTTTCTGAGCATTCATTAAGTCTATCCGATCATCTTCAGCAAGTTTAGCTAGCATAGTTTTTCTAAAGATCTCTTCTTTTGGGGGGGTACTGGGGATCAAACTCAGGATCGTGCACTTGCGAGGCAGGAGTGGTGCCACTGAGCCAGATCCCTGGCCCTAGGTCTCTTCTTTTGCAGCCTGTTGTACTGGTTCTTTCAAGGACATTTGTTTCTCAAAATCTTGCTTCATCTCTTTTTGCTTTCTCAGTTTCTTTTCTGTTTCTTTTATTTTCCTCTTACAAACTTCAGCTTCTTCCTGATATAATTCTTGTCGAACTTGTTCCAAATCTTCATGCTGTTGTAGCGTTTCTTCCAATTTCTGAATCAGCTCATTTTGAAGCAATAGTCTTTTCCCCTCAACTTCTTGAACTTTTGCCATCCTTCTCTTTGCTGCTGCATTTTGGCAAATTCCATCATTTTCCTGTTTTCCTCTTCCATCTCATGTTTCTCTTTTCTCCACAGAGCCTGCTCTTTCTGAAACTCTTGAATGTACTTTTAAGTTACATTCATTTTTTTCTAACTTTGTTCCCTTTCTAATTGATCTTCGTATATTTTCCTAACAATTTCATCAACCATGAGTTTTTCTTTCAGCTACTGCTCATAAGCGTCCTGCTTTCTTTTTTCTTGTTCTTCATGTTGTTTCTCTTAAGTCACGATAGTATTGTGCCTTCTCTTTGTTTCATCTGTCTTGTAGAGCATTCTCCTCCTTTATTACTCTCTCGTGCTCTTCCATAATGGTTTTGGCTATTTCAGCATTACATCTCCTTTGTTCATATTTAATGGCATCCTTTTCAGCAATCTGGGCTGCCCTCTCTTTATTCATGTAAGTGGCTCTTAATTTCTTCTCCAATTCTCTGAGCTCAATACTATTTTCTTTTACTTGCTGCCTCATCTTTTCATCTTTTAGATTTTCACGTTTTAGTCTTCTCAGTTCCACAGCCAATTTTTCTTCTTGTTCAAGCTGGAATGTCCTTAATCTCTTGTTTTCTTCTGCTTTTTTTTGGATGGCTTCTTCCATATCCAACTCAAACTGCTCGTTCTGTGATAATCTGAGGACTCTCTTGTGTGCAACATAGTAATCATTTTAATTCTGCACAGTTTGGTTCCTGCCAGGCATACTGGCGCATGCCTATAATCCCAGCACTTGGGAGGCTGAGGCAGGAGGATCACCATGAGTTCGAGACCAGCATGGGCTACATAGTGAGTTCAGGACCAGCCTGAACTACAAAGTGAGACCCTGCCTCAACCCTCCGACCCCCCAAAAAACCCCAATTTGGTTCCTGACTTGACTCTCTATCTTTTTTAGTGCTTCCATGTGCAATTTTTTGCTGTAGTTTTGATCTACTAATTTTTGATGCCTTTCACTAAAGCTCAGAATTCTCCTTTTGGAAGCCATCTTGGCTGATGAAAAGTCAGGTTCCTCCATTCAGGTTCCTGAAGCAACTAACTTCCTCAGATGTGTTTTTGTGATTGTGTTGACCCCTCCTAATAAAGGCAATGTGTACTTCATCATTACTTTTTTACTTTCAGGTTGTTCATGTACAGTGGAGCATGAAGTGGCATCTTGTGAGCTGGGCCTTTCTGTGAGATCATCACAGGTCAGGACTCCCAAAGAAGGGTCATTTTCCCAGAATGCCTATGCTTGTGAAATTTGTGGCTTGGTTTTGAGAGACATTCTGCACGTGGCTCCGCACCATGGAACACATTGCGGGAAAAAACCACACAACTGCGGGAAGCAATTCCACTTCACTGCTAATCTTCCCCAGCGCCAAAGGCAGCACATTAAAGAGGCATCCTTTGGAAGCTTTGTGGACAGAACCTCATTTATAAAGAGCTGCATGCTCCATGTGTCAGGGAAGCCTTTTTCCTGCAAGGAAGTTGGGAGGGGCTTCCTGGCCAGCATGGGATTTCCCTGTCCACAAATCACTCACACAGGAGAGAAACCAAGTAACTACCAGGTGGCTTTTCATAATGGGAAAAATCACCACAACTGGGAAGAATGCCGAAAAACCTTCAGCCACTCAAACACACTGGTTCAGGACTGGAGAGTCCTTACTGGGAAAAGGCTTTTTGAGTGCAGCAAGTGTGGGAAAGCCTGTACACGAAGATGTAATCTCATTCAGCACCAGAAAGTCCACAGTGAAGACAGGCCTTATGAATGCAGTGAGTGTGGAAAATTCTTTACCTACTACTCCAGCTTTATTATCCATCAGAGAGTTCACACAGGAGAAAGGCCTTATGAGTGTGATGAATGTGGGAAATCCTTCAGTCAGATCTACAGCCTCAACAGCCATAGGAAAGTTCACACTGGAGAAAGGCCTTATGAATGTGGGGAATGTGGGAAATTTTTTAGCCAAAGGTCCAACCTCATTCAACACCAGAGAGTTCACACTGGAGAAAGACCTTATGAATGCAGTGAATGTGGAAAATCTTTTAGCCAGAACTTTAGTCTCATTTACCACCAGAGAGTACACACTGGAGAAAGACCTCATGAGTGCAGTGAGTGTGGGAAATCCTTTAGTCGAAGTTCCAGTCTCATTCACCACCGAAGACTTCACACTGGAGAGAGGCCTTATGAATGCAGTAAGTGTGGGAAGTCCTTTAAGCAAAGCTCTAGCTTCAGTTCACATCGTAAAGTCCACACAGGGGAAAGACCTTATGTGTGTGGAGAATGTGGGAAAACTTTTAGCCATAGCTCCAACCTTAGGAACCACCAGAGAGTTCACACTGGGGAAAGGCCTATTAAGTGCAAAGAATGTGGAAAATCCTTTAGCTGCAAATCTAACCTCATTAAACACCTGAGGGTTCACACTGGAGAAAGGCCTTATGAGTGCAGTGAATGTGGGAAGTCCTTTAGTCAAAGTTCTAGTCTCATTCAACATCGGAGAATTCACACTGGAAAAAGACCTTATCAGTGTAGTAAATGTGGGAAGTCTTTTGGCTCCAAATCTGTCCTCACTCAACACCAAAGAGTTCACACTGGAGAAAGACCTTAGCTATGTATGGGGCACACACATTCTTTGTACTGTCATTACATGGGAGCAAACCACCTGAGAGCCGTCCATCTGAATTGAGCCCTCAAGATCTGAAGACACATGGTGGGGAGAGTCCCCTTTAGTTCCAGGTCCATAGAAGCTTTAAGCAGCTGTGTTAAACTTTGTAACCTGTGCAAGGGCCTTGCCGTTTGTCACTGTTTTGAGGCAGAGGCTATTTCACTTCTCCACTTGCAAGTCTACACAGTGCACCTGTCACCGCCCCAATGTGTACAGAGGAGCTGCTCCTCCCCATTTGCTGGATGAAATCATGAGAAGTCTAAGCCCTCCTTCCTGTTCTCCTGAAGGTTAGGGCATGAACTTGACCTAGTACTAGAGACACAGGTAAGTAAGTGTGTTTGGGCCGCTTGTCAAGAAGAACTCTGACACTGGATGTTTTTCCAGCCTCTAAGTCACCAACCTGGAAACTGCCTGCCTATATTGTTTTGATTTTTGTAATAAAGTTCATTATTTAAGTTCCTGTAATCTTGGAATTCTGTTCACTGTGTGAGATGTCTTCAAAACAGTACACACCTTTTGTGTGTGTGTGTGTCGGGGGGTAATTCAGATAATTTGGTACCTCAGAGACAGGAATAATGTGAGAATGTAACTATCTTCCCTGATTTGTCCTCTAGGCTTCCTGAGTTGTGGATTGAGTGCCAGAACTTTTTGTGGTCTCAGGGAACACCTTGAGGAGGCAGGAAGTTGTAACAATCCCTATTGTTTCTGGGAAACAGACAAGCTTTAGATTTCTGGGTTGTTTTTTTTTTCTTGTGTCTTTTTTGTTTGTTTGCTTACACAAGATACAGTGCCCAGCACCATGGAGTACAGTGTCTGCCCTAGGTTCTGCAAAGGAATCAGGTGCCTGTATACCCATAATTCAGTGAGCTTGTGTCCCTCTTAAGATTAAGGAAGCCAGAGAGAATCTTAATAGGTACAAAAATGCTGGGTTAATAAGGAGTGATGGAGACAGCAGCAAAGTACACAAAACTTGTTCCTTGTAAAATGTTCAAGTAATTGTGTTGGATGTGCACAAACATTATCATCATCTCCAGGGATGTATATCTGGTCTATAGCTGAGGTCATTGTCAGGAAAAAAAATAAACTGGAAGTTTCATGTATTCATTCCAGTATACTTTTTGGAACGTTCACTTTTATGGGCCAGAAACACACACCTAGAGAGAAGGGAGATGGATTACTTTAATGAAGTGGCTGTGTGGCCTAACGATCATCCCATGTGGAAATGAACTCCATTACCCACTAATACTTGCCACTGAGGCAGAGTTGGCCCCACAAGGTCATCAGGAAAGAAATGGAGTGAATCTTGGGTTATATCTTTCCTGTAATAAGCCTCTAGGCCATCATTGTAATTATTACAGTGAACATACTGGTCACCTCTAGTTTACCTTATTCCCTTTTTTAACCTCTTCCATCCTTGACCAAATCATTAATTTTCCTTTACTTACATAATAGATTGTATTTTCTAGAATTTTGTATGACTGAAGGCAAAATGTTTTTTCTAGTTTCATTTATGATAATTGAGACTGTTTCAACGCTTGTATGAGGTGCTCATTGTTTTTATTGTTTTTTTGGGGGGGTACTGGGAATCAAACTTGGGTCCTTGTGCTTGCAAGGCAGGTGGCAGAACCACTGAGCTAAATCCCTGACCCTGTTTTTATTATTGAGTAGGACATTTTCTGTGGATATAACATTTGTTTATCCATGTGTTTGTAAGCATTTGGGTCATTTTGTGTTAATGACTCAAAGTGTAATGCCTGAGACACAGAAAGGTGGATGCTTAACTTAAGAAACTGCCTAACTGAACCAAAGTGGTTGTTTGCTTAAGACTATGAGAATTGCATTTCTTCCACACCTTTGCCAACAATTGGTCTATTTTTTAGAAGTGTGCAGTAGTTTTAACTGCATTTCTGTACTGATTTGTGATGTTGGACTTCTTTTTATGAATTTGTCAAAGTGTTCATATATTTTACATGTTTTCTTGTTTCCATATTAACAGCTCATTTTTGTTCAGCAGTTTTTCATGCCATGCACAGTGAATGACACACACACTCTTAAGTTTAATCTGTATTCACATATTCTTTTATGTTACCTCTAGACATAAAATAATTTATTAAGTAATACAATAAATCAGACCATGATTTGTAGTGTTTGCCAATTTTCCTAGTGTGTATCCTCCAATCATGTCCAGTTTCAAACTATCAAAATGGTATCACGAGGCCCGGGGATTTAGCTCAGTGGATTTAGCCTGCTGCGCAAGCACAAGGACCCGAGTTTGATCCCTGGTATCCCCCCCCCAAAAAATGGTATCACAAATGGAGTTAGGAGAGTTGTCAGAAACAGCATTCAGTTTTCACCGTGGTTATCTACGAATGCAAATAACCTGTAGAACTTAGATATGCAATGCAGTAAAATGACTTAGAAGGTACAAATTTTGAATATTTGTTATATTTTAATAAAGGTGTAATTGAAAATACATACACTGCCTATGTTTAAAATATCATTTTGATGTTTATACCCTTGAAAATTTTGCTTAAAATGAAAGACAACCTATAAGTTGAATATGTGGTTAAATTATTCATTTAAATATGTCAATAGGTCAAGAAACAACACAGGCAAGCCATTTGAAATACCGGCAGTTCTTGCAAAGAAAATCAAATTTTCAGCTACTTTCCTCATAAAGCATCAGGCAGAATGATCAGTGGATATTTCATTGCAGTTAAGGCTAAGAAAGTCAGGTGTGCAATTGCACAGCAGAGCGACTATAGGTAGTGATCATGTGTTATGTATATAAAAGAAGGGTTCAAAATGTTTTTGCCTTTTCAGAGATAAATGTTAGAGAAGATATTTATGTTTCACTTGATGACGCAGTATATACATGTATCATACGTGATACTCCATTAATCTGTACAATTTTAAAATTTTTATGTGTTAAAAATTAATAAAAAAACATTAAAGTGAGATGAAAGTTGCCGACATTTTATTTTGAAGTATTTAGGAGTCAATTTCCATTTTCAATATGAAACCTTTGGAACCTATCTTTGTTCTTACTGACAGAAAACCTATCAGTAATACAACAGTTCAGAGCTTGGTGCTCAATAAAGGGCTGATTTTAAATTCAAAACATTCAGAGGGGGCATATTTATATATTAAAATATTGTTATGCTCTAGACTAGTGGCGAACTTCTGGCACGTGTACTGCAGCGGGCTGTTTGTATCATTGAAAACTGTAAAAGGTTCACCATCACTGCTAGGCATTCTTTTTTTTTTTTAACTGCTAGGCATTCTTAAAACCATCTATATTTACCAGGACAGTTGTTACCCCTAATTTCTAACACCTCCTAGTAAATATATATTATGATTTATTGATAATCACATTTCAGCTGACTGTATTTTATATTTGGTAAGTTCTGTAATAACCAAAGCACAGGTACCACTAGTGTTTTGGAGAAGGAAATGGCTGCATATTGTCTCCTCCCAGGTAGAAGGTTGGGTCTTAGCGCATCTCCATAACATTGTGAGCTCATGGAGTGCAAGGGATGGAAAAGACTGAAGCCTTTTTAATAAAGGTCTTAATCCATTCACCAGGGAGACTTCCTGATCTCATCACCTCCTGAAGGTCCCAGTGTATCACTGTTGCACTGGATATTAATTTGCAACATGAATTATGGAGTGGATATAAATATTGAAACCACAGCAGCACCTAAGAAAAGCCTGGGGAAACCATACAGTGAATGTAAAACCTGTAAGTGGCTCTTGGCTTGGCTACCTCTCCTTCTCCACAGCAGGATAGGGTCCCAGTGCTCCCTGGTTGGGTTGTACCACACAACCCCTGGTATTGGAAAACTCACGTGCAGGTGAAAACCGAGGTGTGTTTAGGGGACAAAGAGGTTCTGACTTCCCCCAGACCTTGGGTTCACCTATAGGTAAAGCTGTAGGCAGCATCCAGAATATAACTCCAGGAAAAGTAAACTTTAAGGATAAAACAATGACTTTCAGAAGAAAAAAGTTTATCACCAGCACACCTCTAATATCAAAAGCATTAAAGGAAATTTGAGGAAGAAAGTGAAAACCAGAACCAGACTGGATCTACTCAATGAAACCAAAGTGGAAGAAATAAATTATATGAGTAAATATAAAAACATTCACTGCACATTTTCAAATACCTCGTAAGATTATTACTCATAGCATAAATAGTAAAGAATTGTAGGGTTAGTGCTATGTATATATACTGCTATAAAATGTCCCAAAATCACAAAACGATGGAACGGGGGAAAGAACTATTATGTTTTCAAATTCAAACACTTTGGGCTGAGGATTTAGCTCAGTGGTTCCATGGTCTGCCTTGCAAGCACAACGTCCTGAGTTTGATCCCCGGTACCAAAAAAAAAAAAAAAAAAAAAAAATTAAAATACTTTAACTCTATATTTGAGAGTAAAAGTATATACTATAACCCCACAACTTTTTTGTGTAATACTAGAGAACAAGGGGTGCTCTAGCACTGATTGAGCTACATCCTCAGTCCGATTGATTGAGACAGGGTCTCAGTGTCCCAGGCTGGACTCAGACTTGTGATCCTGCTGCTTCAGCCTCCCTCAGTTCTGAGATTACAGGCAGAAACCGCTATACCCACTCCCAGATCCTTTTAAATCCAGCTAGATATCTACATAGATGGATGGGTAGATGATAGGTGTGGATATTATTTTTAGAGCAGTATATATTATTAACTCACAATTCTTTAGTATTTATGCTTTAAGTATTAATCTTACAAGATTGAGAATGTCTAATATATATCCTAGTGAAAATTTTCAGTAATGAAAGGATTGATTAACAAGTAAAAATTACTAATGTAATATACCGTATTAATAGGTCATATAATAGGATCATTTCACTGATGTATTAAAAGGAATTTATAAAATGCAAGTCAGTGTAAGATCAAAACTTTTTTTGGTACCAGGGATCGAACTCGGGACCTTGTGCTTGTAAGGCAGGCGGCAGAACCACTGGGCTAAATCCTTGGCCCCCAAATTCTTATAAAATAGAAGATTTTCTCAAACTGACTGCTATATCTATGACAAACCTACAGCTAACAGACTTAGTAGTAGAAATCTGAGTTATCCGCTCATGCTAGGAATCAGGCCAGAGGGCTGCTACTCCACTACATCTGTTTAATCACTGTACATGAGTTCAAACCCATTGAACATAAGGAATATGAAGAGGAAAAGGTGGTGTAGGAGGAATAAAATACTATATTTAAAAAGTGATAATTGTCTACAACAAAAATCCTAATTTAGCTACTAAAAATCAGATTGATTTACAAGATAGCAGGGAAAAGGTCAATATACTGATTTTCTCTTTCTGTGTACTGCCAATAAACTATTGAAAAGTAAAACCCAAAATATAAGAATTATACTTTTAGGAATATCAACCAGCTGAAATATTTTGACATTTAAGAAAATGTTCAAAACTCTAAACAAGTTTCTGCATTACCCCAAACACCTAAGTGAATCGGGAAATATGTCTATCTTGACTCAAAAGGCTCAATATCTTAAGATTTCAGTTCTTCCATAATTCCATTAAAATCATAACTTTATTTTCTAGAAATTATTAAACATTCTAAAGCATAGAGAAATGCAAAAGATCTGGAATAATTCAAAACTTAAAAAATAGAACAAATCTAGTCTTCAAAACCTGATTTCAAATTTTACTATAATGAAAGAAGCTGTGTAGGGAATAAAAACCTTGGTTCATATAATAAAAATATGACAGTGAAGCTTCAGAAAAGATGAATTTAGGCCAGGCCTGGTGAGTCACACCTGTCATCCCAGCACCCTGGCAGCCTGGGGCAGGAAGATCACAAGTCTGAGCTGAGTCGGGGCAATTCAGTGACTCAGGGAGACCCGGCCTCAAACATTTAAAAAAGAATGAAAAAGTACTTGGGACATAGCTCATTGTGAAGTGCCTGGGATCATGCCCCAGTAGCATAAAAATGAAAAAGATGAATTATGTGCACAGTGGTTTGACCTCAAGGGCCAAGCTAGACCAAAGATGGGATCTGGGCCCGGGATTTAGCTCAGTGGTTCTGCTGTCTGCCTCGCAAACGCACGGTCCTGAGTCTGACCCCCGGTACCAAAAAAAAGATGGGCTCTGGCTAACTAGAATGTACCTAGCCTTTCTCAAAAACCACTAACATATCCAGTGTCAGTTAAGAAACATCCTGGGTTTCAGTGGCTGGGACACCACACGCTACTGTCTTAATGGCATTATTTGTTGTATAGAATTTGGGATGTGTACCACAGTCACCTGACAGGCAAAATGGCAGTTATACAACCAAGATGCCTGTGGTCAAGCTGGATCCCACACAGGGGGACATGATTTCAGGGCTCCAGTCCACTCAGGTCCTTTCTCTTTGAGCTAAGATCCATGATACTGATTTCTCTGGGATAAAACATCTCACTGCGTAGCAATCTCACCCAATTCTCAATTCAGTTGCATTTCCACAAAGTGTCACATTTTGATTGTATCAGAATAAATATTCCCTAATGGCTCTGACAGCACTGCTAACACACACACACACTAAATTAGAGAAAAGGGGGTTTCCCTGCCAATATTTCAGTAGTATAATGAAACTCACAGAAATATTCAATAAATTAAATTACTGATTTCACCTTATTCTCCATAGTCTCAGTGTTGCTTTCATTTTCAAGGTGGTAACTTAGCCAGTGAAAAGCTGGCCTTTGGAGAGGGAGCACTGGGGTCAGCAGTGATGGCCTCAAACATTTTTCTTGTTCATTTCATTAATACTGAAGGACCCTTGTTAGCAAGACAGACTCCACATTGCTGCTTGACCCACCTGCCTGCCCTTTAGATGAACTCAGAAGGAGGAAGCTTAGAAACCTCCTCCCCTTAGAGTCTCTTAGAAATAACAATTAATCAACTATTGTTTTACAAATGTTCGAACAGCAGGACGTTCCACTTCTCTACGTTTTGCTTGCTTTACTAGTTCTATCCCATAGGGGGGCCTAGAAACTGTTGGCCTGAAAGGTGTATAAAACATGTTTGTCAACCCCCAGTCGAGGCTTGAGTCCGATGCTCGGCTTGGGTCCCGCCCAGTAATAAACTCCTGTGTGGATTTAATATCGGTCTCTGGTTGGTTCTCTCTCACTGGGTACAACATTCTTGGAGGCCCCAGCGAGATAGCTAGCTGCTCTGGAGCTTATTATCTTGGAGCCTTTGTTTCTTTTTAGGAGAGACCAGGATCGGACATCGGCAGTGTTTGGCCCCTCTGGCCACTGGTCTGCAGAAGGAGAGGCCACCCTGATGGTATTCCAGGGCTAGGCCACCCTGATGGTATTCCGGGGCTCCGGGTAGGCCGGTTCCAGTCGGGCCCTATCGCCGATCAACCGACCCACAGGAGTTTATTGGGGAAGCCTCTAGAGGTAAGAATCGAATGATTCTTAGTGCACTGTGGGTAGGTAGGAGGAAGCCAGACGTGGTGCAGGTTCCTCCTACCTAGAGCCTCAACTGGGTTAAAGTCCTCAGAAGAGCGACTCCCTGGGTGGGGTCCGAATCCATTTGGCCCCAGAGGTTTATGTGGCCAAAGTCTGTTTTTGTCTGTTTATTGTTGTCTGTCTGTCTGCTTCCTTTATGTGCCTTTTGCGTTTTCACAGGCTGAAATTATGGGTTCCTCACAGTTCACAGAAGGAACTCCACTTGATTGTGTTTTGAATAACTTCAAAAAATTTATTCCACAGACAAAGAAGATGAATATGGCATGAAACTTTCCAAAGGCAAATTGCGAACTCTGTGTCACAATCAGAATGGCCAAGTTTCGGAGTCATTTGGCCACCGGTGGGAACTTATTCTGTGCACATTGCTTGCAAGGTTTGGAATGTGGTCACGGCAGTCGGGGCTCCACAGGTCCCGATCGACCTTTGGCACTCGATCGGGACAGGACTACGGTCCATCAGCCCCATCTTCCTCCTCCCTTTTTTCTTTAAAACAGACAGAGCCTGGGGGAGGATTGATTTATGTCCCTTTTACAACTAGTGATCTTTACAATTGGAAACCTCAAAATCCCCCCTTCTCTGAAAAACCTCAGGCATTAATCTCTTCTTGAGTCTGTTTTTCATACCCATCAGCCAACCTGGGATGATTGCCAGCAGCTTTTACGGATCTTGTTCACCACTGAGGAACAGATCGCATTTATCAACAGGCAGTCAAAGAGGCCCTGGGGCCAAACCCCGGCATCACTACCAGAACTCTGGGCCATTCAGCCAAGGCTGAAACAGTAGTTCCATCGAGACACCCTGAATGGGACCCCAATGATGATGACAGTAAGAGGAGGCTGGGGACCTACCGCCAGCACTTATTAGGGGGACTCTGGGCAGCGGCCAAAAAGCCCACTAATTTGAGTAAGGTAAGTGAGGTTTGCCAGGGAAAAACAGAGTCTCCGGCTGCATTTTTGGAGAGACTCTTGGAAGCCTATAGAGTTTTCACTCCTATTGACCCAGAGGCGCCCCAAAATGCAGCAGCTTTAAATCTGGCCTTTATTTCCCAGTCGGCCCCAGGCATTAAAAAAATTACAGAAATTAGAGGGATTCGAGGGAAAAAATAAGACTAAACTCCTAAACATAGCCCAGAAAGTTTATGATGACCATGATGCCCTCAAAGTCCTAGCCAAAAAACTGGGGAAAGTCACTATTGCACTCCAGACACAAGAGACAGTCCCTCCAGACAGAAAAAGAGAAAGCCACCTTTTTGGCTTTAAAGAAAGCCTTAGTGTCAGCACCAGCCCTGGCCCTACCTGATGTCACCAAGCCCTTTTGGTTGTCTGTGGCTGAACGAGGGGGCACAGCCAAAGGAGTGCTAGCCCAGGCATTAGGGCCTTGGAACAGACCTGTGGCCTACCTGTCTAAAAGACTTGATCCTGTGGCAAGTGGATGGTCTACCTGTTTGAGGGCAGTTGCATGCACCACCCTCCTGGTCAAGGAGGCAGATAAGCTCAGCCTGGGACAGGACCTGGTCATCACCGCACCCCATGCTGTGGAGACGTTGCTGAGAGGAGCCCCAGAACAATGGCTCTCCAATGCCTGCCTGACTCAGTACCAGGCCCTGTTGCTGGATGCTCCATGCATCAAATTCGCCTGAGAAAC
The DNA here is from genome assembly GCF_053883595.1 of Heterocephalus glaber. NCBI lineage: Eukaryota > Metazoa > Chordata > Mammalia > Rodentia > Bathyergidae > Heterocephalus > Heterocephalus glaber. The sequence goes on from NW_028258451.1 coordinate 2,981,007, forward strand.
AACCCTCAATCCGGCCACCTTACTCCCGGACTCTGACTCATACGCATGCCCCTCCATGACTGTCTGGACACTCTGACAACTTCCACCACCAACAGCCCAGATCTGACTGATGTTCCCCCGCAAAGCCCAGATGAGACCTTCTCCACCGATGGAAACAGCTTTGTGGAAGACTGAGTCAGGTATATGGGGGCGGCCGTAATCCAGAAAAACAGGTACACTGGACACAGGCATTGAGCCAAAAGCAGAGGGCTGAACTAATAGCCTTAACTCAAGCCCTGGTTGAGACAAGGCTGTAAACATCTGCACTGACAGCCGGTGTGCATTCGCCACTGCCCATGTGCATGGCGACATCTACAGACAGAAAGGGCTATTGGCATCAGAAGAGAAAACTATATAAAAATTTTTGGCCTTATTGGAGGCAATTTGGGAACCCAGGGCATTGGCCATTATTCATTACAAAAGCCACCAAAAAAGAGACAGCTCTGAAGCCCATGGTAACCAACAGGCCGATGATGCGGCCTGATGAGTGGCCAGAGAACCAGTGGGGCCAATAGACATTGTGCCATCCGGCCCTTTAGCTACCTGCCAGAAAGACCCACATATACCCCAGAAGAGGAAGAGGAAAACCAGAAGCAAGGGGGTACAAAACTGGACTCAGGCTGGTGGAAAGGGACAAAGGAACAAATTTGTCTCCCCCAAGCCCTGGAGTGACAACTTGTTCATCAGTTACATCACTTAACTCACCTGGGAAAATCAAAGTTAAAAAGACTAATGAGCTGTAAGTTTTCAGTCCCAGGACTGACCTCTATGGTCCAGGACATCAGTTCCAGGTGTCAGGTGTATACACAGTTAAACTCCAAGGCAAGACCAGGGAACAAAGGTAATTGACTATGGGGAAGAGAGCCAGGGGAACATTGGGAACTTGATTTCACTGAAATAAAATCCAGCAATAGGTTCAAATACTTACTGGTATTGGTTGGCACATACTCAGGTTGGGTAGAAGCTTTCCCCACTCATGGAGAATCAGCCAACATAGTGACTAAGGTTTTGCTCCAGGAGATAGTTCCCCGGTTTGGCATCCCTCATTACCTGGGGTCCGACAATGGGCCTGCCTTCACGGCACAGATATCCAAATTGTTGGCAAGGGCACTACATATCAATTAGAAGTTACACTGTGCCTATCGCTCACAAAGTTCAGGGCAAATGGAAAGGATAAATAAAACCCTAAAAGAAATCCTGACTAAATATGTTCTAGAAACTGGCAGTAGGTGGCCTGATATGCTTCCTCTAGCCTTGTTAAGAGTTAGATGTACCCCATATGTGACAAGTTTACCCCTTTTGAAATCTTGTATGGGAGGCTGCCACCACTCCTCCCTAAGTTAAACCTTGAACAGATAACAGAGAGTTCTTGTGTCTCTTTACTTCAGTGTCTTCAAGCCTTACAGATTCTTCAGAGTGAGATCCAGGCTACAAAACAACAGGCTCAAGAAAAAAACCCTTTGTGACATTCCAGCTCCATGGTTTCAAGCCAGGAGACCTGGTCCTGATATGCTTGGTTTGCTTGCACCAAGGACTTGACTAAAAACATTCCCAAATCAGTCTTGGCTACCCAATCTGCCACTTTATTTTGTGTCACCATGTATGTTGTTCCACAAGTCTTGTATTATAATAGAAAAGGGGGCCATGAACATCTGGGATTAACCACTGAACACTATAGGAGTAAACGGGCTGACTCCATTTTAGTGCCCATTCTGGTGGGATTAGGAATAGCCGGGTCAGTGGCTATTGGAACTTCCTCCCTGATCCTTCAGGACACAAATTTTAAAGGCCTAAGCCACCAAGTAGCCAGAGATTTGGGTCACCTGAAAGGCTCGATCTCCAGATTAAAAAAAACAGGTTGATTCCCTAGCTAAGATGGTCCTGCAAAATTAAAGGGTACTTGACCTGTTCATGAAACAAAAAGGGTTATGTGTAGCCCTAAAAAACAAAAAAACCTGTTGCTTCTATGCTAATCAGTCTGGTGTCATTAGAGCTAGCTTAGCTATGGTCAGGGAAAATTTAAAGACTAAATATGCTCAACAAAAGGATCCAAATTGGTTTCAAAATCTATTTGACTGGTCCCCATGGTTAACTACCCTACTTTCTGCTGTAGCAGGCCCCTTAGTTATCTTACTTCTGCTTTTGCTTGTGGGACCTTACATTATAATTGCTCTGACTAAATATGTTAGACAGAGGGTTGATACAGTTAAACTGATGGTGTTGAGACAAAATTATGAGATTTTAAAAGATGTTTTAAAAAAAATTAAAAGTAAATACAGGAATCAAAGATTTGATTAAGTTACAAGAACCAGTGGGGGAATGAAGGACTCTAGTTAGCAAGACAGACTCCATATTGCTGCTTGACCCACCTGCCTGCCCTTTAGATGAACTCAGAAGGAGGAACCTTAAAAACCTCCTCCCCTTAGAGTCTCTTAGAAATAACAATTAATCAACTATTGTTTTACAAATGTTCTAACAGCAGGACATTCCACTTCTGTACCTTTCGCTTGCTTTACTAGTTCTATCCCATAGGGGGCATAGAAACTGTTGCCCTCAAAGGTGTATAAAACATGTTTGTCAACCCCCAGTCGAGGCTTGAGTCCGATGCTCGGCTCGGGTCCCAGCTGGTAATAAACTCCTGTGTGGATTTAATATCGGTCTCTGGTTGGTTCTCTCTCACTGGGTACAACAAATACCATCAAATTGTTACTGGTGTTCACCCTGATTGAAAACACTTCTTGTGGGCCCTCACCACCATCTTCTTCACATGCTTCTCTGAGATCAGAAATGGTCAAGAGATGCAGAGTTCACATTAAATATGAGCAACCCAATCGCTCTACTCATGAGATTCTCCATCACTGCAGATGTTTAATTTGAATGCTCCCAGATCTTGGGTCATGGTTCCTCACCTGCACATACAGGGAATAACACTCCTCTGCTTGCTTCCTCATGTTCTCTCTTTCCTGTCCTGTCTTTTTCCCCTTCACTCTTTGGACTCAGTATTTCAACAAAACTCATGGCAATCAGGCAGGGTGTGAAAATTACTGAACTCTGCAACCTGAACTCAGCTGACTCTCAAAGCTGGTTGCAACCATTAGAATTTACACTGTTAGTGAGCTCTTTTGTCTAATGTAGTGTTCAGAAAGGTACAAGAGTGAAATGGGACTGAGAATCCCTCTGACCCTGCACTATCTGATGGATTTAGGGGATGGGCCATGCTGGGAATTGAACCCAAGGGTTCATGTGTGCTAACCATATGCTCTATCAATGCCTTAAACTCTCAGGCCCTAAAATTTTTTTTAAAGAAAAACAAACAACAAAAACACATAAAGATTTTTTATAAGAAATAAAAAAGAAACATCTACATATGAAAAAGTATACTTCAGGAATATATTATGGACAGTTGTGTGGAGGTTATCTACAAAAGGAAACCAACTTGACCATATTTTGACCTTGTGCACCATGATGAACAGCTGCCTTTCTTCCATTAGGCATGGCTGGCTCTTCAGTGAATGTATTCACATTGCTTTTCTACATGGTGCTACTCTTCTTGAAATTCTTCTAGGATTTGACATCCACTAACATAGATATTCCTGTTTAAATTTCCCAGTCCTCTTTGCCATTACTGGATGGATCCATGGAACTCTATCACACATAGGATTTCATAGGCAGACCATGGATTTGTTAAGAACAATGCAGAGGATAGAATGAAGTCATCCTTGCCTAAGTGTTTTTTATCCTACCAAAAATAATTATTTTCAAAACAGTCAGTAGCTTTTCTGGCTTTTTCAGGCAAATGTAGTTTTAATTTGTGAAAAGCTGGAATTTCACCAGATGGAAGAAATTCTCATGCGGCCAGATAATTTATTTTTATTTTTATTTTTTTGTGCGTGATTCCTTTTTTGTGGGGGTTGGAGACAGGGTCTCACTGTGTAGTTCAGACTGCCCTTGAACTCACTTTGTAGCCTAGATTGGCCTGGAACTCACAGGGATCCTCCTGGCTCAGCCTCCAGAGTGCTGGGATTACAGGTGTGTGCCACCACACCCGGCTGCTTGAGGTTTTGTTTTCAGGATGTGATTTTAGAGTTTAAGCCTCTTAATCTTTTAAGATTCAGGATTATGGCATTTGGGATTATGATCACTATCATTTTCCAATGGTAAAGTACTGAGGGATAAGACTTCAACGTGTGAATTTTGGAGACATATTTCAACCCATAACAATCAATTATGCCAAGAAATATAGGTGGAGATAAATTGTGTGACCAAGAAAGGAGTTTTTTAAAAAGACAAACCAGGGCCGGGGATTTAGCTCAGTGGTGCCACTGCCTGCCTCAAAAGCTCGAAGAACCGAGTTTAATCCCTGATATCAAAACCGCCCCCCCCAAAAACCAAACTAATCTTGTGTGTGTGTGTGTAACTTTTTTTTTTTTTTTTTTAAAAACAGCATCTTGCTTTGTAGTTCAGGCTGGCCCTAAACTGACTCTATAGCCCAGGCTGGCCTCAAACTCGAGGCAGTCCTCCTGCCTCAGCCTCAGTGCTGGGATTATAGGTCTGTGCCACCATGCCAGGCTTCAAACTAATCTTAACCTGGCAACATTTTTCCAGAAATATTTCTAATCATAAGAAGTTTATTTTTTTTGTATTAGTGGGAATTGAACTGAAGATGTGTTGAGTTATATCCACAGTCCTTTTTAATTTTTAAATTTTGAGATGGGGTCTTGCTAAACTGCCTAGGCTGGTTTTGAACTTCTGATCCTTCTCCCTCAGTTTCCTGAGTAGCTGGGATTATAGATGGGTGCTACCACACCCAGCTGGGAACAAGAACATTTGAAGGGAAATGAAAGTAAAATGCCTTGAAAGAGCTGGGCGTGGTGGTGCATGCCTGTAATCCCAGAGGCTGAAGCAGGGGGACTGCTGCAAGTTCAAGGCCGGACTGGGCTACATAGTGAGACCCTATCTCAAAAAACAAAAAAACAAAACAAAATGGCCTTGAAAGACAAATCATGCCCAGAACTCCTTTGACACATATTTTCATGACAGGAATGATCATGAAATCTCTCTCCTTCATTCTGTGAGGAAAAGAATATATATGTTAAATGCAGCAGAGAATCTCTCTAGGTGATGGAGAGCAAAGGTGGATCAAACTCCCTGGTGAGTTTGACCAATACATAGCAGTGTGTTTAGAGAATTCAAGATGTAATTCCTAATGTGGGGTGCATTAGCTTTCTGTGGGGATAAAATACCCGCCAGAAACAACCCAACAGACAGAAGATACCCAGTTTAGGGTTAGTGCCAGGGTGTGTTGGAACAGTGTCTTACCTCTTGGCAGCCTGGAAGCAGAGAGAGAAAGAGCCAGAAAGGAAGGGGGCATCTCCTCCTCAGGTAGCCATGGCCTCATCTGTACCACCAGCTGGGGACTCATAGGAGAGAGAACACTGGCCCTGAGCTGCTACATTTGCAATCCATAAATCTGAGAAAAAATCCCACATTTGTAATGATAGAATTTATGTGAGATTAATGCTAGTCTTGGTGTCCCACTTAGTATGAAAGTTGTTACATTTCACTGCAAGAACAGTAATAATAAGATGCTCCCAGGGTGGGGGCATCTAGTATGATGTTAGAGACCAGGAGTGGTAGCAATCCCAGCAACAGATAAGTTTCATCCAATCATGCCTTTAGGTAAATCATGCATTTCAACTGTATATAAGGGAGTTGCATTGGGAAGCCACAGCGGGTTAATCCAGAGCAGAAATCCAACCACTCCTCTGCTTGGTGTAGAGCCCAGGATTACACCATTTGATTTCTACTGAGACAGAGGTAAGCTTCCAGAATGGAGGGAGCTCTCCAGCTCTGTGCATGTGTGTAGGCATAGTTACTGGGGGTTAGTTACAAACTGATGGGGCGCCCTGGTCTGTGACAACTGCTTCGAATCAGCTCAGGGTTTGATGTTGTGGACTCTGTGTGAAGTCCTGGAATTACTGAAAGAGATGTCTGGGTAAATCTTTGGATATGGCTTTGGCATCTTACCAATGTCATGTTTCTAGTGATTCATTTTTATTGTGTCTAATGGAAGTATTGGTCTGTGGTAGATTAGAGTGAAGGTGGTTACTAAACTTTAAAATGTGACTATCAACTATAGGAAATTTCTTATGCACAAGGGATATGTTCCAAAATCTGTATGGATACCTGAAGCCAGGGATATACTGAACCCTACATATACTTGACTTTATTCCCGGCATAGATCTTAGTGTCCTCAGCACACTGTGTTGTCTTTTCCTACTAAGTCAAGTACTTCCACACTTTTATTTAAAGGAAGCACTTTATGTTTAGTCTTTGCCATATCTGAACCACTGGCATACTGTACTTGCACTTTGGGGCTATTATTGAGAAAAGTGAGAAGTACTTGAGCACAAGTATGTTGTTAGTTGACAATGGAGATGGTAATTGAAGGGGTTGTTTTGTGACTAATATACAGGCAGCTTATATAGCACAGATTCACTGAAAATAGTGCCAATTCAGTCCAGACTGAATAGAAGGGGACAACACAAGATTTTCACCATGATACTCAGAATAGCTTGCAATTTAAAAGCTATGAATAATGTGTTTCTGGATTTTTTTTTTTTTGCTGTTTTATTTTTTGAGACAGTTTTGCTATGTAGTTCAAGCTGGGACTTGAACTCACTATGTAGCCCAGACGGGCCTTGAACTGAAAGCAATCGTCCCGCCTCAGCCTCCTGAGTGCTGGGATCACAGGTGTGCACCAACACACCTGGCTTTATTTTCCATTTAATAGTTTCAAATCATGGCTGACTGTGGGTAACTGAAACTATGGAAGGCAAAGCCTTGGTTAAGAGGAGATCACTGTATTAGCAGCCCTTTCTTGCTTATCAGGTGCCAGGAATGGGTTGAAGGGCTTCCTGCATGTTAACTCTGAGCTTTATTACCACTCTGGGAGCTGGGTGTCCTTAGTGATCCTAGAGAGAGCCATGACCCAAATGGCAACCTGATGAATACCGTGCATGGCTCACAAACCTTGTGATGTCTGACTGCACAGCAGAATCTCAGCAGCTTGTCTTTGAATCCCAAGGTCTTAACCATAGCAGTGAACAGCTCTGTCTATGTGAGGTTAAGGCGTGTTTCCAAGTGTGACCCGTGTGGCCTGTGTGTTGTGGCCGAAGGAAAGATGGGAGTGCAGGAGGAGAAAACTTGTTAAGTCCAGGTGGGAGAGGGCAGAGGGAGAACCAGCCAAAACCTAAAATGGACCTGAAGGGTTAGGGCTGGCCCAGGAAGGAGTTGAGGGACAGTGAAGGCCTTGTACTTTTCCCTGAGGGCAAGTTCGAGCCCTGGAGGGAGTGAAGTAGGGTGTGACTTGAACAGATTAACATCTCAGACCCAGTTTAATTAGAAGACTTGTGATAAGAGGATTAGGGAAAGACAAGAATGTTTGCAGGGTGGGTTAAGGGAATTATCTGTAGTTGGCAGTCTGCTTAGACCTAAGATTAACAAATGAGTCATGAAGGGATACCAACAAACAAAAGTCAGATGTTCATGTGGCCATGTGTCACTCCCACCAAACACCCTCATTTTCTGATTTTATGGCATGAAATTTCTCCTCTCTCTCTCTCTCTCTCTCTTTGGTAGTAGTCAGGACTGCATCCCAGGCCTTCACACATCTCCATCCCTTTTAAAATTTTTTTATTTTTTACTTTTAGTTTTGATACCAGGGATCAAACTCGGGTCCTAGAGCTTGTGAGGCAGGCGGTGGAACCCCTGAGCTAAATCCCCGGCCCTTTCATTTTTATTTTGAGACAGGGTCTCACCAAGGGGTCAAGTTGCCCTGGCTGGCCGTCAGCTTATACCTTGTCTCAGCCTTCTAGAGTACTAGGATTTCAGGCATGTGCCACCTCAACTGTCTGCTGTAGAAAAAAAGAACTTTGAAATATTAACCATATAAAATGGGGAAAGGAAAAAAAAATAGAGCAATGTTTAAAAGGAGGATTAAATCTTTCGTCTATTGGACATTTCACACGATGAGCTGCTAGTTGCTCGGGTCTCAGATCAAGTTTGAGCAATGCAAACTCCGTCTCACCTCTTCTAGAGATGCATTGTGGAGGGAAACACAGGATTTTCAGACTGATAAACAAAATTGTAACTTTGGTAAAAGCTGGGAAGAAAAGAAATGTTGATGTAGTTTTCAGGCCAAACAAAGGTGACATTTGTATGGGTTCTGGCCTGGCCTTTTGATTTCATTTACTTTTTTACTCCCCCTTCAATATTATTTTCTTTCCTTCTCCCTCAGCTTTACTGAGATATAAATGATAAGCAAAGATTGTGTAAATTTGTTATACAACATAATATTTAATGTACAGATGCATTGTGAATTGATTGAATGAAGGCAATTTATGTATCTATTACCTTAGCTGCCCTTTTGTGTGTGTGGTTAAACACTGAAGATCCATTTCTTTCAGCAAACAAAGTATACAGGACATTGCTACAGTCACCAAGAGTACATAAGATCCCAGAGCTTATCCATCTTACAGCTGAAATGTGAACCCTTTGACCAACATTCCTCATACCTCCAGACCCTAGAATCCCATTTCCACTCTTTTTTTAAAATTAATTTTATTGGTACATTTTAGGTATATAATATAATGACATTCATCATTGGGAATTTGCACCTTTACGTAATCTATTTTGGTTCTTATTTTTCCCCTTCCCCTGCCCTCCCTTCAACCCCTCCATCCCTCCCTATTTACAAAGACTTTGTTTCCATTTTTTCATTTCTCATATAAATTCCATTCCCTTCTTTCCTTTCCCCTACCCCTCCCACTTCCCCTCCCCTCTGCCCCTTTTCTCACCATTTCACATTTCCATTCTTTCTTTCTGTGAGTTCAAAGATTCTGCATATATGTGAGACTGCACAATATTTTTTTCTTTCTGTGTCTGCTTATTTCACATACCATAATACCAAGTACTCAAGATTTGCTCATGTTGTGAAAAATGGCAGTGCATCTTTTTAAAAGGCTGAATCCTATTCTATTGCATATATCTCCATCAATATAGATATTTCCAGATCCTTCGGTTCATGAGCATGATGATTGGGTATTCATGCTGTATGCGTAAGATGTGCCTTCCTCAAACCTTGTTACGACATTGGCACATTACCCATCTGATCTGAAAAAAAATAGATTATTTCCAGAAAATCTTTATTCATTTATCAGGCGAGGGTCAAAATTGTTTCTACATTGTGTCTATTGTGAATTATCCAGTTTTTCTAATTTATTTTCTTATAATTAAAAAGTGTGATGATTAATCCTGATTGTCATCCTGACTGGACTAAGAGACACACATCTGGGCTTGTCTGAGTGTCATGGTGTGCCCTCAGGGATATGGGGTACCTGGCTCCTCGCTCTTGGGCTCTTCCTGCTAGGCCCTTTGGCAATAGTTTCTTCCCTTCCTTCCTTCCTTCTTTCCTTCCTTCCTTCCTTCCTTCCTTCCTCTCTCTCTCTCTCTCTCTCTCTCTCTCTCTCTATATATATATATATATATATATATATAATTTGCTGTTTTGTTTTTAGAGACAGGGTCTTGCTTGGTAGTTCAGGCTGGCCTTGAACTTGCAAAGCTCCTCCTGCCTCAGCCTCCCGAGTGCAGGGATTACAGGCCTGCACCACCACAGCTGGCATGACGATGATGTTTCTGCCTTGGAGCCAGTCAGCACTGGACTTAAACTTCTGAATCTGTGAGCCAAAATAAATCTTTCCTCTTTTTAACTTTTAAGGTATTCTGTCCCTGAAACAGACAAGTGACTGATACAGACATATTAAACCCAGATTATGGCCTTTATTTAATGATTTTAAATAAAATTTAAGACCACAGTTAAAATTTCAAAGCACTATACTGAGCGAGCACTTTTATTGAAGTCAAAAGCACATACAGAAAACTACGAAAATTTGAAGTATAGCATGAGGAAGAGCTAACTCTCCTGTGTAACTACTTTCCAAGGAATATTATCAGCTACTTCCTCAGGAACTCTCAATCCATAAGGGAGACAGCAGCCTCCTAGCAAGTTATTCTCATCTTTAATATTGCTTCAAATAATATCTAAAACTAAGCATACTGGTGCACACCTAAAATCCCAGCCATTTGGGAGGATTAGGTGGGAAAATCATGAGTTCAAGTCCAGCCTAGATAACACACTCTGTGTCAAAACAAATTCCCACATCCTAAGTAATGTTAACAATATAGTTTTGCACTTCCAGATACTGTATACCAATAAACAAAAAAGTTTTCTAAAGTAAATGCCTTAAGAAAATGGTAGGGTGGTAAGAGTTGCTGTAATATATCCATTGATATTTTATAGTTATATTTGTAGGGTTCCTGTATGTATTTTGTTACAACTGTTCTTAGATATTGATGCTTAATATGAAGATCAATGAAAAGAGTTTTTAAAAAAGTATAGTGACCCGTGATAACACAAAAAATCAGTTCATTTTAAGTTGGTCTTGTATTGGTCACTTCGCTAAATTCAATGAAGTTAATCTTTGTCGAATGTTGTTCTGTAAACAAAATTGGGACTATTGCAAATGACATTTCATAGATTTTCTTCATTGAGTTGGCTGGAGAGCTGTCTAATGTCTCATAGAGATGATGGAGGACGTGTCTCTAAAGTTTACAGAAAACTTTAAGAATGAATACTAACATGCATTTTTCATGTACTAGTGAGATGACTATATCATGTTTCTCTACATCCCACTAGCATAGTAAATCGAACTGATTTTAATTTTTAACTTACATTTCTTGGTTTGAAAATTAACATCATTGTCAGTTCTCCCATAAGGAGAACAATAGGATTGGATTTCATTTGCAGATGCTTTTTTTTTTTTTTTTTTTTTTTTTGGTACTGGGGATCAAACTCGGGTCCCTGCGCTTGCAAGCCAGGCCGCAGAACCACTGAGCTAAATCCCCGGCCCTACAGATGCTTTTCTGTGGATTATTTTAATATAATTGTAAGGTTTTCTTGTTTGAGAAATGCTGACCTCATTAATGAAATAAACAACTTTTCCTCCTAGTAGAATTTGTGCAAAATTAGAGTGATGTCTTTAAAAATGTCTGAGAATTCATCCATGAAGCTATCTGGTCCTGAAATTTTTGTTGACTTGTTTGTCTTTATATATCTCTTCTATTTCTACCTTACAGTCTTTAATCATCCAACAATTGTTGAAGAAGATTCCCCAGAGATACAAGGCAGCAGAGGCTGAATCATCAAAGTTGAGTCTGAGAACATTCACAAAGAATGGCTTTAGATCTCAGAAAATCATTTTCTCACAAACCCTCCTCAGACGACGTTGAGTCAGAAAATCTAGAGTTTAAATCAACTCAAAGTTCTGGTGTCCCAAAGAGAGAGATCTCTGAGTTCTCAAGCATTGAGATCAACTCATTTCAATACAGTGATAACTCAGGTGCAAGGAAGGAACTACAAAGACTCTACCACTTTTTTCACTCATTGTTGCAGCCAGAAAAGCATACCAAGGAAGAGATTATTTCTCAGTTAGCCATGGAGCAGTTTATGCTTAGTGGATACTGCAGGGACAAGTCTGTGCTGAAAAAGAAATGGGAAGCAAGTGGTAGAAACCTGGAGAAATTAATGGAAGACCTGACGGATGACTGTATGAAGCCACCTGTGGTAGTAAGTAAAGGGTTCTGATCTGGGGGGATGGAGTGGGAAAAAGTAAGTAGTCATTCAGAGTTTCCTGAAAGCAGACAAAAAGTTACTGCAGATCCAGTTGCTAGATCACATTCTCCCCACCACTCTTCCTCACCAAGGAGAATTTCCTCTGCTCTGAGTTATCAAGGAAAAGCTGAAAGGTATGCATTAACTCATTCTATAGACTATATGTTAGCCAAGACGATTGATTGTTTAATGGAGTTAAGCTTATTTGGTTCATTTACAGAAGTCTGTCTGAGAAATCAACATTTGAGCAGAGATCTCAAAGATGAAGAAGAAATGCCTTGGGCAAGGGTTGATTCATCCCTCAGGGAGCCACAGTATAATTTTATTATTAGGGAGGATACCCTAAAGTAGTAATTATAGTCTCTTTCTTAGAATCCTGATTCTCAAAATTGCTGTATTCTTGTACTGTCAAAATCAGTGCCTGAGACACATCCTCAGCCATTGGCAAACATATGCAGTGTGAGAAAAAAAAGAAAACTTGCGATACTTGATGCACATACTCCTGCATGGGGTTGAACAAGGCCACACTGACTTTTTTAGTTTGTAGAGTGTGAACAAATATCCTTTTCATGGTACATTTTATGCCATGTTTTTACTCTTTCTTCATAATTTTGTCTAAAATAGCACTGAAGTATAGTACTGAAATATTGTCCAGCAGAGTTTCAAGTGAAGGAAATAATTACCTTCTAGAGATAATATACATGTGGCAGTGTGTGTTGGATACATTTCATTCAGGATGAGTGAAAGTGCTATAAACCATGAGTTCATATTAACTAATCCAAAAAACATGAAACGTGATGTTGTTAAATAGATACATATAAAACAAGGTTATTATTTATCAGTTGAAGGAAATAGTGTGCCCAGAGTTTCACAGGAAACTTGTATATTCCCTAGGGCCAATGATTCAGTATTTGCAAACACATTGTATACAGTGACACCATCAGAGAGAAGGGATGTGGTAACCCATAGCCAAAGGTCAAGTGAATGCTTCTTAGGGTCAGGTTTTCCTAAAAGGTCTTGTCATACAACATACTCATATGCAACCGTGATCTGGCTTTGTTTACAGGTCCACGTCTGCATGCAAGGACAGGAAGCTCTCTTTTCTGAGGATATGTCCTTAAGAGAAGTCATTGTTCATCTGAAAAAGCAGCTGTCAGCAGAAGCCTTAGCCGGAGAGACTCTGGGGACATGCTCTCAGGGTTCCCAGAATGCTCCTTTGGAAACAAGACAAGGAAGTGAATATAAAGATGGCTGCACCAATTCCTGGGAAATTACTCAAGAAAAGGACAATATTACTAATCCAGAAGAAGAAACAGTTTCCCCACTTATTATCCCGGAAGAGAACTGTCCTAGGCCTGCAGAGGGAGGTGTTTCTTGGGAGAACACACATAACTCTGGAAGAGCAAGGTTGGGCACCTGCCAGTTGCAGGAAGAGTCCGCGAAGGCATCTTCTTACCAAGATGTCCCTGTGGATGTGGGACCAGGGTTTTTCTCTAGGTCAGACCAGTCCTCCCCTGAACCTGTCCCTCCCAACCACAGCAATGACGGAAACTCCACCGGTGAGGGACACCAAGAAAAATTCCATGGAGGCCAAAAATCATACAAATGTGAGGAGTGTCCCAAGACATTTGTTTATCTCTCCCATTTATTAGCCCACCAAAGAAGACATAGGAATGAGAGGCCGTTTGTTTGTGCTGAGTGTAACAAAGGGTTCTTCCAGACATCAGATCTACGTGTGCATCAGATGATTCACAAGAAAGAGAAGCCTTTCACATGCAGCAGATGTGGAAAGTCCTTTACACATAAAACAAACCTGCGGGCTCATGAGAGAATTCACACAGGAGAGAAGCCCTATAAATGCACCCTTTGCCACAGAAGCTTCCGCCAGTCATCCACATACTATCGTCACCAGAAGATTCATGAGAAACTGCCATCCTAAAATGTTCCCTCCACACTAGAATCTTCCTCCTTGGCCACTGGGACTAAGTAATGGGTATGGATACATATTCAGATAGTTGTGTGTGTAGTCCTTATCCACTGACAGGATGTCATCCAATTTCCTGGTTATGTTTTCTATTTATATTCTCACTCCTCTAAAATATGGAAGGCTTAAGAGCACATGGAACATGGTAGTTTGTCCAATAAAGTATTCCATGTGCCCAGAAATGTGACTGATATTTCATGTCTCGTAGGTACCTGGTGAATAAACAAATGAATCTGTAATGTTGTGTTTACTCCTTAAATTCAAGAACATGCACTGCATGAGGAGACAATGAGTTCCCACCAGTGAGACATGAACCTCATTAGCTCACCTGAACCCAGAGAGGCTTTCCCTGTCTGCTTCTCTATTCTCCAAGTACATCCTCATCTCTGCAGCCACCAGCTCCTAAAAACACCAGGAACAGAAGTGGCTAACTAGAAGGGGGTTTTATAAGACAAAAGTGAAATTTATTTGTAAATAACATGACTTTTAAAATTCACTGTAAATGTTAACTGAAGTAAAATATGACCGACGACTGAAAGTTGTAGATTAAAATTTTATGGACAGATAACCAGAAAAGGCAAATGCTTTCCATGTATTTTTTTCCCAAAGACAACAAGCAAGGTGAAAGGGGAAGTTTAGAGAATAAAGAATTCTGCACAGAGCTAATCTAAAACAGCATATGCTGGTCAGTTTGTTGGGATACATGAGTGACCTGGTTCCCAGTAGAAAAATGAAGCTTAATTCCAGTGAGCAACTACAAATGGCCTAAATCACAGAAAAGGAAAGTCTGTATTGTAGTTTGTCATGCATTTCTGCAGCCTCAGAACAGAGAGCTGTGAGGCTAAGTGTGATGCACCACTGTGTGGAGCAGCTCATGTGTTCATCCTCTTTCTGAGACTATCTCCAGGTGTTTTGCTATAGTAGGCAAACTTTTTTTTTTTTGGTACCAGGGATTGAACTCAGGACCTTGCGCTTGTGAGGCAGGTGGTGGAACCACTGACCTAAATCCCCAGGCCCTATTGCAGGCAATCTGGCATGTGCTTCTTGGTACACATAAAAGTTTTCTTTGGAAGGATCTGTACGAGGAAGAGGAAAACTTTTCCAGAGCACCTCCACCCCCATTATACCATTAGCAGCCAAAATCCCAGAAAGCCCCAAATTCATATGCTGGAAGCTCAGTGAGCAAGGTGACAGTGCTGGGAGGTCAGAACTGAAGATATGGGGTTAGGTCATGTGGGCGCTGCCCTCAGGAGTCATTTCTGTGGAGACAGTGAGTTATCATAGTACACATAGAATTTCTTCAGCCACATGCTATAGGCGAGTCATTCCTATAACAGGCTATGCGTGAGTCTACTTATCATTCTCTGTCTATATAGCAAACAGTTTTTCACTAAGTCTTTCCACAGGATGATGTTATCCTCAGGTGCATCTTCTCAGTGGAAAGAGGTATTGCTTTCCCCTGCACACCACGAGTATTCTTCCCCAAGGTCTATTTAGATAATATAAAAGCCTTTTACATTTTGGTATTCAAATATCTCCTTGTTCCCATTTCCTTTGATGCATCAGGTTTTTTATTATTTTCTGTTAAGGTTGGCTTTTGTAAGACTTCTCTAGTTCTGTACCTATTTTTATTGTAGCTATGTGAGAACTTTTTGCATTTTACAGAAATGACTACTTAGTTCTTTAGCTGCCACACATCTGGGGATTTTGTTATTGTTGTGGTTTTATTTTACTTTGTTCTGTTTTAGTATGGTGCATTTTAACATACAATGTGATTTGGATGTTTATAGAGCCTTTTATTTTTGGTACCGGGGATCGAACTCAGGACCTTGCTCTTGCGAGGCAGGCGGCAGAACCACTGAGCTAAATCCCTGGCCCATGGATGTTTATAAGTTTACAGGGAATGAGAGCTAAAGACAACATCTGGTTCTGGTTTAGATCTTGGACTAAAACATGTTCTTTCCTTAAACCCTAAGTGGCAGTAGTGATATCCTAGGGAAAATGTGAGTGGTGTCTTCAGAGAGATAATGTTACTCGTGGCTGTTAGTAATCTGGCCTTCACAATTGAACTGTTAGAATGTTTTTGATTAAAGAAATATATAGTACTCTCTTTAGTGTGACCTGTTACTTAAACATCACAGAAAATATTTTTATAAAATGTAAGGAATTTGGGGAAAAGTACATGGGAATGCATTTTACTGCTTTTTAATTTTTTCTGTAATCTTGAATTACTTCAAACTAACATTTTAAAATACCACCATTAGGATAAAATGCCCCTTTAACTCATGTAGAAACATTGCTACAGGTTTAGAGAAAAAATTTTCTGAACAAGAAATTGAAAGAATATTATCTGGAACACAAACACACACACACACACACACACACACACACACACACATCCCACAAATCATTAAGGAAAATACCTTTGAAAACAGTGAGGAAGCATTTGATAGATAAATTTTCAGAAAGTCAAAAAGTCATAAAATCAAAAGTCATAAAGCTGCTCAATTTCATCATTCTTCAGGAAAATTTGTATTACAATGAGTTAAATATACATATATCCTTTTTTTTTTTTTTTTTTTTTTTTTGGGATACAGAGTCAGCTCACTATGGAGCCCAGGCTGGCCTCAAACTCATGGTGATCCTCCTGCCTCAGCCTCGCAAGTACTGGGACTACAGGCATGAGACACCATACCTGGCTTGTCAAAAATTGATAGCAGTTAAAAATTCTGACTCATGCAAAGGTGACAAGGATATAGATCAATTGAAACACCCAGAACTTGCTGCAGTGAATGTAATTATTTTAGTCATTTTGGAAAAGTCTTTGTCATTACCTTGAGTAGGACATACTCCAATACCCAGCAATTCTATTCTTAAATCTAAACCTTCAAAATGCATGTATGTATGCACCAGGACCCATTTTACAAGAAAGCTCAGGACAGCTTTGTTCCTAATGGCTCCATATAGGAACCACCCAACAATTGTCCATATAAATTTCTTAAGGCATATGTAGTTGCATTCTCCAAAATGAACAAACCTCAACTATACAAAAAACAAGAATAAATCTTTTAGGAAGTGCAGCTCAAAAGAAGTGAGAAATAAATGTCTTTCATACAGTGTAATACTGAGCTTCAGGGCTCTGAAACCTCTCCGGATGTCAGGAGTTGGGCAACGGCCTCAAGTCGGCCCAAACCCTAACAAAGCAGGGCAAGGGCACCGGGCCCCTGTGCCCTCAGTCCCTCCTGACATTCTCTTTCACTCCAGGGGCTCTCAGAAAAGTTCCCCTCAATTCTTCCTGCCTGTCTCTCTGGATACACTCACGTAATTTGGGCCTGTTCTTACTGTCGGGGAATTGGGATGAACGCATTTAAAAGTTTTCACAATTCCCCATGTAGAGGCTGTCGCGGATCTAGAGTTGACTGGAAAATCACTGGTCTGGTGGGAAAGGGGACAGGGAATTACAGACCTGTAAGTCAGGGCTCAGCGTCTTCCCAGTCTCAGGGCAGACGCCACCTCTCACTGGGGCTCTCACCATTACGGTTTCATGATGCACACAGGTGAGTTTCTTTCCTTTTCATATGAAGACCCAGGTGATCAGTCTGGAGAATGTGGGGAGGGGAAGTGGACTCTCTCTACGCAAGTGAGGCCTGAAGAGGCTTTCACATGCATGGGGCCCATTTCCTGCTAGTCACAGGCTGTTTCCCTACACTTTGCCCTTTTCCTCTCATCAGGAAAAACTCTCACTCTAGGCTCTATTTTCCCTGCTGTGGGAAAAGGTAATTTTCCCTGTGTTTGTCACACATTGTAACGGTTTATGTTCTCTGGTATATTTGTATGATTCCTTCATCCAATCTGTAAGACTAAGTCTGTGTTGACCACACACCATTCCATTAATTCAATGGCATTGCGAATTAACACAGTCATCTCAGCCACTATATAGGTTGCTTCTGATGATGTGCAGACATCTTTGTCTTCATTCTAGAAAATTTGAAGTTAGAAGGCATCACGTGCTGAATAGCCTAATAGTCGAAGAGCTGACCCAGCAGCAGTGGTGATGCAGTGGTTCTCCATGCGTGGGCCTGACCCTAGTCCCAGTGCATCCAGTGAGTGACACAGAGATGGGAGGAGAATTGTCCAGTGACTAGGAAGGTAAGCAACTGGACTGTGAGTGACCTCTGTAAAATAACTTGAGCCTTTATCACAACATCTTTTAAAGAATTTCCTATAAAAGTCTATTTTACTATTGCACACTTTTGAATCTTACAGCTATACAAGTTAAATAATTTGAAATATTATAAATTTTGTTGTGTCGACTTTAGATGCTGATGAGAAAATTCAATCAGTGGACTTGACTTAGCTGAAGGCTCAGGAAAAGATTTTCTGGTCATAATTCTTTTAATTTTGAAAATCACGTTCTGCACTTATTTGTGCACTGTTAAGTGTTGCATAGATTATGCCAAGGTTAGAAAGACAGGTACCTGCCCAGAGATGGGTACGGAAAGTGGTGTGAGCGTTATAAAAACTGAGGGAAAGATTGGAGTCAAAATGAAGAATAGTTCTACTCACAAAGTTGTTCCTGGAAGCTAGCATTACACTGACTCCAAACCAGGTAAAGAAACAACCAAAATAGGAGAACTACAGACCAATCACTTTAGATGAAAATAGATGCATGAACATAGATATAAAAATCCTCAATGAGATCCTAGCAAACAGAATGCTACAAATAATCAAAAAGACCATGTGTCATGACAAAGTAGGCTTCATTCCAGGGATGCAAAGATGGCTCAACATACAGAAACCAATAAATGTAATGCATCATATAACAGAGCAAGGACAAAGGTCACATGATGATTTCAATAAATGCAAAAACCCTTTGACAAAATCCAAAATCCACTTATCATAAAAAGCCTAAAGATAGTGGGTGTAGAGAGATCTTATCTCAATCTGATAAAAGGCACTTATGATCAACCTACTGCCAACATCGTATTAAATGGTGAAAAACTGGAAGCTTTCACTCTAAAATCAGGATCAAGACAAGGATGTCTACTATCACCAGTCCTGCCAAACATAGTACTCAAAGCATTAGCAAGAGCAATTAGGAAAGAAAAATAACAGGTATATATATAGTAGCTCAGTGCAAAGGCCCTGGGTTCAATCCCCCGCATTGCCCCCTGCCAAAAGGGGTGGGTAAGCCGAGGCTTTTGGAGCAGACTCTTTGGATTCCAATCTCAATTCTAACTACTTACAGGCGGGGAGATATTAGACAGATTATTTAATCTCTCTAAACTTGAGTTTCCTGATTTATTTAAAACAAATAATAATTACTTTTATCCATATGATGAAGGAATTAAATGAGAAAAAAATTTCAAAAAATTGCAGTGCCTCCCATGTGTTACACAATGAACAAGTGCCAGTTATTATAAGATAACGTGATTGATATTAATGAATTCAATTAATGAATTCAATTGTTAGAGCATATAACTTTCTACAAACACTGTAAATACATTCCTAAATACCATATGAAAGGAGTGTACAAGTTTTAGTTTTCTTTTTCTCTATTTCTATAATAAAGAAGGATAAATTGAGTTAATAAAATTAAAGCAGAAACTATGTGTGTACAATTTTAAGATTTAAAAGTAACTCTGTCATTCCTGTATTTTTCATTTATTCAGTAAGTATTTATTCAGAGCATGGTGGAAGGAGGGTCACTGTGCCCTTTAATTAGCACTGGAACACAGCACTTGCTTTGGCAGCACATATGCTGATGCTGGAACACAAACCTGAACATATTTCAGACTAAAGTTGAACAATGCTAATTGAAAGCATGTCCCTAATTCTTTGCATAGATTTTTTCAATTACAGAAGATTCATTTTCCTAGGGAGAACTATAGTAGATATTCATTTAATCATGCTGCATAAACCTATTTAAATGCCTCTAAGATGAAGAGGCAGGAATAAGCAGGCAGATGTTTTTTCTTTTGACAAATTTAAAGATACACTTTCAGTGATCAAAACTAAACAATGAAAATTTTTAATGTTTGCTTCAGATTAAATTTTGAGGGCTGGGAATTTACCTCAATGGTTCCAGCACCTGCCTCACAAGTGCAAGGTTCCGTGTTCGATCCCCAGTGCAAGAAAGAAAGGAAAGAAGGAAGGAAGGAAGAGAAAGAAAGAAAAATACTATCAGATTAAACTTTGAAGTGGGTTCTGAGATATTCTAAGGGGGTAGAGTGGAACAAAAGGTCAATAGGATGAGCAGAAATATCAACTTTAGATACCATGCAAAGGATAAACTGCTGAAATTCTTTATAAAGTTAATAGCTTATTAAAATAAAGAATAAAGGTCTACATGCGTACTGTCCATGAAATATAATGGAGCAGAATAAAAACTTAAAGATGTTAAAAGCAACATATTCTGTATAATAATTTAGGGAAGTTATTTTTTCTGTTAAAATATTTTTTCAATTTTGACTTGACAAATTTTTAAATTCTTTTCCTAAAAACAAGGATGAATTTATGAAAGTGAATTTTTTCAGTTTCATCTCCAACATACATACCCTAGTGGTGGGAGGTACAGGACACAGAAATATAAGGCAGAGTCACGAAGGACACCGGTAAATCTGTATTTATAATACAGGGGAATAAAGACAAAGATATGTAGAACATAACTGCCTCACTGGGTATGAAGGGTCTTCAAAGAGGGACAATCACGTTAAAAAATCAGGAGTCCTAGTACTGAATGGGTGGAACTGTGGAAAGTGGGCGAGGGCGTTCGTGGCCTGTCACTGTCCTCTATGTGTCAAGGGAGCTCAGAACACCGGGGGAGATTAGCAGTTTCGTGCACTGCAATGCTAAGAAATGGCGAAGGTGAGCTGCAGAGGACTGGCATGGATCCAATCACATGACGGTACACAAGGAGATTTGTCTTTTAGAAGGACTTGGGCAATAACACAAAAGACTGAGAGACAGAAGATGGGACACATATATATGAAGGGAAGAAATAAAATTTCAAATGACATGACCCTCTACATAGAAGGCCCAAAAAACCCACCAAAAGCTGAGAATTAATAACCAACTTCAGCAATAAAGCAGGATATAAAGTCAACACAAGAATTAATAGTGTTCCTATACAGTGGTAATGAACCCACTGTAAAAGTAATTAGGGAACATTTTTTCGTATGTTTATTTGCCATTTCTACTTATTTGTCTGAGAAATATCTGTTCATTTCAGATGCCCATTTTCGGATTGGGTCTTTAAACTTGGGAGGTCTGATCTTTTTAAGTTCTTTATAGATTGGAGATAGTAGTCCTTTGAGGAACAGCAGGTGAAGATTTTTTCCCACATTGTGGGTTGTCTCTTCACACTGCTGGTGGTTTCTCTTGCTGTGGAGAAGCTTTTTTAGTAAGAAGAGATTCCACTTGTTGATTGTGCTAGTTCACGGGCAAATGAGGTTTTCTTCGTGAAATCTTTTCCTACGCCAATGTCTTCAAGAGTTCTACCTAACCTCTGTTCCAGCCAGTTCAGCATTTCTATTTTAATATTTAGATCTTTAATCCATTTTGATTTTAGTTTAGTGCATGGTGAGAGATACAGGTCTAGTTTTAATCTTTGGAAAGTTGAAACCCAATTTTTCCAGCACCATTTATTAAAAAGGCTATCTTTCTTCCAGTAAGGGTGTTTGGCTCCTTTGTCAAAGATGAGGTGGCTGAGTATGTCTGGAGTTGTTTCTGCATCTTCTAATCTGTTCCACTGGTCCACAGGTCTGTTTCTTTGCTAGTACCATGCTGTTTTTATCACATGTATATGTGCACCCATGTTCATAGCAGCACAGTTCGTAATAGCTAAAGCTTGGAAACAGCCCAAGTGCCCATCAACCAGAGACTGGATAAAGAAAATGTGTGTTTTTAAAAAATTAAAATGGAGTACTACTCAGCCATTAAGAATGAGAAACTAGAGACATTTATAGCTAAATGGATGCAATTGAGGCCATACTCTGAAGTGAAATAAATAAGACACACAGGTGTAAATACCGAATAGTTTCCCTGGTGTGAGAAACTGAAAGCGTAAATAATGATCAAAAGGCATAACAGATAATGTGAAAAAGGAAGAAAAGGGGCAAAGGGGAAGGGGAAGTGGGAGGGGTAGGGGAAAAGAACAAAGAGAATAGAATATGAGAAAATGAAAAAAATGGAAACAAAATCTTTGTAAATAGGGAGGGGTGGAGGTGTTGAAGGAAGGGCACAGGAATGGGGAAAAAATAAGAACCAAGATAGACTATGTAAAGATACAAATTTCCAATGATGAATGTCATATTGTATACCTAAAATGTCCCAATAAAATTAATTTTAAAAACTTATGACTCCACTAAAAAAAAAAGAAATTAGGGGAAAAAGTCACTCAGAACAGCACCAAGAAAAATTAAATGCTTAGGAATTAACTGAAGGAAGTGAAAGACCTGTACAATGAAAACTGAAGTACATTGACAAAGGAAATCAAAGAGGATATCAGAAAATGGAAAAATATCTTGTTCTTAAATAGGCAGAACATATACAGTCAAAATGCCCATACTGCTAATATTAATCTATCTATCTACCTACCTTTGAGTTACAGTGATAAAATCGCCTGGTACTAGCACAGAAACAGACATGTGGATCAAGAGAGGATGCAGAAACACACATGGGACAGAACAGAGGATGCAGAAACACCCTGAAGCAATTCAATTATCTGATCTTTGAGAAAGGGCCAAAAATGTACACTGGAGGAAAGATAGCCTCTGTAATAAATGGTGCTGGGAAGACTGACTATCCACATGCGGTAGATTGAATCTAGACATTTATCTCTCACCATCTAATAAACTAAAATCAAAATGGCTCAAAAAACTTAATGTTAAAGTAGAAACACTTGCTGGAAGAAAAAATAGGTGAAACTCTTGAAGTCATAGGCAAGGACCTCCTGAACGAAGAGTAAATAGTATCAAGAACCAACAAATGAGATCATATCAAATTAAAAGCTCTGCACAGCAAAATAAACACCCGCTAGAGTGAAAAGACACCCTACAGAATGGGAAAAAAATCTTGCAGGGTATTCCTCAGGTAGAGGACTAATATCGAGAATGTATAAAGAACTCAAATTAATTAGACCCCCCCAATAAAAGACCCAATGAAAAAAAGGGCACGTGAAATTAATAGACACTTCTCAGAGGTACAGATGACCAATAAATACATGAAGGAAAGTTCAACATCACTAACCACTAGAGAAACGCAAATTTAAACAACCCTGAGATTCTATCACCAAGAAATAAAATAATAACAAGTGCTAGCAAAACTGAGAGGAAAAAGGGAACACTTGTACATTGTTGGTGGCAGTGTAAACTGATAAAACCACTGGAAGTTAGTATAGAGATTCCTCAAAAACTAAAACTAGTAATTCCATTTTACCCAGCTTCCCCCCTTCCATGTATCTTATCAAAAGAGTTAAAGACATCACATTACAGCGATCCATGCATACCTATGTTTATAGCAGCACAATTCATAATAGTTAAATCTTGGAAGGAGGCTATATGTCCATCAACAGATGAATGAATAAAGAAAATGTGGTACATACAGTGGAATACTACTCTGCCATAAAGAAAGATAAACTTGAGTCACTTTTATGAAAATGGATGCACATTGAGACCATAATGTTGTGAAATAAATTGGATACCATGCTTAAATATTGCCTGGTTTCTCTTATATGAGAAACCCAAAGTATAAACAAAGAGCAAGCCAGGCATGGTGGCACATGCCTGTAATCCCAGCATTCAGGAGGCTCAGTCAGAAGGATCACCATAAGTTTGAGGCCAGCCTGGGCTACACAGTAAGTTCAGGGCCAGCCTAAACTACAAAGTGAGACCCAGTCTCAAAAAACCCCAAAGTAATCATCATCATCATCATCATCATCATCATCATCATCATCATCATCATCAAAATAAAAGATAAAAGGGGATGAAAAAAGGAATGAAGATGTGTTATATACCTGTACCAACTCCCCACAGGCAATGTAAACATCATGTACTGCAAACATGTACTAATAAAAAAAATTATAAAAAGAATTCATGCCCAGCCATTGAACTGAGTCGATACAATACATTCTGGATCTAATAAACAAAATTTAAGACATTTATAAATATATAATCATTATAAAGTAAGTTTTGATGGTATATAAAGTATAGGAATGTAATAATATTGTACACATAGTTGAAATATCAGAAAGATGAAATTACACTTTATGGTATGGGGAATCGAACTCGGGACCTTGCACTTCTGAGGCAGGCAGTGGAACCACTGAGCTAAATCCCCAGTGAAATTACACTTTAAAATTAAAGTGATGAAGTCACTCTAATTTGTTCAAAAGGTAATCTTGGGGTGGCATTATATGACTGTACAAAAATAGAATTCATCAAAAACCATATCAAGTAAATGTTTCAATATTGAAATTTATGCAAAAAGTGAAGTTTTCCTGTTTCTTTTCATCTGGTGACTGAGAAGCTAGGTTCATTATTCAACATTACAGTTCAAAAATTTAACCATCTGAATGGTACACCATTTTTTTAGACAATTTCAATCCCAAATTTTTCTGAAATCACCTTTGGCTGTGATGATATTTTGAAATATTGAGAAGTGACCCCATGGAACATTAGAAGTTTAATATTTATCTTTCTTTTTTTCTACATTGGGACAAATACAATTTTAAAAATATTTTCAACATGCATGTTTGTTAAAATTATTTATGTTCTGCCTTATTTATTTATTTATTTATTTTCAGACAGGGTCTCACTATGTAGCTCAGGCTGGTCTTGAACTTACTATGTAGCTCAGGCTCTCAAACTCACAGCGATCCTCCTGCCTCAGCCTCCTGAATGCGGGATTACAGCTGTATGCCACCACAGCCAGCTCTGTTTTGTTTTAAAATAAGCATTTTCATTCATCTTTAAATCCCTTGCACGTCAAGTTCATTCAATTTTTTAAAACCAAAATCTTGCATCATTTGGGTCAATGAAGAGATGGAGTGATAAGGACACTTAGTGTATGTATATACAAGAGACATGGAAGTTTCAATAAACCAATTTTATCCAGTCTAGGAGTTTGGAAATTATTGACAATACCAGAGTTGAACACAACCAGATCAAAGTAAATTTTTCAGGAATATGTTTTGTCCACATGGAAGTTATAAATGCAAGGGTCGCTGAGGCAGTGCAGCCATCTCAAAAGAACAGTTATAAACGTACTCTGAAGAAAACTCTGCAGCAGAAAAAAAGGAAAAGGTGGGAAAGAATTACTAGTCTCTTTTTCCCAGTTACTGGAAATCAAACTCAGGACCTTGCACTTGCCTGGTAGGTGCAGCACCACTGAGCTACATTCTGGTCTGGGAGAGAATTACTGTAAGCAAAAATAAGAAAAGAATTTAGGTAGCTTCACCAGTGAGAAAGTTTTAAGATTGTTATAATTTTCCATAAAGCCAGCTGGAATTCTCCTAATTGCATTTGGCACATTGTTTATTTACAGCATGAAGGTATCAGCAGCAAAATCCACTTTCTGTATTTGATGTGAGGAGGCTTCCACATGCACTTTAGGTGCTAGGATTTCTTCCTGGAAAGACGATTCAGCTCAGTGTATTTTCTCACTGGAATGCTCTTGGATTTAGGAATTGTACAGTAAACTTTGATTTGACATATGTGACATAAACAGTACAGAAAACACTTTTATGAATACTTGGAGGACCTGGATATGAATAAAGAGCAAAACAAAAGATAATAAGAGGAAGTAGGGCGATCAGTATTTCTCAAAGGGAAAGAAGATCAAGAGATAAAGGGAGTAGGGAGGGAAGAGGAAAATAGAATTGAGATGTGTTATGCACGAGCTCCTCATAATAAATTTCATGTACTGCAAACGTGAACTAATAAAAAAGTATATGACAGTACTTTATACCACTTTTGCAATTTTTCTATAATCTTATATTTATTTATTTTTATTTTTTAGGTGCCGGGGATTGAACTCGGGACCTTGTGCTTGTGAGGGAGGCAGCAGAACCACTGAGCTAAATCCCCACCCAATAATCTCGTGGTTAAATTAGAACATTTAAGAACTGGGGATTTAGCTCAGTGGTTCTGGGCACCTGCCTCACAAGTGCAAGGTCCCAAGTTCGACCCCCGGTACCAAAAAAAAAAATTACAATATTTAAAAAAATGCAACAATAAGAAAAGATTTAAATGTCATTTTATCATTGCTTTGGAAAATGCATATTAAAACAGAATGAGCTAAATTTAAACAACTCAAAGTTGCCAATAATTAAAATTCTCACATTTCCAAGGGTTTAGACATATACCATTATCTAATTAATGTTATATATAAATAAAAACCCTCAGACATTGCTTTTGAAAGAGTAAATTGTTGTAAACATATTGGAAAATTGTTTGCCATTATCTTGAGAAAGCCATAACTTAATACCTGTGAATTCTGTTCTCAAGCCTACACCTTCACAGTGCGTATATATGCGGGTGTCATAGTCCATTTCCCCGGAAGCTGAGAGCACATCATTCATTCGAGTACTACACGGGATCTAACCATCACCTGTCCTTATAACCAATTTA
Source organism: Heterocephalus glaber (assembly GCF_053883595.1). Classification (NCBI taxonomy): domain Eukaryota; kingdom Metazoa; phylum Chordata; class Mammalia; order Rodentia; family Bathyergidae; genus Heterocephalus; species Heterocephalus glaber. The sequence goes on from NW_028258451.1 coordinate 3,007,393, forward strand.
TGTGCAAGCAATGGAGTTTGCTGGAGCATGAGAATGAACGAACTACAGCTACACACAAACTGTGAATGAATCCTTTAGCAAATGTTGCCTAAAATAAAGGAGACAGAAAATATCTATGCTATCCTCCTCTTTAATCCCCCCAGTGCGGCGTTCTTTGGGGCATAAAACCTCCCGGATATCAGGTGTAGGGAAGGCCCTTGCGTTGCTCAAACTCAACAAAGCGGCACTTGTACCTATCTGGCTTCTGCTTGGCCAGCACCGGACTCTGGGCTTTCCGTGGCCTTCCGAAGCTCCAAGCTTCCCCGAGGTTTCCCTCCGGATTCCTCTGGGTTGCTTTTCTGTTTGCTCATGTAATTTTACTTGTGATCACTGACAGGAAATTGGGACAAGCATGTTGGCAAGTTATTCGCTTGAGTAGATGCTGGGTAGAGGCTGTCGCTGTTCTGGTGGGAGAGGGGACAGGGAATAACAGACCTGTAAGTCAGGGCTCAGCTTCTCTTCCCACTCACAGGGCGGACGCTACCTCTCACGGTGACACTCTGCGTGACGGTGTCACAGAGCATGTAGGTGAGTAGCTTTTCCTTGCCCAGCAAGACACAGCTAACCTGAAACCCGAGACGCAGCTCGGGTGTGGAAACTAGTTTCCTTGCTGTTTGGAAGTGAGAGACCACGTCCTGGTGGGAGCAGAATGTACTGCACATTGTGCAAACCCAATTCCTCCCACCCCTGCCGGAGGTTCTCCATGATATCACCTCCTGCTTTTCTCTTTCCTTATCTTATTCTCTTCTACCTTCTCTTTAGAAGCTAGTCGTCTTAAACCATTTGCATCAAAATGTGTATTTACGTAGCAACTTCTCAGAAGTTTTTATTTAATAAAATGAGATTAAAATTCCATCACGAAATAAGGACTTTCTCAGTGTGTATTTCCTCCGGTTTATAAGTATAAATTTATAAGAAGTATTTGCCCCCTCCTGCTTTAGGGGATTTTGTGGAAAATGTCATTCCTAATTTTTCTTTACATCTCACAGTTGGAGCAATGAAAACCATCATCAGTTGCATTCCAAGTGGAGACAGCGGAGCCCTGGGCGGTTCTCCCCGGACTGTTGCCACCCTACTGCTCTGAGGAAGCCCTGGACCTGCAGTCAGTGTCCTGGGACACTGAAGAAGGGATCTGGTCGCACTCAGAGGCCAAGGCATCGTCCTGCCGCTTGTTGCCTCTACGAACGGAGCCTCCCTGGCCACGCGCAGGGGCGGAAGCCCCGAGAGGAAGAGCCCCGCGTGGCAGTGGCTGAGTGAGGCGCTCCCTGCAGGGAGCCCCGCGGCAGGGCGTCCCGGAGCTGCCCTGGCTGAGGGTATTTTCTTCTCTGCGGTCTGCTCTGCTTCTAATCCCTTTTTCTCACAACCTTCTTACCATCAGGACTCAAAGGGGGTTGTTTGCTTCACAAGCCTTCGTAACAGCTCTACTGTGATTAGGGTCCTTAGAAACCCATGTCCTTTCAATTACGTTTCCTAAAGCACTGCTGTTCACATCCTGCCCTGCAGTTTTGTTACTGTCTTTCCCATGTTGCTGCGGGTTTTTAATACAGTGCCAGGTGTCTAGAAGTCTACCTAGAAGTCTTCATGTATAGAGTTTTGATTTTAGTTCCTCCATTTAGAGCTTTCCCGTCCCCCATTTTTGGTTGAATTACTTTGTCAATCTCTACACCATGAGTACATGATTGCCTTGAAATATGATTTTATCACGAAATATGACTTATTCGTACTTTCCAAGTTTGAAAACCGTGTCTATTACTCTAGCTGTCTCATTTTCCAGGATTGTGATTTTTAAATCTGTGATCTAACTTGGTTTATGTTCTCTTTCTTCCTTCCCTTTTTCCTCTCTTATTACTCTCTTCTTCCCTCTCTCGGTGTACTTTGTCGCGTTTTCTTGCTTTACAATATGTATTTGCTCACTCTCTTCCTAATTCCTGGCTCCTCCTAATCACAGAAGGTGTGTTAAATGAGCATGGAGCCCTGCACTAAACTTCCATGTGCAGGAACACAGAAGAACGGCAACCATCTGGAGTGGATTCTTAGAGTTGGAGAGTCCTCTTCACGGGGAGTTTTTCATGGTAAGATGATAAGGACCTGGTCCTCAGGTGCAGAAGAAGGTCGTGGTTGTGGGATATCCTCTCTCTCCTCCCCTATCCCTCCTCCTCTTCAAGGGTGCAGTTGTGCAATATTTAGTATACGTTTTAGGCCAGGTTTTTATAATATGATGACTGTACTTCTGTCTTTCATTGGCTCCTTCATTTGTCTTCTTAATATGTTGGCTCTGCACAGTGAAGAGGTGTAGGCATTGTAATGCACTCTTGCGGATACTGGCAAACAACACAGCCGGCACGAGCGTCTCTGTTCAGGCAGACACACTCTTAGCCCATGACATCATGGGACGTGGTCAGCATGTCTCTGGCTGGGTGAACAGAACGGGCTTAGAAACATGGCACTGTGTTTCTGCAGAGAAAAATGCCAGCGATGGAGAGGAGAGCGGAAAAACCCTTTTCTTCCTCCTTAAAGCAAGGAAATAAGAATTTTAAAAGGACCATTTCAGAAGAATTGCTCCAGATATCAATTGTAAGAAGTGCTTTTCTCTGTTTCAGAACTTAGATGTTTCCACTTTATACACATGTGCATGTTCAGTTTGGCCTCTTAGACGGGATGCTTTTAGGCTTGTTTGTAAAGCAGCAGGTGTCTTTTGCTTTGCTGCAATTGTCTTTCTTTGCAGAGTAGTTGTGTGTGCAGATTTGTGAGCAGATGAAATACGCAAGCTCAGCCCATTGATTTTGATTTCCATGTTACCTATGACAGAAACTGTATTTTGTATAAATTATTTATTTTGAATGAAAATAGTAAACTCACAGCTCTATTATAATTTTTGTAAAAAATAAACAAGGTTCCATTTGGAACAAATTTTTATTTCAAATACTGATCTTTTTTTTTTTTTCTTTTGCCTGCTCTGGTATAGCTACTTCATAATTGTAGTGTTATGTCATACCTTCAGGGGAACATTTCTCACGGATGGTTAGTGCCCATGTGTCTATTCAGTTGAATGAAAAGCTATAGATGATGTTTGGGGTTTGCAACCTAGAACGAGGAGACCTAATTATTTGAGTTTTACAGTGTCACTTGTGAGATGTCAAAGCCATAGCTATTCACACCATGCATCTATGAGAGGTGGTGTGAATTCTGGCAAGCCAGCTGCAACTTCCTATGAATACAACGAACATGGCTTTTGAATTTAAATACAGTCCAGATTTAAGTCATACTTGTTCAGAGATCTCCACACACTAGTGGGTGTCCTGGCTGTCCCTCTGATAGCCTCTTGCTAGAGGTGAGACTTCAAGTGAACTGCAGCTCTCCTGGTGTTCCTATAGGGGCACTTGGTACGAAAAGGAGTGTGTACTCCAACTTTTGTAGGTTCTTTAGCCAGTTGCCAAAGGATGTGAAAGATTCCAACACAGGATTTTATTTATTTATTTATTTATTTATTTATTTATTTATTTTTCTGTTAGGAGCTCTTCAGTGCACCAAGATAAAATATGACCCCAATGAGAGTATCCTGAATTCTGATCTCCCATGTTCTGAAAGTAACCCTTCACATTTCATTTATTTTCCTTGACCTGGGAATCTCTTTGAGGAAGGTTTCAGATTTTGCCAGTACAACATGGAAGATCAGGACAAGCATTAATGTGTGGTCATAAGATGTTAAAAATCTGAGAGTGAATTTTCAATTGAAAGGTGTTTGAACTTGGAATTGACTGGGAGGCCAAAGATTTTGAAAAAAGCAGAAGATTCAAGAGGAAGGTGTGTGATGAAGGTGTGTGTTTTGTGTGCAGGAATGGAAATTTGTAAATGCTGAATTCTAGGCTCTGACCATCATTGTCAGCAGGAGTCAAGCTGCAAATATTTATGTTTTAAAACTTAAATCTTGGGTTGGGGGATTTATTTAGCTCAATGGTTCCAGCCCCTGCCTCGCAAGTGCAAGGTCCTGAGTTCAAGCCCCGGTACCAAAAAACAAAACAAAACAACAAACTTATAGCTAGTTAAATCTTTCTAATGACTCGTTTTAATGTTCATGAGCACATTTTACCTAACTTACCTTTTACATTATATTGAAAAAGATTCATTTTAAGCACAGATTGGACACTGGGAATCTGTTTGGGGAGGAGATCTTTGGATACTCTTATAGTGCAAAGGAAAGAAATTTGCTTTCTGGTGAATTGAACAAATTCCTAATCTAGTCTTTAAGACTAGAATGCTAAAAACTGTGAAGGAAATTAAAGACCCTCATTAAATTGATCTGTAAAACATTGTTACTGGAAATTGATTGGGACTTGAGGCTTTTCTTCCAGAAAACAAGGACTTGATTCTCAGGCCTATATTAGGTCCTGAACCTTAATGCTATGTATTTGTATTTACTAAAAACTGTTTCAATGAAAAGTATATTAGTAATCAGAACTTCTGGTTCAGTTGGGAGTACTTCCACTTGCAAAATGTGTTTGCATAGAACTGTTTGAATTTATTTATTTTCTTTTTTTTGTTTGTTTGGGTTTTTTTTTTTTTGGTACCGGGGATCGAACTTGAGTCCTTGCGCTTGCACAGCAGGTGGTGAAACCACTGAGCTAAATCCCCTGCCCTGAATCTATTTATTTTCTATTTCCCCTTTCTCCAGTAGATTGAAGCTAGAATTTCCCTTTTGCTAAAAGAACAAAAATGCACATCCTGTTTGTAAACTGATATTTAGTAATGAGTGATAAACTTGAAATACTAGAGAATATACTATAAACCTAATCCTAGGTAGTTTTATGAAAATGTATCTCTTAATTATTTTTTGAACCTATATTCACATTGGTTTTTAAGATATTTTAAGTTATATTTTTTCCTCTTTTTTTCAGAGGTGCTTCTTATTTGGGGCTACCTTTTTTGTTGTTGTTGAGGCGTAATTCATAAGGAGCTGCATTTTTTGTTGTTTTTTGCTTTTAGTTTCTGGTTTCTGGTTTTTTTGGCACCATGGATTGAACTCAGGACCTTGCACTTTCCAGGCAGGTGTGGTGCCAGTGAGCTACATCCCTGGCCCTGCGCTGTTTTGATAAGGCTTCTACAGCTATGGCTGATGCTGTACTCTAGTCTTCCAAGAAGGATCATTTTATTTTTATAGTCACTTCTAAAGTCATGTGCTCACTAACTTTGGGGACTGTTTGCATATGAGTGCAGATACAAATTAAAACCCAAGCTGATCTCATCGCCTGTCACTCCATGAATACCAACAATGGAAGGAATACCTTGTCCATAGTATACTGTCACTCCTGGACTGAAAAGCTGGGGAAGAAACTTAATTTTCTTCTTTGCATAGATCAGAAAAACTTAAAAAGCTGACTGTGCTGAGGTCTCCTACTGACCTCAGCAGATGAAATGAGCTGATAGTGTTAATTCATTTTTTAACAGTTATCTGAATCTTGGTTTGAGTAGATTTACAACCTACATGAAATAAAAGAGAGAGCTTTTCCATTTCCATGTTGGTACATAGGCTTCCTCCTACCCCCTTCTGCACCCATTAGTTACTGAACTTTGTAAACTGGCATTGTAACATTACAACAATGTTTCATTGCATCAATTTTATAAACTTTACAGTCCAATATTTGTTACTTTTATGAGGCAAACCAAAGGTATATTTCTCAAGATTTTTGCTGCCTTTTTCAGCAGCATTTGATGGATCTTTTATACATTTGTAATAGATAAAAATAAACCAGATTGCAAATCCTTTTAAAAATCTTAAATGATGTACTAACTTTTTGGTTGAAATTATGTAGGATAAGTTAAATTACATTCTCTTAACCAATATGAGTGTATTTCTGTAAGCATAGTTATGTTGAAATAAGGTTGTGAAAAGCAAAAGAAATCAAATATTTCCTTTTTTTTTCCAATTTTTAAACCTTCACTTTTCTCATCCTAAGTTTCTTGACAATTTGCTCTTTCTACTTCTTTTGCTCATAAATTTCTGAGCCTTTGTTGAATTTTAATTTCTACCTTTGTGTTTGAGTGGTTGGTTTATAAGAAAGAGTTCAACCAATTGTTCACATTTGTACATTCAATTTTGTCAAACATGGTAAAAGCACACATTGATCAGCAATTTATAAATCAAAGAATTAGAATTTTGAGGATTAAGAATCAAACCTTGGCATTTTCTCTTGATGGGTTTACCTAGTGTGAGATGGCATAGATATTTGGCCATTCTGTTCTATTGCATTTTTCCACTAAAACACACTCACGTTTGTACAGAGACCCAGATTTGCTTGTCCTGTGCAGGACACACAGTTTGCACCTGTGGTGTTCAGAGTTGTGTCCCTTCTCTTCTGCAAAATGTGTGAGATTCCTGCCATCGTCACCATGGTCCAGGGCTTCCACAGCCCGAACACGACAGTCTCATATCACTTACTGCTATCACTGAAGGAAACTCAAACTCTGACATTTCCCATATCACACTCATTTTCCAGCACTTTTCTGTCCATTTTCTGCAGGTCATTCGGACCCTCAGTTCTTAACTATGACCCACATGTCCCTAGGCCTGTGCCACGTTGGCTCTGAGCACTGCAACTCTGATGGTACAACAGAGAAATGGCCCTCATCTGAGGACCTGGATGCACTTGTTGCTTTTAAAAATGTTGCTAAGTTGGCATCCCCCTAGTAATGATGAAGTTGAGCATCTCTTTTTATGTTTGGTGACCCTTTGTATTTTTGGAAGAAATATATTCAGGCCTTTTGTTCGTGTTTTAATGTGTTATTACCTTTGTTATTGGAAGAGTTCTTTAGACATTCTGAATATTATCCTCTCATTACCTACATGACTGAAAGTATTTTGTGCAATTTCTCTTATGTTTTGAGTTCTAGCGTGTGCGATTTTCAGAAACATTCTGAATTTTTAAATCTTCTTAGCAGTTGATTAAAATTATAGTCAAAGCTGGTTAACTAAAATTAATTAAATGTTAAAGTTGACCAGTCTTAGTATTAATTAAAAATTTAATTATAATTTTATTTAATGTACAGAATAGTTTGGAGTACATTAATTTATTTGCAGTAATGAAAATTCACATCTGGTAAAAATGGTATGTATATTATTTGTATCTTTATTTACTCAATCCTTTTTATGCTAAAACCTTTTTGTTCCTATTTCCCTGTTTTTATTTGTATCCATGAACATGTATAAATTAAGCTTTATTTGATGAGTTGAAATTATATTTCTGTATCTGTTATTCACATGTAAGAAGGATATTGAATTATCACTACTTGTCATTTTTGAAATTTTCAGACCAAATATAAAACCTGATTTAAAAGTAAGCCGGGAATGGTGGTGTATGCTGCTGGCATCATCCTGGAACTCTGGGAGGCCAACACAAGAGCATCTCAAGTTTGGTCCCAGCCCGAGCAACTTAGCAACTTGGTTAGACCCTGTCTCAAAATTGAAATAAATAAATAAGAAAGTTTGAGAATGTAGCTCACTGCAGAGGTCTTGGATTCAATCCTTAGTACTGCAAAAATAAATAATTAATAAATAAGATAATTCAATATTTCCTAATATATTTATTTTTTATAAATTTAAAATTTATTTCAAATTTTTATAATATTGACTACATGATAATATTTTTAGCAATTGCAATTTTGATGAGTATTACATTCTTGTGTCTGACTTAAATGAAGATAAGGGTCTTGTTCAAATATTTCAATTATTCTGTCCTATCGGAACATTTTTATAGAGGTATTACTAAACAAATACTGTACTGTTTATTTGTATCCTATATGGGATATTTGCATGTTTTTATCTAAAGAGGAATTAGGAAAGAATAAACTTCTTTTTAAAAAGAACACAAATTAGTCATAACAATGAACAGCACTTGACAGAAATTTTACAAATTGAGACTACTTCAATTTCTCAACCAATAAACATTGCTAAATGTGTGTAACAAGAGAGATCAGCACAAAATATATCTTAATATAAATGACAACTTTTAAAGATATTTATTGATGGTAAAGATTTATGCTGATAAAGAGATGAGTATTTGCTTTAAGCTACTTTAGTAAAACTAATGCACAGTTTAACATTCTGTCTTGAACCTGTTGTGATAGTAAAGTTTTTTTCTTTAGGTGAAAAGAAAATGATTCCAGAGAACTTAGCAATGGGTATTTTCTTGTTTTTCCAGACAACTGTGGGAATTCTAGGCAATTCGTTGCTTCTATTTCACTATTTCTTGTCCATATACACTGGAAAGAATTTGATGCCTATAGACCTGATTATAAAGCACTTGACCTTTGCCAATTCCTTGACTATTATCTCAGGAGGAATTCCTCAGACATTGAGAGAATTCAGGTTGAAATATTTACTGGATGCCACTAGATGTAAACTTGTTGTCTACTTGAGTCGCGTTTCCCGAGGAATCTCCCTGTACACCACCTGCCTCCTGAGCTCCTTCCAAGCACTCACAGTCAGCCCAGCAACACCAGGTGGATGAAGCTGAAACACGGAGCCCCGAGGTACATCAGTCCCTACTGTTCACTCAGCTGGCTCATGCATCTTCTGCTCAACATCATGATGATCATGAGAGTGACTGGTCGTCATAACAGCAGAAATTTCACTAAGAGATTTAATTTTGGGTTGTGCTCAGGGTCTGTTTCTGGCACCATCGTGACACCACTGTATGTTTTCTTGCTTTGCTTCAGTGATGCTCTGTGTTGGGGTCTCATGGCCTGGGCCAGTGGCTCCATGGTGAGCACCCTCTACAGGCACAGGAGGCAGGTTCAGTACATCCACAGTGCTCACCGCTCCCCTCGAGTCTCCCCTGAGGCCAGAGCCATCCAAACCATCCTGATCCTGGTGTGCACCTTTGTCACCTTCTACTCCACCTCTTCTATCCTAGTGCGCTACTCAGCTTTCTTTGAAAATCCAAAGCTATGTGTAATAAGCATCTTTGCCTTTGTAGAAACATGTTTCCCCACTTTTTGCCCCTTTGTCTTCATCAATAACAACAATTCTGCCTTTAGAGTCTATTTTTCCAGTTGTGGGAAAAGGTAATTTTCTCTAAATTTGGCACAAATTCTAGTGGTTTATGCACTCTTATATCTTTGTATGTTCCTTAATCCACTATTTAAATCTTAACCGTAGTATGGACATGTCCCTATTAGATAATTCAAGAACATATATATTAGATAGGCACAGTCATCCTAACCATCATAGAGCCTGCAGTGCGCTTCGTTGAAGTTAAGACATTCCTGTTCACCCTACAAACTCTGGGATCAGAGGGGTCACATACAAATAGCATTTCATGGCGCAGGTGGCCGATCACTTCATTCCTTTCACAGGTGGCCTTAGTCCTACTGGTTCCATTAATAAGGCAAATGGAAGCTGATGAAATTGCCAAATGCTAGCAATATAAGGACTTTGAAGATAGCTGGTGTCTCTGTGAATGACTCCTGAATTGTATAAAATGAATATTAGGCTTCATACCGCATTTTTCTTTTCAGAACTGCCTATAGAACATACGCAGTGTTAGCCACTACATAGACTTCACCAATGTCTGCACAAATTGTTACACAATTTAAATACTGTAATTACTCTTAGGTCAAGTTTTTGACTATGAGAAAATACACCCGTTGGATTTGATCTTGTCTGAAGCCTAGCAAAATTATCTCCTGGTCATAATAATTTTGTGTTTGGAAAGAACACTCTGCAGGGATTTCCCCAGTGCTGACTGACGGGACGAGGACTTCAAGGGGAATGTGAGGTGCATGTGAAGGGCAGCTGCTGAGAAATTGTATGCGCATTCAGAAAACTGAGGGAAAGGACTCAGCCGGAATAAAAATCAGTCGTTTTGAGACACTGCACTAAACGGCTGCAATTATTTCTGGAAATAATGGCTTTTCTATTTCATTAAATTTTTATTTCTATTGACACGTGCTTACAGTACATAACGATCACATTCCTTGTGGGGAATTGGCACATGTACATCACACATCTTCATTTTTTTCATCCTCTTTCCCTCCCCTCCCTCAGTAATGAGCTTTCTAACTCATAAACTAAATGTACAAAATTTATATAGTTTAAACCGTAAGAAAGTAAATATTTGTTTTGTTTTGTTTTTTTGGTACCGGGGATTGAACTCAGGTCCTTGCGCTTGCGCAGCAGGAGGCGAAAGCACTGAGCTAGATCCCCGGCCCAAGAAAGTAAATATTAATCTCGTACAAACTAGAGCACTGTAATAATGTCTTTATGTGGTTTTAAGGTAAGCAAGAAGATGTAATGCTACACTGTATTTAAAATCATTAATTTTTCAAAAAGTTTTCTTGGTGAGGATATTTTATGAATGCTCAAAATTAAAATTCATAAACATCTATACATATATATGTATACATATATCTATACATATATAGATATATATATATTTAGATACTGTGGAAATCAGGCCATGCCTTCAAGGATTTCCTGATATTATCATCTTCTTTTCAGTACTGGGGATCTAATTCAGGACCTTCTGCTTGCAAGGCAGACGCAGCGCCACTGAACTAAATCCCTGGCCCTATCATCTTTTAAGCTAGAGGACAAGTACATCATTTAAAAAAAAATAAGAACCAAGATCCATCACGTACAGGTACAAGCACCCAATGATAAATGTAAACATAGTGTATACCTAAAATGTACCAATAAAAGAATTAAAATAAATAAATAAAATTTTTAACGTTTTTATTAAAACCTTATATTAATCTTTTAATGTTAATCATTTTAAGTGAATGTTTATTAGGTTTTCCAACATACTTTTACATCCTTGGGATCTATTAAAAACTAGATTTCCTGCTGGATGACTGGGATCCCTGAGACCATACTGTGAAGTGAAACAAGTCAGACACAGAAAGTTGAAACTAATTTCATAAAACAAATACTACTGGAAATAGGTGAGCAGATAAACATCAAGGCAATTATAGGGGGCAATTTCAATACCCCACATTCAGTAGCACACAGATCAACCAGACAAAAAGTAACAAAGAAATATCAAAGATGAACCACAACAAAAGAACTTAACACTCTACAGAGTGTTTTATCCCCCAAACAACAGAATATACATTGTTCTCAGGAGCACATGGAATTTTCTAAAACACTGACCATATGTTAGGTCATAAAGCATGCTAAAATAAACACTAAATAATTGAGATAACCTCCTGCATGCTATCAGATCATAGTAGAATTACAGTAGAAATAAATGGCAAAAGAAACCATGGAAACAATGCAAATACTTTGAGATATAATGATACATTCATGAATAAACAATAGGCCACAGAAGAAGTTAAGGAAGAAATTTAAAAGTTTCTAGAATCAAATGAAAGTAGCAGCAGAACATACATAAACGTATGGGATGCCATGAATGCAGTTTAAGAAGAAAATTTATGGCAGTGAATGCCCAGTGATCCCAAATAAGTCACCTAATGCAAAGAAAGAAATGAAAGACTAATATTAACACAATTAGAAATAAAAAGGGCAAAATCATAATGGGTGACACCAAAATCCAGAGAGTTATGAGAAATATTTTAGGGCGAAGTGTCAGCTTGGTGTCTACACATGTGTTTATGTGTATCATGTGTTTATGTACATGTACATTTTTTATTTGGACGCGGGTGACTCCTTTCAAACAAGCATCTTCTCTGCTTCTGGAGGAACTAGCAGCCATTTCTCTTGGGACCCTGCATCTGAGTTCCGATGTTCAGGTATAAAATTCGAAGTTGGAAAGCAGTTTGAAGATCATACTCTGCACATCTAGCCACTGTTTTCATCCAAATCCACTGATAGTAAGGACCCCGAAGACTCCTCCAGAGAATCCTTCAAGCCCACATAAACACTCCAAATCCCAAAAGTCAGGGATCCTCACACTTTGAGCACAGAACCAGTTTCCTTTGAATGTACACCTATTTGATTCTGCCTAAGAAATCCACTTCTGAATCTTACTGATACATCATAAAGTACTCTTTTGTAACAATTAGTGAAAAAGGGTGTGTTGATGTCCCCATCTTCTCTTTAGGAGGCCTAAGCTCCTGTTCACTGGTGCTACAATACCTTTAGTGCCCTCCATCCTGTTCTTTAAGTATCAATTCAATGAGCCTATGTAGTATGGAGAATCTAGTCCAACTTACTTGCCCTGTGCAATACAACACTGCAGTGGTCCCTATAACAAAAGTTAGGTCCTGAGTAAATAAACAACTCATATCCCATTCAATAAGGGCCATGGATATTTTTGTTTCTTTAACCAGTTTCAGAAGACAAAGACCAGACTTATTTGACTCAGTGACCAAAAATTCCTGCAGTGTGACACTTCCTAAGAAACAACAGTCATATGCAGCCATGAAACAAACATTTTACATTAAACTCATCAGCAATGACTTGAAAACATTTTGGGAAATTACGAAAAGAAGAAACACATGATATATATGTGTGTGTGTGTGTGTGTGTGTGTGTGTATGTGTATAATCCCAGCTACAGAAGAAGCTGAGGCAGAAGAACACTTGAACCCAAGAGTTTATTCAAAATGCATAAAAACATGGGAAACATATCCAAGATTAATAATATAAGCAAGTATCTGAACATGGTGAGGAACATGAGATTAGTACATATTCCTACTGCACGAAGAGGCCCTAGTTTCTAACTGTGTTATTCCTGCCCCGAAATAGGAGCAGATACAACTTGTATGACTTATGGTTAAATGTTTACTGAAAGGCATCAGCAAATATTGACTTCAGTTACAATCCATTTTATCATAGAAGCACAAGTCACTCGTAAGTATTCTCTGAGTGTTATTAACTACACCTTTGACTACAAAATTGATGTTATAATATTAAAACACAATATGCACATGTCCAAATGAAAAACACCCAAATTGGATAGTAAAAATCTCAGAGAATACTCATCAATTGTTCCTGGTCTGAATTATACCCCCAGGCCTGAATTACACCTCCATGAAACCAGATTTATAGATTACTTTAAAATGTAACTGAATGCCTACAGTATAGTCTGTTTAAGCTGGTGCGATATAAGAATGCCACCTATAGAGATGTTAGGAATTTTAAATTTAAAAAAGAAACATCAGCAAACCCTGAACTTTGTGAAAGAAATATTTTACAACAGCCTCTTAGCACTGAACTCCAGTCAAGAACTTGGCTTGTAATTCTAATGGACGCCACTTAATGCCATGCAGGGACAGCTAAGACAGGAAGAGGACTGAGGTGGAGAGTGGTGTCGGCCTCCGCTTCCAACTCCGAAAAGTAGAAGCTAAAAAGATACTTTTATAAAATACGAATGTCTTCCCACCTTCGAAAAGTGAAAAAGAACAAGAAGAGACCAAAAATATTAGAAAGAGTTCTCTGAATATGAGTGAGAAGGGTACAGTAGGTACTAGAGAACACTGATCTATCCCTTCAAAGACCCTTGAGAAATTATCTGTCCTGTTAATCAAGCAGAAAAATAAATTTCAAATAAGCACTTACTCTAAGAGAATGGATTCCTTGCTAGGCTTTATGTCAATGCTATCAGTGGGATAGAAATAGGTTAAAAGGGAGAAAAGTCCTGTGATCACCATGTCCCCATCCCCATGCACAATGCTGATCATTTTGAGGGGGCAGTCTTCATTGGCCCAGACACACATTAAGAGGGGATGATGCAGGAGAAGGAAGATGATAGTCAATATGAACATTTCAGAAATTTTGGGAAAGCCTATGAGTGAAGGTGCCAGTATAGAGTGTCAGTATATATACATAGCATGTGTGTGTGTGTGTGTGTGTGTGTGTGTGTGTGTGTGTTATTGCTATGGACTAGGGTTGGTGATCCAAGGTCCTAGACTTTTTTCAGTCAAGCCTCTTCAATGCACCTGGGAGAATTTGTCACCACTTTTGTCCCTAGGGATCTGCAGCTGATGTCTGATTCCAGGTGAAAAACATTAGATGGGAAATTAGTTTGAAGATAGTCACTTTCACCTTCAGGCTCCAGGAACTTACCTAAGTTTATTGATATTAAGGCCCCATGAGCTACCTCCTCTTAACCAGAGCAAATTCCAAGCCTATGTCAACAAGTCACTGGCATCTGGGATGATGCAGATTAATTGCATTAGAGGACTCGATATTAGGTGTTTGGTAAAATGTTCTGAATAGGGCCATGCTCTGTATAGAGTATTTGGGATCCAATCCCCAAAGATCAAAATAGAAAGTTCTAGCCTCACATTTCCATGTTCAGACCAGCCACAAAACATTCCATTCAATGAAATGGAGACTAAAAGCACAATAGAAATAATCAATGAATCAAAGAACTTGTCTTTGAAAAAATAAACAAAGTAGATGAACAAAATCTTACCAAAAAGGAAAGAAAAAACACAAATCAATGCAAGTAGAAATGAAAAGTGTGAAATCACAAGGAGCACTGCCAGAATCCAGAAAATTATTACCAACTACTTCACAAACCTATATGGCACAAAATTGGAGAACCCAAAAGAAATGGAGAGATTCCTAGATAATTGTGAATTACTAAGACTTAAAAATACTAAATAATCCAATACAGGTAATGAAATTGAAGCAGTAATAAAAAAATAAACTTACCAATTAAGAAAAGCCACGATGGATTCACAGCTGAATCCAAGAACTTCAGGGAAGATCTAATACCAATATTCCTCAAACTCTTTAGTGACATTGAAAGAGAAAGCTAGAATTACCCTGATTCCAAAACTGGATAAGGATCCAATGAGAAAAAGAGAATGCCATGCTAATCTCACTAATGAACATAGGTGCAAAAATCCTCAACAATATAACGGCACACAGAATGCAACAAATCATCAAAAATATTATATACCATGACTAAGTAGGCTTCATCCCAAGGTTGCAAGTATGATTCAATACACACAAATCAATAAATGCCAACATCATAATAAATGTGGGAAACCTGAAAGCTTTTCCTCCAAAATCACCACTCTTGTTTAAAATAGACCTCAAAACATTAGCCAGAGCAATCAGCCAATAGAAAGAAGTAAAACAGATACCTGTAGAAAAAGATGAAGTCAAAGTATCATTATTTGCAGATAACGTGATCCCATACCTACAAGACCTAAAAATACTCTACCAAAAGACCCCTAGAATTAATAACCAAATTCAACAATGTAGCAGGATCAAAATCAACACACAAAACCGAAGAGCATTCCTATACACTAATAATGAACTCAATGAGAAAGAGATTAGGAAAATACTACTATTCACAAGAACATCAAGAAATTTAAATACCTAGGAATTAACCTAACCTCAATGAATTAAACATTATATGTCATAAACATGAGCGAAGAATACTAATAACAAGAAGAACGATGTACATACTCATGTGTAGATGTTTATTCATTTTCTTTCCCTTGCTAAATCATATAATTACTGGCATGGGTAACTAAGAGAAGTTCATGGGATGGATTGCTGCTGCACTCGTTGTCAGTACATTTAGATGAAGCCTATGATAGAAATAAATTTTACACAGAATTCAAAACTAAAGTAGTTAAGGGGCCCCCAGACAGGGCTCAAGAAAAACATATGCATCTCTACATAATATATTCAAAACCTCTGTAAGAAAATCTTTAGTAAATAGCAAAAAGTATGCAATATCTATAAAGATGAAAATATCGAGACATTCTAAAATGTAGAGTATTTTCTGAACATAGCTTATTTCAGGGGTGGGATATCCTGAGGATGTCAACTGTTTCCCAAATTTTATCTCTAAAACTATTAGATTGCATTTCCAATGAATCAAGCATAAATTGGATTAAAATATTCCAATCCTTTTTTTCTATATTAAAGTAGTGCAAAGCTATACTATTCTTTAAAATGCAGTAAAGGATTGAAGTTTTAGATATATATAGCCACAGGCATTTTAATTTTGCTTAACTTGACAAATTTTAATTCATTTCATTGAGGCATGGTGGTCAAGTAAAATTGAATATATTGAAAGTGTAAATTTAAATGTGTGAATATATGTCTATGTTAGGAAATAGTTCTCACAATCTCTCTAGTTAGTGTATCTGCCAACTAATACGGTTACTTTTGAGTATGTGGTTAAAACATTAAACTACTCTCTTAGCAATTTCAACCCTATGTGGGATATTATATCATTGGACATAGTCACTGGGAGATCTCCAGAACTGGTTTTTATTTACAAAAGAAATATTGTATCTTTTTCATTAATATCTCAACTTTACAAATCCCTTCATATGTCAACCCTCAGCTTTTGTTTACTTGAATATTAACAGGTGCTAAGTACAAGTATTATCATGCTGTAAATTTTTTGGTTGGAGCAGTACCCACTACATTCTTACTAGAAATGTTGATAGTATGAAAAGGAAAACTCCCCAAGCACCATATATTATGTGATATGATCAAACTTATTTGTTTATTTATATGCACGTTATGCATATATACAAAAGAAAAAGAAAAAGAATACACACATGTTTATTGCCTCTGGCCCTCACTATTGCATAAGAAATATAATTTTAAAGTACTTTTTTCATTCTTCCACTGCAATTCAGTGACAAGGAAAAGGTCTGTCTTTCAAGTAAAATAAAAGTTATAAAGTGAAATATAAGCTTTGGTAGAATAAATAATATTATTTATTGGTATTACTTTTATGGGTTTTCCTCATTCAGTATGTAGCTGGCTATAGTTTTCCCACATATATCCCTTATTAAGTTGAAGTATGATCTTTCCATACTTTAAGACTTTTATCTAGAAGTTATTTGGAATTTTATCAAATTATCTTTTTGTATCTTTTGAGATGATCATGTGGGTTTTTTTCCTTCATTCTATTTATATGATTTACTACATTTATTAATTACTGTATAATGAATGATCCTTTCATCCCTGACATAAAACCAACTTGATCATTGTGTATGATCTTATCAATCTGTTGTTGAATTTGATTTGCAACTATTTTCTTGAGAATTTTTGCAGGTATATTCATTGGGAATATTGGTATATAGTTTTCTCTTTTGTCGTGGTTTTTGTTTCCTTGTCAGGTTTTGCCTACTATTTGGTTATTATCTCAAAAGGAATTCAATGATGTCAATGTTTGTTTTCAAATATTTCCTGAATTACATTGGATGTAAACTTGTTGTCTACCTTTATTGAGTACCCTGTGGAATTTCCCTGTATATCACATGCCTCCTGCATTGGCTCCAGGTAACCAAAAGCACCCTAGCAATACCAGGTGATTCAGGCCTAAACACAGACTGTATAGTACGTTCGACACTTCTGTTCATCAGCCAGTTCATGCATCTGCCTTTAACATCATGATTACCATCAGAGTGAGTGGCCTTAGAAACAACAGAAATGCCACTAGGACATTGAGTTTTGGATACTTCACTGATTTGCTTCTGGCACTATTCCAACTGTACCATATGTGTTGCCTACTTTGCTTAACTGGTGTTCTATGTTTGGGTCTCACAGCGTGGCTTGTAACTCCATGGTGAGTATCCTCTACATACACTAGCGACATGTTCAGTACATCCACAGTACCCACCACTTTACTAGTCTCTCCTGAGACCAGAGCCACCCAAGCTGTCCTGATTCTGGTGTGCACATTTGTCACCTTCCACTCACCCTCTCCCAACCTGGTCCTCTATTATGTACCACTGTATAACCCCAAACTATGGCTAATGCACATCTTCATTTGTATATACCTTTCCCCACCTTTCCCCCCTTTGTATTTATCAGTAATAACAACTCTGCCTCTAGGCCCTATTTTTCCACTGGAGTATAAGATAATTTTTTTAAATCTGACACAGGTCTAGGGGGATTTGTGCCCTCTCTGCCATGTGTGCTGTCACAGTGACTCCTTCCATCACCTTGCATTGTCTCTCCTCTCCTCACCCTGTTTTTCCTGACTGAGTACAAGCTGCTGCCCTGTGCTCAATCCTATTGTCATGGCCTCATGTTTTCCAACAGTTGGCTTCTTTGTGCTCTCCAGCAATAACATCTGTGTCTCTCAGTTCTATGTTCCTTTCTGAGAAAGGAAAATGATAGTTTTTTCATTCTTCCTTAGTCTAAATGGCTCCTATTCTGAACAAGAAAACTGATTTGCTTTTCCTAATGTTTAGATGAGTAAGAAGTTCCAGGTGTTCTGCTGGAAGTTTGTGACACCTTGTGTTTATGAGAAGCGTTGATCCTACTCCATAGCCAGAAATGGCAGTGCATTAATAAGTGCATATGCTTAACTAATTTAAATTTGTTATGATTTAATTTAAATTTACATTTGTGATGAGAAAAGATAGTTACGTTTCAGAATGTAGAAGGAAAAAGTCCATATCTGGCTCGCTATCATGATGATACTGCAAGGGCCTTGAGGTTCCCTGGACTTTTCCAGTGCCTGGCTCAGCACAAGATTCTGAGAGACCCAGGTTTCTCTATTTCCACCAACAAGGAAGTTGATCCTCTGTCTCCTAATGGTTGCATGATCTCCATGCCCCCTGGTTACCACAGCCTCCCCTCTGCACCCTCCTCCAGGAGGGTTTGCAGCAGAGTGATTCCGTTGAATTGCCTCTTTGTACTCAGATGCCCCAGGACATCTTGACTGAAGGTTTCTGAAGAGCTCCAGAAAGCACATTTCAACCAAGTTCTGTCAGTGTGGCACTGATGTGACTTCTCTCTCACTTAGAGCCATGGCTATATCCTCTTCAACATGACTTAGAAATTATTTTGGGAATTCAAGACATTTCCTTGAGTGTTTAATCTCAGACTTGAGGTTAGTGTTGAATGTTATATTATATTTTATCATAGTATAATATGTCAGACAACACTAAACTTTATGTTGATTTGTATTATATTTTTAATTTATGCTATTAGTTTCTGTATTGCACTTGAATTACATGCTAATTTATATTGTGCACAAAAATAAATTACAGATGATATCTGTGATTCCTGTATTCTTTTCATCATATGTCAATATATGATATTTGTGTCACCTGGGGAGCTAATACAGAACAGAGAGACTCATGGTACAAATATGGAAGGCGAATATTGTAGGTCAGAGTACTACATAATTTTTGGTGTGGGTAAACATCCTGTGCTAAGAAAGGATGCAATGACTTAGATTTACTAAAGTGGAGAGGTTTCATCAATAAATGGAATATGTGTATCACTTAGTGTCTCTGCAGTGAGCAAAACAGATGAAGGCCCACAGGCTGGAGTCCCAGGGCCTCTGCTGCTGAGTAGCCCTGTGAACTCTCCACCCACCCAGGCCACTTACTCACTTGCTTCTTCTACTGAAACTTACTCCCAAAATACCCAAAGGCTCATGCCTTACTTCCTGAAAATGTGTGTTCACTGTCTTATTAAAAAGCATTGTGTCCTCAATTTGTCCCGTACTAAAACAGTAGTCTTTTCATTGTTTATTCTTCAAGGTTTATGTTAGAATCGTATAAGGAAGAAAGTCATTAGTTGAATTCGTGAAAGTGGTGCTCACTGAGCTGGACAAAATAACTGACTATGCAGACATAAGAGAAGCTGCCTATGGGAACCACAGAAAGATACATCTTTGGATTACTGCTGCAGGATGGCCCCCAATTTCTCTCTGTCTTCTAGAGGGACTATCATGCCACTCTGGCATATTTTTTTCTCTTGTCCATGATAAAACACACAAACTGACAATCTAACTTTAATAATCCAGGAGTGTAAATTTCGACTGCAATAAGATCATTTTTTATTAACTTCCCTGCCAGCGCAGGCATTTTGTGTCTAAATGACTCTATAAAATACTATAATATTCGCTTTTGGACTAATATCATTTAGGAGTATCTACAATACTATATATTTAGGTCTAGCTGAACTGTATGAATGGAGTTTGAAAAGATTTGCCTTCCAACACGTAGGCGTCCAGCCCACATCTCAGATACTCCGTTTCCCGGTTCAGAACTAGAAAAAGCAGATCTCGATGCTCCCTGGAAGTGCGCCTTCCCGGGGTGGTAGGGGGCCAGCGCCTGCCCTGGGTCTACGCAAACTACATTGCCCGGAATGCACCGCGGGGAAGCCAGGAAGGAAGAACCCGGCACAGCACAGAATTAACAGTTTCCATGGAGACACAAAGGGGCAGGACTTCCGGTGTCTTCTTTGAGGCGGGCCTTGTGACTTCCCTCAAGTTCCGGTCTGAGGCTCCGGGGCGCCGGGTTGGTGTCGAGGAGACTAGAACCTGACGGCAGAGAGCGGCCGTCGTCCCCCGCACCGAGGCGGGTCCACAGCGTCCACGCCAGCCCCAGGACAGGCCCCGCCCCGCCCGGGTGGCCTGCAGGGTCGATGGCGGTGGCCGCGCCGAGGTCCCCGGCCCAGGTGAGCCCGCGTCCAGGTTCCAGCCTCAGACCCCTGTGCCGGGCCAGGAGCACTCGGAGCCCCAGACCCACCTGCCTCTGCGGGCAGTGCACCAGCGAGACCGGGTGGTCCCGGGTCGGAGGGCAGCGCCCTTCTCCTGGGGCTCTGTACGGAGGACAGGCCCTGCTGTCGAGGTTCCGAGGTATCCCTCAGACCTTGCGAGGCAGCGTGCAGTGGAGGGGCCATGAGGACACGGCACCGAGACCTTGCATATGCACAGAGTCCCTTGTCTGGTTAGCGGTGACAGGGAGCACTCACACTGGAGGTAAGCCAGCCAAGAAGGTCGCCTGAGTTCAGCGCCAGGCACAGTACAGGAAAGCCCGAGCTCCTTCAGCCCGCCGTGCTTGGATCCTAGGTCCTGCCTCTTCCCGTGGCTCCCACGGCCGTAGGGAAAGGGCGAATGGAACCCACACAGGGAAGTGGAGGGTGACCCCCTTCCCGCAGTGGCCTGATCTCCACCAGCTTGTTCTCTGCATTGTTGTGTTCTGGGCTCCTAGGAGCTATTCTTCTAGTTCTTGGTTGTAGAGTCCTGGAGAAACTCCAAGCCTAAGCCATTAAATCCATGGTTATGTGGCGGTGCTCCCACTTACCGCAGCCGGGGTGAACAGTTTTGGAAAATTGTTCCTAGAACTGGTACTAGTGTATGGAAGTGCTTGGAACTAAAATTAAGCTGGGAATATTTAGGAAACCATGGGTCTCTTTTATATGAGAACAGAGAGCAGGGGGCATGGGGATTGCAATGGCTGCCTGAGAAGTTGTGCGTCCCTTCAGAAGATGATGGGAAATTTGGATTAGAAAAGGGAGGTGGCTTTACCAAGGTCTTAACAGTCTCCATTGGTCTGCAGAGTAGCAAGCAGACTGAAGCTGAAGAAGGGGCTCAGGGTATTGACATAGCCCAGGTGAGTGTTAACGGGCCAATGTTGTGCCTTAGGAGATGTGATTACATTCTGAAACTGAATTTTTAAAAAGAGCAGCTAAAAGTTTCAAATGTGGACAGCAAGAGAGTGAAACGACTCAGGGATGACCCTGTGGTTTTTATAGGACTAAAAGTTCAGTCAAGTTGGAATGAAGAGTAATGTTCGCTGGGAACATCAGGAGCTTGATTTTGGTCATGATGCATGTTTGAGATGTTTCAGAGGCCACTGAATAGTGGAACTCAGTGGGGAGCTGAATGCAGGTGAAAATCTAGTGATTGGTTGAGAATGGAGACATACCAAAAGTGGTTATTGTATGGACTAAGATGAGTGAGCTGTGGATCATATTTAGAGGAAATTGTCAAGTTGTGATCATAGTAGTATTAGGGGGCTTTAGAAGGAAGAGTGTGGCTGAGTACTGGGCCTCCTGATTGGATACTAGGGTGATGGTATTAGGCTCCACAAACATAGGTGAGGGAGGTAAGTGACCATTTTGATTGGTTGCATCAAATGGGATAGTTTGCCAGGTGGCATAGCCTTGCAGAAGAGGAATGCCTGTAAGATAGATGCAAATGTGTAAGTGTGTGAGGCAAAGTGATGCTTGGGCTGGACCTGGTGATTATTCACCACTCTGCAGAATCCTTGGATTTTGCGATGCCTTTGATAGGGCCTGGTGTTTTTCAGGCTGGAGGATGAGGGGAGAGCAATCATGGTCATCTGTGATAATTGCTTGGCCTGGGGGAGTGACCATTGGGACTGGGCTTTGAGGTAGACAGAGTAAGTTTGGACAGCAAGTGTTGAACAGAAGGGTATTAGAATTATTAGTATCTGAGATGAACACATGGTCTCTGGGACTAAATCTTGGGGTAAAATGGAGCCAGGCTGGGAGCCATATTAGAATTTGGGTCTGCCACCATTAGTGTAAGCTATAAGAGGTCTATTATAGTATTAGATCCTGGTTGACTCTGTCAAGGATACTCAGTGTTTTGTGCTAAGTTGCTGTATAAGGCTTAAAATTAAGGCCCAGTGTTCTTTGATATCTTGACATTTAGTGAAATCTGGACAATATCAAATCACCTGAATTTAAGTTTCCCCTCTCTACTTTTTTTCCTGTTCATAATGTCTCCAAATAGACAACTCTGTTATCAAGGGGACCAGTCAC
Organism: Heterocephalus glaber; assembly: GCF_053883595.1. Classification (NCBI taxonomy): domain Eukaryota; kingdom Metazoa; phylum Chordata; class Mammalia; order Rodentia; family Bathyergidae; genus Heterocephalus; species Heterocephalus glaber. The sequence goes on from NW_028258451.1 coordinate 3,029,911, forward strand.
TATTTCTGTTTATTCCTTTTCGAAGATTTCAGCTCTCTTCCTTTTCCCCATTATCTTTCCCTCTCTTCCTTCTTTTTCCTCTAAGTCTCTACAGAGTTCTCCAGACAAATCAAATACACAACCAGGGAGCACCTCACACTTTTAGTCTTACAAATCTTGCATTCCACAGCAACTGGTTGTTCTATTTTTCTGGACTGTACCTCCATGTGCATCTTGTGTGACTTTATATGTGATTAATAAGCCACTATCTAGTTATTCCATCTAGTGTCAGTTGGTATGGTGTGTTTGGCCATCCTCATAAAACTAGAGCAGGAATGCCACCTTCACCAATAGTGTGAAGAGGAGGGCATTAAAACAAAACCAATGTGGGTACATTAGGGAAATCTCTGTGGTGTGTGGCATTTAGGTGGTGGGGCCATGGGCATGTGGCTATGGTATCTGGAGTTAGGAAGGATTTGTTACCTAAAAAATGATGTACACATGGAGAAGGAGCAGCCATGACAGCCCCATTCCGCTGTTGAGACTTATATGACCTTGAGTATTTTAGTGACATATCTTAGGGTGGGAGGACATAGATCTTTCTTTCTTTCTTAGTTGTCTGTTTGTCCTCATCCCTGTTGCTGATGACTTGTACCTGGTGACCAGTGAACCCTTGGCAGGACAATGACACTAGGGGTGATTTCTTGTCTCAGTTGGGGAGCTTGGGAAGAATATGGGCGTGGGGCAAATATGTAGGGGAATGCATTGTTTTCCTTCAGGAGAGGAATTATTTGTGGCTTGATCTGTCTCCATCATGGCAGGGAAGCGTGACCTTTGACGATGTGGCCATACACTTCTCCTGGGATGAATGGCATCTCCTTGACGAGGCTCAAAGATGCCTGTACCATGATGTGATGATGGAGAACTTGGCACTTATCACCTCCCTGGGTAAGATCTTCTCACTCACCCATGTACCCTGAGCTAGTCTGTGGGCTTCCCCTTCCCCAGGGGTAAGTCTGTCCTAGTAACTTGACCATGGGCTCTGCTCTCCTCGCCTCTCAGTTTCCTGGGTAGATGCTGTGGTCAGTGGGACTGAGGTGTGCATACTGCCTTCTCTCCTTTAACAGCCCCAAACCCTGTTTCCCTGCAGCCTAGCAGGGAAGGATTCAGGACCAGGAGTCTTACAGTTACCTTGATGTATCCCACCTTCCTTGCTCTCTCTGAAGGATTGTCTCTGACCATGTCCAAGGCCCCAGGTGCCCTAAGTTCTACTTCCTTTCACTGACCTTTCCTAATCCCTATCAGTATAAGTGGTTACTGTCACCAACATGTTCACACTAAAGTGGACCTGGATTCTTTTTGGATTTCCTTCCTCAGAAGTTTTCTGTGTGATATTTGAGGTTTTGTTTCCCTGAGCTGTCATGTGGTGGGTTAATGCTTGTCTCTGTGGTCTTTCCTTTCCCTTAGTACTTGCATCAGCTGGGTGCCATGTACTGTGTATCTTGAAGGTAGGGAAGATAGCCGGTGGTTCGCAGGATAGCTGTGAATCCAGCAACAGCAAATGAGCTGAGAGGGAACATGATCCTGGGTAAGAGATGACATGAGGGCTGTGTTCAAATTGCAGTAGGTGTGTATTCAGTTTGACTTAGTGTTTTTGTGTCAGTTCAGGGTCTGTAGCTCATTTCTTCATTTCCTTTATCAATTCTTGACAGTTTACCATTTTGTCAACTGTACAGATTGCCCCATCTAAACTTGCATCTATCCCTGGCGTTAATCCTTACATCCCTTGACTCCATGTCCCTTCACCTTTACTCAGTAGTTCACATGCAGTATCCCCAACATTGGCCTGTATGTATTGTGTAGTGAGATATGCACACAGTCTTAAGCAGTCCTTGAAGGCCAGCTGATTTATTAAAGTTGTGTCTTCTTGGGCCTGGACACACCATTCCACTTAGTACTCATGTTATCAGCTGACAAATTGCTCCCCAAAATTGCTTCTATGGATTGAATTTTAAGCCCTATGTCTCCTCTCTGTGTTGAATCACATAATGTATCCCTTACCTCATGGCCCTCCCTCATCCTGTCATCTTTATAGCCTAGTATCGCCAAGCAACCTGAACCCATTCTTGTCCTGCCAGTAATCCCATGGATTTTTCCTGGGATTGTCACACATAGTCCTATAGGGGGTGCTCCCTTTCACCAAAGTTAGCACTTCACCAGCATTTCTTTTTCTTAGGTTGTTGGCCTAGAGTAGAGGATGTGGCAGCATCTTCTGAGCAGAGTGCTTCTTTAGAAGGAATGTCCCAAGTAAGGACTTCGAGTGAAGGTCTATCTCCCCAAAAGACTCATCCCTGTGTAATGTGTAGCCAGTTCTTAATAGACATCTTGCATATGATTCATCACCAGCAGGGAACGCATTCTGATCAGAAACTATACAGATGTGGGGCATGTGGAAACCAATTGTGTTTCATTACAGACACTCATCAGCATGAAAAGCTGCAGTTTGGCCAGAAATGCTTCAGAAGCAATGGGGGCAGGTTCTTGTTTGTGAACAGGTCCAAATTCCACGTGTCGTGGGAGCACTTTACCTGCAGGAGAGTGGGGAAGGACTTCCTACCCAGCTCAGAATTTCTTCATGATCGGGCCACGTGGACTAAGGAACAGTCAAACAGCAAAAGTAATTGTGGGGCTGTCTGTCACAGTGGAAAAACTCAATATGAGCAGCCGAAAGCCCCTAGTAGAGAACGCAGTTACATTTGTCATCAGTGTGGGAAATCTTTTAGTAAAAGCTACAGCCTCAATGATCATTGGAGAGTTCATACTGGTGAAAAGCCTTATGAGTGTGGGGAATGTGGGAAATCCTTCAGGCAGAGCTCTAGCCTCATTCAGCACCGGAGAGTTCACACTGGAGTGCGACCTCATGAATGTGAAGAATGTGGCAAATTATTTAGCAACAAGTCCAACCTCATTAAACATCGGAGAATTCACACTGGAGAAAGGCCTTATGAGTGCAGTGAATGTAGGAAATCCTTCAGTGAAAGCTCTGCACTCCTTCAACATCAGAGCGTTCACACTGGCGAAAGGCCTTATGAGTGCAATGAATGTGGGAAGTTCTTTACTTATCATTCCAGTCTTATAAAGCACCAGAAAGTTCATCGTGGATCAAGGCCTTATGAGTGCAGTGAATGTGGGAAATCATTTAGCCAAAACTCCAGCCTCATTGAACATAGGAGAGTTCACACTGGAGAAAGACCTTTTAAGTGCAGTGAATGTGGAAAATCATTTAGCCAAAGCTCTGCCCTCCTTCAGCATCGAAGAGTTCATACTGGAGAAAGGCCTTATGAGTGCAGCGAATGTGGGAAATTATTCACCTACAGTTCCAGTCTCCAAAAGCACCAGAGGGTTCACACTGGATCGAGGCCTTATGAATGCAGTGAATGTGGGAAATCCTTTACTCAGAACTCCAGCCTCATTAAACATAGGAGAGTTCATACTGGCGAAAGGCCTTATGAGTGCACCTACTGTGGAAAGTCCTTTAGCCATAACTCCAGCCTCCTTAAACACTTGAGAATTCATAGTCAATAAAGGCCTTCTGAGAGGCCAGTATGGAAAATCCTTTAGTCAAAGTTCCAACTGCATTTCACACTAGAAAACTGACTTTAGAAAAGTCCCATAAGTGTAGTGAATGTGAGAAAACATTCAGCTGAAGGCCTTATCTATTCACGTTCTCATGGGAATCACACCTGTGATGTGTAAGGATGTGGTGTTTTGTTTAGTGTGACAACTCTGGAGGGGTTACCGTCTTCCTGAATAGATCCTCATACATCCAAGCATCCATACAGATTCCAAGTATGTGGGAGCTGCATTGCACTTTTTAACCCACTCTGGGCCCTTGCTGGATTTATATCACTGCAGGTTCTGTAGCAGAAATTCGCCTGTACCTCCTGCAGGTGCCTGCAGTGTGCACTGTTCACCCATACCAGTGTATTCAGCTAAGTGAACCTGTGTTCTCCCATTTGTGGGGGAAATTTTTTAAGTAGCCTGAACATTTGTTCTCTTTTTGTTTCTTCTGATGAGATAGGGCATGGACCAGATGCAGTTTGGGCAAAAGAACTCTGCTGGTGACTTGCAATGATGGATTGCCTTTTTAGGTGATATTACTGGACTCACATAGCTCTTGATGGAAATTTTCAGCCTCAGAAATCACCAGCCATGGGAACTACCTTCCTTCCAGTGCTCTGGATTGTACCATAAAGTGTTTACTGCTGAAGTCGCCATTTATCTTGGGGATTTTATTCATTGAATGTGGTGTTTGAAAACAAGTTCTGCTAATATAAAGGGGTGACCAGGTTTTGTTGGGATCCCAGATGTGTCCCTCAGAGGGGTTGACATGACAGAATATACTTCTCTAATTTGGATCTGGTTTATATGGCTGCCTGAGGCCTCCAAGAAAAATATGCAAGGCATTGTCCTCATTTGTATCCTAAATTCCATAATATGTTGTGGGCTCAGAGGTCAACCTGAGGAGTATTGACAATCTGGTGCTTCTAAGGGGAGCATAAAGCATGAAATTACTCTCTTATTCTCAGGTGATAGTGTATCATGTTCAGTTCTGGTTTGGGAGTCATGTTCCCTAGGTCCTTCAGTGAACATATTTGCCTCAATATCCTGATCTCCTTAGAGTAGCATGACAAGGTACATGATTATACAGAGATTATAATTGTTTCAGAAATGTTGCATTAATGAGGAATGGGAGAAATTGCCACAAACTGTTTGTAAGGTGCCTCTTCTAGATGAGGCATCCACAGTATTCCAGCCACTATGGCTGGGGAAGATGAGCAGATTTAGAAGGTCTTAGGACCTTCAGTCCTATTATCTTGTGTAGCTGAGGTTGTTGTCCAAGAAGATGATGTAAAGGTTTTATGGAATGTAGCAGCCTCTGGGCTATTCATCTCAAGGTTACTACTATGCATCCAGGAATACAAGGATAGAAAGAATGGGGATCTTCGTCCATTCTTGTGGCCTCTGTGAGCAGCCACCTCTCCTGCTGAGTCAGGTGGAAATGGCCTTCTCTACTCACCTGAGTTTTCTATCATTGAGGAAAGGGGTCCTCCAGGTTACAGGAAGAAAGTTGGTGGTCTCTACATAGAACTCTCAAATCCGATTTTCCAAAAGCAGAAAGAAATCCAGATTTTTATTTTGAACTGTATTTATAAATTCTTAATAATATAGATCATATGCTATTAATGGCAGGTATTTATACATGATGAGTTTTGACTTTCATATAAACCCATTAATCTATCCTTATAACTATCATAATACACCAATCCATCACCTACATATTTATCTTGTGCTCTTTAACATTGCTCCCTTTGCCTTCCAGGTAGCCATTAATTTACTTCCAGTAGAACAGATTTGTTTTTATTTTTCAGAATTGTATATTATTGAAATCATAAAGTTGTTACTCTTTTTTTCCAGTGGATATATTCAAATAGCCTATTTATCTTGAGATTCATCAGTCATGTTTATATGAATAGTTTTTTTTTTATTGCTGAGACATCTGATGTTCTATGGATAAAGCACATTACTTCTCAGCCTTTTGGGTAAGATCATGTGTAATATGGATAAAGCACTTTTCATCTGGTCATGGATATTTTGTCTACACTTTCTTATGTTATTGTAAATAAAACTGCTGCAGTAATTTGAATATAATTCTTCACTTGAATATGTTTCATTTATCTTGTGTTAACAGTGCAGTGCCTGAGTCACAGACTAGGTGGATGTATAACTTTTTAAGAAAGGCCAAACTGATCTACTGTGGGTTTTCTCTGGATTCCTATGAGCAGTGTATAAAATTTCCAGCTCTTCCATATCTTTGCCAATGATGAGCGTAGTTAGTTTTTTAACATTAATTTATTTAGTAAATGTGTACCAGTATCACACTATAGTATCAGTTGTATTTCCCTGATTTTTCATCATGTTGAACATTTCTTTCATATATGTATACCCTGTCTCTATATGTTCTTTAGTAAAATGTCTGATCACATCATTTATATATATGTAAAAGTGAATCTTAGCATCATCCTTTTTCATTAACGGGTAACTAGATAGTGAAACAAATACTTACATTTGAACTTCATGCTTTAGTGATGTGACTTGCAAAATGGAATAATTGTTTTTGAATTCCTGAGCTCAAGAGCATAGAAAATAATAAAATACAGAGTGATGATTAGGAAGAAAGAAGGTTTTATGTTTGCTTTTAAAATAGTTTGGGGCATAACTGACTTGACCCTGTGTGTCTAGCACATTTATTTTTATGTTTTGATACATAGGCATTCCCTAAAACCAAAAGTTTCTCCTTTTTAGTTCCTCCTCCTGAACATAAAATTTATTGGTACACTGACATGTTCTGTCTTTTTTTAGCTTGATTTTCAACATGTACAGACAATGGAAATGGTGGAGAGGTGGGGTGGGAGAGCATCACAGTGTAGCCCCAGTGTAATGACATGCTCAGCAGAAGACAGCAGTTGACTAGGGATCTGTGAAGTAACACAAATATTTTTCTTTCCCAAGCAAATCATAACATCTTCAAACACACCCAGTATCTCTAGCTTCTGTTTCTCACACACAACACAGAATCCAAACTTGTCACACAAAACAGTTGAATAGTGAACTCCAAATGAGCTCCCAACAGAAACCCTAGAACAGCTCAAAAATCTCCAAAATTGCTCACACAGCCCCAGATGGACTCCTAACCTCAAGGCACAAGAAAAGGGAAGGATGGGAGCTGGTATCTGTAATAATTTAAACTTCTTGAAAGCCAAGTCCCTTGCAACCCAGAGATAGGTGAATTACAAGCCAAACACTGGGAGATTTAGGGTTAGGCACTGTAAGTGTGGGCCCAAAACCTCTCTCAAGAAGGAGCAGAGTGTTGGGGGTTCCTTTCTCATGGTCAGGACCAGTGCCTGACCATGGGACTTGTGCCAGTGTGTCTGTTTTTCCTATTCATATATTTTTTCTCAGGTGCATGGTACATGAGATCTCAACTTCTTTCTAGTTTTGTATCAGTGGGGCTTGATCTGTATTTTGTGATGTGGTACATTATGTTAGGAGGGAAAGTCAGAATCTGCCTGTTCTGCTGCGTGACTGATTTTACAGATTTTACCTACTCCCATCACCAGTTAAAATACCCCCTTCCCCCAGTGTCTTCCTCAGCAGCCTCCTCATGATGAGATTTCATCTGTGGGAAGACAGATAAGATGGATGGGGCAGTGTCAGGTACTATGAACAACCATTACAGTAGTGAACCTTCAGAGAATCAATCTTCAGGTTCTTAAAAAAAAAAAAATCACAAATTGCATAATTGTAAAACTATTTCTATAGGGAACCTGAAACAGAAGATCTTCCAGAATTAGCTAAACTTTGAAAGTTGATAGCTGACCCAAGTCATTTGAAAGAAATGAAGACAATAAACAGTAGTTTTATTTTTTCAAAAAGACATCAAGCTGAGACCCCTGTCTGACTGGAGATGTAGCTCAGTGGTAGAACATGTGACCACGCCCTGGGTTCCACAACCAGCATGGACAAAGAAAATAGACTCCTCTGTCTAAATACTACTACTCCTTATATCTACAGTACTTATAGTCATTCCTGTTCCAATTTTCTACAGACCCCTCGTTTTACCCATAATAATGACACTTTTACTTATTTTCTAATTTATTGTTATAAATAGCACATGTGAAACCACTCGCTGGAGTCAGGCTTTTGTGAGGAGAAAGTTTATTCCAGTGAACAGAAACTAAAATCAGGGATAGATTCTAGCAGCTAGTTGGAAAAAGCCGGGTTTATTATATCCATGTATAGATGGACTGACATTGGGAGAGATAAATAGCTAGGAGAGATTTTGTCCATAGGTGGATGGGCTAACATCGAGAATGGGAGACATTCACAGCTACTGGGAAAGGAATTAGGCTTATATAGGTATTGAAGGGGCTAAGAAATCTGGGGTGAAATGTTTACGACTGACTCCAAGGATGGTCAGTGCAGGTGTGTAGACAGTCACTGGACTTTTTGGCGCCAGGGAGATTGCCTTAGAAATAGCCTGTTGTTTGCTGAAAGTGTTTGTGAAGGACTCACTTAGGTCAGGCATGACAAATATTATGTGGTAGATCACAGTTTATTAATTTAAGGCTGTTTTTCAATCATCTATACCAAGAACCACCTCTGTAAGTCTTACTGGCTGCTGGATGTGCCATCCATAACCAAACCTACAGTGTACAAGCATCTGGGCAGCTCCAGTTTCATCAAATAAGACCATAGGAAATTGTAGACAATAGCATTTCCATTTGGACTTCTGTGGAAAATTAACCTTAAGAAAATCAATCTGTGACTTTGCTAGATATCTTTCAGAAAAAAGAATAAATTATTAATATCTATTTTTGAAACCATAAATAATACTACATGAAAAAAACTAATAGGAATTTGAATGCATACGCCAGCCAATGTAAGGCTGTGGAACTAAAATAAATCCTATACTTTGTAAAATCATTGTTTTGGACCTCGCTCTGTATAGAGACCCACATTTTATAGACCTCCAATGTTAGAAATTATGACTCAGAAAAGATCTTCTAAATGAAACCACTTTTGATCACTCACACACACCTGCTTGAACTGTTAATTCAAAAATTTAAGCAGTGTTTCCATCCACTGGGATCATACAAATAAAAAGATTGTTTAAGAAAGCTATTGTAGGGCTGGGGATTTAGCTCAGTGGCACTGCACCTGCCCTGCAAGCACAAGGTCCTGAGTTCGATCCCCAGTACCAAAAAAAGAAAGAAAGCTATCCTTAACTTTTGCAGAAGCTATTAATGATTCTCCTCTGCTCTAGATGGCATACAGGTCAGTTACATCTCACTGACAAAAGTAGTGAAGGACAGTGACATTTTCTTGTCTTGCCATTTTTAATATTCCATATTGTAATTGAATCTATAATTGAATTATATAAAATTGTAATTGAATCTCCAAGCCCTTGCTTTACAGCAGAACTGGATGGCACTTTCTAGGCGAAACTGCCATTTGCAATACAAGCCTCAGAGACAGCGGCTGTACAAACCTGGAATGCAGAGAGCCAGGTACTACAGGTAAATACTGTTTTTCTCCATTCCCAGAGTGGACTTCATGGCCACAGAAGGGGAGTTTCAGCTTCCTTCTCTGTGAAGCAACTGCATTGGATGTCGGGGATGGCAAAATAAACAGACTACATATCACCTAAAGAGAAAGCTTTGTTTCACTAAGGATAATCTTCATGGACTATAGAATTTGTTCTTGTCCTGGTTGGGAAATTCTGGTTTATGGTTTTGAGATACTTTACAGGGATTGTAATTATTTTTCTTTCTGTCACAGTAATCATAGTGCTGGTTGGTTTCATCTGATCTAGGGTCAATTAACTCTATGGTATTGCTCTTCTAGTGACTAGTCTAGTTGATCCTTATGTGATCTCTGTGGTGCCAAAAGATTAAAAGGTCAAGAAGATCTTGCCTACAGTTATCTGTAATAATGAGTGAGTAAACTCTGAGCAATAAGAATGAATATCTAGGGTTCTATGAATTTTTCAATCTCTTGTAAGACAGAAAACAAAAGAGGTACTGATAAAATATGTGAACAGAAAATACCTAAATTGTATATAGAAATATAACTTGGACCAATAATCTGCATATTCTAGACCAGAGAACCCACCTATTGCCAATAGTAACCAGACAAGAAGCCATAAATCTGTAAGTCAAGATTGTATCATCTCAGACCACTGTGTCTAGCAACAAACAAGGAAAAAAAGCATTAATATCTATAACAATTGGTCCAAATATTCAAATTAATTATTAATACACAACTCCCTATTATTGTCTTCATTTTCAATGTAACATCAGTGACTTAATGTTAAATACATACCCCTAACCAATTATGTAGGTTGTTCAGTTTCCATTTGGCCTAACTGTAGCTTCCCAATTAGAGCATACCTGCACCTTTCCCTCTTCACTGTATTGTAAACCATTACCCCTGCTCTGCCTGCTGCTGAGCATAGTAAAATGCAAGTGGTGGTGACTGTCTCATTGCTAAACAAGTTCTGAACAAATAGCCTCTGAGTATTCTTCCTTGGTTGGTCTTTGATTTACACAGTAATAAATAAGTACTGATAGGCCCACCAGCTGCCAGCGTAGCCACGTGGGCAGAGCGGTCACAGGCTAACTATGCCCTGCTCAGTCCAGCTAGGTCTGCCCACTTGTGACCAGGAGACTGTGAGGACCCCCTGGGCACACCAACCAGCCACCAGCTTAGCTGTGCAGGCACCTGCAACAACAGCCCCCCTCCCCCACCTCTGGCCTCTTGGCTGTACAGCTACTTGGTTCCACACTACAGAGGCACAGGGGGATATAAAGGCCATTGCCCTGAGCTGCAGAAGTGAACAGAGAGAGGGCCTCTCAGCCTCCCTGATGAAAACTGAAGCCCACTGGAAAAGTGAAGAGAATCTCTGCAATAAAGGCACACCATACCACCATGCTTGGTAAGTTGGAGGGATCATCAGCTCCATTGGATCCTGGACTATCTTTAGGGGAAAGACAGCTGGAACCTGCAATAGAAACTTGGAGAGTTCAACCCTGCAGAAGGATAGGGAGCTAAACTGGGGACTTGTGGCCAGAAATCTGCCTGAATGTCACAGGTCTGTGACTGGCTTACTGAGACTCATTGACTTATAACTGCACACTGCTTGCACACATTGTCTCTTGTGACAGCAGAGACATACCCTGAAGGAGGCCCTTCATTTTTATCTTTTATTTGTTATTTTCAAAATTACCACTATGATTTTGCTCTTATTTTTAATTGTTTTTTTCTTTGCTACTCTTAAAATTTTTATTTTTCTCTTTTTTCTTTTTTTTTTTGTCTCTCTCTCTCTCTGCCTCGCTCCCTTGCTGTCCCACATTGTTCTTCATCTCCCTTTGTGTTCCTGTTCTGGTCCTAATTCGTATTTCTTATTTTTCTTTTCTCTTTCCTTCTCTTGCCTGTATCCTCTGGTCTCACTGCTAACCTTCCCCTATCCTTCTACTTACCTATTCCTCCCTCCCCAACTCCTTCTAACTCCCCATCCCGAAGGGTAAAGTTGCTATATTAAAGAGTTTATTCACTATAAACATATGTTGGGTTGGTCCTTGATCGTGATTTAATTCACACAGTTAAAGGTAATAGATTAATAACTACCACAAATCGTCATTTTCTAAGAGGTACTTGATGCTATTGTGTTGCTGATTGTATCACTTGGGCTAAGGTGTTGTGATTGATTAAATTAGTTGTCCTTCCTGATATAATGAAAATGAGACAGCCTCAGAGCCATTAGAGACTCAAAGACCAGCTCTACCTGGAGGACACCTCTGAGAAGCAATCATCCCATCAGGGTTCTAAATACATCAACAAAGATACTTACAATAAGCAACTTCAAAGTATCAACCCAGGAGCTAAACCAAGGACAGTACCAAAAACAAAAATGAGAAGACATTTAAGCGAGGCACAAACTCAGACTTCCACCCCACAAAAGGCAAATTCTGAGTGAAACGAGGTGGAAAAGTCTGATAATCAACCACCTGGATACCCTAAACTGATAGCACAGGAAGTAACAAAACAGATGAATGAGGCTCTAGAAAAGTTCAGAACAGAAATAATCTCCCACATAACTACAGAGATGGTGAGCAGAGTAAAACACATGATTAGAGGCTCTAGAACAGAAATGGATAAAAAAAAATAGATGATCTCAGAAACATACTGGAACCCATGAATGCCCAGCATAAGAAAGAAATGGAAACCATGATCACCCAACATAAGAAAGAGATGGAATCCATGAAACAGATTCAAACATATTCAGGAGATTAAAAACTCTATTGAAAGCATGCAGAGCAGATTAAGAGAATCTGAAGATAGAATATCAGACATAGAAGACAGGATTGCAGCTAAGGACCATGAAAACAGATTTCTTCAAAATAGGGACCATGAGAAATCAATCCAGCACCTGCTAGATGATGCAAAGGAGAATAACATAAGACTGATAGGTGTCCACAAAAAAAAAAAAAAAAAAACAGGAGAAAGTACAATTGACATGAAAAAAAAATGTTCACAGAAGTAATAGTAGAAAACTTCCCAGACAGAAGTTAGAATAGGACATACAGATAAGTAAGTCATATAGAACTCCAACTAGCTACGATAAAAAAAAAAAACTACACCTAGACTTTTAATAGTCAAGATGCCAGAAACTCAACAGAAGAACAAAATCCTACAGGCAGAGAAAAGAAATGAATCACATACAAAGGAAAGCCCATCAGAATCATGACAGAGCTTTCAATACAAACCCTCAAGTCAAGGAGATTCTGGAGTGAAGTATTTCAAGCCCTAAAAGAAAATAACTTCCAACCTAGACTGTTGAATCCTGCAAAATTATCTTTCAAAATCAATGGGGAAATTAGATACTTCCACAACAAAGAGCACCTGAGAAATTTCATTAACACCAAACCAGCACTCCAAACAATTCTAAGCAATATCCTAAAAAAAGACAAGGTCACAACTCAGTGAGGCCCAACAGAGGGAAGCCACAAGGCAAGGTAAGAAACTAAAGGGAAGGGGGGGGGGGTTGAGAAATAAAAGAGCCAACAACAGCAAAACATCATGACAAGGATGAATCAATATCAATTATAAATATCAATGTTAATGGCCTCAATTCACCAATCAAAAGAAATAGACTGACAGAATGGATTAAAAAGCAAAATCCAGCAATATGGTTTATACAAGAAACACACCTAACTCAAAAGGAAATTCATAGACTGAAAATGAAAGGATGGAAAACAGTTCTCCATGTGATAGAAACCCAGAAAAAAGGAGGGGTAGCAATCTTATTTGCAGACAAAATAGATTTCAAACCAAAACTAATTAAGAGAGACAAAGATGGCCACTACATCCTTGTGAAGGGAACAATCCAAGGGGAAGAGATGACAATCTTAAATATATTGCACCAAATACGAGTGCCCCCAGCTATACAAAACAAATATTAATGGACCTGATAAACCAAATAAGCACTAATACAGTTGTACTGGTGGACCTCAATACCCCACTATCACAAATAGACATCATCTAGGCAAAACATTAATAAAATTCTAGAACTGAATCAAGCTATTGAACAAATGGACTTAATAGATGTTTACAGAGTGTTCCATCCCACAAAATCAGAATACACATTCTTTTCAGCTGCACATGCATCATTCTCCAGAATAGACCACATGCTAGCTCATAGGACCTGTTTAAATAAATGTAAAAGAATTGAAGTTACCCCCTGTATATTATCAGACCATAGTGCAATAAAATTGGGGGTCCATAATGTAAGAAACTTCAAAACTCCCACAAACACATGGAAATTGAACACCCTCCTGAACAACCAATGGATGACAGAGGAAATTAAAGAAGAAATTAGACAGTTTCTACAAGTAAATGATAATGCCAGTATAACATACAGGAATCTATGGGACACAATGAAAGGAGTTTTCTGCGGGAAATTCATAGCAGTGAATGCCCATATTAGGAAAACAGAGAGAACTTAGATAAATAACCTAATGCAGAACCTCAAGCTCCTAGAAAAAGAAGAGCATAACAAAGCCAAACCTTGTACAAAAGAGGAAATTATAAAGATCAGAGCAGAAATCAAGGCAGTGGAGACTAAGAAAATGATACAAAAAATTGAATCAAAGAGTTGGTTTTTTTGAAAGAATAAATAAAATTGATAAACCTTTAGCCAACCTTACAAAGAAAAGGAAAGAAAAGGTTCAAACCCATGCAATTAAGAATGAAAAAGGTAAAAAAAAAAAAAAAAAAAAGAATGAAAAAGGTGAAGTCACAACAGACCCAGCAGAAATCCAGAGACTCTTCAGCACCTACTTTGAGAACCTGTACTCTAATAAAATGGAAAACACAGAAGAAATGGACAGATTCCTAGATACGTACTAATTGCCAAAGTTAAATGAAGAAGATATAGAAATTCTAAACACCCCAATTACAATGAGTGAGATTGAAAATATAATACAAAATTTACCAACAAAGAAAAGCCAAGGTCCTGATGGCTTCACTGCTAAATTCTACAAGACAGTTAAAGAACTATTGCCATTACTCTTTAAACTTATCAAGGAAATTGAAAGGGAAGCAAGGCTTCGAAACTCATTCCTGGAAGTGCTACTTTAATTCTAAAACCAGGGAAATACCCAACTGAAAAAGAGAACTACAGGCCAATCTCCATAATGAACATAGATGCAAAAATCCTCAACAAGATGCTGGCAAACAATACAGAGGGTCATCAAGAAGATCATACACCCTGACCAAGTCGGATTTATCCCAGGGTTGCAAGGATGGTTCAACATTCATAAGCCAATAAATGTAATACACTATAATAACAGAGTCAAGGACAAAAATCATATGATCATCTCAATAGATGCAGGAAAGCCATATGACAATCCAACACCCATTCATGATAAAAACCCTACAGAAAACTGGAATAGAAGGTCTTTATGTCAACCTGATTAAGGCTATCTATGAAAAACCAACAGCCAACATCATACTAAATGGTCAAAACCTGAAAACTTTCATGCTAAAATCGGGAACAAGACAAGGATGTCCACTATCACCACTCCTGTTCAATAGAGTTCTGGAAACATTAGCCACAGCAATTAGAAAAAAGAAAGAAAGAACAGGAATGTAGATAGGAAAGGAAGAAGTTAAGCTGTCACTATTTGCTGATGACATGATACTTTACATAGAAGACCCAAGAAACTCGGCCAAAAGACTTCGAGACTTAATTGACAGATTCAGTAGAGTAGCTGGATACAAGGTCAACACTCAAAAAACAATAGTCTTATACACAAACAGGAGACTCACTGAGAGAGAAATTAGGGAATCAGTTCCTTTCACAATAGCATCCAAAAAAATGAAATATCTAGGAATCAATCTAACAAAGGAAGCAAAAGACCTCTACACTGAAAACTATAGCACTCTGAAAAAGGAGATCGAGGAAGATATAAGAAAATGGAACAACATCCCTTATTCCTGGGTTCGGAGAACCAATATAGTGAAAATGGCCATACTTCCAAAACTACTATATAGATATAACGCAATGCCAATTGAAATTCCAACAATATATTTCACAGAACTAGAGAAAAAAACCCAAAACTTCATTTAGAACCAGAAGAGTTCTAGAATAGCAAAAGCAATTCTAGGCCACAGAGAAATGGCTGGGCGTATCACAATATGCAACTTGAAACTATACTACAAAGCTACTGTGACAAAAACAGCATGGTACTGGCAAAGAAACAGACCCGAGGATCATTGGAATAGATTAGAAGATCCGGAAACATCTCCAGATTTACTCAGCCACTTCATCTTTGACAAAGGAGCCAACCACCCTCATTGGAGGAAAGACAGCCTCTTTAATAAGTGGTGTTGGAAAAACTGGATTTCAACCTACCAAAGATTAAAACTATCACCATGCACTAAACTAAGACTGAAGTGGATTAAAGATCTAAATATTAAAACAGAAACTAAATTTGCTGGAAGATAAGTTAGGTATGAAGACATTGGCATAGGAAAGGATTTTATAAACAAAGCCTCAGTAGCACAGGAACTAGCACAAAGAATCAACAACTGGGATCTCATCTTATTAAAAAGCTTCTGCACTGCAAGAGAAACTACCAACAGAGCTAAGAGACAACATACAATCTGGAAAAAAAATTTTAGCAGCTGTACCTCAGACAAAGGACTACTGTCTATAATATATAAAGAACAGAAAAAAAATCAGACCCCCCCCAAATTCAAAGACCCAAGTCAAAAATGGCCATCCGACATGAAGAGACATTTCTCAGACAAAGAAGTAAAAGCAGTGAATAAATATATGAAACAGTGTTTAACATCACTGGTCATTCGAGAGATGCAGATGAAAACAACACTGCGATTCCACCTTACCCCCCCCCCCAAAATGGCTGCTATCAAGAAGTCAACCAATAACAAATGCTGACGGGGTTGTGTGGAGAAAGGAACCCTTCTCCATTGTTGGTGGGAGTGCAGGCTGGTGCAACCACTGTGGAAATCAGTATGGAGATACCTCAAAGAACCAGGTAGAGATAGAGGTCCCATTCGACCCAGCTATTCCCCTGCTGGGTATCTTTCTTAAAGAATTAAAAGAACCATACCACAGTAATATATGTGCATCCATGTTTACAGCAGCACAGTTTGGAATAGCTGAAGCAGCCCAAGTGCCCATCAACTGGAAACTGGATAAAGAAGATGTGGTTTTTTAATAAAATGGAGTATTACTCAGCCATAAAGCACAAGAAACTAGAGACATCTATAGCTAATTGGATGAATATTGAGGCCATACTCTTAAGTGAAATAAATAGGACACACGTGTGTAAATACAGAATAGTTTCTCTAGTATGAGAAACTGAAAGTGTAAATAAGGATTAAAATGATTAAAACAAATAGTTGATACTTTGAAATAGGAAAAGGTCCAAAGGTTTACGGGGGGTGGGAGGGGAAGGGGAAAGAAAAGAAGGGAAAAGGAAAACTATGAGAAAGAAAAAAAAATGGAAACAGTGTATGTAAATAGGGAAGGGTGGAGGGGTGAAGGTCACACAGGTAATGGGGAAAAGAATAAACCAAGATACATCATTTACACGTACGAGCACCCAATGATAAATGTAAACATATTGTATACCTAAAAGGTACCAATAAAAGAATTTAAGGAAAAAAATAAATAAGTACTAATAAATAATGTAAGTACTAATAAGTAATAAGTACTAATCAGTGCAGTAAAAACAGTGTATTGTAAGTTGATTTAAAATAATTTTCACTGAGTGATTATAGAAGTGTTTATTTGATGTGGTATTGATTTAGTTGCATTTCAGTTTCTATCTTAAGATATTCACATTCCAGTAACTAATGAACTGCCTAAGAAGGTACACTTGCCTAAAATATTTTTCTGGGAGGCAATCTCAGCATCTAAAGTGTATGTGGAAGCCTCCCCATACCACATATAGAGACAAGACTTTGCTGATGAGAATTTCCTCCTGTAAATAAATAACACTGCAGGATACAGTTAGGGGCATTGTGGTTGGCATTAGGTAAAATTATTACAGTCTTAACAACTTTCTCACTAGTGAATCGACAAACCCTATCCTTTTCTTTTGGTACTTATACCTCCTCTTCTTCTTTTTTCTACTCCAAAGGTTTTGCCAGAGTGTATTTCTAGGTGCTCTCTTGAGAAAGCTGACACACCTTAGCTGACTCTGATTTTTGCAAAATCCATGTGGAGGAAACACATTCCTAGAAAACAGACTTTCCATCTGTTTGTATTCAAGTCTGTGCTATTCTCAATGATTTCCCAAATCGCAAGTTGGAAAAGATAACTTTACTGAAACAGTCATTCTTCTGTGTGCATATACCCCAGGGATCCCTGTCACAAATTGAACACTTTTTTGATTGAGAAAAGAGATGCAAAAATATGGTTGGAAGAAATCTAACGAACTTGATCTGAAGTGGATTTGAAGATTAATGAAAATGTTTACATTAAAAAACTTCTAAAAATAGTCACATGACAATATAAGAAAAAGATTTGTCTTAATGTAGAGCAAAGTAAAGATAAATATAAACCTAATGTTTCACATGGGGTCAGTTCTTAAAATTTCTGACAATATTGCTCCAATCTGATTTTAAGGGCAATTTTAAATAATAGACTTCATTTCCTGATTACCTGGAAAGTATTAGGAAACACTTAGAGGTTTTCCATAATTTCCAGAGTTTTAAACATTTGTTTCATGTATATGGAAGTTGATAAATTCTTTTTTGTACATGCATATGTCCACACCAATATGACTATTTGAACAAATTAAAGTGACTTAATAATTTTACTTTTAAAGAGAAATCACATTCTTTTGTTGATTTTACCACCATATGAACATGTTTATCACATTAGTGTAGTTTATATGAATAGGATTTACTTTCTAATGAAATTGAAAAAAGTTACATTAGTTTTATCAGCTCCTTAAGTTATTACATCCACAATTTATTATATTTGCTCAGTCCCACTTCCCTGCACCAACCCTTCAGCTAGTGCATGCTCTCTCCCTCTCTCCCTCTCCCCCTCTCCGCCTCTCCCCCTCTCCTTGGAATACTCTCAACACATTTCAAATCATTGTATAATCTTCATTTCCAACATGAAAACGTATCATCAGGGGATCTGTTCCTGAGCTTCAGATGAGATCAGATACACGGGAAGTATTTTGTGGTGATCTAAACTTGATCTAGTGACACTTAACAATATTTCAAGTGCTATAATAATTTGTGGAGGAGTGTGGTTAAAATCAGTGTGCTAGCTAAAATTGCTCATTATTGCATAGGAAATGTTCAAGGAAAGATGCCAATCAAGTACCGTAATGGTAATTTTATATGATTTAGGAGTCAAACAGACTTATGTTATTTTTGTATTGCTCATATTAATAGACTTGACAACGTTCCCTACCTTCATTTACCTCATTCCACTGAAGTACTGGGAATATTGTCAAGCCTTCTAAATAGCAAAATTATGACTGCCGTTCAGGAAGGTGTAAGATTAAGATGATGTTCAGTATGTGATGCACTATAATGTCAGTGCTTTTATTTTTTATCTTTTTCTTGTATGCCTATAAATTTTATTTTTTATTGTTTATTGGTACAATTTAGATATACATAATGATCACATTCATCATATGGAATTTGTACCTGTACACGATATATATTATTTTTTCCCATTCCACTCCTCTCCCTCCTACCCCTCTTCCCCCTCTTATTAACAAGAGCTGTTTCCCTTTTATCTTTTCTCATTTTTTTCTTTTCCCTTCCTTCTTTTCCCTCTCCCCCCTCCCTTGTGCTCTTTCCCATTTGAACATTTTCTTCCTATGTCGCAGCATCTGTTATACATTAGGGTCCTTATTTACACTGCCCATGTCTCCTTACCCTGTTTGGCTCTGCATTGCTCTCCCAGTTGCTGTGTCACCCTCAGACAGAGCCAGCCGAGGTTGCTCCCAGTCCTGTGTATAGTTGGCCCCTCCTAGGTCTTGCACAGGTTGCTCTGTTCCACACTGCTGGGTCCTCTCCCACAATGCCCTCCTTGTCCCACCACCACCACACAAGGCTGCTTCTGCTGCTGATTGCAAGTCAGAGGGTGGGCTGACTTCCTGGCCCAAGGTTGTTTGCACTGCTGGTCACAGGTAAGAGGATTATCAGTTTCCCTCTCCTTTCCCTCACCAACCAAGACTGCTTGCATTGTTGGTCACAGCCTTGTCTGTGGTCCGAGTCCTTCTCTCACACCAGCTGTAGGGCAGGAGGGTTCATGTTTTTCCACTTGATGGCCTCAATGCCCCCACCAGTCCCTGCCCTTGTTGCTTGAGGTTCTAGTTAGCCACTGTATCACACAACAGAGGGAAAAAAAACCAAAAACCAAAAACTAGTGGAAGCTGGGAGCAGCTTCCTGGTCACTTGCCTGTGTATGTGCTAGCAAAATCTGTTGCCAGGCTGTAGTGTTCTCTGTTTGCAAGAAAGCAAAAGAGGTGAGAGGCCTTATATCCTAGATCTATCCTATGTAGCTTGAATTTATCAGGCATTTGCAGTCTCTCCATTGTGGGGGGCTCTCAGTGCTTTTAGAATGAGGATAAGACATCATTGGTAAGTGTTTCACCCTCCATGGTGCCTCTGTCTCATTTACGATACCACTAAGTTACCTAACAGTATGTGGTACAGCAAGGTGTTGCCTTACATAATGGTGTAGAAACATACGAATACATTAAAAAAAGAACCACGAGAACTTGTGACAAATTTAGAGAAAACTACCTTTTCCTCTAGCAGAGAAAATAGTGCTTGGAGATAGAGTTGTTATAAACAGTGGGAATAAAGGGGCAAAGAGTGGGAAAACATGTTTCTACAAAGGCAAAGATGTTGACTATTGATAGCCTTGGACTGCCAAAGTATGGTGAATAAAGTATCAGAATGGAAGAAAGGGCACAGAAGGTGACAAAGGTGCTCAGCAAGATCAGGATGGTTTGGGTGGCTCTGGCCTTAGGGGAGACTCAAGGGGAGTGATGCGCACTGTGGATGTACTGAACCTGCCTCCTGTGCCTGTAGAGGGTGCTCACCATGGAGCCACTGGCCCAAGCCATGAGACCCAAACACACAAAATCACTGAAGCAAAGCAAGAACATATACAGTGGAGTCGCAATGGTGCCAGAAACAGCCTGAGGAGTACCCATAATCCAGTGTCACAGTGACATTTCTACTGTTCCTCAGACCGGTCACTGTCACAGGAATCATGGCGTTTAGAAGCAGTTTCACAAACCAGCTGATTGAACAGGAAGGACTGATGTACTTCATGGCTCCATGTTGCAGCTTCATCCACCTGGTGTTGCTGGGCTGACTGTGAGTGCTTGGAAGGAGCTCAGGAGGCAGGTGGTATACACGGAGATTCCTCAGGCCACTCGATAGAGATAGACAATGAGTTTACATCCAGTTTCATCCAGGAAATACTACAATCCAAATTCTGCCATTGTCCAAGGGATTCCTCTTGAGATAACAGTCAAGGAGTTGGCAAAAATCAGATATTTTATTATCTGGTCTTTGGGTGCCAACGTCTTTCCAGTCAATATAGAAAGTAAATAATGAAACAAGTGTGGAATTGCCCAGGATTCCTACGCCAATCTGAGACATGAAGACTGTCTCCATTGCCAAGTTCTCAGGAATCATTTTGTCACAAAATGTTATTAATTTCTAAGGGTAAATAACCCCAAGAGAGAAAATTACCATATCATTTCTGTGAAGGTAGTTTAAATCAACTATTTCATCATCTTTATAATATTTTGCAAAAAATCACTATCTTCTAAAAGTTTGTTTATATGAATAGATATCATGTGTTGATCTCATTGTATCTTATATACCTTTGTGATGTTGAGACATTTAAATTTCAAATTTTAAATTTTGTGTCCATTATGCTAAATGGTCCTGCCATATTTAAAGCAAGTTGATTGTGGTATGTATTTAATAGTTTTTTTTTAAATCAAGCGACATTTCTTATCTCTCCTAAGAATAAAGATGGAGATATGACATGTGTAATATGAAAAAAGTGATTCTAGAATTTGTTAAATGATCATTTGATGAAAACCATCTTGCTAGGGTATATGGATTGTTTCAAATAAAGATGTTGAAGAAGGGCTCTTATCTCCATTAACGTCAGAAACAAGACTACAGTCATCATCAAAACTGCAACTGAAATCTGGATATGGTGGCCTACACTTGTAATACCAGCACCTGTTAGGCTGAGGTAGGATGATTATAATTTTTAGCCTACCCTGGGCAACTTAATGGCTTAGCAAGACTTTATATCAATAAAAATATTGCAGTTGGGAAAAATGTTATCGTGTCTTCTCCTGAGCACTTTAGGAGCCAGGAATTTCCAGTAAAGAAGTTCCCATGTCCAAGAAGCATGCCAAGCACAGCCAGTCCTGAAAAATGGCACAGAAGTTTCAACCAGGAAACCGAAATCTCGTAATGGGGCAGAACCTACTTCCCAGTGACCATACATTTTGCTAAGAAACATAAGAAAAGTCTGAAAACAGTTCAGGCCAGCAAAGCCAAGGCCATGGATACACATGCTATCAAGGTTGTCTTGAAGTTTAAGAAGGATAAGCCTGTCTTGCCCACCCCAAGCTCAGGAAATGTATTGATACCCACAGTCCCAGGGTTTCAGGCAATTGTGGACCAATAACAAGTCTCAGTCTCAAACCCAGGCTCACGCCCACACTGCTTGTCCAATTTCTTGTCAATTTTGGCTCTGTTCCCAGGCCCCCATGAAGGCTAACAGTCAAGGCCACTATTTGCTAATGTGAGGACGAAAGGCCTCCTGTGACCCCTGAAGAGCAGTCTGGATGGGCTAGTGTTCTCCTGTGTGTTTCTACAAGTAACCTTGAGCCAAAGAACAAGTCATCAGGTAGTCAATACAGTAGTAAATTTAAATATATTAAAATATTTGTAAATAAGAACTGTCATTTTTAAATATAGTTATGCAATTTGGTAATTAAATCAAGTGAATCGAAATGAGAATGTAAAAATTAACATGTTTTGCAGATATGAACAATAGGTGTAAAATGAATTATATGGAATTTAAAAATAGACAAAAGCCTGGAATATATTTTGTCCAGAAGAGAAGAAAATTGGACAAGAAGTGTATAAAGAAATAGTCAACATCACCAGTCATTAGGGAAATGCAAATTTAAAAAGCAATGAGGCATCAGCTAGGCTTGGTACCTGAAAAAAGAAATGAACAAAAATAATTACAGAAAAAAACCAGAAAAATATGTGTTCGAGACAATCCAAAAAACCTGGCCCCTGTACACATTAAGTGAAAGTAAAAAAAAAAATTGTGTAGTCACAAAAAGAACACAGAATGGAAGTTCCCAAACAAAATACTGTGTCATCCAGCAATTCTACTTCTTGTTATGAATTAAAACACATTGAAAGCAGACTCTTGAGAAGATACCTAATTACCAATTTTCAGAGCAGCTTCATTCTCAGTACTCAACAACGCAAGCAACCAAATGTCCATTAATGAACAAATTCTCTATGAACTATCTAGAATGGTCAAACTCATAAATACAGAAGCTAGGATGTTGGTTGTGAAGGGCTGGAGGAAGAAGAAAATGGGGAGTCATTTAATGAGTATAAAGATACTAGAGTGGGGGAAAAGATGGAGTGGAGCGTTATTTAACAAGTTTGAGATTTTCTGTTTAGCAATGAAAATGTTCTGGAGATTAATTATATAATACTGTGAACAGTTTTACACCACTGAACTGTACTCATAAAATGGTTAAGTATTTCTTCTGTATATTTTGTCACAATTTCAAAATATAACTTCCATTTTGATTAATAAATGAGGGGTGCATGCTCTGTTGTACAATGATAAAGTTGCAATGCTTATAGACAATTAAAATGACTCAGGCCTGGACACAAATATTAATGATGTAGAATTGAAGATCACAATGAAGAGCTTGTTTCTATCTGTAAAAAAACAGAAATGTGTTAGATCAGAGCCCAACATGAAAAGTTTCCTTGGTTAGAGACTCATTTCGTGACAGCAGTGTCTAAAGCAAGATTGTCATGCGAGAGCTGTTGAAAACATGGGACTGTGATGACATGAGGAGTGGAAGAACTCTCCACATCACAGCTGGTATATTCATGCTCTTGGACACTGCAGGTTGACATCAATGCTTTTTTTCATGAAAAACGGAGCAATAAAACGAGGCCAGATTACTGATTTTCCTTAAACTAATTGAACCATCCAGAAAGAATACACGACACAAGTCTTAGTTTTATTCATTCATTCATTTCTAAAATCAGTGTAGGTTTTGACTGAATCTTCAAGTTGTTATTTTCTAAATTGGTAACTACCTTATATATCTATCATTGGTGAAGTGAAAGTATCGGTAATAAAAATAATCCATTCCATTCCTTCCTGTAATCCAACCACTCAGACACAAGATAGAATTTAAAAGTCTGCTCAAAACTATATAAATTTATGAATGAGAAGAATGTAGAAAGTAAAGGCCTTCAGAATACTTAATGTAAGATAAAAGCTACAAAACTTTAAAAAGGAAATAATTTGAATTTTGAAACTGATGAAAATGTTCACAGCTCATTGTATCCAAAATGATTCAGTCCTCCTTTAAATTTTTTATTTCAACAAATTTAATAGGGAGAAAATATTTTCCCTCTTTTCTAGGATTTTTTTCCAGTACAGACACAATATCAAGTGTTTGAGCATGTCCTATACAGCCACTAGAGAAAGCATCTGCCTAAATGGAGAGTCTTCCACACACTGAGATATTGACTATCAGCTGCTGGAGTGCAGTATAGTGTCTATGTCCCCACAACATAAACAGACAAGAGAATGTCTACTGCACAGATGGAACATCCCATAAAAGACAGAAAGGAAGTCTATCACTGCATTATAAAGACTAGGATTCACTACTATATCCAAGCTTTCAATACTCTGGCCTTATGAATGAAGTCAACTACATACTGTGCATAAGAAAGAGACGGGGGGGGGACAGTGGAGAGAGAAGGTATGCCCTCAAGATGTTTTCATGAACTCAACAGAGGAACATTTCCTAATCATCTTGCCATGAATAAATCAACGCAAAGGTTGCAAGTGTGAGAAGCCACTCTGCATGGTTCCTCCTTCTCCTGTGTTTCTACCTATGAAAGATTCAGAGACACACACATTTAATAAATCTATGACTTGGTGTGATCATAGACTAGAAAGAGAGTGAATAAATACATGGTGTAAAGCAAAACATAGTGATGCAACACGGGAGACAGAGGAAGTACAAAAGGAAAATGGAGCAAGAGAGAGCAGGAACCACGTTATGTCACCAATAAGAACTATCAGGACACAGCACAGTTCTGGAAAATGAGACTGCCCGTGTACAGATAGTTTGTTTGAACACTGAAGGCATAAGTGACTCTTTTTTTTCTGATTAAAAATCACTTTAAGTAAATCATTTTGTTAATTTATAAAGACTGACAAGCAACTTATCCAAAAGAATGGGGAGAAGGAACCCATAAAAGGAGAAGACAAAATCTAGGTTTAATACATTTGAAATTGTGAGACAGAAGCCAAAATGGTATGTCTTCAATTACATTGAAGTAAATCTGACATAACCCTTGATGAGAAATTAAACAGTACATTTTCCAACACAATGAAAAGAAGATGGATTCTGAAGACTAATGACAACGTGGCTTTAATAAAGTTCTCTTTACTAAGACAAACAACTGTGTCTCAGCTTTGAAGTCAAGAGAGTTGGGAGGAGCAGTGACTGGAAGCAAGAGTGGATTCACAGAGAGGAAAATACCTTCCGACACAGCCAGCTCTGCTGCCATGCTCCACGTGGAGAGCTTGTCCCTCAATTCCAAGCCTTGTTCCTGTCTGAGCTTGGCTCTCGTCACCCTCAGGAAAACCTGTGTGGGTTCCACTGGGGACAGCAATATATATGCCTTTGGTGTCTGAATCTAGCCTGGACCCTCCCTCCCTTTCCTTCTAGAATCCTGATTTGATGTCCTAAAACTCGATAGATTCAGAGTACACTAGGGGTAGTTATTAGCCAATCAGCTTCCTCCTTTTGGATCTCAATTCATAATTTCTTTCAGGGTTTTGACTAGAGATATGCTAAGAATAACAAGAAGTGCCCCTGATAATCCTCATTCTAAAGGAAGAGAATGCTTAAGGCACCTAAAAGCTCCTGAACTAACAACTGAAAGACATATTCATTACGAACTTTTTTTTCACATCAATTCTCATGCGGAATTAAAAGGGTTAGAAGAGCCACTTGCATTCACTGTGTGTGCTCTGTGTTCCTAAACATGCACATTTACTTTTTAATTATGTGGAAGATTTTAAGTGAGAAAGAATTCCTTTTTAATTGAATGGTTTTTACACTTACTAGATTAAAACATTTTGAGAAGTAGGTATGTAATATCCATTTTTCTGCATATGATTTTAAGACTAGCAACTTTTAATTGAAAGAACAGGGAGAAAAATACAGGAAGAAAGAAAAGTAGGAAAGGAAGAAGGAAGGGAGGGAGGAAAATGGAAAGAAGGAAATTCAGTTTTAATAAGGGGTTATATGAAAGGTAATCTCTGGCAACTTGTGGAAGGAATCAAGTTTGCACCAGTGGAGAGGGGTGGATACAGTCCATTTTGCTCCTAAGAGGAAATATCCCCCATTTCATGTGACAGTCTTTTTGGGGTCTCACTTCCAAAGCCATCAACAGAGTCCCTTTCCCATGCCTGATCCATGTTTCTAGGCTCTGATTACTGTATCTTCATATGAAGAGGAAATAAAACTCACCGGTGTGCTCCATAACATCAATGCGATTCTTTGGTGAGAGAGTCTGTCTAGTGACTGGAAACACTGTACCCTGACTTAGAGGTTTGTTATCATACCTGGTCCCTCTCCCACCAAACTAGTAATTTTCAAATCAACTCTAGATTCATGAGACCATTTACAGGGGGAATTGAGAGCAACTTTTAGACAACTTTGCCCCAATAATCTGTCAGGAAAACAAAACAAAAGAAATTACATGAGCATTTCTGAAGACACAATCAGGGGTAACTGGGGAAGAACTCTTTAAGTCTTTGGCATGCACAGAATATCACAAGTTGGCAGATAGATGTCACAGAGGTCCAGTGTTAAGAGAGCAGAAAATATTTGTACGGCATTTTATGTGGATTTGGGCAAATCCAAGTACTTGTCCCTAACACCAATGATACTAGGGGATTTTATAAATCTGAAGACACCAGAATTAGGAAGCATGAAAGAGGCAGATGCCATGGGTCCTCTGTGACTTCCTTCTTTCAAGCCACATGTTCTGAAAGATCCATTTGTGTTGCTATAGTTCAGTCATGTTCATGTGCCGGAGAACTCTGTGGTATGCACACAAATCAACTTATATGGACAGTTGCTGGATGGCCTCCTCTTTACAGCTATTATGAAGGATGCTTCTCTTAGCTTTCTTGCAAATTTTCTCTGGTATAAACACATGCAAAATGATTACAATTTAGGTCCACAGCAATGTCTATATCCTTAAGTCTTAATGTATGAATTTTTAATTATTTCCTTCGTGTTGTATGACTTTGTCAATTCTGCTTTAATATGCAATTTCCTGATCAATGATGAAATTGAATAGCTTAGGATTTTCATCTATCCAAAATATTTATTTTTGAAAATGATCTACCAAATAATTTCCCACTTTATTCTGTAGTTGCTTGTCTTAGTAATACGGTATGTGTGTGTGTGTGTTACAGATAGCCATATTTTCTGTTACAAATTTGTTAAATGTTTTCTCTAAATCTGTAGTAATATTTACATAGGAATAAAAGTGGGAATTTTTTTCTTTTGGGCAATTGTAGCTTTTTAAAAAATGTTATCATTTGAGATAATTTCAAGGACAGAGAAAAATTGGAAAAATAATAAAGTATTCCTACATACTTTTCCAGATCCCCTAAAATGTTAGAAAAATGTCCTCTGTATTTTTAAGTTAAATATGTTGTTACACTAAAAACTTTACTGTAGATCTTCTAAAACAAGAAAATGTATAATAACTTCAGTTCGATTATCAAAACCAGGCTATGAACATCCATGAGGTAACATTATCTCATATCCAGGCACACCATTCACAGCTTTCTAGTAACTCCAATAGTGCTATTTATGGAATAAAAAATAAAAATTACAACATACTGAAGAAAATAATAGAAGATGAAAAGACCTCCCATATTCATAGTTTGGGGGAAATAATTTTTTTAAATGGCCATATTACCAACAGTGATCTACAGATTCAATGAAAGCTCATCAAAATACAAATTATATTCTTCAACATAGCTAAACAAAACAATCCTGAAACTGATATGGAAATACAAAAGTCTCCAAATATCCAAAGCAATAAAAAGCAAAAAGAGGAGAGCTGGAGGCATTACAACACTTAATTTCAAACATGCTCCACAGTCATAGTTACAAAAACATGATATTGGCATAAAAATGGACATGTAGACCAATGGAAAAGAGGAAAGAACTCATAAATAAGCATACACATTTATAGCCAATCCATTCTTGACAAATTCCCAAAAACCATACACTGGAGAAAATAAAAACCAACCTCTTTAACAAATGGCCCTGGGAAAACTGGATATCTAATGTAGATGATTGAAATTAAACCCCTATTTTTCACTCTTGTAAAAATAAGTTCAAAATCACAAAGATCTTAATGTAAAACCTGGAACTTTGAAACTGCTACAAGAGAACATAGGATAAACACTTCAAGAAATTGGCTCAGGCCTCAGTTACCTAAACAGTAATCCAATAGTTCAAGAAACAAATGGAAGAACTGAAAAAAATGAGTCATCAATTTAAAAAGCCCTGATTGAAGAGATAAACTACAGAATAAGAGTAAATCTTTGCCACTACTCATCTGACAAACTGTTGATATGAAGTATGATATAAAACAAAGCACATAACACCAAAAAACAAGTAGTCCATTCAAAATTAGAAAGGATATAAATTTATGCAACCTCCAAAATAATCTTATAAAAACAGCATAAGATATAAACATATTATCAATAAAAGACAAACACAAGACAACAAGGATGAAGGTAGACTCAACATCTCCAGTCATGATGGGAATGCAAATCACATGACAAAATACTATAAGTCTTTGCTGGGTGTGGGTGCACCCCTGTAATCTCAGCATCTTGGAGGCTGAAGCAGATGGACTGCAAGTTTGAGCTCAATTCAGACAACTCAGCAACTTAGCAAGACCCTACAACAAAATAAGAAATGAAAAAGAGTGGGGATGTAGCTCAGTGTGAAGGCCCTGCATTTAATCCCCATTACTACTGCAAAAAAACACCCAAAAACAAAAAACAAAAAACCCCCAAAATTATATCTTCAACATGAGAGATAACTAGACGTGATCTCAGAGCACAAATTGCACATGAGTTCTTTTATAACACAATTAAAAACAGATGGATTCAATAGACTAATCACAACAGAATCTTAATAAAGGGTCAATTTTCAATGCCAACACCTTTCTGAGCCCTGAAGTCAAGTGAAATGAGAGGAGGCGCAGTGTTTGGAAGCGAAGTGGATCTACAGAGAGGAAAATAACTTCAGAGGCAGCAGCTCCAGGAAGCCTTGCTGCTGGACTCCATGCAGAGAGCTACTCAGTCATCCCAGCCACACTGGGCTCTGAGCCTGGCTCCTCCCCTCCATTTCCTACCCCTCAGGGTGACCTGTGAGGCTCCATTCCTGGACAGAAAAGGGAGCAAGGCTACACCTTTGGGATCTGTCTGGGACCAGGATCCTCCCTTACTTTCCTTCTAGAATCTTTGGTTCATATACTAGAATCTTGTTAGATTATAAACACACCAGGAAGGATAGTCGATGGTCAGGTTTCTCCATTTGGATTTCAATCCTTAATTGTCTCAGTGTTCTAATTGTGAAATGCTAAGAACAAACATAACTGCTTCTTCCTCTTACATTCCTCAGCACAAAGAAGGAAGATAGTTGTGTACAAGCAAATGAAGAAACATTTGATTACAAAACTATTTTGCAGTAGTAAATACTTAACAATACATAATAAATACATTAACAGTGAAGAGTGGGTACATATACATATTGCATCTTTCATTTTCTCTTCCCTTCTCCTTCCTCCTTTCCCTCTATCCCTAGATCCACTTTTCATCTCCAAAAGGTCTACCTATTGTAACCAATTCTTTCCTTCCTCTGGGCTCTTGTTCTGAAGATGATGAAGCATGAAGTCCAAGGACACAACGGGGAGAACTAACCGAGTGTAGTTTATTAGAAAGAACAAAGAAGAGCTCTTGCTAGCTGACAGGGCCTCCAAGGGAGGATGCTGTGGAGGTGCCCACATTCAGGGGTTTATATACAGACTTTAGTGAGCTGGTGAGCTATCTTGTGGGTGCATGAAAATGAAACATAGGTTGCTGTTTTAGCTAGATCTCTTAACATTAGGGGAACAGAGTTCCCTTGCACTCCAGCTTCCCAGGGAATATCTCAGTTTGTCCAGGCCCTTGCCCTTTGAAACAATTGGTTGGCATTTTTAGCTAGGCCTCAGATATTAGGGGAGGTGGATTTCCTTGCTCCCCTGCCTGCTAGCTTCCCAGGGCATGCTTCAGTGAGCCTCTTTTCCCTTCTGTTCTAATTTTCCCAGGGCTCATCTCAGTTTACTCAGGTACCTATCCTAGCTGCCTATTGTTTGTCTCTTGGTCTCACTATTGTTTTATATTTTGATGTTCAAGTTATTTATACATTGGGTACAAATAACTCATATAAGAGAAACCATACAATATTTAACCTCTGTGTCTGATTTATTTTGCTTATTATTGTGGTATCAAGGTACATAACTTTTCCAACAACTGACACAAATGTGCCCCCTGTCATGGGAGAGTAATACTCTATTGTGTTTAAATACCATATTTTCTTTACCCATTCATCTGTTGATAAACAAATAGGTTGCTTCCAAGGTTTAGCTATTTTGAGTTGTGCTGCTATAAACTTGGGTATGCATGTATCACTGTAATATGTTGTCTTTAAATTTGGGGGGAAGATATCCAGGGAGTATATAGGTGGAATTTGTTTTTAGTTTCTGAGGAAATCTCGTACTGATTTTGACACTAGTTGTATTAATCTTAATACAGATTAAGGAAAGTGTCCCCCGCCCTGTAACCTTGCAAGTATTTGTGCTTTTTTGTTTGTGGTGCTAGGCATTCTTTCTGGAGTAAGGTGGACTCTCAATATTGTTCTCAATTGCATTTCTCTGACTACCAAAGATGTCAAACATTCTTTCATGGACTTACTGGCCATCTTTTCTTCTTCTCAGATGTGTCTATTAATTTCAGTTGCCCATTTTTTTATTGTATCTTTTTTTTGTACCGGGGATCGAACTCGGGACCTTGCACTTTCGAGGAAGGCAGCAGAACCACTGAGCTAAATCCCCAGCTCTTGATTCTATCTTTTAATGTGGGAGAGTCTAATTTGTTTGAGTTCTCTATATTTTCTAGATATTATTGTTCTGTCCAAGGAATAAATGGCAATTTTTTTTTTTTGGTACCAGGGATTGAACTCGGGACCTTGTGCTTTTGAGGCAGGTGCTGGAACCACTGAGCTAAATCCCAGCCTCGTAAATGGCAATATTTTGCATTCTGTAGGCAGTTTCTGTACTCTATTGGTTGTTTCCTTTGTTATGCCAAAGTTTTGCAATGTGATATATAGCCCTATTTTTTGATTCTTGGTATTGTATCTTTTCTGTTAATAAACTCCTTGCCTATGCCTATATCTTCAAGATTTTACCTATTTTATCTCCAAGCAGATTCAGTATTTCTGTTTTAATGTCTAGGTCTTTGATCTATTTTAATTTTATTTTAGTACATGATGAATGATATGTGTCTAGATTCATTCTCCTGCTTGTAGAAAATGAGTTTTGGGGGCACCATTTGCTCATTTCTTCAAGTATGTTTTTGGCTCTTTGTGAAAAGATCAGATGGCTGAATCTGCCTCAGGTTGTTTCTGCCTTCTGTATTCTGTTCCATTGATTTGCCTGTCTGTTTTTGTGCCAGTATCATGCAGTTTTTACCACTGTAGCTTTGTAAGATAATTTGAAGTCAGATTGTGATGCCTACTTTGCTTTTGTTGCCCAGGATTGCAATTGCCCTTGTGGGTCTCTTCTGGTTTCATATGAATTTTAAGATCTTTTAAAAATTCTGTTAAGGATGATAATGGTATTCTGACTGAAATTGTACTAAATATATGTTTGTTTTGGTAATATGGCTATTTTAAAAATATTGATTTTGCTTATACAGAAACAAGGGATGTCTTTCCATTTTCTGAGGTCCTCTTCAATCTCTCTCTCTCTCTCTCTCTCTCTCTCTCTCTCTCTCTCTCTCTCTCCCTCTCTCTCCTCTTTCTCTCTCGTTTTCATTATATAGGTCTTTTACATTTAGGGGTAGGTTAATTTCTAAGTAATTTTCTTTGAATCTATGCTGAATGTTACAGTAAATAAGGATACATTTGACCCCACCAAAGCATTACAGAAAAAATGGAATTATAATAAAACAGGAATAGTTAAAAGTCACACACATTTAGAAATGCTAGAATTATACTAACCAAAAGAAAAATGGAATAAGAGACCATAATAAAGAAAAATATTCTGCTGAATGAGGTACAAATGGAAACTTCACAGAAGAGTGGAATGGATGGGAGATGCATGTGTTGTCAAGTCACAATGAAAGTTCCTAAGTGGGAGTGTGTGCATAGCCCTTAATAAATAGTAAGAATAGTTGTCACATTGACCAGGAGAGAAGTATTAGCATCTCAGAACAGAACATGGCCTCCATGGACAATCCATAAAATGCTTCTGAGAACTTCAGTGCTCTTGTAATAGTTATTTGGGGGCAGGTGGATCTAAAAAAAGTTAATGGCATGAAAATGCTGAAAGAAATATAAATTTCACAACTAATGCAGAGGAGTTGCATCATAGTTCTCTCCATCACAGGTGGTTCACATTCAAGACAAAAAAGAAAGGTTTATAGTCATCTACACATACAGCACAATGATAAATTCTAAACAAGGATATATGGAATTTTACACTAAAAAACTTCAGCAAAATGTTTTGGAGTCTCATGGGGTTACCAGTTATGCTTATTACTGTTTTTGTGGGTTTTTTCCTAAAATAATATGGTAAGCTTCAAATTTCTTCCTAGTCTTTTTTTTTCTTAAGTTCTTTTATTGGTACATTTTAGGTATACAATACATTTACATTTATCACTGGGTGTTTGTACCTGTAAATGATGTATCTTGATTCTTATTTTTTCCCATTACCTGTGCACCCTTCACCCCCTCCACCCTTCCCTATTTACATAGATATTATTTCCATTTTTTTTCTTTTCTCATAATTTTTCCTTTCCCTTCTTTCCTTTCCCCTTCCCCTCCCTTCACCCCTAACTCTTTGGACCTTTTTTCCTATTTCAAATTATCAATTATTCATTTTAATCATTTTAACCCTTATTTACACTTTCAGTTTCTCACTTTAGAGAAACTATTCGGTATTTACACATGTGTGTCCTATTTATTTCACTTAAGAGTATGGCCTCAATATTCATCCATTTAGCTATAAATGACTAGTTTCTTGTTCTTTATGGCTGAGTAGTACTCCATTTTATTTTAAAAAAATCTTCTTTATCCAGTTTCCAGTTGATGAGCTCTTGGGCTGCTTCCAAGATTTAGCTATTACAAACTGTACCACTATAAACATGTGTGGACATATATCGCTGTGGTATGATTCTTTTAATTCTTTTGGGAAGATACCCAGCAGGGGAATAGCTGGGTCAAATGGGACCTCTAGTCCTAGTTCTTTGAGGTATCTCCATACTGACTTCCACAGTGGTTGCACCAGTCTGCACTCCCACAAGCAATGGAGAAGCATTCATTTCTCTCCACACTCCCGCCAGCATTTGTTATTGGTTGATTTCTTGATAGCAGCCATTCTTTTGGGGGTAAAGGTGGAATCTCAGTGTTGTTTTCATCTGCATCTCTCAAATGACCAGTGATGTTGAACATTTTTTCATATATTTATTTGCTGCATGTACTTCTTTATCTGAGAAATGTAGGTTCATTTCAGATGCCAATTTTTGAATTGGGTCTTTAAATTGGGGGATGTCTTATTTTTTTCAGTTCTTTACATATTCTAGATAGTAGTCCTTTGTCTGAGGTATAGCTGCTAAAAATTTTTTCCCACATTGTAGGTTGTCTCTTAGCTCTGTTGGTGGTTTCTCTTGCAGTGCAGTAGCTTTTCAATAAAATGAGGTCCCAGTTGTTGATTCTTTCTGCTAGTTCCCATGCTACTGAGGTTTTGTTCATAAAGTCTTTTCCTATGCCAATGTCTTCAAGGGTTCTACCTAACTTATCTTCCAGAAAGTTTAGTGTTTCTGTTTTAATACTTAAATCGTTAATCTATTTTAATCTTAGTTTAGTGCATGGTGATAGATAGGGGTCTAGTTTTAATCTTTGGCAGGTTGAAATCCAGTTTTTCCAACACCATTTATTAATGAGGCTATCTTTCCTCCAATGAGGGTGCTTGGCTCCTTTGTCAAAGATGAGGTGGCTGAGTATGTCTGGAGTTGTTTTTGGATCTTCTAATCTATTCCACTGATCCTTTGGTCTGTTTCTTTCCCAGTATCATGCTATTTTTATCACAGTAGCTTTGTAGTATAGTTTCAAGTTGGGTATTGTGATACCCCCTGCCATGTCTCTGTTGCCTAGAATTGCTTGTGCTATTCTAGGTCTCTTCTGGTTCCAAATGAATTTTTGGATTTTTTTCTCTAGTTCTGTGAAGTATATTGTTGGAATTTCAGTTGGGATTGCATTAAATCTATATAGCAGTTTTGGAAATATGGCCATTTTCACTATATTGGTTCTTCCTACCAAGGAACAAGGGATGTCTTTCCATTTTCTTATATCCTCTTTGATCTCTTTTTTCAGAGTACTATAGTTTGCAGTGTAGAGGTCTTTTGCTCCCTTTGTTAGATTGATTCCTAGGTATTTCATTTTTTTGGATGCTACTGTGAAAGGAATTGTTTCCCTAATTTCTCAGTGAGTCTGTTATTTGTGTGAAGAAGGCTATTGCTTTTTGAGTACTGACCTTGTATGCAGCTACTCTCCTGAATCTGCTGATTAAGTCTAGAAGTCTTTTGGCAGAGTGTTTTGGGTCTTCTATGTAGAGTATCATATCATCAGCAAATTATGACAGTTTAACTTCTTCCTTTCCTATCTTTATTCCTTTTATTTCTTTCTCTTTTCTAATTGCTGTGGCTAATGTTTCCAGACCTATATTGATCAGGAGTGGTGTTAGTGGACATCCTTGTCTTGTTCCTGATTTTAGCGTGAAAGTTTTCAGTTTTTGACCTTTAGTATGATGTTGGCTGTTGGTTTTTCATAAATAGCCTTAATTAGGTTGACAGAAAGACCTTCTATTCCAATTTTTGGTAGAGTTTTTATCATGAATGGGTGTTGGATTTTGTTGAATACTTTTTCTGCATCTATTGAGATGATCCTATGGTTTTTGTTCTTGGCTGTGTTAGTATAGTGTATTATATTTATTGATTTATGTATGTTGAACCATCCTTGCATACCTGGGATAAATCTGACTTGGTCAGGGTGTAATAATCTTCTTGACCCTCTGTATCCTGTTTGCCAGCATCTTGTTGAGGATTTTTGCATTTATGTTCATTAGGGAGATTGGCTTGTAGTTCTCCTTTTTTGGTTGGGTCTTTCCCTGGTTTTGGAATCAAAGTAACACTTGCTTCCAGGAATGAATTTGGAAGTATTGTTTTCCTTTCACTTTCATTGAAGAGTTTAAAGAGTAACGGTGATATTTCTTCTTTAAATTTCTTGTAGAGTTTAGCAGTGAAGCCATCAGGACCTGGGCTTTTCTTTGTTGGTAAATTTTTAATTACATTTTCAATTTCACTGATTGTAATTGGAGTGTTTAGAATTTTTATATCTTCTTCATTTAACTTTGGCAATTCGTATGAATCTAGGAATCTGTCCATTTCTTCTGTGTTTTCCATTTTATTAGAGTATAGGTCCTCAAAGTAGGTATTGATGATTCTCTGGATTTCTGCTGGATCTGTTGTGACTTCACCTTTTTTGATCTTAATTGCATGGATTTGAGCCTTTTCTTTCCTTTTTTTGATAAGGTTGGCTAAGGGTTTATTGATTTTATTTATTGTTTTGAAAAACCAACTCTTTGATTCATTGATTTTTTGTGTCGTTCTCTTAGTCTCTATTGCATAGATTTCTGCTCTGATCTTTATAATTTCCTCTCTTGTACGAACTTTGGGTTTGTCATGCTGTTCTTTTTCTAGGAGCTTGAGGTTCAGCATTAGGTTTTTAAATTGAGCTCTCTGTTTTCCTAATATTGGCATTCACTGCTATGAATTTACCTTGTAGAACTGCTTTCATTGTGTCCCATAGATTCCTGTATGTTATACTGGCATTATCATTTACTTGTAAAAACTGTCTAGTTTCTTCTTTAATTTCCTCTGTGACCCATTGGTTGTTCAGGAAAATGTTATTCAGTTTCCACGTGTTTGTGAGGGTTTTGCAGTTTCTTATGCTACTGATCTCCAATTTTATTGTACTATGGTCTGATAATATAAAAGGGGTAACTTCAGTTCTTTTGCATTTACTTAAACGTGCCCTATGAGCTAGCATGTGGTCTATTTTGGAGAACGACCCATGTGCAGCTGAAAAGAATGTATATTCTGATTTTGTGGGATGGAACACTCTGTAGACATCTATTAAGTCCATTTGTTCAAAAGCTTGGCTTAGTTCTACAATTTCATTGTTGATTTTTTGTCTAGATGATCTGTCTATTTGTGATAGTGGGGTATTGAGGTCCCCCAGTACAATTGCATTAGTGCTTATTTGGGTTTTCGTGTCCATTAATATTTGTTTTGTATAGTTGGGGCATTTGTATTTGGTGCATATATATTTAGGATTGTAATCTCTTCCTCTTGGATTGTTCCCTTCACAAGGATGTAGTGACCATTTTTGTCTCTCTTAATTAGTTTTGGTTTGAAATTATTTTGTGTGCAAATAAGATTGCTACCCCTACTTTTTTCCGGGTTCCTGTCATGTGGAGAACTGTTTTCCATCCTTTTACTTTCAGTCTATGAATGTCTTTTTGAATTAGGTGTGTTTCTTATATACAGCATATTGTTGGATTTTGCTTCTTAGTCCATTCTGTCAGTCTATTTCTTTTGATTTGTGAATTGAGGCTATTAACATTAATGGTTATAATCGATAAATATTGACTCATTGTTGTCATGATGTTTTGCTGTTGTTGGCTCTTTTATTTTTTACTTTTCCTCCTTCCCTTTTAGCTTCTTGCCTTGCCTGGTGGGTTCGCTCTGCTGGGCCTCATGGAGTTGTGACCGTCATCATCTTTTTCTAGGATATTGTTTAGAATTGTTTGGAGTGCTGGTTTAGTGTTCATGAAATTTCTCAGGTGTTCTTTGTCATGGAAGTATCCAATTTCCCCATCAATTTTGAAAGATAATTTTGCAGGATACAACAGTCTAGGTTGGAAGTTATTTTCTTTTAGGGCTTGAAATACTTCACTCCAGGCTCTCCTTGACTTGAGGGGTTGTGTTGAGAAGTCTGCTGTGATTCAGATGGGCTTTCCTTTGCAGGTGATTTGTTTCTTTTCTCTAACTGCCTGTAGGGTTTTGTTCTTGTTGCGTTTCTGGGATCTTGACTATTATATGTCTATGTGTAGCTTTTATTTTGATCGTGGCTAGTTGGAGTTCTATATGCCTTACTTGTCTGTATGTCCAATTCTCCACCTCTATCTGGGAAGTTTTCTACTATTACTTCTGTGAACAGTTTTTTTTAATGTCATTTGTACCTTCTTCTGTTTTTTTGTGGACTCCTATCACTCTTATGTTATTCTTCTTTGCATCATCTAGCAGCTGCTGGATTGATTTCTTGTGTTCCTTTACTATTTTTA
The DNA here is from genome assembly GCF_053883595.1 of Heterocephalus glaber. Classification (NCBI taxonomy): domain Eukaryota; kingdom Metazoa; phylum Chordata; class Mammalia; order Rodentia; family Bathyergidae; genus Heterocephalus; species Heterocephalus glaber. The sequence goes on from NW_028258451.1 coordinate 3,067,117, forward strand.
GGAAATCTCTGTTTTCAAGGTTAGTAAGTGCAATCCTGTCTTTTCTATCTGATATTCTATCTTCATATTCACTCAGTCTGCTGTGAATACTTTCAATGGAGTTTTTAATCTCCTGGATATCTGTTTGAATGTGTTTCATGGTTTCCATTTCTTTCTTATGCTGGGCTTTCATGGCTTCCAACATGGTTCTGAGCTCATCTATTTTATCTCTTTTTGTTCTAGAGCCTCTGATCATGTCTTTCACTCTCTGCTCACCATCTCTGTAGTTATCTGGGAAATTATTTCTGTTTTGAATTTTTCTAGAGCCTCATTCATCTGTTTTATTACTTCCCATGCTATCAGTTCAGAGTGTCCAGGTGGTTGATTATCATATTTTTCCAGCTCATTTCCCTCAGAATTTGCCTTTGGTGAGCTGGAAGTCTGTGTTTGTGTCCTGCCAAAGGGTGTTCTCATTTTTAATTATCTTCTTGGTGCTGTTTTTTGCTTTAATTCCTGGGCTGATACTCCAATGTTTCTTATTTTGAGTATCTTTATTACTGTTGTTTAGAGCCCCTATGGAGTGATTGCTTCTCAGAGATATCTTCCAGGTACAGCTGGACTTTTTAGGCTTTGAGTTTCTAATGACTCTTAAGCCATCTCATTTTCAGTATACCAGGGAGGAGAACTGATTAGATCTATCACAAAACCTTAGCCCAATTGACACAATCAGCCTCAAACACAGCTTAGAAAATGACAATTTGTGGTAGCAGTTAATCTGTTACCTTTAACCGTGAGAGCTAGATCAAAATCTAGGGCCAGCCCAAAATATTTTTGTAGTAAGTAAACCCTTCAATATGGCAAATTTACCCTTTGGGATAAGGATTTAGCAGGGGTTGGGGAGGGAGGGGTAGAGAGATAGAGGGATAGGGAAAGGTTAGAGGTGAGGCTATAGGACAGGGGAAGATCATACAAATTGTGGGGATCTGTTGAAGACAGGCGGAAAAGACAGAGGGAAAGAATAGAGACAAGTACAGAACAAACTGACAACATTAGGGAAGCTAGAAATTGTATTCACCTTCCTATAAAAGTGACAGTCGAGAGGACAGAGAGAGAGAAAAAATTCAGAATGGGACAGGAAAAGGAACAAAGAGGGAGAGAAATATAGAGCCATAAGGGATAGAGAGAGAGAGAGAGAAAGAAAAAAAGAAAAAAATATATATATAATTCAAAACAAACAAACAAAAAAAGGTCTCCCTCAGGATATGTCTCTGCTGTCCTGGTAGGCAATGTGGGCAGCAGTGTTCGGACCTAAGTCAATTAGTCTCAGCAACCCAGCTGTTGTCTACTGAGATTCAGGCTGATTTCTGAGATTTACTGAGATTTCTGGCTGCAAGGTCCAAGCTGAGGTCCCTGACCTCCTGCAGGATTAAACTCTGCAAGGTTCTACTGCAGGTTCCAGCTGTCTTCCCCCGCTATGCGAGTCCAGATTTCTACGGGAGGTGCTGATCCCACTAACTTACCAACCACGATGGTCCAGTGTGCTTTTATTGAAGAGTTTTTCTTCACTTTCCCAGTGGGCTTCAATTTTCATTGAGGAGCATCAGAAAGGCCCTCTCTGCTGTTCACTTCTGCTGTGTCTTCTGGAGCTCATAACCACAGTCTTTATGTTTCCCCTGGCACCTCTGCTGTGCAGATTCATTTGCCTTGCACCGTCTGTGTGCCGTGGTCTGGCAGGGCACAGGCCACTGGGGTCTGCTGGACTGGGTTCAAGATTGATTTTTGAGCACAAAAAAGTCATCATTTGACAGATTAAAACTACCCAATATGTGCCAAGCAAGATCTGTAAAATAATTCTACAGACAGAAAAATGAAAAAATGCAGAAAAATAGCTTTCAAATCCAGTTTGAGGTAAAAGATCTTGAGAGAAACCACCTTAAATCCCTGTCCACTGCATTCACCTTAATCATTCACTGTCATTACAAAGTCATCAATATAAAAGAGTAACAATGACAAGGAAATTGTATGAAAAGGAAATATTAATGCAAAGATGTATAAAAAATTGCTCAACCTCCAGAACAATCAGAGACATAAATTGAAATTATGATTTACTCTTCAAATGTGAAAATTGTTAAGTTTCACAAAATCAAGCACTGACAGTTATGAAGAAACTAAAATAATCACAACCTTTAATGGGACTGTATATTGGTAGAACATTAGAAATAATTTGACATTGCCAATAAAGTCTTAGATGGATAGGAGCTATGTGCCAGAAAAATTTCCCCTGTAACAACTATCAATCCTTGGGTGGAAGAAAACAGGGAATTATGTTCTTTCTCTTGCCTGTAAATCAGTTATATGCTCGCATACTTTTGTGTATAAAAGGATACAACAGTGAAAGGCAAACTACAAATGAAAGAAAATATTTGTAAATTATACTGGGATAAGGGGTTACTATCTAGAATATATAAAGAAGTCCTACAACTCTCAACAATAAAAATTCAAATCACACAATTTTTAAAAATGGGCAAAGGATTTGAATAGGTATGCCTCAAAAGATGGTATGTAAATGGCCAACAGGTATATGGAAAGAAGCTCAACATCAGTAAGCATCAGAAACACAAATTAAAACCACAATTACCTATTGATCACACCCACTAAATCGCCACTATTTAAAAAATGAAAACAAGCAAATGTTGGTGAGGATGTGGAGAAACTCAAGGCCTACTGCCCAGTTGGTGGGACTATAATAGGTGTAGTTATGGAAAACAGTATGATGGTCCTTCAGTCCACTTGAGTATATACCCAAAAGAGCTGAAATAGGTCATGAAGAGATATTTACATTCTCATGTTACTAGTAGCACTTTCCACAGTAGCTGAAGTGTGAGAGGAACCCAAACATCCACCATTTGCAACAAGAGTGACCATGCATGAAGCCACCTTTCACCTGTTACACAGGTCTCAACTCCACATCTCCATTGTCCCTGGGACAGATCTGCACTGTACCTTCATCTTGCCCAGGACTAGACAGGCCACCAAAGGGTATGTCTCTTGACTCTCCATGGGGAGGAGTAGGGAACCTTGGAGAATCTGATCACCTGCCTCCATATTCCTTCTATGCCTGACACTGGGCCTCTGTTCTGCTTCCCTTCACCTCCCTTGAGGGTCCTTCTCATGCTCCCCTATTAGACAAGACACATTTTCATATGGAGTTAATATTGATCTGCACTCCTGAGAATTACATTATAGATGACCCCAAAGTGCTAAGAAATTATTATTTGTGTTTCATAAGTAATGTGCAGCTCAAAGAGGATGAGTGATCTCCATTAGGTACTATGGCTACCAAATAGATGAGGTGAAAAGGGTTAGTCTACATTGACCTGGCTTAGCTCACCTTGTTCCCTCTATTCCTCCAATGAACTGCTGGAGAATGGGCTCCAGCATACTAAGCTCAAGACCATCAAGTAACTACACTGTGACATCTCTGGCTAAGTCCCTACTCAGGCCTCCCTCATAAACTGTTTCTGTGGACAGGACTATCACCATCAGAACATCCCTGACACAGTCATCAGTATCACTACAAACACATCAACGTCCCTCACAGACACACTGAATGATCATTCTCAAGGTTTTTTTATCTTCTAAATATCTCCACAGGATACCCCCTCCACTGCACTCTCATACTGACCTGTCATTGTCATTCATATTACTGACATGGCTCTTCCTCTCACCCACTCCAGCAGGTGCCTTAGTTCTGATTGCTCCTGTCCAGTCCCCTAGGTAAAATGCAATTCAGTGACAATTACTAATCCCCAAGAACATTCCCTCTACTTCCCGGGAGTCAGACTTGACCAACCATTCTTGAAACTGGTTGAATTCAGGCTGCCTTCTCCTGTGAAGTCCATAAACACACTGAACTCCTGCCCATTTCATGTCATGCACTTTTCCAGGTACACTGAGGTATATAGCATAACCAGCTCCCTGATCTTTTTCGGCACATCATCAAACCTGCAATAATATGGGATGGTGGCACGCTCATGCTAAGCAGAGCCTGCCAAATCACATCTGGTCCCCATAGTAAGCGAAGTATGTGTGGCTCACTCACCAGATTACTCAGTATCCCTCCCACAGATCTATCCCACAAATCTGTGGAGACTACCATGGTGTCAGTACCTACATCCTGCCTCAAAACTCCCTACTGTTTCATGTTCATCACATTTTCTATTGTTAATGTGGTATACACTCATGGCTCCAGGACAAGCTGAGTGGTATCACTTCCCACTTCCCACACTGACAGTGTACCACAGATGTGTATAGAGCACAAGACAGCTGTCATGGTGCCACCACTCACCTATGACATATGCAGTGCACAGTACCTATACTATCTTTCCAGGCTGTAGGCATATCATCATGACTTGTCCATTTAGAAAAGACCTTGGTCACCCAGCTCATCAATACCTGGTATACAGGAAATATGACAGTAGTGACATACTGAACAGAGCAATCTGATACACAAAATCAAGAATGAAGGGTTCATAGAGCTCTATAAAAATATTTTATATTTATGAATGTATTTGAAAACACCTACTACAAATGTTAAAATAGATCCTTGTATTAGTAATTTTATATGTTCATAAGGATAAATTTAAGGGCAGGAAATATTTGGTTTCAGAGATGTAAGCATGTATGAAGACACTAAAACATTTAAAGTATATATTTAATTCAATTATACTTTAGACTTTAAGTACAGGTTGTCACACTCAGTTTGTTCCAAACTCGTGTTCGAATACTAAGAAGTTTGAGGACTGAACATATTTTTCCCATAAGAAATAATGGAAAAACCAAAAAATTAGTTCTGAGGCCCAAAAATTACACTGACAAATTCATTTTTCTAAGACTTTAATAAATTTTGCATTTTTTTCTTTATTGTGATTCTGTTTTTTCCTTAGCTTTACTGCTGGTGTCACTAACTTTCTTTGGGCCATGGTTGTGATATTTTATGTAAATAAAGTGCAAAAAAAAATAAAGCACAACGATGAATGTTTTAATGAACTAACACAAGCACTATGTTGTCTGGGCAACACCCTTGTGTCTGTAGTGAGATGCAATGCATGACTCACTCTCAGCCTGTGTAGTTTTCCAGTCAGATTTTCAGTTTGACTATTAAGCAAAGTTATGAACACTGAGCAGACTTATTTTGAACTTTGCTATTCGATAGTGGAAAGTTCGAGCTTGGAGCCATAAACTATATTTAAATACAACCCATATTTAAAACCTGCCATGAGTATAAGAATATGTATTATCTATATTAAGGCCATTTGCAGCCACCCATACTACATGGATGGATACAAAACATAATGGTTTCTTACTAGAAACTCTTTTCTTTCCATGCTCAGTGACATTCTGCCTGTATAAAATTGGCTATAATAAAAGTATTTATACCAAGGAAAGGCCAAAAACCGAGGCTTGATTTAATGTATTATTGAATGTTTTGACTTAAGAAAAGTGATGTTAAAATGCAGATAGTAAAAATGCAGATTAAACTTAAAACAACTTTCTTGCAGTATTCAAAGACAGCTGTTCAAAATGGCAAAGCAAGTTGCATTATTAAAGAATGAGTGAAAGACAAGCATGTATCATTTTCCCCTATCTCCTTATGTTAAATAAAAAAAATTCATCATAGAAAAATGACATGAGCGCACATTTTCCAAAGATGTATGGCTGTCAAATAAAGATGAAAAAATGCTCAATATTATGAATTCTTTTATTAAAGTGGACAAAAATTAAAAAGACTGGCTATATTATATGTCAACAAGGATGTAAAGGAACTGGAATTCTACACTGTTGGTGGGAATGCAGTAGGGAACCACATTTACAGTGTGGTGTTTACTATGTTCTTAAAACATCCCTCTATGTTGTAACTCAGGCATAACAATTTGAGTTAACACAGGGAATAAAATGCCTGGACTGGGAATTTAGCTCAGTGGTGCCATGCCTGCCTCACAAGTGCAAGGTCCTGAGTTTCATCCTGGGTACCGGAAAAAAAAATGCCTATGTACTAATAAAAAATTAAAACTAAACAATAAGACATATTCACAACAGCTTTATTAGAAATATATAAAATCTATAATGTCCCTAAATAACAGAACATTACCAAGCAACAAAAATAATTTTTCACATAAGCATTATTTCTTAATCTCAAAATAACTGTGCAGTACACATGTACACACACATACACACTTAACAATAACAACAAAGTCTAGAATATATAAACAAATCTATTCTAAAGGAAATCCACAATTTCCTAAAGTCCTCAGGAAGGTAGGGAGATTTTAACAGCATGAGGAAACATACAGGGAAAAAGTTCATTTTCTTGATTGTAATGATGGCTTCAGTGCTTTACCAAATTTTTCACTTGTTTTGTTTTGCCAGGGTCTTACTATATTGCACAGGCTGGCTTCAGACTCCTGTGTAGGTGGGACTGTAGGCACACTACCAGACCGAGGTCCAAATTGTATACTTTACTAAGTGTACTTTGGTGCATGTAAATTTTAGATTATACTTAAATAAAGCTTTAAAATGGGAGCTCAAAATAATAAGCCTAAATGCTCTGTTTGTCCTGGAAGATTAGGTTCATAACCTGATGTGGACTGCACCATTGCTTTCCTCATGCCCTGGGAAGTGCAGCTGTTTCAGTGGTAGCAAATATTGGCAAGCAATAAAAGCCTATGCCAGTTGAAACAGGAATGCTATGTCACAAAGCTACACCCTTAAACTACCAAATCATTTCTCTCTAGTCTTATTTTCCTGTCTGCACGCCTATTTGGGATTTCCCCAAAACTGGATCAATCATTCCTTCACACTTACCTCACTAGTCTGCTTATAAATCACCCCACACAATGAATGGAACTTTCAAAACTGAAAGTGCATTAACAAAATGACTTTTACTAAAGGATCATTCATTAGTTCAATGTGCAGCAAGCAGTTTCCAGGCTACTAAGTTAGATCCCAGAAAAATTCATCACAAGCATGATGTGAGATCAACAATGCCCACGAACAAGATGATTCTTCTTAGCAAGCTGACAACACAACTATGACCAAGCACTCTGGACCAAAACTGTTAAGGGCCGTGCCCTAAAGGCAGATACAAGAAAATGAGGAGCCACCAAATGCTGAGGAGTGCCAGTTTCCCCAAATAGGAGAATACAAGGTTTGCTTCTCTGTGCACTCTGGGGTAGTTAACTCACGCACACAGGGTGTGAACTTACCAGGTGGTAAAGGTGAAATGGATTATACCACAGAAATGGGCAGTGACATAAATCAGGCTATGGCCCTGAGCACATTAGAAACTCTAATCAGTCTCCTCAAAGCTTTGAGCTTCCTCAAAGTGATGGAACTCACACTGAGGAAATTCACATGAATGATGTTCACATTTAGATAGGGCTCCCTTGGTCTCCTGCCATGTTGTTAAATTTAGAAATGGAATAGAACATTTCCTACACATTGCAAGCCTTTCTTAGGCATGAACTTGCAAGTGACGAGTCAGATTAGATTTGCGACGAAAGGATTTTTCACATTCACTGCACTTATAAGGCCTTTCTCCAGCGTGAACTCTTTGATGCTGAATGAGGTCAGATTTGTGAGTAAAGGGTTTCCCACATTCACTGCACTTATAAGGCCTTTCTCCAGTGTGACCTCTCTGGTGCTGGATGAGGGTAGAGCTTTGACTGAAGGATTTTCCACATTCACCGCACTCATAAGGCTTTTCTCCAGTGTGAACTCGCTGGTGTTGAATGAGGGTCGCACTCTGACTGAAGGTTTTTCCACATTTACTGCACTTATAAGGCTTTTCTCCAGAATGAACTCTCTGGTGTTGAATGAGGCCAGAGCGTTGTCTAAAAGATTTCCCACATTCATCACACTCATGAGGTCTTATGCCAGTGTGAATTCTTTGGTGCTGAATGAGGTCAGATTTCCGGATAAAGGATTTCCCACATTCACTGCACTCATAAGGCCTTTGTCCAGTGTGAACACTCTGGTGTTGAATGAGGGTAAATTTGCGGCTAAAGGATTTTGCACATTCACCACACTCATAAGGCTTATCGCCAGTGTGAACATTCCAGTGTCTGATGAGGTTATAATACTGTCTAAAGGTTTTCCCACATTCACTGCACTCATAATGCCTTTCTCCACTATGAATTCTCTGGTGTTGAATGAGTTCAGATTTGCAGCTAAAGGCATTCCCACAATAACAGCATTCATAAGACTTTTGTCCAGTGTGGACTCTCTTGTGTCGAAAGAGGCTGGAGCTCTGTCTAAAGGATTTCCCACACTTGCTACATGTGTAAGGCCTTTCTCCTGTGTGAACTCTCTGGTGTTCAATGAGGTTAGATTTGTAGGTAAAAGATTTGCTACATTCCCCACACTCATAAGGCATTCTTCCACTGTGCTGTCTCTTGTCAGACTTGTGGATAAAGGCATTTCCACATTCGTTACATTCATGAGGGCTTGCTCTAGTGTGAAATCTTTTAGGCCCAATAAGGTGGCACTTGTTGCAAAGGGATTTTCCATACTCACATTCAGATGTTCTTTGTCCAAAATGAGTATCCTGGTGCTGGAAAAATATGAACTTGCAGGTGAAGGCTTTCTCACATTTGCTACATTCACGAAGCCCTTCTCCAGCACAGACACACTGCTCTTGAACAAGTATGTGCTTAAGAGTTGAAGCTTTTCTGCATTCATCCCACTTGCAATGTCCGTTTCCAGTCCAAAATGCTTCCCTGCACTTGATGCTGCTACTGTGTGGCTGCTCATCATTACAAATGGTCTGCTGCTGAAGGAAGTCCATGCCAGGCTCTCCACAGGGGAAAGACTTGGTCAAGACATGGAACCTGAAGCTGGCCACAAAGGAGGCCCTGTCCACATCCCTTCCCTGGGGCTGTTCTCTACCATAATGCTTTTGGTGCTGAAGATTTGTATCGAAAGAGAAGTCTCTAACACTTGTGCCACCCAAGTACGATTTCTGAACAGGGCATGTGATTTTGTGCTCAGCCTGGTACAAAGTGTCTTCCAAGGCTGGAACATATTTTTCACAGGGTTGAGTGTCCTGGGTGGATGGATTTGCCTTAGAAGTCCTGACCTGTGACATTCTTTCCATTTGTACACTGTACTCAGAAGTTATCTTCTCATCATCTGTCCCACAGTAGCAACCTGAAATCAGAGAAATGCTAATAAAATGCATGTTGATGTCACTGGAAGTTGAAAGGCCTATCATAAAAGCACGTGATACCCAAAAACAATGAGATCATGGGACTGTTCTGAGAATAAGGAAGCTGGGAGCAATTTGAGGAAGGAGTCACTGTGAAGTACAGGGCCTTTGAAAATTAAGAGATCATACCAGACAAAGGATACAGAACAAGATGAAGCAACTCATTTAGCAGAAACTTGTGCACCAAGGACATGCTTGTGTTGTAAAAAAGGTTGTTGGCATTCAATCCCAGAAAATAGAAATGAAACTAAGTGGCTGGTGATAAAGGACTAATTAAGGATGTGTCACACCTCACAACATAGTAAATGAAACCTGGAGACTGCAGCAGAAAAAGCAGTAGGAAAGACTAAGAAACATGCAGAGTCACAAAGGAAAAAGCAGTCAGAACCAGAAATCACAGATGAAATGACAAGTGAGTGAAGTATTACATAAGGGGAAGTGGAGTGGAAATTAATATTGCCAGTGCTCCTTTAACGAAGACATTGTTGTACACAATGCAGTATCCTAGAATAATGGGAATACAACCATGAGATCATGCACTTCCCTGGCTGCCTCTCTCCTCTGAGACCTTACCATATCCACCCTGAGGGGCACCAGTATTCTCCCCCAACCCCATAGTACTCCTGCTGAAACCGCATGGGACACCAATGATGCACATGTTAAAGGAAGAGAGGCAGTGACCAGCACTGGCTCATAACAACCTGGTATACAATAGTATGTAAGAGAACATTTCAAAAATACTTGAAGGAGGCTCTTACAAGAACAGCTATGGCTCATCTAAGAGTGACTATGACAATGCTTGCGATTCCTCACTAAGGTGGCCATAAGGAAATGACCCTACATGAAGGAGGTTGAAACTGGGCACAAGGGACAACTAATGTGGATAGTCATCTGACAGGGACAAGGCAATCACCATGAGACCCACCAGGCTGAGTACAGGACTCCAGAGACCAGAAGTAACTCCTGAGCAAAAAAGAAGGGCAAGGACCACTCAGGATACTGGGAGGGAGCAGGGGCCTTACCCAGGGACAACACAAGTGCAAAGATCTCCAGCATCACATCACAGTACAGGAGTCTCTGAGCCTCATCAAGGAGCTCCCATTCCTCCTGGGAGAAGTAAATGGCTACATCCTCAAAGGTCGTATCCTGTCATAAAGGAAACAGTTCATTCCACAATTAGCTTCTCTCCTAGGACCCCAAGTTCAGGTTTTTGCTCCTAAATCCACCTCCATTCACCCTATTCCACATGTCCTCATCTCAGAGGAGATACCCGGAGCAGATGCCACTGATGAAGCCCACTACGAACACTAAGGCTGTGTCCTCCCACAGAAACAAAGGCTAGACAACAAATAACACCAAATCTCTCATGTAGGCCCCACCACCTGTTGTCACTGTGATAATTACTACAAATGCTGGTTAAAAAGAGAAGAAGCCATAGAGAGAGGTTGGCCTGAAATTTATCTTGTTGGACAATACCCTTAAAGCTCTCCCAGATCATCCTTCCAGGACTCAAGCAACACAGTCACCTCTCATCTTTATGACAACAAACTTCCTTGGGGCCATCAGTTCACATTCCATCTTCACAAGCACAGCATTTTACATTCATCTTTCTCACACCACTGTACTTCTACTAAAAGTCATACAGCCCAAACATTATGGGAAGAGTTCATTCAACGATCCACTTCCTTTTGAGGATCCCAGGTTCATATGCACACTCATCCAACTCCCCATCTCCCACCTCATAGGAGAAACCAGGCCTGGATGTGACTTAGGCCCAGTCTCTCCTCATGGTCTCACTGATTTCTGTGTCCACACATAGCAACACAGGCAGGTGGGCAGATAAGCACCATCTAAGTTCCGGACCTGGCATGTAGGACCATACTGCTCTTCCCAGAAAATTGTCCTGCATTCCTCCAGATCCATCGTCCCATATATAACCAAAGATGGACTTGCCCCTCACCCCTATGTCCTCGATGCTAGGCCACTGAAGCCATCAGCTCATACTATCTTGCCATATGCACACTACCTTTTCTTTCACTCATCTCTCCCACTGGTACCCCTCTAACCACAGCCTCCCACCATGAGCAGTTCCTTGATCTACCCGCTGGATTCTCAGCAGATAGTGCCCACTGTTTGGCAAAAATCAAACAAGATTTACTACATCCCCAGGCCTCCCATTAATCCCACTACCAAGCAGCTCCCAATTCTGTTCTACTTGACTCTGTTCCTTGCTTCAGCCTTGCCCAAGAATCATTCAAATACCCATGGTGCTCTTTCACTCCTGAGCTTCACACAAACCAGTCAGTCTTCTTCTTTCCAACTAACTCTCATGCAAGGTCCAACTCCAGTGGCTTTCTAACACAGGCCCCACAATTATGCCCCCCAGCTAATCTGCTGGCCTGATATTGTCCTAGTATTGTCTTGTTTGATTTACTCCTTTGCCTCCACAGCCATGTCAAGTACATTCATCCCTGAGAAGCCTTAGGCATGTGCCAGACCATTTTTTCTTTCACCCACCTCATGGACACGTCTCTCCATGACCTGTGTTGTGACACCAACCTCCAACACCCAGGGCCCCAAGTATAAGATCCAGTATTTAGCCCAGCCCTTCCCTCTCCTTCCTGGGTACCTACTACCATAACAATCATGACTCTGCTTCCCTTCTACTAAATGTTGGCCCACAGCTTATGGTTCCAGCTGCCCATCAACTGTTCCCTGAAAGTTCTCAAAACCTGAGCAAGCCAAAAGTAAAACCCTTGACACTCCTGTAGAAATTCTTCTTACTGTGGAAGTCAATGTAACTTCCATCAGCCCAAATCAAACCTTCAAGTTATCCCTGAGTACAAACTCTCTCCACCATCCTCAAGTCAAGAAATTCAGGCAACTCTACCTAAAAAAAATTGATCCAGAATCCATCCTCTTCTTCTACCCAGAGTCACCATCTAGACCGGTGGTGGCGAACCTATGGCATGCATGTTATTTTTGTTTTTCTTTGAAGACAGAAGATGTTAATGTGAGTTTTTTCTAAACCAAAACCTCAGTATTCATGTTTAATTTCAGTGTTGGCACTTTGTGATAAATAAGTGGGTTTTGGGTTGCAGTTTGGGCACTCCTCCTTCCTGTCATCTCCCTTGACCCACTTCTGTCTCTGCAGCCACAGGGACCAACGAAAACAGGTCAGTTCACCTCCTTCTTCCGCGTCCTAACACCCTTTTCTAGTCACATGGAATGGATACTCAACTTCTCAGGGAGACATTCTACACCTGACTTCTACACTTCTACACTTCCACTGCTCCTTATTCCTATAACAAGGAAAAAAAGTAGAAGGTCCTTTAACTAGCTCAGGGTCCTCTCCAGGCCAGTACACATCCTTGTAACTCCGTGGTTGCCAACAATTTCATATGATCCTCAGCTATGCGTGTTCAAGGTCCTCGGGCCCAAGGCTAGAAAATGGCAAAGAAGAGTCCAATCCAGAGCCTACCTGGGGGAATGAGCACTAGCACCACTCTACTCAGCACGAAAAGATTCACAGGTGGTACTGAAGTTATGGGTGATCTGTACAAAGCGGAGGCTGTCCGAGCCAGGCACCTGAAGGCTCAGGTCACCTGGCGTCCCGCCTAACCGAGCCGAGCGGCCTGGCATGCCTGGACATCATCCCTGAGCTTCAGGGCCCAGGGCTGATTCTTTTTTTTTTTTTTTTTTTTTTTTTGGTACCAGGGTCAAACTCAGTACCTTGCGCTTGCGAGGCAGGCACGCTGCCACTGAGCTAAATCCCCGGCCCCCTGGGCTGATTCTTGCCAGCTGTGCGCACCTGAGCACGGACTCATCCTTCCGGTGCCAACTCCCCTAGTCCCCGCGCGCCCGGTCTGGAATACAGCCCCTCCCTGGGCTCCCGGCTCGACGGGTGGAGAACGCGGCGCTCACCTGGGCGGGGCCCCTCGGCACAGCTGCCCTCATCGATCGACCCTGTGGGCGACCGGAGCAGGGCGGGACCTGTCCAACCCGGACCCGCCACTGTGCAGAGAAAGACCGCTGCTCTCTGCCTTCTCTGTTCAGTCACTTCGGCCCCAACCCAGCGCTCTGAGACAACTAACCGGTAGATCGCCTCCAGAGCCACTGAAATGACTGCCACCAGGGGGGCGCCGGAAGTCCTGCCTCTACGCAGCTTGTCCCCTCGGAAATGCCCGCGAATTGAGCTTTCATTGGCTTAACTCGGCCACCTTTTGCCGCATGCCATGCTGGGTAATATAGTTTCCGGGGCTCCGGGGACCGCGTCTACGTGTGTCCCGCCGTCTTCGCTGTGAATTTAGTTTATGAAGAACCAAGGATGGAACTGAGAAAAGGCAAATTCACCCAACTGGCGAGGAGGAAGTATCTAAAGAGGCTGTTTTCATAATTCTAGGGAATGTTATCTGCAACTGATCCCTTAAGTGTTTGGAGACATTATATTAGATTCCATGAAGCTCACTGTGCCCCCAGAACCAAAAACTTTTATTTCAGGTACTGTACGTGTAGAAGTTACGTACAGATCCATGTGGACATATTCCATACAAAATACCTACACTCTTAACTGGAATATAATGGCCTTTTTCTTATTGGTGTTCAGGTGCCCACATGACAGTGCCTGCCTTCTCAGAAGGTGTAAATCGCTCTATAACTGCTTTACAATAAACTATGCCTGTTCTTCTGTATGGCAGTTTAAGTGTCTTGACTGAATTCTTTCATCGATGGCGCGAAGGACCAGGACACCTTTTTGATGTCAGGACCTATCTTCCCACTGACAAAAGGATTAATTAGGTATATATATATATATATATATATATATATATATATATATGTATGTATAGGTTAAAAAATGGTCTGAGTTAAGATATTAGAAGTGTGGTTTCATTTCCCTATTGGAGAAAAGTATACACAACATGAAATTTACTATTTTAATCACTCAGTGGCATGGAGTACATTTTCACTGCTGTGCAGCAATCATCACATCCACCTCTAGAACTTTTTCATATTCCCAAACTAAAGATGATAAAGATTTTTGCCCTTCCTCCCACCCAGTCACAGGAAATCACTAGTATACTTCCTGTCTCCATGGATTTGACTGTTCTAGTTATCTCAAAATAGATGGAATCATGTAATATTTGTCTTTTTTGTGTTTGGCTTATTTTAGTTAGCATAGTTCTTCAAGACTCATCTATATAGTAGCATGTGTGAAATTTTTAGTTTTTCTTAGGGTTAAATAATGACTCATTATAGGTTTATAATACATTTTGTTAACTGATCTTTCAATGCACATTTGAGTTGTTTCTGTACATTGACTCTTGTGAACAATGATATTAAGAATATGGTGAACATATACATGTTTGAGTCCCTGCTAAGATTTTAAAGATTTTTGCAGCAAACCAAGCAACACAGGAGGCAGCAACTCAATTAGAACAGCAGCCAAGCTTTGACATATTTGAATTTGATGAATGAAAAAATGTCATACACACAATAGAGAAGTCAGTATCAGTGTACTACCCAGTTTATGTTTAATGCAGATATTTGTGTCCACCTAAAATTTTTGGTGTATTTGATGCCCATTACTCAGTGAATTCTAAATCTAATCAAACTAAATATAGTAAAAACACTCCCATAAATACTATCCCATAAATAAGAATTAAGAATTCTCATAGAGCTGGAGGTAAACCTTAGTATTACAGGAATTTCCTACCAAGAGGTAGGCCTTGCTTCAATCCTCAGTACAATAAATATAACAAATGTGTGCCTCACACTTTATATTTATATTTATATGAAATTAAATGTGGAACAAATAAAAAGGAATGTGATATTTTGGAACTCAACCAAGTTTAAAATTCCAGTGTGTGTGTGTGTGTGTGTGTGTGTGTGTGTGTGTGTGTGTAATGTATATGGGATAGGAGCATTATAAGAAATGAATTATATTATCCCATTTTTATACAAATAAAATACAAAGAATTGCCTAAGATACTTAGGAATTTTAGATTATAAAATAATACATTAAAATCAATATGCATGGGAATATTGTCCATTTTTGAGAGGAAAGTCTCTTAGTAGTATATGCTGCAAACATTCATTTTGGCGAATTGGTCCATGTACATATTACATTTTGATCATTTTTACTTCCTTTCTCCTTTCCCCTCTCCCCCTTTATCAGAGCTCCTTTCAATCTACATGAAGTCTAGCTCTCTGTTTTCTACCATCTTGCCTGTATTTTTCTCTGCATATAGCTTGTATTTTGTGTTTCTCATACAGGAAAACCATGAGTTATTTAACTTTCTGTATCTGATTTAGTTCTCCTAGATTTTTTTTTTTTTGTACCGGGGATTGAACTCGGGTCCTTGTGCTTGCGTGGCAGACACTGGAACCACTGGGCTAAATCCCTGGCCCCCTCTCCCAGATTTTTGATCTAAAAATACATCCATTTTTTCTACAAATGACTCAAATCTATCCTTCTTCATGGCTGAATAGTACTCCATTGTGTATATGTACCACACTCACTTTATCTATTTATCTATTGATGGCTTATAGGGCACTTTCATAATTTGGCTATTGTGAATTGTGCTGCTATAAACATGGGTATGCATGGATCACTGTAATATGATCACTTTAACTTGTTTGGAAGATACATAGGAGAAGTATATTTAGGTTAAATGTAATTTCTATTTTTCAGAGAATCTTATACTGATTTTCCACAGTGGTTGTACTAGTTTACATTCCTACCAATGATGTGAAAAGGTTCAGTTTTCCCTCACAATCTCACCAGCCTTTGTTGTTTTTTGAGTCCTTGATGAAAACCACTCTTAATGGAGTAGGAGGAAATCTCAGGATTGTTACAATTAGCATTACTCTAATGACCAGAGATGTTGAACATTTTTAATTAATTTAATTCACTGGCCATGTGTACCTCCTGTTTTGGGAAGTCTCTAGGCACTTTAACTGCCCATTTTTAAAAAATTGGGTTTTTCTTTGAAGGCGTCTAATTTTTTGATTGTTTGTTTTGTGAGGCGGGGTCTCCCTCTGTGGTTCAGGCTGTCTCTGAACTCACCATGTAGCCCGGCTGGCCTCCAACTCAGTGATCCTCCTGCCTCAGCCTTCTGAGTGCTGGGATTATAGGCTTGTGTCACCATGCCCGGATCATTGAGTTCTTTATATATTCTAGATACTAGTCCTCTATTTAAGAGGAAAGGAAAAAGAAAGGAAACAAAATATTTCAGAAAGAAGGAAAGGAGAAAGAAGAGACAACAGTAAATGAAAGAAAAGAAATAGGGCTTTAGTAATATTATTTTTATATGTGGAATGGAAGTAGGGTGGAAAGGAGTCAGGAATAAGGAACCTTACTCCTGGGGCAGGAACAAGGAAGAAGAGGGGGAGAAGTAAAGATGGAGATTGAGAAAAGCTATAAGAAAGTTGGAACCAGTTAATTGCTGATAGAAGTCTATGTTTGAATCTTTCATGCACTGTACTTGGTCAGGTTAAACCTGACGTCACCATGAAATATACTACTTAAACTAAAACAATAATTTTATCCTCCAACTCATACTTCACATATATATTCATGCACACACACATTTCACATATATATTCTAAATCTGGAAGAAAGGAGACATAAAGAAGTAAACAGATAAAAGAAAAAGCCTAAATAAATCAACAAATACATAGGTAAAAAATTTAAAATACATTTGCTGATAGAGTTTGTGGCATGCAAGGGTGAGGGAGGATTTGAGAGGATGTGAGAGGGAAAGTAACTAGGAAGGAAGGAGGATTTTAAATGGAGTGTGGTAGAGGGTGCAGTGGATTGTGCCGTTTATAACTAACCCAGAAAACTAATTTAGCTAATTCTCTCTTCAGGTTCAGATGTTTTTAGCCTTTCCTCCATGTCTGCCTAGAATTAACCATGTTCTTCCTGTCAAGCTTGCTTGGGCTGCACTCTCTATCTTTCTCTATATATTTCAAACACACACAAAGCTCCTCCACCTCCTAAAGATGCACCTGCCATTCTAACATGGGTTCTTTCCAGGTCCCTGTGCTGTGCACTATTCAGTTGAGATCACCGATGTTTGAATATTAATACCTTTAGAAAATATTTATATGAGCCATAAAATCTTTAAGGAATATTCATAGTAAAGTGAGACATTTCTGACATATCCAATCCCATAAAATTTCCTCCATTATATGACCACAGTGTTTCCTTCATTTTTCCACTAAAGAAACTAACACAGATGGAGAGAACTTTGTAAAATTATTGCAGATAGTCCACTTTTACACCTGCATTTTTGCCCTCACTGAACATGGCATTACAGATACATGGCAGAGTATATCATGCACAGTAATTCTCTGAATATTATTATGAAATAAATGATTAAATGTCTTCAAAAGTTAGATTCATAGTAGTGTAATAAGAGTAAGGGGGAAATGTTCTGTTTTCACACTGGCAAAAGGAAATCTGAAAGCCTGGGGTGTCAGTGCTGATGAGCAAAAAGGGACTGAAAGCTGAAAGACAGGATGCTACTCACAGAAAGGTGTTCTCCATCCACTAGCCTGGATTTAAAACCATGGGCATCCAAATAGTGGAGAACATGAAGACAGAGGAAAAGGAAGCAACAGAATTTGCCACGAACAGGATGTTGTGTGTGGCTGTGGTCTCCTGTAAGGTAAAGGTGATTGTGAGTGTGTTAGACTCATAGTTCATGTCTGTGCAGGAGCACCTAGGAGATGCTTGCTAAGAACTGTGAAACACAAAGTAATAATTTCAGGGGAGAATTGTAATCATACATACTATATAATCTCACAGAATCTCAAAGTATTTGGTCAAATATAAAGAGTTAAAACTATTTGCTATAATCCTGGAACGGTACCTCTAACTGTTTTTCAACTGCTATTTGATGAGCCACTCTCTATGATAGGAAGAATAGCCCTAGAGCAAGGAACTCCATCTTGTTTGGGCACCTGGTTAGCTGTCCAGGGGCCCCCACCATGTGCCAAGGCTGTGTCCAGGCTCTGGCACAACAGAGTCACCCACCACCACAGGTAGATGCAGCTTGCTGAGTCCAGTAGGGTTTCTGACAAGGTTGGGATGGGAGTGGAGTACATAACACTTTCCCCAAGGATCCTTCTTTCTTCAGATCCCGCTTTTCCTGCTTTAATTAGACTTAGAAAACCAGTGCCTTAAAAAAAGGATGTGGCAACTTTGCTAATGTTACAGTCCGCAAGTCATTCACTGCTTTGCGAGTAACCCTTAATAAAGTCCTTTAACGGCTAAGCTGAACTGGTCTGGGTCATTCAGGACTGCAGGAGTCTGCTCCATTCAGAGACAGATAGTACTTTTATGTTTCTCTGGAAAACTTATGCAACATCTGTCCAAGATAGGTGGCAATTTAAGGACACATTAGAGGCATCTTTGCTTCCTTTAAAGATGGTTACAATAAAATTTGAGACCCATATAAGATTAAGACCTACATAAGCTAGAGGAAAAGGTTTAGGAGACTGTACTCAAGGAGCTACTTTACCCAGTGTAATTATCCAACATGAGCCATGAGAAGATGATCTCTAGAGTTATTCAAAGAGGTCAATATAAAATATCAATACATAGTCCCTGAATTTGAAAAGCAAAATTGGAAAAAGTCTGGCTGCACCCTTCATTCAGATAACCTCTGGGCTATCAAGAGGGCTTCATGGCTGCTCCTGGCAATTTCAAGAAAATATAACCCTGAGTTCTCTGAGAAGATACTGGAATACACAACTTGTTTGATGTCTCCAGTCAACACATGTAAAAATATATCCGATGCCGATCCCCTTTCTAGATCAAGTGTTGCGTGTCCACAACCTAATTCTAGAAAAATGGAAAAGGTGAGATGCTGCTGGGAAACAAAGCTTCAAGTTTGCTTTGGACACTTGCAGATGGATTTTATCCAGTGTCCATCCTCACTGTGCAATTCAGGGTCCTCAGCACACACAGAACACCCAGGGAGAACCCACAACCCTGAGCTTGTCACTGAAAGCCAAAAGAACCAGGAAGTGCCCTCCATTCCACTCTGCTCCTGGAAATCTAATTGTTACCCTATGTGCTCTCAGATGCCAGCTATTAGGATGGCCGATATCAGGCACCTCCTGGAGCTGTGGGCAAATACCTTCAAGGAGAAATGAAAACAGAATTTCATCCCTTTCTCTTCACCGATCCTGAGGGTGATGCATAAGTGTGCTTGCAGGCCTCATTAACACCACCTCTTTGTTTACCGACCTGTAGAGGTTCTTGAAAGCCCAATCCCATGCTAAGCAGAGCTAGGCAAATTACGAGCCAAATACTCAGGGGATATAAGATCAGCACTCTATGAGTGGTTCCAATACTCTTCCCAGGAAAAACCTGAGGGTTAAGAACTTCTTTTCATAGTCTGGTCCAGTGCTAAGGGTAGGGTTTGCACCTCATTTCTCCCTAACCATTTTGTTGTTGTTTTTGAGACAGGGTCTGTGTATTTATCCCAGGCTGGCCTCAAACTCCTGGCAATCCTCCTGCCTCAGCCTCTTGCATCAGCCTCCTGAGTGCTGGTATTACAGGTGTGCACCACCATACCAGGCTTTTCTTTGATGTAGACATTTTTTCTCAGTCAGGAGGATAAAGTCAAATACTATACTGAAGAAACTAGTGCCAGTAGAAATTCAAATACATAGCACAGCCAAGGTTATGCCGGCTTGTGACCCCCTGTAATGTAAAACTGCCTTCTTGCCCAATCTCTATGTACTCCTAACAGATATTATTTCTTTTCTTACTAGCAAAATACAACTATCAGACAGCAAATTATGAATGTATTGGAGTAGTTGTTTGTACAATGACCAACATTTCTATAGATCACCAAACTTAAAAATTACAATTGCGACTGGAGCTTCAAAGTCAGGCCACTTTTAATTCTTCAGGCACACTGCTCAGAAGACTTACTGGACCATGCTCATGCACAAATTTAATAATATATCAATCCATCCAAATTATAAAAATACCAAGATTGTAACAAACCTATCACTAATTTTTTCAGAAGTTAACAACATCACCTCTGCTCTAGATGAATACAGGTAAGTTTAACTCACTCTCACAAGTAGCGAAGGACAAACATATTTCTCCAGAGGGATTGTTGTATAGTCAAATTCATTTCTATGTAATTGCTGATACTTCATACTGTTCTTGGATCTATGAAACTAGCAAGTTGGACACAATACGTGTCACCTTTGAACAAACAGTATTTGTCTAGCTAAGGTTGACCCTCATGGCCTATAGGATTTACTCTGTTTCCAGGATTGGCGAACTAGTTGAGAACAGACATTTTTCTGTTTGTCACAGTGGTCATAATGCACGTTAGTCAAATCCTACCCATGGGATTGGCTTCTTAAATGCTTCTACAAAGTTCCTCTTCTAGTACCTCATCTGGCTGATCCTTACATGGTCTCCATGGTGTTACAAGAAAAAGCCAGAAGGCTCTTGCAATACAGTTGACAAAGAAGATGCCTGGACAGTCTTTGAGCAGTGAAGGTCTGAATACTGATAGTAGATTTCTCTGAATTTGTTTATCACTGAGAAGCCAAAAAATGACCAAAACTGGGGACTGAGAGGTGGAATATATAAACAGAAAATAGACAAACCATATGTAATAAAAAACTCACCAAAATCTGTGTACTCTAGGCCAGAAAATCTATGTACCATCTATAATAAGAAGACCAGTTAAGCCAGATATCTGTAAGTCAGGCTCTTAGCATGTCAGACCACTGTGCCTTGCAACAAAGTAGAAAGGGATACAATAACCTCTAACAATTGACCCCAAACATCCAGGACATGACTGGCAGTGAAGAGTTTCCTAATTGTCATCCAGATTTCTAATTTAGCACCAATGACTAATACATGCCCCTAACCAATAACTTGAAGGTGCTCTGATTCTCACTGGGCACCTACAGCTCTCAGTGAAGGCATCACTGATGCCTTCCTCCATTTCACTGTGACTTAGCACAGCTCTGCTGGTCTGATTGTCAGTAGGACACTTGCTTAGCTTTGTTCTAGAGTCCAGGGCTCATATGAGGGAAAGATCCATATGTTCAGCATGCACCAGGATGACTGTATTTCAGTCAATAACTACTCCCAGGATCCCAATTGTGAGGTGCTAGGTAATTAGCAACTACTTTTCTCCCTGAAATCTTCTAAAGCAGGAGGATGGAAATAGGGCCTAAAAGTAGTCTCAAGTATATAATAGGAAGAAATCAAACTGTTCTAATACATATATTCTGCTGGAAACTTTTATTTCATTATTCAAAGTTTTTAGAAATACCTGTACAAATGTTTTATTTGTGCAAATGAATTTAAGACCAGTGAATTACAAACCACAAAAGGAGGAAGAGTATGGGGAAGAAATAAATAAGAATTCAGTCTTTAAAAGTGATTATATAAAGAAGCTGCTGTGTTTGCACAGGATGAGGCGGACAGATCCATTCTGTACCTGAGAGGAAATGATGCCTCTTTTGTTTGGTCTTTTCACAGTATTATCTCTAAATTTAGGATCCAAGTCACTTTCCTCTACCCCCTCATCCCTCCAGTCTCTAATGTCCTGTGTCTTGCCAAGAAAGTAAAATTGACTGTCCTGTGTGCTCTGTGATAACATGATGCCAAGGCCCCAGTGGAATTTCATGTCTGCCCTGTGACTTGGAAGACACATTGAGCCCTGACGTATAGGTGTGTTATTTCTTGGTCCTTTTTCCCAGAGCTACTGTGATTTTCAACTCAACCCTCGATCCATGACAGTATCTATCTACACAAGGGATGGAGAGTAACTTTTAAATAGATTTGCCACAATTACATGCCAGTAAAAACTATTAATTACAATTGCATGAATAATTCCAAAGAAACAATTGGGAAGAATTGGGATGAGAAAACTTAACCCTAAGTTTTCTATGAGCCCTTGGAGAGCACGGGATAACACAGGGTGGGGTGCAAAAGGCACAGAAGTTCCATGCTAAGAAAGACAAAGAGAAAGCATTTGGGGCAGCCAGAATTTGGGCCAGCCTCAGCAACTTTCCTTAACAGTTAATGTCTTGAGAGATTCCACAAGTCTGAAAAACATGAGTATTAAGTGACATGAATGAGGGAGGTGCCCTGGTTCTTGGGTATCTCTCTTCTTTTAAGCTTCATTTTCTAAAATATTAATTTATATTTTGTGTGTTGCTATACTTCATTCATTTCCAGGTACTACATAATTCCATTGACTGCTCATAAAGCAATCTTCATAAATCGTTAATGGATGGTCTCCTATTTGGCTAGAATGAAGGAAGCTGCCCTGACCTTTCTTGTAAATGGATCCTTGAACTCATATGCATGCATTTGAGGTTATAACTATAAAAACAGAA